>NW_023425540.1:11291322-11923822 GCF_014108245.1 Pipistrellus kuhlii | reverse complement strand
TACTTGAAATTTTATAAGAACTCAATTCTAAAATATATGACATTCTATTCAGGGATAATTTGTGTGTTAGAGATGGGCCATTGCTGATAATGAGAGATATAAACAATTAGAAAAAGAAAAAAGTGGGGAAACCAATGTTGGAAAGAGACTTGTCCCCATACTTAGAATACTTTAATGGTGAAAGAAATTATCTTTAAAAAATACAGTTGATAAATGTATTAGATACATTTATCTTTAAAAAATAATCTTTAAAATTATCTTTAAAAAATACAGTTGATAAATGTATTAGATGGAAATATATAGATAAATTTCTTTTCAAACAACTTTCTTGAAATTTGCCTTTGGGAGTTTGAACAAGCTTAGCTTCAGAGAAGATAAGGGAGTTCACAACATATTAAAAAATTGTAGGCATCATGAGTTAAAAAGATGACATTCTATCTTCAAGATATAGGTTTATTTAAATTATAAACACAAAAATGATTCCCCCAAACTGATGAAAATTGTTTTATAATTATTTTTGTAAAGTGTAAAAAAGCTTATTACATTCAAACCTTGAGAATCTTAGTCTAGCTAGCATGACTTATGAGAAGATATCAGATGTTTGGCTTAAAATCCATGACCACTGTTGACTTCTGACTTCTAACACTGGACTTGCTATTCATTTTTTAAGTCTCATTATTCTTTTATGAAATGAGGTTTTTAGTAATTAGTTTATTTATTTGATGTGAAGGTCAGAATATTTTTATCTATAATCTCAGTAAAGTTGATAAAGTGCTGCAAGAGAAATATAACAGTCGAACAGTCATAGAGTAAAAGATGACTGTTTTTTGTTGTTGGAATTAGTGTTTTGTCTGATGTATTCTACAATTTAAAATGTCATTGTATGGGCAGAGGCACTGATAGACATTTTTTCCAAGGAAGACATATAAATAGCCAAGTATATGAAAAGTGCTCAGCACTTTAATCATCAGGTAAATTCAAGTAAAAACCACAATGACATATCACATCAAATCTGTTGGAATGGGAAAAAACAAGAGATAAAAATGTGGAAAAGGGGGAAATCCTTGTACACTGTTTTGGGGATGTAATTTGGTATAGCCATTATGGAAAACAGTGTGTGGGTTCCTTAAAAACTTAAAAATAAAACTACCATATGATCCACCAATTGGTGTTCTAGGTACATATTGTAATGAAATGAAAACAGCATATTGAAGAGTTATCTGCACCCCGTGTTCATTCAGCATTATCCACAGTAGCCAAGGTAGGGAATCAACCTAAGTGTCCATCAATGGATGAATTGTTAAAGAAGATATGAATGTATCTTCAGCCTTGAGAAAGAAGGAAATTCTGCCACTTATGGCAACATGGATGGACCTTGAAGGCATTGTGCTAAGTAAAAATTCAGACAGAGAAAGACAGATACTGTATGAACTCACATATATGTGGGATCTAAGAAAGCCAAATTCATAGAAACAAAGACTAGAAAACCCAAACACAAATTGGCAAAAACTGGGTTAGGTTTTGGATATTTTCATAATATCCAATCATAAATCCATTTCAAGTTATTTATTGGTCAAATAATGGGATATTTGACCTCCAATGTGTAATATTTAATGAATATATATACACAAAACAATAAGAGGTATTTTGCTGCCTAGCCTTTACAAGTACAATAAAACCTCTTGTACAGATATAATTTAGATTTAATTTGCCAAGAATAGAAATTGTGGGCTGTAACACGCTAATTATATCACTGAAAATTTCAAAATTTCTTGTTTGTGGGTAAAAAATGTCAACATATCCTGGCAACTATCTGAAGTTGTTCTGGCTTTTCCTTAGTTTGCTTTTATTCTTGTCCTTTTAAGGCCAGTGGAAATATTTATTTTAAAAAGGTTTCAAATCAGTGGTAGTAACTGAAATTCTTTAAGATTAGGAAACTCTGTGTTCTACAAGTAGACGTAAAGCAATGGCAATTCCCCTGTTGTGATGGGTTATCCATATTGGCTAAGGAGTGAGGATATTTCCAGTATGAGATTTTGTTCTTTAGTACCCATTGATAGTAACTTTTTTGGGGGATAGTGTAGGGAGAAGTGTGGTTGAGCTCCAGTATCATGAGACATTGTGAAGTGCAGGCAAAATTTAGAATAAATATGAAGGGCAAATTACTGTAATTTGAGTGGACACTTTCAATTACTGTGAAGTGAAAAGAAGGTGAAGGCCAGTGTGTGACTGGCATTGGGGACTTTTTGTCTAATAGATTGTGCCTGTGGACTGGCTTTAGAGAATGATATTTTGTTTGTTTGATACCAGACTTTCTCCTGTTAATTTATGATTAGCAATTTATTTAAACTACTTAGAGGCCCAATACATGGATTCTTGTATTGGTGGGGTCCCTTGGCCTGGCCTGCGGGGATCAGGCTGAAACCAGCTCTCTGACATCTCCTGAGGGGTCCCAGATTCAGAGAGGGCATAGGCCAGACCAGAGGACATCACTGGCACATTGTTGGGGATGGAGAGGGACCGCGGAGGGTGCCAGGGTGTGTTTGTCCTGTCTTGCCTAGTTTCAATCAACCAGACCCCAGCAGCAAGCTAACCTACCAGTCAGAGCATCTGCCCCCTCGTGGTAAGTGCATGTCATAACGACCAGTCAAATGAATGATCAGACACTTAGCATATTAGGCTTTTGTTATATAGGATTATTAGGAGGAACATTTGGAAGACAGGTTGCTTTTCTTTTTAAAAAAATATATTTTATTGAATTTTTACAGAGAAGGGAGAGGGATACTCAGAAACTTTAATAAGAGAGAAACATTGCTTAGCTACCTCTTGCACACCCCCTAATGGGGATGTGCCCACTACCAAAGTACATGCCTTTGACTGGAATTGAACCTGGGACCCTTCAGTCCATTCTACTGATGCTCTATCCACTGAGCAAAACTGATCAGGGCAAGACAGGTTGCTTTTCATTTATAAGCTTAAGAGCTGTGGTTTAGTGATACAGTGTAGGAGATGGATGAGTCATCTCTAGAAGTTGTGGGAAGGGAGACTCGAGCACCAGGGACATTTGGTAGTGACAACGTGTTCTGGACAGTCACTGAATGTGAAAGCACCATGTTAGAAGCTGTACTAAGCACGCTTCTCTGAAGTTCTGGCCAAAGGAATAGTAAACCTGCCACTGAGCCTCTTAGTTATAGAATGGATTAGAAAATTCTTTCCTATTCAGGGAGAGTAAAAATGGATGATATTGCACCTATGTCAATTTCTGTTCAACCTACCATCATTGGGATGGGTCTCTAATTGCAGCATCTTAGACTTTATTTCTTTGGCATAAGATGAAATGCTCCTATAGCTTATGAAACTCATGAAATTAGCTGTTAAAACATTCATGGAATCTAGGGGAGCTTGGATTGTTATTGATACAAGAATTGGGTCACTGTCTTTTTTATTTTTTATAAAGATGAACACGGAAATTATATATTGTTATTATCACAATCATTAATTTCATTCCAGATATATTCCCACCAGAAATGTAGACATATGTGTGGTTAGTAAAATTATACATAATTTGGCTACTTTAATAGTATATACTTCCCAAACACAATAATTTGAGCAGTTCTATTTTATAAACTTGGGAAGATTTATAGGACATTTATATACCAGTCATTGCTGGAAGTGTAAAATCCTACGATAATTTTAAGTAGAGCTGATGATGAATTATAAATGTTCCTTCATTAAAACTTATTCAGTAAGCATTTAATGATGCCATCTCCTTACCAGGCACTACTTTAGATACTGTGGCTATAGATAGGCATAAGACAGTATCTGTGCTCAAATAATTAATAACCAATTAGGAAACACATCATGGAAAATATATGGTGTTTCCATAAATCTAAGATAGTGGGTGATATACCATTTATTTATTTATTTTTTTTAGTTGTAAGTGACAGAAAATCCATCCCAGATGGCTTAAAGGAAAAGGGTACACTAGTCATGTTAAGAAGCATCCTAATTTCAGCAACATCAAGAGGTTTTCAAAAATCCCGAAAGAGGTTAAGATAATTACAGCTCCCAATGCTTGAGGAAATTTCACAAAGGTAATGAAGGGGGCAATGATTTGTCGGATTATTCAAAAAGGGTTCGGAGGAGAAGAAATGCATCTATGGCACCATGATACAGGACGAGTTTGATAGCCAAACAAGTCTTGGAGATGATAAAAGCCCACAGGAAGGGAAATTTGACTCACTAAGGTGTGTACAGGACACCTGGAGGTTGGTGCATCACTAGTGTAAGGTGTTAAGGGAGGAGCAATGGGATTTGAGAGTGGAGTTTATGTCACTAAGAACAACAATTCAGGTGGCCTTAAGTCTGTGGTGATATTTAAGTTGGTGCCATTTTCTTCAATGATTAATAGCTGACCCAAAATGGATGTCCTGACCTCCCATGTTAGTAAGGTTCAACCTCTTAATGTTCCCAGTTCTCTGAACACACAGAGCAATCATCCCCTGTGCTGATCTGTGAACTCGGCAGTCAGATTCCATAGCTCTCCATCCTGCCAATCAGCTCTTCCACTGCAGAAGCAAGGGACTTGTGTCTCTGACTCCATGAATAATGTCTCATGTCTCACCCTCAACTTGTCTGATAGAATTGGACATTTCTCCACCTCCTGGCTTTGCCTGCTGGCACCTTTGGAATAATTACATATTCCAAATATGGCTCACTGCTTCTTCCCATTCATGCATTGTGCTCTTCATGGATCTTCCCAGATTCTGTTTTCAAGTTACAATTTACAAGTGTAAAGTTTTTGCCTTAGTCCATTGTAAGGCAAAAACTTTACACTAGTCCTACAATTTCAGAAAGCAGCTTTCTTGAGTCTAAATAAAAAGGTGTAATCTCAAATGCTATTTAGAGAAATGCTCTTAATGCAAAGCCCATATTACTTATGCTACATGCTCTACTAAGCAACCATTATTGATTTTACAATAATGATGCATACATTAACTCAACAAGTATTTATTAACTGGGTGTATAATAGATAGTGAACTAAGTGTGGGAAATTGAACATAGAACAAGAAAGATTGAGCTTCTGCCCTAACTGTATTTAGTTATGACAACCATAAATTATTATATTGTGTATGTTATTAGGAAAAGCTGTAATATCTAATTTTTCTTTGAAAGGAAGAAACAGGGATGGGTGTATTTCGGTGTGTACAATGAATGATTCTGTACCATTTCTCTTGGTAGTGACATACTAGTTACAATACAGAATTGTCATTTTGGTGAGCAGAATGATTGCACAAATGAGGTATTCAATATTTTTGGTCCTGTTGCTAATTTACAATATATTAATCTACACATTCTCTGCACTCTACTAATAAGGTGTTTATGCTTATTCTTCAATTGTACATAATTGTGGTCTTTTAAATGTCCCTGTGGAGTGGTAGGCTATAAAAATCCAATCAAGCTGGAACTAGTTGGTTCAGTGGATAGAGTGTTGGCCTGCGGACTGAAGGGTCCGGTGTTCGATTCCAGTCAAGGGCATGTACCTTGATTGTGGGTACATCCCCAGTGGGGGGTATGCAAGAGGCAGCTGATTGATGTTTCTCTCTCATCGATGTTTCTAGCTCTTTGTCCCTCTCTCTTCCTTTCTGTAAAAAATCAATAAAATATTTTTTTTAAAAATCCAGTCAATATGTTAAATTATTCAATTTTCATACATTAAATTGCATATGTACATAGAAATATAAATAACAATATTTGAAGTATTCTAATGACCAGTCATTATCATGTTGGGCATGAAGTGATGACAGATTATGAAAGTGATGCCTAACAATGGGAGCAGAACTAAAGGTCAGTCTATTGTGTTAATATTTCTGTATTTTAGAAAACAGTTTGGAGAACTGAGGAGGGGGTGGAATTTTCTGGAAGAAGATGGGACACCTGAGAGAAGGAGCTAAGGCTAGATGTGGCAGCACACCGGGTTTACTTGTTTGTTTTGTGTGAGGGACAGGGAACTAAGGATGTTAACACCAGAGAGTCTCCAATTGAAGCCATTAGCTAAAAGGAAGTAAAGATTTTTCTGGAAGTTTCTAGCAACTGTAAAGGAAAGGATAAAAAGGGACCTGCCTAAAGAAAAGAGAAAAATAGCATTTAACAAGTAGTGTTTAGAAAACCTCAATCTTTACACTCCCCCATTCACATCAGAGTATAGTTTCTGTTTAGAGTTGCTATCAGCTGCCCAGATGTTAGCACAGGCGAGTCATAGGTATATGCTAGGTTGTAGGTTAACAGGCCAGGTCACCTTTACCTGCCCCAAATCTGTTACTCCGACCAAACCCTGGAATTACCTGGACTCCTTTTTGTTTTTTCTCAGATGCCACATGCAAGCCTCACAGTTCTCCCTTTATATTATATTCCTAATCTGACTACTTTTCACATTCTCTCTTGCTTACAATTAAGGTTACAGATGAAAGATTGCATGAAAAAGTTGAATACTGGTACAGATCAGGGTCATCAATAGAACTTCCTGCACTGATTGAAATGTTTACATTTTCACTGTTGAGCATATTAGCCACTGACCACATATGGCTACTGGGTAAGTAAAAAGTACACAGTGCAATTAATGAACTGACTTTTTAATGTTATTAAGATTTAAAGAGCCTCATATCGCTAGGAGCTACCATATTGGACAGTGCAAGTCTACCATAGCATGGCAAGAAATTGGATATTCTGGAGTTTGAAGCAATTAGGACCTATTAATCTGGGGGTGGGGTGGGAAAGAAAGAAACAAGTCTTGGAATCAACAGAGCATGAGGGCCCTTTGAGTGACAGAATGGGGAGAATTGAAAGAATAAGAGGCCAATGGGTTATACTATATAACCCTTATAGGAGTGGACAGCTTGGGATATAAAATTTTAGGATATTCATTTGAACCTCATAATCTTATTACATTTGAATATAAGGGTTTAAAATGAAAGGGCATTTCACTTTATGGGGCAACCTGCTTTTGTTAGTATTGTCATCCCAGCCAATTTCTCTAAATGTCTTACTGTATCCCATCTGAAAGTGGTGATAAAATGGATGTTCTTAAGATCGTGTTTTGTCTACCAAGATAATTTCCTACCAATGGATATTTTCTTTCATAAGCTTGGATTTACCCAAGTGTTCTGATTTGAAGTAGCACATGCCTTTTCCTGATGCCAAGGGTATATATCCAGTGAAGATGTCAACAGAGAGCTGTTTTAAATAGTTTCACCCTGCTATTCTCACCAGTTAGCAATCCTCTCAAGCCACTGCCTGAGAGGATTCAGAGGATGAAGCTGAGAACAATCTAATGTTGCCCATACTCGTTCACATGGTCTGCCGTAAGAAGATATCTTAGCCTGCGTGGCTTAAACAGTAGAAATGTATTTTCTCACAGCTCTGGAACCCAGAAGTCCAAGGTCAGTATGCCGGCAGGGCACATTTATGGCGAATCTTCTTCCTGGCAGCCACCTGTTCTCTGTGTCTTCACCAGGTAGAGCACATGTGTCAAACACAAGGCCCGCGGGCCAAATCCGTCCCGCCAGGCCTTGCAATGTGGCCCGCACCACGCTGTCATCACTGCACTCCACTGTGTTTCCATCACAATGACAGTTTATGACTGTTCAGTAAACCATTCGGCCCGCGATTTAGGCTGGATTTTAGATTTTGGCCCCTTCTCTGATTGAGTTCGACACCCCTAAGGTAGAGAGTAACACCTGTTCTTCTAAGGACAACAACCCTATGGGATTAGGATCTCAACCCGTGACCATATTTAACTTTCATTATCTCTCTAAAGGCCCCTTCTACAAATATAGTCACACTGGGGACTAGAACGATATGTATTTGGGGGTGAGGTGGGGGTGAAGATGGCAGCTGGGAGCAAGGAATTCAGTCCATAACACTACTCATGCATGTGAGGGCATGGAACAACACGATTTACTGCTGGGTTTTGTTGTTGTTGTTGTTGTTCTGTATTTTCTAGACATAGCACTTATAAGTTCTGCTAGAGAATTACCCACCCCCAATTTAACACTATTCTTTCCTTATTATTGTCTCTTTCCTCCTGTTGAAGATGGCTTTGTCTAAAATGCAATCTAGGTGTTTGTAGATTCCCATTTGACTAAGATTGGAAAGACTTATTACACAGTAATTGTGTAAAGAATATGAAAAGGTGTTCTATGTACGATGGGAAATATGTAGGTGTTGTATGTGGGAAAATGTCCACTGTACTCCTCAAATGAAAGCAAAATCAAAGGGTGAAAGCAGGATAGAATAGAGTGCCCATGTTGTTACTGACATGAGGAGGGGACATTCTCAGGGCACTGCTGGTGGGCAGCAGGGCAGTTTATTTTGGCTCCCCAAAGTCTGAAATATGCACAGCTTCCTCATTCCATCAATACCAGATTCAGGAATTTATCTATTAAAACTGTCAAAAATGTAAAAATGGAATAATATTTGCAAAAAATAGATACATTTTGATACCTATGGCTATTGGTACAAATATTTGTTACATTGCTATAGAAAAAACTTTGTTGATATAAGAAATAGTTCATGGTATTTTGCTGAGCAAAATAAAATTTTTACATAGAAAGCATTGCGTTGAGACCCCTTATATAAAACTTATCATGCAAAACGAGTCATTTCAGAAAAAAATATCAATAAAACATCTACCAAAATATCAAAGTGCATGCACTATCTGGGGTGGCAGGTTTACAGCTGATTGCTCTTCCTTTGCTGTGTGTGTGTGTGTGTGTGTGTGTGTGCATGTGTGTGTGTGTGTCCCTACATTTCTGGATTTAGCATAGATTAACTACTAATTTTAGTGGATTATCTCTAATTAAAACTGAAGCTCTTACCCATAGACTGTGAAGCCGGGAGGCTTAAGGCTCTTTATGCTTACCCTTCGGTGATCCACAGCCCTCCCTCTCCTCCCGGTGCTGTGAGATAAGGAGATTGGGAGTGGAGGCTGATTGGATTCCCCATCCATACTTAGTGATGACCTAGTGGTTCAGTTAACTCCAGACGTGAAAAATTATGAACCATGAAAATTATTCCAAGCCATTTTTGTGCAGGCACAGAGGTTGCCTTGGGTCACAGTAGCTCCGTCTCAAGGGGATAAGCCTTGTGAATTTCACTTCCCTTTCTGTTATTGCTATAGGAGAAAGGAGGCGCAGATAAACAGACTAAATTATTATTTATATTCTGGGGATCAGAATGGTCAAGTGCCTAAGGATATACCTTGATTCTTTGCCTATTAAATCTCATATTTTATTATGATAGGTTACTATCATACTTTTAAGAGTTACATTTTATATAAATTGGTGTGTAGACAAGCATTTAGGAGGCAGTACAGGTTATGTGAAATAGGTTGACACATCAAAGAACACCAAAATAGAAATGAAAAGAGAGAAAATCTGGGTTCTAGGTCTACTTATGTTACTTAATAACTTTGAGACCTCATATAATTTCTTTGTAAAAAAAAAAAAAAAAAAGTATTGATGGTAATACTGGCCCATAGCCTGAATTCACGTAGGCCCAATGAAAATAATTTAAAATACATAAGACTCCTCCTTTCTCAGCTTTGGGCTGCCTTGGACAGTGTCCCCTTTGGAAGTCACAGGCATGCCTGTGGGTGCAGATGCAAAGCCAAAGGTGGGTCATCTTAGCCTTTTTCTTTCCTTCTTACTTTCTGCCCCTGCCCCCTTCCTTCATCTCCCAAACCTCTCCTAACAGAAGGGCATGGCTTTCAAGCGATTTTACCATTTGTTCACCTGTTCATCTACATCCTTATCATTGAGATTTGAACAAATGAAAATAACAGGTATGAAAGCAAATTGAATACACAACTGTACCTATTATCCACCTGATCCCACCACCATAATTAATTAAATCTGTTTCTTTAATCCTATTGGCATCCATCACCTAAACTACTCTCAATAGCCATGGTTGCATTTTAACAAATTATATTTATTTTGATCCTTACTGTTTTCTCAAACTTTGCTTCCTAGTATTATTTCCCCAACCCTCTCATCTATTGTTTGTAACAGACTTATTTTTCCAATGCTGATCCAATCTCTATTGGTAGCAGCATAAAGAATTCACTACCAAAAATTAAAAACAAGTTAAAACTAAGTGGAAATTACCAATGAGCAAATTCGATGACCACTTTTTTCTTTTTGATTATATATTTACTGGCATAAGAAAAGGCCAAATCTATAAAGAATTCTCATGAGTTTACTTGAGTGGCCACATAGATGGGGAACAAGATATCTGCTCTGAAGACTGTTTTGGGGTATCTTTTATGCATTTGAAATTAAGGAGAGGATGTAGGAAAACTGGAGAAAGCTCAGAGAGGATTGGATTACAAGAGAGTTAACAAGATTATATGCTCTCTTGAGGGTTAATATTCTCATCAAGCAGTATTTCAAAGGCTCGTTAACCTAGATGCACAAGAACAATGGATAGGGCTGGCTTAAAACCGTTTACTAAAGTTATTGGCTTGAGGCATGACTACCCACCACGGCCTGCCCAGTTAATAATTTATAATCTGTTCACTATATGAGGTTACTTTGCATAGAACTCCTTTTTTCCCCCTACACATATTTAAAGGAAAATTTGTAATGGAGCTCTTTGGGTTTGCATAACCCTAAATTATTAACTAAGTGTAGCTAATAATACAGTCTGAGGGCTGCTATGAAAATTATGTCACTTAGTGTAAAAGCCAGAATGTACAGACATAGTGTAATAGGAAATACGTTTTAGCATTCACAGAGCACTGGTTCCTGGAAGGACATGGGATATGATAGCTTTAGGTAAGAAAGTTACCTTTATTTAGTCCTAGTCTTTTTTAATGAATAATGATTTTGTAATTTCTTGTTAAAAAATGTTGTTAGTTGCCCAGCCAGCATGGCTCAGTGGTTGAGCACTGACCTATGAACCAGGAGGTCAAGGTTTGATTCCCAGTCAGGACACATACCCAGGTTGTGGGCTCAATCCCCAGTAGGGGGTATGCAGGAGGCAGCCGATCAATGTTTCTCTCTCATCATTGGTGTTTCTATCTCTCTCTCTCTCCCTCTCTCTTCTTTTCTGAAATCAATAAAAATAAATTTAAGAAAACAAAACAACAATATTTTCAGTTAATTATTATTTCCTATACTGGTGAGCATTGCTAGATAATATATGTGACAAATATTTTGTTTAAGACAAATGCAATAGAATAAAATGATATTAGTTTAACCTGAGCATGTGTGTTCATTTAGGAACCGGGATGATGCTATGAGTTTCTCCTTCCTTTCATAAATGAACTCAGACAAAACAAACTATGGCAAATGAGCTTTGCCAGATTTAAGGAGCTTTGTTTACTCCTTAAGAGAGAGAACTTGGTAAATATTTGTGGAGTGGGCTAGTTATTTACTATATTTTACAAAACCAGCTAAGTTTCTTATGTTAATTGTGCTATTTCTTAATTATTTATAAATTATTAACCATTTCTTTTCTGTGATTTCTGTAGAAAGAGGAATTTAACAAGTTTTCTTTTTAGGTGGAAATATGCCAATGCCCAAGTAATAAATTTACCTAACAGATATGTAAAGGTGGTTTGACTAGCTTCTTTTTAAACTCAATATTTCTTTATATCTTAACTCTTTCTTGTAATCTTACTTTCATTTTCCTTCCCCCACTTATCTTGAAGATGAAACACAAAGTTGTGCATGTATTGGGGAATTTGGTTGGGGTTGCTGGACGAGGAACTGTTCTATTCATATGTTTCCCCTTCTGCCATTTTGTTATGGGTTTTCTCTGTAGTTCATAATTTCCATTTTGCCAAAGTGTATGGCTCAGAGTTGCCTGCTAGTTGTGTTTGTGGACAGTGATATCATCAGATTGCATTGAGTGTTTCCTCTTGTATTGCAGGAGCTATGCCTGTCCCCGACCAGCCTTCGTCAGCCTCAGAGAAAACCAGCTCCCTGAGTCCTGGCCTAACCACCTCCAACGGGGATGGCTCAGAAACAGAAACCACCTCCGCCATTCTTGCCTCAGTCAAAGAACAGGTAGAAACATTCCACTTATACTTATGGGCGTATTTAATCAAAAAGTTCTTTCCTATTGAACAATGATTGTTGGGGGGAAAAATCATGATTTACTAGTGGATTGTTGGCATTCATTATCCAATTAACATAAAGATATGGCTATAATTGTTTTTGACTCCATGTTTGTTTGTTTTTTCATAATTTAGGCAAATATTCTTGAAATAATAGCCCAAAGGGCAAAAACAACTTTACAGTCATGCTTACATATTGATGAAGTTTTGGCAGATTTGGTGATGGACCTAACTTTTAATACTATTAAATGCACTAAGCCAAATAATTTGTCTTAGAAAATATAAAGTCTAATAAGCCATCAAAATATATCCACAGGGCTGAAAACTAAGCATGTGTGATAACAGGTGTATATAATATTGGGTCAATTCAAATTTGCCTTCTCAGTGTTTCTGAGAGAATGGGTCTGGAAGAACACAAGAATTTCCCCTTTAAAAGTAATTGACATTTTGATTGTTTCTTCCTTCACATTACTTTGCCATAAAAATTGATAAATAAATAAAATTTGAAGGCTTAGATCTAAACAATTAATTTCTTAAAAGTTGTATTCCTTGTAAATAAGAGGTAGTAACTAATTAAAGAAAACTGGAAAGTCAGTATTTTTCAGTTTTTTTTTAGCATGTGCTAGAATATAAATGAGAATTGTTATTAACAAAGTGGGTTATATAATTGGGTTATGTGGTTGAATTAACAAACACAGTGGGTGAGAGTGGCATAACTTGTCTAATTTCAAGAATATCTCAACAGATCAATAGTCTAAATGAGGCAATGAAGGACAGTTACTCTACTCAAAAAAGGACTCTAAGTTTTGGTCTATTTGTTTGTTTGCTTGTTATATGTTGGGACTAATTTAAATAAAAGTAGGAAATCACCTTGATGGTCAAATTATCAATAGGGAAGTTGAAGGAAGCCATTGCCAGGCCCTGGCCAGTTACACAGTGCTTAGAGCATAGGTTTATGAACTGATGGGTCTTGGGTTTGATTCCCAGTCAAGGACACATACTTTGGTTACAGGTTCAATTCCCTGCTTTGGTCAGGGCTCATGCAGAAGCCAGCCAATTGCAGAAGCCAGCCAATTGCAGAAGTCAGCCAACTGATGTGTCTCTTTCACATTGATGTCTCTCTCTCCATCTCTACTTCTCCTTTCCATTCTCTCTACAAATCAATGGGAAATGATAATTGAAAAAATTTTAAAGAAAAAACAAAAGCAAAGTGTGCCACCAGATCAGGGGGTGTCCAGCTAAGTAGGTACACAAAAGAAAGTTAAATAGTTTAGTTGGATAATGTAGTTTGTGAAAATAGTAAGTAGGAGATTGGTTTGAGGCCTAGACAGTATTGCTTAATTAGTTTACTTTCAAATGCCAACCTGGGAGAGTTTTCTGATTATTTTTAAGAAACAGTGGAAAAGGTGAACAAAGGTTCATGCCACTTGTCTCCATGCACAGGGTACTGCTTGTAATGATTGGGTTATCCCAGGCTTCATTATTTTGGCATTATTTGGAAGCCTTGCTAGGCCAATAAATTCATAATAATGACAAAATATAAAACACAAGACATAACTTTAATAAGAAAATTCTCAGACCTGTCTGATGACAACTATAACATTTTGTCAAAGGACATACAGTGATTCAGAATAAATGGAAAGTCATGCCACAATCCTGTGTAGAAAAGCTTAATATCATAATCACATTACTCGCTCCCAAACTGACATACAACATTTAGACAGTTGTGATTAGAAAGCTGTGGCCAATGGTTCATTTCTTTGGCAAACTGGATCAGACTATATTAAAGATTACATAGAAGTATAAATATATGAGGCCAAGGAAATTTTTTATAAGAGAGATTTTCACCTTACCAAATATGTCCATCACAGTAGTGTCTAACTTCCCACATAGAGAATGATCTCTAGAAAATATAACTGCATGTTCAGAACAGGATCAAACATATAGTATTGGAGTTATATGCATTTGAAGTATTTTTGTTTTAGTACAAAGCAGGGGTTTAGATTGCATTAACATAATTGGCTAACCATCTGGAAGAAAACACCCACCAGCAAGTATGCAAATTAGCCCAACAAAGATGGCAGAAGCCATGGAGCTGGAGCAAGCAAGAGGCTTGGGTTTCCCCTGGCTTGGGTTTCCCCTGCCCTGACTGGCCCTGGCTTCCACTCAAAGCTACAAAGTTTCAATTATAGAAGATAAATAAATCCCAGATACCTGCTTCCAGCTGGCTCTGGCCTCCACTCAAGGAGGTGCTGAAAAAAAAAAGAAAGAAAGAAAAGAAATAGAAAAAAAATTAGGGTCTGGGAGCTTGGGTTGCTGGGGGACATGGCCAGCCTTAAAATGGCTATCAGCCCCTCATTCAGACTGGCCACACCCTCATGGGATGAGGGTCCTTGCTGGGGGGCTTGGCCAGCCTGCAAACAAACATCAGTCCCTCACCCGGGCTGGCCAGGCACCTCAGCAGGACCCCACCCTGATCCAGGACACTTCAGAGCAAACCAGCCAGCCCCCACAAGTGCACCAGGCCTCTATTTATACTAATAAAAGCTTAATGTGCTAATTAGACTGGGAGACCTTCTGGACGTTCTTCTGGACAAAGCCATGGTGGTGGGACCAAGGTAGAGGTGGTTAGAGGCTAAGAGGGGAGGGCAGTTGTGGGTGAGCAGGATGGTGGGGGTGGGGCCGTTGGGGGTAAGCAAACCAGCAGGGGATCCAGTTGGAGGCCAGCTGGCTTTCAGTGGGGGTTAGTTGGAGGTGATCAGGAGAATGGGGGGCGGGGGGGGCAGTTTGGAGTGAGCAGGCAAGCAAGGGGATAGTTGGGGAGGAGCACACTGGAAGGGAGACAGTTGGGGGTGATCAGGCTGGCTGGGGGGGGGGGGGGGGGGTGAGCAGAAAATGCTGGCAGGGAGGCATGTGAGTAGCTGGACATTCTTCCAGGGGTCCCAGATTGGAGAGGGTGCAGGCTGGGCTGAGGGGACCCCCCCTCCCCCCACCGGGGCCACTAGTACATGAATGATTGGTGCAAATTGGCAAAATCAATACCAAAAATAATAACAAGGAAAAACTCAACATAAAAAGTAGAAAAATGGGCCAAGAGAATATACGTGCCACAAATATAGGCAAAGTGCAGATATCATTAAAATAACAAGACTTCCGGTATTGATTAAGGATAAATGAAAGAATAGTAAACTAGGCAAAAAAAAGAAAATGAAAAGACAATTCACAGAATTAAAATGCAAGTAACCAATGAATACTTTTTATCCTAATGTGCAAGTCAGGGACATAAAATTCAAAATAATATAATTTTCTTTAATCTACCAAATAATAAACATTAAAATGTAGTATATATTGTAAGTGAGCCAAGGGTTAAGGTTTGAGGAAATTCACATTCTTTTTCATTCAAAATGTGAATTTGCATGGCTGTTATGTTTTTGAAAATTATATTTTTCTATGAATTGATATTTGAAATGTTCAATAGCCTTTGATTAGTCTAACTTAGACTGATACATTTTATAAAACTGAGTGAACTAAAACATAAGATTTTTATGCATATGGGAGTTTACTGTAAAATTATTTGCAATAGAAAAAAACATGAAATGGTATTTATGGTTGAAGAGTTGAAAATATGACATGTCTTTTATGTAAAATACTTCTTATGAAAGATATATCCTTTCTATGTGGTTATTAATAAAAATAAGTTGGACCCATATATCTAAACTTTGAAAAAGTTCATGAGGATTTTAGAAAGGAAATGACATAGTATTATGTTGTCTTGTTTAAAAAAATAGTAAATATGTTTTATTTTTTGCATATTAATGAGCTTCTACAAAAGTATAAAAGAAAATCAATCAATCAATTAGTCTTGGTTACCATTTGTGTTTTCAATTTTATGGAAATGGGTGTGGATAGATGGCGTAGAGGATTAGGAAGAGAAAAAAAAAATGGGGAAAAGAATTGGGAGATCAGAATAAATATTAGTTGGATAATAGGAAATATTCCTTTAGCTAAAATAGCAATGTCTGTAGTTGAGAGAGTGGATAAGCTGTCTTAAGCAAAGATACATTCCTGGGTAAAAAAAAATGGCCTCTCCAAATCCTTGATGAGACTTAAATAAAAATGTATTGGGAAGAGTTTGTTTTTTTTCCTTGATAATTTAAATAAATTCATTGTTCATGTTTGATTGAAAGCTGTAAGATTCTTTGTGGCAGATAAGTAATGTGAGGAGCAATGAAAATTTGTCCTGGGAAGCAGAGATTAGCAACTTGAAATACCCACATCAGAGGCTTGACTGTGAGGAACTATGTATAGTGTCTGCCCTTTCAAAGGCCAAATCCATAGACTTCCTTGGTATGACCCATACAAACAACTGTTCTCTTCCTTTACTGGAGGGTTTTGTTCTAAATTATTCTTAAGGTTTCTTTTTCCCTTTTTTCTCAGATATAGACCATCATCTTTGGAGTTAAAACTAAGTTAAATATAGTTTTTAAAGAGATTGGCCAAGATTATGGAAAAGTGACTTTACAAATTAATTCCTTCTATGATTCTTAATGATTATATGCATAATATTCTTATAAATCTGTTCACTTAAAGATATTGTTTGTCCTCTTTGGTACTAATAAGAACTAGTTTTCTCAAGTAAAAATCCTATTTATAAATTTAGGGAATTTGAAGTAATTTTTTTTTTGATACCACACTTTTGTACTACTGTAGTCCTGTCTCCTTAGAGGTCAGTTTTGCAAGATGAAGCCATCTGACTGCCATGTAATGGGTTACATAGTTGATTTGCTCATTCATTAAACATACAGAACAACTTATATAAACAAAGCACAATAAAGGGTAAAAAGTAAATGTGTATATAAAGAAAAATATCTGATAGAGGTCATTGGAATATGTTGTGAATGAGACTAAGTACACAAGTTTTTGGCAGGCTAACTGCATAAAAATAAATTCTAGTTTGTAACCATATAATGGAACTTAAGTCATGCAAACCCCAGATCGTGAAATACATCCCATATAGCATTGTATGGCATGATTAAGATATTTGTAACTTAAAACTTAGTATCTTTGGACTCAGCAGCTGTGGATTGCTCAATGAAGAGCTATTCATTGATGATTTTTTTTCCTTTGTTCTAATTTCCCATTTTGATTGCTTTTTTTTTTTTTCCTGGTGTACCATTGTTCATAGTATTCTTCACCTCCTACCCCCTGCTTTTTCCCTTTTTTTTTTGTTTTTTTGTTTTTTGTTTATAGTATTCTTTTAAAAAATTTAAAATATTTGTAAGGTAAGTAGTAGTATTCCATCTTTCATTTTTGATTCCAGTAATTAGAGTGTTCTCTCTCATTTTTTGGTCATACTAGGTAAAGCTGTATTACTTTTATTTATTTTTTTATTTTTATTTTTTACTTTAGTTTTATTGTTTAAAATATTACACATAGTAGTATACATATCTCCTTTTCCCCCTCCCATTGACTTTCCCCCAGACTCTCCTGCCCCCTGGTTGCTTTTTAACTGGTGAATTTTACATTTTTATGTCAACATAAATAGAACCTTGAATTCTGCTATACCCTGTGGGTAATTGCCTGTATTTCAGACCATGTAATTTATGACTGTTCCTAAGTCTCTCCTCGTATGGGGATTTAAGAGAGAGATAACTGGTTCCCATTTCCTATCCTGTAAGTGAATGTCTTTCACCAGAAGATAAGGAGAGGACAGAAGTAGGTTGTGTGATATCCTGGTCATATTATTTGAATAAATAACTGGCAAAGGTGATTGGTAACCATTTATCACAGATGTAGAGGCTAAAGAGTAAGATAAGTTGAGGGATTTATTTTTATGGATGAGAGACATCCCTATGATTATGGCGATGACCAAGAAGATAAATTAATGATGCTTGGGGAAGGAGGAAGAGTTTGATAATTTTAGAGGAAAAGTCACTGAGTGAATAGGATCCAGTACACCAGTGGAGGAAATGATTTTGAAACAACTATTATTCATTCGTGAGAGCAGGAGAGGGGCCGTGGATGTGGTTGCAGGTAGGCTGATGGCATGGAGTCTGTGTAGTGTTGGTCTGAGCCAAGGTGAAGAGGCAGAGGCAGCAAAGATGAGGTATGCAAGAGAGCGATTATTATGATGGATCTTGGAATGATACTGATTGAAAGGGGATATAGACAGAAAAATGGATAGGGGTGGTGGATTCACAATGTGAATGCATACATATGGTGAAGCTTGAGAACCTTGGGCTTGAAATCAAGAATTTAAAAGTAATTATAATTAACTAGAGGCCAGGTGCACAAAATCTGTGCACTAGGAGTGTGTGCGTGTGTCCCTCAGCCCAGCCTGCACTCTCACAGTCCAGGATCCCTGGCTCCTTACCACCTGCCTGCTTGCTGCTCCTTAGCACTGCCACAGAGGTGGGAGAGGCTCCGGCCACTGCCACCGCACTCCCCAGCAATGAGCCAGGCTTTTGGCTGAGTAACTACCCTTGGTGGTCAGTGTGCATCATAGTAACTGGTCATTCTGGTCATTCTGCCGTAATGGTTGCTTAGGCTGTTATTATATAGATGTCAAGACCTGGGTTCTGCCTCTGGGAAACAAGATCAAAACAAGACATGAGAGAGTAAACTTTTTGTGGACTATGTGCAAGCCCTTGTGAGAATGATGGTAAAGCAGTTGTGATGAGAAAGAGTGAGCTGAGGCTGGAATCACGCATTAATGGAGAGACCTGACGTGGCATCATCACCATGAGAAATATACATCTGCTCGTGATTGGCCTGCAGCCCTCCTGCTCTTCATTTGGTTACTTACACTCTTTAAAAAATTGTTATAATGTTGGACAAAAATTTGCATTAACTCATGCTATGTAGCATTGGTCTTTGTATGCATTTTATCTTAAATAAGTGTATACTGTATTCCTAAGGAAAAAAACATAACTTTCTGAAAAAAATACTAATTTCATAATAATATTTCTTTCCCTTCAGTTGATCAGTTTTTCATCTGATCATCAGTGCTTCCAAAGTTAGCATAGAAGGAGTCTTCACACATAAGCTTGAAAAAATCCTGGAGCATTTTTTAAATCTTTTAGCGCTCCTCTAGTTCATTGATATTTGTAAATTATTATGGCGTGGTAAATGTTTGTAATAATTCTACTAGCCAGGTATATTCATGAATAGATTACATAGCAAATGTCTGGGTCTATACCAGTACTTACATGCAAATGTGTGTATTCATTGCATTTATTTAATTGTGTTAGTCAGGTGTCTACTTACTGTATGCCTGGAACTGTGCTTCCTCTGAGAGATACATGGATTTAGGATTTAGAGTTTACCTTCAAGTAGACTGGAGTTAAAACTAAACACAACAAACTATAAAAAGAGTGATAAGCTCTTTAAAATCTGTACATAAAAGTTTAAGAAAACTCCCTAGTCCTGAAATGAGCAAACTGCAAATAATTTATAGCGATAAAAACATTCCTTAAGATTGACAGCATTTATAACCACAGACACACTATTACTACAATAATTTCTCTTGATGTTTAAATTCCACACAGATTGTAAATTATAGTCTTGATTTTAGAGGAACTTTTCAGTACCATTATTTAGGATTTTGGTAATTGCTAGGTGGTAAAGCAGAAGTTCTCGCTTTTGATCATTTTTATGACTGTACTTACTACAGGAAGGCAAGGGTAAAGGTCTTGCTGAGCTTTCACTATGGGCAAAACCATTGTGCAGAGCACTTTAGATTGGCTGTGTCATATGAATGAAGGTAGTAAGCATTTAAATAGATACCTCATTAAAAATCTAATGAAATCTTGATCTTTTACATGGATTCATGTGACAATTTCATGCCTTTATTTTTATTTAGCTTCTACACTTATAATTGCAAAAACACATTAGCTCTGTGTAACAAGAATATTATTGGAAAGGAACATGCTATAAACTGCTTCCTTGATTAGTATTCTTCCAGTGCCACATATCACTGCAAGATCTTTCAGCATTATTAGTGTTACCATAATGTGCAGCAATAGTTTCTGATAATGAAATGTGGAAAATGACCTATAACTATTAATCAGTTTCCAGAGTATATTTTGGAAAGCATCTTATGAAAGTAATGGCAAAATTATCATCCATGAAGAAAAGGAAATTAAAACACCTTTAAGAAAGGTCAAGAAGATAGAGAAGGATTATAAGCAAAGACTAGTGAACTTTATATTCATTTAATCAGAGAAGAAAAGAATTATACATATCACAGTGCCACAGTTGAACCTTTTTATACATATCACAGTGCCACAGTGAATATCAAAATTATAATGAGAATTACTTAATTGATGATTTTTTACCTTGTTTCAAGTCACATGCCCATTGAAAATATTTTAAGAAAAACAAAATTTTCCTGAATTTTGATTATAGAACCTAGACTACATTGGGATCAGTCATTGTTGGTTTTAAGATGGATTGAGATACAAAGGACAAGATAGAACTCAGCCAGAAGCTGTGGAACTGGGACCTAGTTAATGGTCTAGTTAATATCAAGGAAGGGGCAGAGCTCAGAGTCAGGAAATATCAGAAAGCCTTGTGAATATCATTAATGGCAGGCAGGGGCAGACAGACTGACCACATTGGGTGTTCATACTTCCAGCAGGGCAAAGAAAGACCGGGGGCTTATGTCAAATTTTGGAGTTCAGAGTAGGAAGGAAAGACTGACAAGACTTCCTGGGTGTGAGGTGAGTCTGTTTTTTTAATGAATCTTTTTCATCACAAAAATAATGGCAGGGACTAGAGATCAAGGAAAAACAAGGCTCACAAACCACTTGTATAAGAATTAATTTAAGAGTTCAGTCATGAGTGAATAATCCTGGGAATGTGATAATCTTTCTCTGCTCCCACTCCATGCTCCCATATATTTATTCTATTATTGCTGGTAAGTTATTTTCACTTTCCCCCAAAACATAATTTCCCCCTTAAAATTTTAGTTTATAACTCTTCTTAAGACACATGTGCTTTTATCTATCTTTATAATCAGTCTATACTCTCTTCTAAGTATTAATTTATTTCCTGTCTGCTCTTTCCTCTTTGAAGGTATTTTTTTCTAGAGGCTATGATGGGGAAAATATAAATGGACTAAGCTTTCATATGCTAAATGAGGACATAAGCTGTTGGTATGTGTGGTTTGTAACAGGACGCATTTCTAATGCTTCTTTCATGTTTATCATTAGAATTATTTGTTAGATATTTATATGTGAAATCACATTAATTATTTTAAATGCAATATTTTAATATTTTAATGAATTTCCCATTATAAAATAATCCATGCACCTTGTAGAAAAGTTTTAAAACTCAGGAAAGAATGAAGTTGAAAGTTTATATAGAATATAACTGCAACTAGATGTTGTTAATAAAAATTCAGGGAGATTTCACTATAAGATTTTTATACAACTATATAATTATTTGTTCAGTGTTATATTTTGCTTTATAAATATTTATACTTGATATAGTTAACATTACATTAAGAGTAGTTTTTCATATCATTAAATATTATTTGTAAACATTTTCCTAATGGCTGTGATTCACTGTGATTCACTGTGAATTACTTAATATTACAATGTCATTTAACTTTCCCATCTTTGTTGATCACTTAGGTTGAGTCACTCCCCCCCCCCCCCCCCCAAAAAAAAAGACATGTTATGTTTCCTGGTACATAAATAATTGGGTCTACTTTGACAGGAGCTGCCTGGAGCAGTTTTGAGAAAGAGTTTAAAGACTCTTACAAACTCACTGGGAAAATATGTCCTACTTAATTACTGGGAGCCACAGGCAGGACCTATTATATAAAGCAGGAGGTCCTGAGTATAATAGTCAGTGCCCTACATAGGGTTTGCACAAAGTTGGAAATTAACAGACAGAATATTCTAGAAGGAGTAAATGGGGAAAACATTTTCAATATTCAGAGAAACTAAACCAAGTATCCTAGCAATTATCATAGAATAAGAAATGATGTTAATTAGTACCTCAGAATAACAAAGACATTTTTAAAGGACACATATTAAATTTATTTACAATTTATATTTATGAATATCTATAAAATCTATATGTAAAGCATTTCATCAGATATATAATTAATGACTTCTTTCTTTAGTAATAATTTTGGGTGATATTTTCTATTTATGATCAAAAGTTGATGATTTAAAAAAAAAAAAAAATATATATATATATATATATATATATATATATATTCATTTTACCTACCTAAAGCCATATAGGAAATTGCTGTCCAATTGAAATGAGAAGTTAGACGGTTTTACTCTGAATCCAGTGCTTTTTCATTATGTTACATTGTCTTATAATCTATAGTAATAAAAGTGTAATATACTAATTAGACTAGACAACCTTTCAGATGGCCTTCAGGATGTAGCCAGGGCTGCTAGGGAAGCCCAGGTCCCAGGTGCCAGAGGGAAGCCGGTGCCAGCAGCTGGGGAAAGGAAGGCCTACTCTTGCATGAATTTTATGCATTGGGCCTCTAGTTTAGATATAAAATGGTTTAGGATACATTTGCTATATTATCTATACTAATAATAGAGGGATATGCGAATTGTCTAGCACATTATCACAGTAATGACCAAACAGTAGGTTGCATGAGGTGACCAGGCTGGCAGGGGGGTTAGTGAAGGACGACCAAACACTGATCAGCAGGCTGCATGGGCAACCATCCCGGGAGAGTGGAGAGGGGGGAGGGGGCGCAATTGGGGGTGACTAGGCCGCGGGGGGGGGGGGCAGTGAGGGGCAACCAGGCTGGCAGGAGGAACGGTTGGGATGACTAGGCCAGCAGGGGTGTAGTTGGGGGCAAACAGGCTGGCAGGCAGAGGCAGTTAGGGATTATCAGGTTGGCCGGGGGACAGTTAGGGATTATCATGCAGGCAGGCAGGTGAGCAGTAAGGAGCCAGCGGTCCCAGATTGTGAGAAGGATGTCTGATTGCCATTTTAGGCCTAGATCAGGCCTAAACAGGCAGTCAGTCATCCCCCTAGGGGTCCTAGATTGGAGAGGGTGCAGGCAGGTCTGAGGGGACTCCCCCAACTCCACCCTGTGCATGAATTTTATGCACTTGGCCTCTAGTTCTTTTATAAGAGAAAAATTTCTCTATGACCAAGATTTTGCTGATTTCAAGTTTAATGGTTCCCCTGCCTGCCTAGGTCTTATTTAACTAAGAAAAGGAAGGTGTGTAACTTTACATCAATTTGATTTGCCTTATATTTTTGGAGTCTGAAGGAATTGCTAATAGGAGTCCAAATAAAAATAACTCAGGGAACTTAGATACCTCATTGTGAATGTCTGCAGAGGAGATGTGTTAGGAAGGGAGTTCTGTGGGTTAAACCACAGCATTGCTTTTTTCCAGCATTCCTGTTTCTGAGAGGCAGTGGCTTGGGTGGACGTTATCTCTAGCCTGCATCAGGGGCACAAGTAAAAAGCCTCAGGCAGCCCATCGATCATGTTCAAGTTGCTGTCACTCAGCTGCAGTAATTAGAGGAATGTGCAGATCCATACCTTGGGCTCTAAAGGAGCCAGTTATATGGTCCACTTCCATAGAAGAGTGAAGACCATCACCTCCTTTTTTACTAATGACAGGTCCTGACTTTCACATTCCACTCCAGGCCTCTGAAAGAAGGTGGACTCCTTGCCTTGTTATCAGGAGAACAGACACAATATGAATAAGATCAAAACTAACAGATATAACTTTTGACAGGTATTCTTCAGCATTGAAAGTAGCCAATACTAAATAGATCCATTCACCAAGTCCATACATGTTGTTATCTGGGGATGCCTTCTGAAGCTTACATATCCTGGAAGGTCTGTGGGGTGAAGAAGTTATGTACATAATTAAAACTTAGAATTACAAAATAGTTCATCCAAGATGATTCCATCATTGCTTTAGGCAAGTACAAGCAATCCCAATGCACATTTTGAGATTGCCATCACTTCTGCTCCGGGAAGTAGAATTCTGAGTTATCAGTTCAAGGTGCTTAAGTCTGAGTTGATTTGTAGTGTTTGAAGTACAGTTATAGTCCTGTTGGCCTGTACCCACACCCGCTTCCTGAATAGAGGAGAAGCCCCATGAAAACAAAACATCTGCTCTGTATCAAACCCACCTATTAGCTAACTCAGACACTTTTCATAAATAGTACCATGTACTACATTACTGAAATTGCCTGCTGTAGACCTCCTGTCAATGGCCAGAGGCAATTTATTTATTTTTTCTGAGTCCTTATATTTAAAGTTTATTTCTTTTTAAAAAATGTATTTATTTATTCATTTTTAATTTAAATTCTTTATTGTTTAAAGTATTACATAAGTCTCCTTTTTCACCCATTGACTTCTCCCCAGTCCTCTAGCACATGCTCTCACTCCGCTATCCCCGCCTCCCGCCTGTGTCCATTGGTTATGCTCATATGCATGCATACAAGTCCTTTGGTTGATCTCTTAGCCCCTAACCTCCCCACCTTCCCTTATAGGTTGGACAATCTGTTCCATGCTTCTCTGTCTCTGGTTCTATTTTTGTTCATCAGTATATGTTGTTCATTATATTCCACAAATGAGTGAGATTATGTGATACTTATCTTTCTCTGACTGGCTTATTTTGCTTAGCATAATGCTCTCCAGTTCCATCCATGGCTGTTGCAAATGGTAAGAATTCCTTCTCTTTTAAAGCAGTATAGTATTCCATTGTGTAGAAGTACCACAGTTTCTAATCCACTCATCTGCTGATGGTCATTTAAGCTGTTTCCAAATCTTAGCTATGGTAAATTGTGCTGTTATGAACATAGGTGTGCATATATCTTTTCTGATTGGTGTTTCTGTTTTCTTGGGACCTATTCCCATTAAGAATCTATACTGTAATATCTGTATTTTGGGAATTCTGTTTATATCAAGAACAAGATTTCAACCCTCCACTGAAACACCTTCCAACAGCCCAACTTTAATATCCTGTAGTTATATGATGACTCAACTTTTATGGGGACCTGGGATAAGAACTTACTATACTGGGAGCTTTTCTGGATTGTATGGTAACCTGATACTGAAAACCTTTTCCTCACTGTTGTGACTTGATTTAATAGAAAGGAAAAGTTTTAGTCCTAGGTATATAACACTGCTATTAATACTAATAATAATTAACAACTACATCATTTTCTAAAAAACACCTGACTTTATTGAATTGTTTATGGAGTAGGGTTGTGGCCACGGGAGCCTCTTAACTTTTGGTTGCCAGCCTCCAGAAAACTCCAAACACAAAAAAATTTATATATATATATATATATATATATATATATAAAATTATATATATATAATTATATATATGTAATTGATTTTTTTACAGAGAGGAAGAGAGAGGGATAGAGAGTTAGAAACATCAATGAGAGAGAATCATTAATCAGCTGTCTCTTGTACAACCCCTACTGAGGATGTGCCCACAATCAAGATGCATGCCCTTGACCAGAATTGAACCGAGGACCTTTCAGTCCTCAAGCTGATGCTCTATCCACTGAGCCAAACTGGTTTCAGCTATTTCCCATGTATTTGTATTGAGGGTATGAGTTTATAAATTAATTTATTGTGTTTTCCTATTCTATTTTGGCTTAAAAGCAAATGTTATGCTAAATTGTGATAAAAGTCCTTAGCTTAGTTGTGTGGAACAAGGGTCTCATCTCCACTGTTATATTGATTATACTCTTCTGCCCTTTTTTAAATAGTTGTATTGGATCTCTGTCTAACCCTGTGAGCTACCTTCACATGGTTTCAGAATTAGCCCATTTACATTGATGAATCCCAGGCCCCTGGAACTACAATTTCCTCTGTAAACAACTTGAATCGAAACTCATTTAATTGTTTGGAATGAGATATTTTCAGCTTAAATTGAGGTACATTAACCTAAACCTGATCTTCATTAATAAAATATATAGGTGATTATCTTTGTCCTCAAACTAGACTGCATGCCTTATTTTAGCAAAAGGGACAAAAAAATAAACAATTACCAAGTTAGCACATGAATCATCAACTCCACATAAAAATACATAAATACCCAGTCCTTTTTGTTTATATGCAATTATGCCAAATATTTGTTGGCTATTTTTTAAAAATAAATTTAAACTACCCTTTGAAAACATACTGTTTACCTAAGTATTGAGTGATTCAATTATTTGCTCATTATTTGCTTATTTTGTATTTCGCTTCTATTTGGGATTTTTTGTGTATGTGTGCATATTTTTACTTTATTTATATTTGTGAGTGCATATATAGCACCATCTATAGTCTTGGCTGACACCAGTACCAACTTGCTAGCATTTCCAATGATCCATCTTTAGTTGAGCCTTGGTTAAGGTAACATCTCCCAGAAATTGAGTTTGATTAAATAAAGGCAATCAAATCTTAGAATACAAATTACACATATTTATTAGTTTATTACAATCAGATGGGAATCCATGCTTCTTAATTAGTTTATATCAACTTGATGAGTTGTTCTTCACCAGTCTTTCTTAGAAAATGAAACAAATACACAACCTTAAACTCAGGATGAATTCATGAAACCCAAAGGTAAACTGACTTTTTGTTTGATTGTCACTTAGGAAATTGGGAAACAGGAAGAGGATATTTGGCTGAGATAGAACCATAATACATTAGCCTTTAGAATTTTATTTATTGTCAGATTCTTACAGGAGATGTTCTATAAATATAATGTTAAGAAAGAGGTTGGGCAGTTTTTGAAGTTCCTTGATTTACACTTAACTATGTTAAATTTCTCCACCTTCAACTTTCTGGGAGAATATGTAGATTTTTTTTTCTCACTTTTCTTAATTAAACTCTTCATAAAGAAATAAATGTGTCTAGAAATCAGGGCATTTGTGTTTATGTGATTTAAAATTCTCTAAAATCACAAGTGTGTAGCCAAATCCCAGAGCATGTCTGATACCAGAAGTCTGGGGAGGGTCGGGGGTGGGGTTGTGGGGACTAAAGAAAGCAAGTTGCCTTCTTGTCTTGGTCACACATGAGGACAGTTCCTACAGAAGAATGAGCTCAGAGCCAGAGCAATTTAACCCATGTAAATCAAATCCCTTATATACTTAATTAGCTGTGTGCACAACTAAATTGCTATTCTTTTTTATTTTTTTAAAATTTTTGACTAGACTATATATTTTTTAAGCCTAATGACTTTATAAGAATATAAATTTTTTTTCAGAATAATGTAAAGGACTCCAGAAGTACACCAGAGAAGAGAAACATCACCTCTTTGGGGTGGCTGCCAGGCTCACCCTAAACTCCTACTCTATGTACCGTCCCAGACACCCAATGTTTGTGCTGGCCACAGAGAACTGAAACACATTTCTCTGAGTCTTTTGATTGATTATACTCTTCTGCCCTTTTTTAAATAGTTATATTGGACAGAAAACAAGGTCTCAGCAGTGTTTATTGAGTGAAATCTGACAGTCTACTGTATGTGATTTGGGTAATTGGAGACCTTGTTTTCTGTCCAATGAAGCAATCTAGAGTGGTCTGTTGTTGAACTTTTTGAGATATCACTAGATATCCTAATATCCTCCCTATAAATTATTTTTTGTTGTTTTGTAATTGGACAAACAATGGACCAGGCTGCCTATCACTACTTGAGCCAATTAAGCAGAGACAGTGTTGAATCATATATGAATATTTATCCCAAGAATGCCAACAGTATGGAAAAGTAGTAGGTCATCCACAAAAATTGGCTCTGCCCCTCCCCATAAGCCAGCTGCTTATATTGGGTAGAAGGGCAAATGTTACGTGGGAAAGTAAGAATTATAGGCATGGGGAAGTAGGCAAGTTGTAATGGTTGTAGGTTACAGGCAATGTAGGCTTGGGGAGGGCTGAAGATTGTGGTTGCCTCTGGGCACCTCCAGGACCAGGCAATAAGTGCTGCGGGGATTTTAAAGGGAATGCTCATCTAGGACTAGATTGTTTCAGACTTGAAGTTATAAATCTTTTTATAATGATAGGCAGCTCTTGGGAAAGGAGTATGGACTGACTGCATTCCAATGTGAGCTCCCATGTCCCAGGGCGTACAACTCTCAGCCAGGTTAGAGTGTACTTTCTCTAATCAGAACAGAACAATCATGGTTAACAGAGCATGATTAATATCCTATATAATAAAGAGATAATATGCAAATTGACCCTCACACCCTTGCATCACAAGATGGGCACCCCCACGTTGTCACAAGATGGCCAGCAGAGGAAGACAGTTGGGGGGATCAGGCCTGTAGGGGATGGTAGTTGAAGGTGATCAGGCTGGCTAGGGAGAAGTTAGGCATCAATCAGGCAGGCAGACAGGCAGGCAATCGGTTCAGAGCCAGCAGTCCCTGATTGTGAGAGGGATGTCCCACTGCTGGTTTAGTTCCGATCCTTCAAACCTGCAGTCAGACATCCCCAGAGGGATCCCAGATTGGAGAGGGTGCAGGCTTGGCTGAGGGGGACCTCCCCCCCACCCCCAAGTGCATAAATTTCATACATCAGGCCTCTAGTTTCTTAAAATTATAGCTAGTCCCCAATATTCTATTTCTGCCCCTAACAGTTGTTTTATTGTCATTATTGTTTTTTGCTAAACTAGTTCAAATTGAGTATCTGTGACTTACAACCAAATGTGTCTTAGCTAAATCATGTACTTAGGACTTAGTGGGTAAGCTTTTTAAAGGAAGACCCATGACTTTCTCCTTTTTAAAGATGCATACCAGATGCTTCTTAAAAGTGATAAATGAGTTGATGCATTTTAGGACGTTCACTATTGGCAAAATTAGAATTGAATTTCTAAAGAGCAGAAGGAGAAATCTGCTCCCCTCCTGTTGTGATTTGGGCAACATTCTGTAGTTGGTTATAGGATCTTTTCCTTAGGTGAAAAGACTTGATTGACTAATAAGAGAGTTCTTTAATTAACTATTATATGGAATACTTATTAAGAAGTCATCACAAGGAGCCAGAGTTTCCTAAGAAGAAAATATCACAACTTGCATTGTCCCTTGTTGTTTTAGATTACCAAACAAATAAAAGTTGTGACAATCTAAAGATAAAGGCAGTGTCTGGTGATGCTCTTCATGTGTAAAATGAGTAAATAAGGAGTTTATACCTGATAGCACAGCTCACATCTGCAGTGGTCAAGAAAGAATAAACTTGCTCAGAGGGTACTGATTATTAAATAAGGGCATGTTTTTTTCTTCTTCTTTTTAAATCAGTCTGGACATGGGCAATAGAGGGAAATTCAATCTAAGACAGAAATCATGCCTCCCTCAAACAATATTTTATTTTTATGTAATTACTATTGTTGTCCTTAATAATAATAATAATAATAATAATCATACCTAATAATAGTCAAACATGTAAATTGACTATACCTCCAAAATACCCACAGCTAATCAGAGTGAATATACAAATTAACCCAACAAAGATGGAGGTTAATTTGCATACATAGGGCCCAGCAGCCTGGGTCCTGGGAACTTTCTCAGTACCCAGGTCACTCCGAGATAGGCCCTGTTTGGGTCCTGGGCAATCTGAGAAGGGCCTGAGCCAGGGGACTCCTAGGCAGGGGCAGAGCCAGCAATCAGAGGGAACCAGACGCTTAGGTCCTAGGCAGGGCAGAGTGGGCAATTGGAGGGAGTTGGGGCGACCATGCCCAGGTTCCAAGCCTTGGCTAGAAGCTTTGGTCCTGGGCAGGGGCAGAGCGGGCAATCTGAGGGAGCTGGGCAGGGACAGAGGCAGAGCCTGCCATTGGAGGGAGCTGGGGGTCCCCTGCCCAGGCCCCAAGGCTTTAGGCCTTAGCAGGAGTGGATCCAGCAATCAGAGGAATCTGGGGGCCCCTACCTGGTCCGGAAGTTTTAGGCCTTGGCAGGGGTGGAGCCAAAGATCAGAGGTGATAGGTATGAAGTATAGAGGAAACACTTTTTCTGACCGCTCATTGGCTAAGCTCCCTGTATGCCACTTGTAATATTCTTAGTAATTTTGGTATAAGAATCCAAAAAAGTGATCTAGAGCTTTTCCACCACACTCCTGGAGAAAAAACAAAATTCTGCTGCTGGAGGGCTAAGAAATGTCATATCCTGCTCTAGCCGGTTTGGCTCAGTGGATAATGTTTAGGCCTGCCGGCAGTGGGGTCCGGGTTTGATTCTGATCAAAGGCATGTACCTAGGGTGCAGGCTCCTCCCTGGCTGGGGCCCAGGTCAAGGCTCATGCAAAGTGTTCCTCTCATTTTGATGTTTCTCTCTGTCTTTCCCTTTCTCTTCCATATTCTCTAAAAATCAATGGAAAAATATACTCAGGTGAGGATTTAAAAAAAGAAAGAAGTGTCATATCCTATGAAAGACACATCTTGAAAGTGCCTAAAGAAAGTTGTCGTTTTTTCCATGGTGAAGGGACTAGAGTCCGAGTCTGTGTTGATGAAAACACTTTGGTGGCTGTGGTGACTGGCAATGGCTGCAGCAGTGGGGTGATGGGGCTGGTGCCTTCCCCTGATCAGCCAGGTCGCCTCCCACAAAGGGAGGCCAGACTGACTAAAATTATATAATGTTATACAAATAAATTTTCCTCCTTTATCTTCCTGAATTATTACAACTTAGATATAAAGAAAGATGTATTATCTTCATGTTAAAACGAAATGATACCAAGAGAAATTCTAAAGCTTGCTTACGGTCTGTCAAATTTCAGAGTTGGGATCCCAAACCTTACTTTTCTTGCCTTTAAAATGAGTTTGCTTCCACACTTCCCTCTAAATGTATGTGAGTGAAACCACAAATGTTATGCTTGGTAACTAGTTGAGCAAGGTATTTTAGAGAAATTCAGGCAATGATCTTTAGAAAAACAGAGTTGTTCCTAGAAATAAGTCATTATCCCTGGGATGATAAAAGCATTTAAAGATTTGTTGAGGCGTTTGCTTCTCTCTCTGAAAGATCCACTCCCAGTCAGTTTTTCCGGGGTTTTCCTTTTTCATTTTCTACCAATTTTAGCTCCACAAGAACACTGCACCATCAGATTCATTCACTCTGTTTTCAGATACAATCTGAGGGAAATCTTTTAGGTTCTCTTTAAAAATAAATTAGACCATCACTCACAGTAAACAAACACAACTCATGCAACAAAATTAATTATAAGGGATAGTTTGTAATTAAACTAAAACTTAACTTGCTGTAAAAGCTACAGTCTTGTTACAGCCATGGGTGTAACATGGAATCCTCAGGGAACCCAAATCGCCTTTGCCATATCTCTAGGAGACCAGTAGTAGGCCCAGATGGCAAGGTCAGGTTTTATGGAGTTTTTCCAACCACTAATGACTAACTTCAGACTAACTTCAAATGCATCACAATTTTTCTTTTCTTTTTGTACCTCAAAGAAGATTCAGAATTGTAGCTCTACATTAAATTTTATAACTTCCTATTAAAATGGAGTTGACTTTGCCCTAGCCATTTTGTTCAGTGGTTTAGAGCACTGAAGGGTCCTAGGTTCAGTTCTGGTCAAGGGCACATACCTGGGTTGCAAGCTCTATCCGTGGCCCTGGTTGGGAGAATGCAGTAGGCAACCAATCCATGTGGCTCTCTGCAATTGATGTTTCTCTCTCTGTGTCTCTCCCTCTTCCTTCCGCTTCTCTAAAAATCAGTGGAAAAAATGTCTTTGGGTGAGGATTAACAAAAAATAAATAAATGGAGCTGACTTTTAAATTTTCCAGTGATACTGAGGTTGTTGGTGTAGGGTCTTTCCTTCCTAGTGAAAGTACTAGGAAAAGAACTGTTCTGTGTTCTGTGTTTATTTTCATTCCTTATGTGGCTGAGTGCTAAATATCTCTACAGAAAATAAGTTTATAATTTTACTATGGAATATAACCAATAAACAATTAATGTTATACAAACTTCATTCTTAAATTAGTATATTTTAAAAATTAATTTAAGCCATCTAGTGATTGTGTGATGTTTCTAAACTTTAGTTTCAGAAATTAATGACTGTTAGTGTTATTTTACTCTCTGTTTGCTATATGGAAATGAGAGTAAAATTATATCTCAAATTTATAAAAATGTTATTTAAATTATACCCATTTGCTTAGCATTAATTGTTAAATGAGTTTGAAATAGATAGGATAATTTACATTTCATTACAATTTGACCTTTATTAGCACTATGATATTCTTATTTAAATTATCTTCATAAATTAATTTTATCTTAAGAGTGTTCTATGTGCTTTTAGTGAATTAAAACTAACACTGAAAATGTTTTAATAATTTCTTGATGTCTTGGTGTTATCAATGGGAATACTAAATTTACTGAGTTTCATCCATATTAATGGCAGCAAAGTCTATGATAGAGGGACCTATATCCAAGAAAATCTATGAGAGTTCTTGTGTTTAATACAATATATTCACAAAAGCTAATTTTTAAAAGTAATCCACCACTTTATCATTTAAAAATGAAGTGAAAACATTTAGCTGTGCCAGTTCAGAATCTTTCAGACTTTCTCAAGTGGTAATTATAGCAATAAAGGTCAAAGCAATTTTCTCCTACTTGATTCTTAAAAAATGATTGTATGTGAATAGCCTTTTACAATTTACTGACTTCTTCTGAAAACATATTTTGGTTTAATCTTGAACTACATCATGTGGTTGGCAGGGGACATTTAGTTGATTTCACCCCACAGGTAAAAAAAATTGGGGAAACATAGCGCTTAAGTGTCTTGTCCAACATTACTCAAATTATAAACTCCAGATCCAAGTTTAGAAGTCATATTTGAATTTCTAATAATAATAATATTAATAATAACTAAAAATTGAGAACTTACTCTGAGCCAAGTACTTGTACCACCCACACCATCTTACTATTTTACTAATTCTTCTCACCTAGTAGCTTATACAATTGCAATGTTCATCTAATACTTTAGTAAACTGAGGTTTAATGAAATGAGTTTCCTAATGTCATCTGGATAGTATGTGGCAAAGAATGAATGCTTAAGATGTGAAGGTTATTCCTAATTGAGAATTTTACAAAACATATTGTAGTATATTTTAAAAATTATTTATGCTTCAGGTTTTTTTTAATTTGTTAACATATGGTTAATAATATTATCTACCTCACAAGTTTATGAGAATTTCAAAATTAATGTATGCAAAGAGCTTAAAACATGATAAATATTAGCTATTATTTTTATTTGGTATTAGCCTAAGGATACATTCTTAATGTTTTATTTAAAAAGCAATAGTGAAAGCTGAGCATTTATGTAAGATAGCTTGGTATTGAGCCAATTGAAACAAAAAAATACATTTCCCATATAACTAGCAAGTGGAGGAGGGAGCAGGCTCAGGTATTTAGTAAGACTAGATACATAAAGTTGAAGTTTGTGTTGATTGTCATCAATTTCTTCTTCTTCTATCTACCTTGAGGGCTTGCATTAATAAAACGTCAATGAAGAGAAAGTTTAGACATCCTTTTATTGCCTCTGAGATAAGTGTGCAGGAAAACCATGTTTGGCTTCTTTCTCAACTATTTTACTACTGACTATGTTCTTTTTAACTTCCAAGAGATATACAGTTTGTCACATACACACAGCCTTGGAGTCATTCCTTATAACTATTGGAGGCTCCACCCAGTTAAAATTAGACACAACTCCTATATCTCTTCATATATTTTGGGCTGGGATTTTGAGAGCATCTGTTGTGGAGCATTGCAAGAGATGTGCTAAATGAGATTATTTGCATCATATAGTGGGGGCAGCAAATTAGGTATACAATAGCATCTTGGGAAAATTCATTCATTTGTTCATTCAACTAGATATAGATTTATCCAATCAACAAACATTCATTCCACTATGGTATGCCTTAACTGGAAAGATTAATGAAAAATTGTGCTATTTCAAGAAATTTAAATAGAGAGCAGGAACGAATGGAATGACTGACAAAATTACAGGATAAAAATCATAGCAGATGCGCTATATGATAACATAGAAAGAGAAATGGTTAACCCTAGTCCGAGAATTGAGGAGAAAAGAATGCCACCATGTAATCTGTGTCTTGAGGAATTAGTACAAGCAAAAAGTAAGGGGAGACAAGGAATAATGTAGTGAAGATGCCTTCGTAATGTTCTTCCCTAGTCGCTGTCTAGATTATATAGAATGAGTTTTCTTCTCAAAGCGTGTGCTGAAATCAAAGAAATAATCCTAGCCATGCTATTGGAGAGAAGGCTTATTACTTTTACCTATAAGTGGATCTGTTATAATAAATCCATATATGTCACTCATGGAAAATGTCCCGTTTGAAGTTGGTTGACTATAAAAGTTTCCCCAAAACTCTCTTTGTCAATGACCAGTCATTCAGGCTGCCTCTAGAACAGAGCCACTGTGATCTAAGGATAAAGTCTGTAGTCCCCAGCCAGCGGGTAATTCCTCTGAAGTTGCCAGCAGTTGCAGGGAATAGGGGTGAGAGGGTGGGGGAGGGGTGCCATCGACATCCGGGGAATTCTGGGACCAGGCGATGCCACTATAGAGTCTCATGGTGTCAACACAGGCACAGAGACTGGAGATGAGGTTACCCAGGAATACTAGTAGAAGGCTTGGGACCGCTCTTCATTCATACTGTATATTACTTTTCTGGGTCATCCTCTCTATCACTCCAAATTGAAAACTGTACCGTTTCCCTGGTGATAATAAAAGGCAGTGTGTTCCAACAGAGAGAGTTTAGATTTTGTTCTGCAGAGAGTGGAAAATCACATTAGGAGGTGGAGGTGCTGTAGTTGTTCTGGTGGCACTGGTTGAGTTTTAAAGCAGAGAGATGCTATGATCTGATAATCCTTTGAGGGGAAACAGTGACCCCAGCAGTCTTGTTGAAAAGTTGGGAGCTTTTGCAAAACTCCAGGAGAGAGAAAAAAATGTTGGCCTAACCCAACCAGGAAGCCTGGGGAATGGACACAAATAGGAGAGAGCTGGGATGAGAGATTTGATCTCTGGTTGGATGTTCACAGTCACAGGCAGGAATTAGTGCATCCTTCCAGATGAAACCTTCACGTGATTTAGGAAATGGAGACAAAGCAAAGCAGATCGAGAACCGAATTAAGTGTTCTTGGCTAAACCCTGCCTACAGTCTCCCCAGGGAATAGTTACCTCCTTTGCCTGCACCTTCTGGGGATCCTTAGTACCCCATTAATGGTATTAGCAGTTCTGGTGTGCCTTTCTCCCTTACTACATTGGAAGGTCCCAATGGGTTTAAGTTAATTTCTAAAATGAATGCATTGCATTCATAGATTTTACGTGAAATACTGCAGGCATTTGCCTAAATAAGTACCTCTTGGTAATAATCTACCAATGAGATTTTTATAGTATCTACATTTAATTTTCTTCCAATGGGCATATTTTCTGTTATTAAAATATATTATACTTAGATGACAGTTTCACTGTAGTATGTTTTCACTAACAAAACATGAGTTTAATATTAAAATATAGTTCTTTACAAAATATTCCTGTATAAAAATATCCCAATCTTGTGCTCACTGATGACATCTAGAGAGACTAACTCTTTCTGGATACTTTGTCTACCATTTTAAAAATGATGGAAGCAATTCTCTCTGAGATGCATCTTTGCTTTCTGCATATAACTTTGGACTTGACATTGTTTCTGCTGTTTATCATAAGTTCTTAGTAAACAGGAAAAAATAAAATAACTCAGAAAGTGTTTGGCATTACTGTGTACAATGTTAGAGTACAGTATTACTTCAGCAACTTATTTTATCTGACATTTTGACAAGTATCTTAATAGATCAGAAAAAAGAGAAGCGTTTGCATGATTAAATTATACAATGAAACACACACACACACACACACACACACACACACACACCCTATCACAGTGTAGTTCAGACTTCTCCCACTAAGTTCAGACTTCTAATCACTAAGAGATCACTGGCACCTCTGTTTAACTGGGCCTGGGAGTTAACTCTAGCCGCTAATGTCCTTAAAGAATAATGGCTGCAAAAGCACTTTGAACTCCCAAGTCTCTGGCAGACACTGCAGATTGGCCAAGTTCAACTACCTTCTCCCTCTTCCAAACTCTGTTCTAAAAATGGAAGAGATGATTTTATCTTTCAGCGTCTTCTGTAGCCAGGTGTGCCAGGAGTCACAGATCTGACAAATAAAAGCAGAAACCAGCTGAGATTTTTGAGACAGTTCTTGCTTTTTTGAAAATGGTCAGTGCACTGTGATTCCTCATGATCCCTGACTCAAAAGTGGACCCATGCCTGGAATTACAACAGCAGCTCATGGCCCTGAGCTGGCCAGCAGCACATCCAGGCAGGGTGAGCATCAAGAAAGATGGAGCCCAGGTCACAGCATCCTCGCTTTACACACAGAAGTCCTGGACTGAACGCCTCCAGCCTCATCATGCAAGGAAAATAAGCCTCTGGTGTTAGATGTACTTATTCAGATGGTACGGATGGACATCTTAGCAGATACAATAGAATGTAAAGGAAAGAGTCATTGTTAGTGTTATTATAGCATTAGAAGTATTTGAATCTCTCTAATGTCTAAAGAGGGCCCCAATTAAACCCTTTGCAGAAGGATGTTGTCTTTTCTTACTTAAAATCTGTCAGCCCCCTTTATAATGTTTAATGGCTCTCTTCAATAAGCCGAGGCACATTTTATATTATTCTAGAAACGAGATCCAGCTGATTACTCTCCACTGGATATTTTCATATTTTACCATTGATGAATCCACTCAACTATTCTTTAGGTTTAAAACATTAACTTTAAAATATATCTTAATCATGTCAATATATTTCCTGTGAACATAGGTGAGCTATCATTTAGGATAACAGACACCTCTGATTAAGATTTCTAATGAGGAAGAACCTGCAATTCTAGAAATACGGCAAAAGCTTCCTTGAAAGTATTGGGAAGAAATAAATCACCAGGTATCGATGGGATTCCAGTAGAATTATTTTAAGGCTGAATCTGTTGAAATCCTGACTAGAATATGTCAACAAATATGGGAAACAGAACAACTGCCTGTAGACTAGAAGCATTCAGTGTACATCTCAGTCTTCAAAAAAGGAGATGCCAAGAAGTTCAGTAACTACAGGACTGCTGCTCTATTTCCCACACAAGCAAAGTCACCCTCAAGGTGATGAAGCAAAGGCTTCTACTCTATATGGAGCCAGAAATGCTGCGTGTCCAGCTGGATTCAGAAAACAGGCCCTTGAGATCCAATTGTGAGCATTCCCTGAATACTGGCATGCTCCAAAAAATTTCAGAAGGTTACTCTATGCTCTATAGACTAAGGAAAGCCGTGATTATGTGGATCATGAAAAGCCATGGGTGGTTGTGAAAGAAATGGACGTGCTTCTCCACTCGATTATCCTGATGCAGAACCTGGATTGTGAACAGGAAGCTGATAGGACAGAATATGGAGAGAGAGAGATGGTTTCCCTTGGGCAAAGGTGTCAGAGAAGGGTACACTTTATCTCCCCATTTAATCTGTATGCAGAACATATCCTAGGAAAAGCTGGACTAGACTCACAGAGGTAGTTGGAGTGAAAATTGGCGGAAGAAATATTATTAACTTAAAATATGCAGATGACACCATCTTACTGGGAGAAAGCAGCAATGATCTGAAATGACTTCCAATGAAAGTGAAAGAAGAAAGTGCCAAAGCAGGGCAGCATCTGAACATCCAGAAGACGGAAATCATGACCACAGAAGAAACATACAATGTTCACACAAGACAATGAAGACACTGAAATTGTTAAATATTTTACCTACCTTGGTTCCATGCTCAGTTCAAATGTAGATCAGCCAGGAAATCAAGAGATGTCTGAGGCCTAGAAGGGCAGCAATGGAAGTATTATAAAGATCACCAAGAACAAAGATGTGTCATTAGAGACCAAGACTAAGGTCATCCACAGCCTCCTAGTTCCATTTACTATGTACAGATGTGGAAGCTGGATAGCGAAGAAAGCTGATAGGAGAAAAAAATGGATACATTGGAAACGTGCTACGGAAGGAGCACGTTGAATCCCCTGGACTGCCTGAAGGATGAACAGATGGGTCCTAGAGCAAATTAAACCTGAAACGTCCCTGGAAGCCAACATGGCAGAAGTTCAGCTGTCCCACACCAGGCACATCATGAGAAGGCAGGGTCTTTGGAAAGGATGGTTATGCTGGGAAAAATAAAAGCAGCAGGAAAAAAGGAAGGCCAGATATGAGATGTATTGACTCCATAAAAGGAGCCATAGGTACAAGTCTTTCAGGAGCTGATTAGGGCAGGTGAGAACAGGATATTATGGCCGCTACTCATTCACAGGGTCACCAGGAGTTGGGGCTAACTGAATGTCACGTAATACACAGGTTTAAAATCCTACCTTTTAAAAAATATTTTTAACTGACAATATGTATTTTTCCTGACAACATATAAGTTTCCAGTTAGTGTCATAAATAATGTCCTAGAATTAGCAAAAGACAGAAATTTAGAGTTAAAAAGTTCTTAGAAATACGTAACTCTCTTTGAAGATGTAGAACTGAAAGCTCCAGAAGGTTAAGGAAAGTCGCACAGTGACTTATCTACATGGTCACATTGACAGCCTTCAAGGCTTTTTTGAAGCTTTTCATCCCTTGGGAAAGCAGGGAAAATTTTAACTTATGGAATTTAAAATCATAAGTTGTTGCTGTTCTAAAATTTTGCTTATAAAATGTTATTTCCATAACAGAGAGAGTAGGAAGAAAACATTAAAATTTTTATTACTATTTAAGTCTTATCTAAAAAAATAATTGAACTTTTATCATTTACTCCGTACTGTGGCGGTCACATGTCCTTTGTTCCTGGTTTGGGCATGGTGGATTGTCACTCATCATCTGTTGTAGCCTTTTTTGAAATACCTTTCTTGACTACAAAGCCTGGAAAAGTAAAAAGTCATTTTGACTTTTGGATTTATTTGAGGTTTTTAAGGGTTGGATCACTTGCAGTACGCATATCTGTATAACCCATGAACAGGGCCTGTGGTTGGGGGAGGGGGTTGGGATGGACTAAAATAGGTCAATGGGTGAAAACGGGGTCTATGTAATAAGTTCAAAAATGAAGATTAAAATAACATTTAAAAAGAAAGCAAACACTGTCTCTATAGCCAGTTTTGTCAGTGGATAGAGCATTGGCCTGCAGATTGAAGGATCCTGGGTTAGATTCTGGTCAAGGGCACCTACCTTGGATTTAGGTTAGATCCTCTGCCCTAGTTTGGGAGAATACGAGAGGCAAGCAATCTATGAGTTTCTCGTACGTGGGTGTTCTTTCTGTATCCCTCCCCCTCAAAAAATCAATGGGAAAATATCCTCAGGTAAAGATTAACAAAACAAAATGAAGGCAGCTATCCAATGGGGTCATCCTCTGCCTCTGAATGGAGGCTGGGGAACATCATTGGGTTCGTGCATGTCAAGGAGAGGATGGTTCCAGCAGGGCTGCTCTGTTTCCGAAGTCACAAGTTGTCAAAATTCACAGTGATGGGATGCTTTGTTTTTAATGTTTTACTGTAGTGGCTACCCTGGTGAGCAAGTTCAAAAAGTAAAAGGAGCTAGTCATGCAATGCCTAGATGAATCTCAAAAGCATTATGTTAAGAGAAAGAAGACAGACATAAGAGGGTACTTAGTCTCTGATTCCATTTATAAAGCATTCACATAAAAACAAAGCTACAGTCGAAACCGGTTTGGCTCAATGGATAGAGTGTCAGCCTGTGGACTGAAAGGTCCCGGGTTCGATTCAAATCAAGGGCATGTACCTTGGTTGTGGGCACATCCCCAGTAGGGGATGTGTAGGAGGCAGTTGATCAATGATTCTCTCTTATCGATGTTTCTGACTCTCTATCCCTCCCTCTTCCTTTCTGTAAAAAAATCAAAATATATATTTAAATATATTTATTTAAATATATATTTAAAATATATTTAAAACAAACAAACAAACAAACAAAAAAAACCCCACAAAGCTACAGACAGATATTTCAGTGGATGACTGGGAAAAAGGGGCAGGAGGATACTCCTTGGGTTGATAAAACTATTCTATATCTTTCTTGTCATGTTGCTTACATGCTGGTAGACATTTATCTAAATTTGTTAAATTTTATGCCTAACAAGTGTGGATTTTACTTAAGTAAATTTTGCCTCTATAAACTCGACTTTTTAAAAATGGTTGGAGAACACTGGTCTCTCCCCTGTGTGTGTTTTGCCACCATAGTTCAGATCACACCCAGGGGAATGATTTTGCTTTGGCCTAAAACAACACACATTTATTATTTCACTGTTTCTGCGTGTCTAAAGTTCAGGAAAGGTTTATCTGTGTTCTTTGCTCAGGATCCAGATGTGGCTGGGTTGGGTTTTCTTCTGAAAGCTACCTGAGGAGGTATCTGCTTCCATCTTTACCCAAGTTACTGGCAAAATTTATTTTCTTGCACCTTTACATCTGAGGGTCCGGGGTTCTTGCTGGTCAGGGGCTAGAGTCTGCCCACAGCCTAAGAGTCAGTCCCTGGGGACTTTCCCAATGTGGCTGCTTACCTCCTCAAGCCAGCAGGAGAGTCTCTCCAGTGAGTATTAGCCAGATGGAATCTTAGATGATGTAGTACAATCACAGGTATGACATCCTTTCACTCTGCCATATCCTGTTTGTTAGAAGCTTGTCACAGCTCCTGCCCACACTAAAGAGGAAAGGATAATGCAACGTTGTAAATGCCAGGAGACAGACAAGTGTATGGGTGGCGAGGGGGAGGGGCAATCTAAAGTCTGTGCACCATGGACAGGCGGAAGCTATAGAGGAGCCTGCTGGTTACTGATGGGGAGAATTTCAGGGCACAGTGGACACAGGTGGGAAATGGGGGGAGGAAGGAGGAGTGGGAACTGAGTCTGGAGCAGGGAATTCCTGAGCATGTGTGGATGAGGGTTTGGCAGGGGGTGGATGGAGCAAAGGTTCAAATTTGACACTACATTGCAATATTTCCCTGAAGAAAGATTTAGTCTCTCTAGACTAGAGGCTAGCTCAACTCAGATTGAAATAAAACATATAACAGGCCAAAACCGGTTTGGCTCAGTGGATAGAGCATCGGCCTGATACTGAAAGGTCCCAGGTTTGATTCTGGTCAAGGGCATGTACCTTAGTTGTGAGCACATCCCCAGTGGGGCCTGTGTAAGAGGCAGCTGATTGGTGGTTCTCTCTCATCGATGTTTCTAATTCTCTGTCCCTCTCTCTTCCTCTCTGTAACAAATCAATAAAATATATTTTAAAAAACACACACATAACAAAATGATATTTCAAGAGAATCAAAATGTATGAATAGAGAGTAGAAGTTTCACATTCCTTCCTCTAACTCACTCTTCAGCCTCAGATGTCTTATTCCAAATATCACTTTATTTATATGCCTATCCTATCTAATAAAGAGGGATATGCTAATTGACTGCCCCGCCCTCAAAGATGTCCGCACCCACAGCTACAGATGGTGGTGCCCAGCCCCCTCAGTTTTTCTGGGGTGGCAGGCATACCTGCCTCTGGAGTCCCCCAGACTGCTCAACCCCCCAGTGCCCAGGGCCACCCAAGGCTCAGGTAAACAGGGCTGGCTGAGGCTTGCCCTGCCAGCAGTTGCAGCAGCAGAGGTCTGATAGGGCATCACCTTCCCTTGATCGCTGAGTCACCTCCTGCTTCTGAGAGCTCCGAGACTGTGAGAGGGGCCAGGCTGGGCTGAGGGAACCCCCCTCCAGTGTATGAATTTTCATGCACTGGGCCTGTGGTGTATATATGTGTGTGTGTGTGTGTGTGTGTGTGTGTGTGTGTGTGTGTGTGTGTGTGTGTGTGTGTGTGGGGGGGGGGACACATAGGGAGGACTGGCATAAGATGGGCTCAAGCATGGAACTTGGTAGGGGAGGTCCTTTTGGCTGGCATATTGCTCTGATGTGGTCTGTTCCCATACGAATAATGGGAAGCTTCCTTGGACTGGAGGAAAAGGAGTGTATCACATAGGGAGGCAGAGGTCAGTGTGGTGTGTGCCCCTGATAGGTGTTCGATTGGGTATTTGATTAATTATTCCCATACTACTGACAATTATCAATTCTTCAGATGCTTGTAGCTATTTTCTTTCTTTACCCTCTGGCTTCATCTTCAGACAGTTTCTCTATTTAATTGTTCGAAAATAGATCATTGGATAAGACAGTGAGGATTCCCTTATTTAATTCCAGAGAAATCTGCCTTCTGCTCAAGCTCTGGAGAGAAATACATTTGCCTTGGTTGTCCTTAGTTGGGTGTCACTGAGTTTGTGTTTGTGTTATAGATATTTTCCATTTTTTTTATTGTGATTGCATCAATTATTTTTTCTAATTCCAGCCAATTTCAGGTAAGGGGGCCAAGTAAACATCCTTCTCGGAGGCAGCTTTTCCCTTTTAACCATGAGCCACAACTAACCTATAACAACCATGTCATCATTAGGCCTGACAGAGAGTCTCCAAAGAAACAAGCTGAGTGTATATTCATTGAGCCTGTAAGCTTAAGGGTATTTGTCTTATTATGGATTAAAGGTTGGAATGCATTCATTAGAGCTAATGTAGTAAAGGAATCTCTAGGACTAGAACATTCGGTTCTGAACCTTAGTGACCTCCACTCATGTTTGCTATTGCCTAGGAGCCAGAACTTGAGCTGCATCCCTGATGCTCAGGGCTTGGGTCTGGGATCCCTGTGTGTGATGGACGTGCCTTCAGCCCTTGAGAGGCAGTCACTCATATTTTCATCAGGCCCATGTTAAAGTTAACCATCTGCTACTTTCTGTCATCTGTTTCTTGACCTAAGTGAAAAATGGTATGTGTCACTTCAGTTCTCATTAAGCAGGCACCTGTATGCTGAGAAAGCTCCATAATTAATCTTCATGTAGTGAGTGTCAGCCAAGGCCATGCATGGAATTGTTCTGAAATGTGAGCTGTCTTCACACCTTTGTGGGTGGTCCTTTCAGGTCAAACTTGAACAAGATTGATAGGACGAGCACCATTGAGGATTCTTAGGTAATTAATTTCAAAGGAGCCTGACTACAGTTAGTCTTTTGTCATTGTGGTTAAAATAGCATATTCAAAATTTTTGTTCAAAAGTCCTTTCTAATTCTATATCCTCCTCATGAAAAATGCAAAAATTGTAAGACTGTGGATGAATGATGCCTTGAGATACAGGTTCTAGTACACACACTGAGATGCTACACAAAGATTTCAGGAGAACTTCTCAGACAAGGGATGATCTCTTGAATCTTTCCCTCCAGGATGGTATTTCCTTGCTCCTTCTTCATATTTCAAAGACATTTGGTTTTGATAAAAATATATTTTGTATCTTATTCCAAATTATAATTATTTGGAAAATATGTAACATATCTAGATAAATAATTAAAACCAGTCTTTAAAAGAACTATCTTTTTTCTTTATTTTTCCAGGGCCCCTGTGGCTCAGTAGGTTGAGTGAAGGAAAGGTAGCCAGTTTGATTCCTGGTCAAGACACATGCCTAGGTGTGGGTTCAGTCCCTGGCTGGGGTGCATATGGGAGGCAACCAGTCAATGTTTCTCTCTCACATCAGTGTCTTTTCTCTCTCTCCTTCTCCCTTCTTCTCTCTAAAATCAATCAAAACGTGTAATAAAAAAAAATTTTCAGACACAGAAGACAAAGTAATTTAAAAAAAAAACTTTTTTTATTGAGTTTGTACAGAGAAGAAGGGAGAGAGCTAGAGAGTTAGAAACATCGATGAGAGAGAGTCATCGATCAGCTGCCTCTTGCACACCCCTCACTGGGGATATGCCCACAACCAAGGTACATGCCCTTGACTGGAATCGAACCTGGGACCCTTCAGTCCCCAAGCCGACGACGCTCTATCCATTGAGCCAAACCGGTCTCAGCAGCTTAAAGTTATTTTTATTTACTTACTAAATACCCCTGTGCAGTTATCTCTCTGCTCCCTGAGGAAGAGGAGATGGGTGATTTGGTAGGTGGATAGAAGAATTAAATGATATTGAAGAAGAGCAGAACCAGGTCAAGGACAATGACTGGTCTAAACATGAGGCATCATGTCGGCAAGAAGTACAGTAAAGCAAGTGCTCTCGAGCACCTCCTTCATGTATTCCTTTTAGGTCTTGGGCTGTGGATTGGAGAGACTGACATGGAGATGTAAGTCTGAGACGAATTTTAACTAGTATCTGTCAGAAGAGGGAAATAAACTGGGAGCTACAATCAGATACCTAAGGATTGACAGCTGTATTAGTTATCCCTTACCACAGTAATGCTGTATAATAAACAACTACAAAATCTCAGTGCTACACAACAGGAAGCATTTATTGCTCACAGCTCAGCTCTGCTGATCTGAGTTGTCCTCCCTTATACGTCGTCTGGGGTCAGCTGGATGTCAGCTGGGACAACAGGATGCCCAGTTTCTGCTCACTTATGTTTCATTCTCCCCTCGGCATGCCCTTGCATATTCTCTTAGCAATGGCTGAGGCATGAGATAGAAGACACACCCAAATGCAAAGTGCTTTTTATGCCTTTGCTTGTGTAATTTTTGCCATTACCAGTTACACGGTCAAACCAAGAGACTGCATGCAAAATTAATTCTTACTAAACTGGTTGAGTTAAACCACTAATATTTTTGGGTGTTTTTAAAAAATACATTTTTATTGATTTCAGACAGGAAGACAAAGGGGGAGACAGATAGAAGCATCAATGATGAGAATCATTGATCACCTACCTCCTGTATGCTCCCTACTAAGGATCAAGCCTGCAAATGGGCATGTGTTCTGACCAAGAATTGAACCGTGACTTGGTTCATAGGTTGAAGTTCAACTACTGAGCCATGCCAATTGGGCTAGGGTGTTTTTAATGCAGCATAATCCAGCCTATTTTGACTGATAAAATCATGAAATATTTTCTCAGCATTATTTTTGTGTGACGGATGACAAATTATATGGATGACATACTTATAGCCATATGTTTTCTAAGGCTTTATAAAAGACATTCTATACTTACACTTTAAGGGGCTTATATACTTTATTAATGGTCATAACACTTTTTCTTTCTTATACGTTCTTATAGTTTCATTCTTTTACGAATGTATAAGTATATATTTTTTTGAATTTTAATATACAGATTGTTACAGTTAATGATGCGGATGAAATTTCATTCTTATATATTGTCATTGCATATACAATCACATATGAAACTCATCAATAGAAATTCTACATCTCAGTATAGTTTCAGCAGGTTAGCTTAAAGTAAAATAAATATAAATATTTAATGTATAAAAATTCTTTGAGGTGCATGTATAATCATTTTGTCGAAGATATCTATTGACTGAATTTGATATCATTAGGCTGTCAGTTAACTTCTATTTGAATTCACTTATACTTTACACACTTTCATTGTGGGCATTCAGCATTGTCTCTGACATCCAGTGGCAGAATTCTTCGCATGCAAGGTTTCTATCTGAGGATGTAGTGTGGGGGCTCCTCTTACTGGGAACTTTGATCTCATTAAAGCAGGAATGGATTCTCAGAAAGCCTGCTGTACTTTCAAATAAAAATGAGAAATGTCCACCCGTGGCCCATGGTTATCTTAAAAAAACCCTTTCAGAATTCTGACAGTTCAATTAGATACCACAGAAAATTATTGTATATTATGTAAAACAGTATAGATCAATGGTCAGCAAACTGTGGCTCGCGAGCCACATGTGGCTCTTTGGCCCATCGAGTGTGGCTCTTCCACAAAATATCACGGCCAGGGCGAGTCTATTTTGAAGAATTGGCGTTAGAAGAAGTTTAAGTTTAAGTTTAAAAAATTTGGCTCTCAAAAGAAATTTCAATTGTTGGTACTGTTGATATTTGGCTCTGTTGACTAATGAGTTTGCCGACCACTGGTATAGATGATCACAAAATATTTAACCAAAATGAGCATCCTTTTAGTAAAGCATTTGCCATTTGATTACATGTGATACCAATGAAACAAAGTTAATCTTCTGAGAGTAATCCTGAACAGGTTGCACAGATTCTGTCATCACTAATGTCGCAAGCATCTTCTCAGCAGAGTGTTTACATTGTAACCCCAGTCCTCTTAATTTCAGGTACATCAGTTGTTTTAAAATGGCACTTTTCTCTCGTTAGCTCAGTTCTGTTGGACTCTCATTTCAGGATCTCTTGGTTGACTCCTAGTCTGCTGGGCTCTCATACTCCTGCTCCCTGCATTCGCTCACATGGTCCAGGTCCATGTGGACCCACACACAATGGACTAATGAGCTTTAACTAGCCTGATGCTGAACTGGTCCTGGCTGCAACATGGAACAGAAACTCTGGACACTGGCTTTCCTTTGATCTCTACTGAGTTCCCAACTGCACTTCTTCTATGACTAGACTAAGAGAAATGGGCTTTAGAAACCCAGAGGTGCAATTCCACACAAATAAAAATCACTCATCCTCCCACGGAGATCTTTTCTCCAGGTATCAGAAGGATGCCATCCCCAGCACTCAGTGAGGAAAGGGATACCCCGCTTCCCACCAATAACACGGACAACATATATTTTGGAGGGTCCTCCTTCTCTTCTTGTTTGTTAAATATTCTCATCTTGACCCTTTTCTCTTCCTCTCCCTGTGCCTTTGAAGAATGTTATCTTCCCCTTATTGTCACTTGCATTGCTGAACATCTACAGACGTTTTACCCAATATTCTTTTCATTGATTCAGAGTTTTTCACTCAATTGCTTGTACCCCAAGGACAATTTAAACTTAACACATCCATAACTAATTTCATTTTTTCTCTGTTCCTAACCTTCTCGAAGCTCTTGTCGTCCTTGCTCTGGTTCTCAGATGATTCAGTCATCCTGCCACTTCCAAGAAAAAGCCCCTTCATTGCTCACAGCCAATTAATTATCAAGCCCTAATTCTCCTCTTACCTCTTTAACATCTGCTCCCCTCCATCTCTACCTCCACTTAGTTCATGCTTTTATGACTCCCGACTCTCCACTTTGTCTCCCAGTGGGCTCTTGGCCTTTACTCTGATTTGTGCCAGCCTACTCACACAATGACAGAGCATGTTCCTAAAACGTAGGCCTGGCCATATTATCCCAATGCTTAACAGAAATATAGAGTGTAACAACCTTTTTACACAAAGATCACTTGGTAAATGTTGGCATAACTTGTGGCAATTTTTAAAAGATTGCTCTTGTGGGCGGGTGGGAAGAGATCAGCCAAAGAACTTGTATGCATATATGCATAACCCATAGACACAGACAATAGGGTGGTGAACATATGTAATACTTTCAATAATAAAAGAATAAAAAATAGTCAAATAGTAATTCCTAAAAAGTGTGTGTGTGCGCATATATATATATATATATATATATATATATATATATATATTTCTAAATAATGCATAAGTCAAGAAGAAACATCAAGAGAAATTTTAAAATGTTTGTAACTAAATGAAAATGAAAACAATGTACCAAAATTTGGGTAATACAGCAAAAGCAGTGATTAGAAGAAAATTTATGGTATTGAATGCATATATTAAAAAAGAACGATCCAAAATCAATATCTAAATTTCCATCTTATGAGAGAGTTAAAGGAAGGAAATTAAATCAAAATAAGTGGAGGAAAAGAAATAAAAATAATTGGAGTAGAAATCAATGAAATTAAAAACAGTAAATCAATACAGAAAATCAGTGAAACCAAAACTGTTTTTTTTTAAAGAATAAATAAAATAGGTAAGTCTTTAGCCAAGATACCTAGAAAAATAAAAAAGAGGACACAAATTATATCAGAAATTAAAGAGGTGACATTACTATAGATTCTATGGAAATTAAAAAAGATAATAAAGGAATACTATGAACAACTCTTATGTACACAAATTTGACAACCTTGATAAAATGGATCAATTTTTTGAAAGACACAATCTGCCAAAACTCAATCAAGTAGAAAAGATTATCTGAATTACCTGAAAAGATGTTATTCCATTCTTAGGAATCAATAATTAAGAGCATTCAAAACAGAAAGTCATTGGCTCATGTTGGTTCACTGGTGAATTCCACTAAACATGCAAGGAAGAAGTGTTACCAATTCCCCACACTCTCTCAGAGGATAGACACAGAGGGTCTACTTCCCAACTCACTCTGTGAGGCCAGCATCACCCAAATGCCATCATCAGACAAAGACATTACAAGAAAAGAAAACTACAGGCCAATATCTCATGAACATAGATGCAAATATCCTCAACAAACTATTAGCAAGTTGTATAAAATAAAGTATGTAAAGAATGAAACACTGTGACCACATGTGTCTCATCCCAGGTCTACAAGGCTACTTCACAATCCAGTAACCAATTAATGTAGTCCCTCACATCAACAGACTACAAAATAACAAAACAAAAACACACCACATGATCATATCAATAGGTACAGCAGAAGCATTTGACAAAATCCAACCCCCACTTATAATAAAAACTAAGTGTAAATTAGGAATAGGAAGGAACTTTTCTTAAAGTGGTAAAGACTATTTACAAAAATCTACTGCACACATCATATTTAATGGTGAGAAACTTGAAGCTTTTTTACTAAGATCATGAAGAAGACAGATGTCTCCGCTTACCACTGCTTTTTAACAGCTTACAGGCAGTCCTCACGTGTAAGACATGCTTTGTTTGGGATGCTGGCTTTTTTGTAATGGGTGCTTCCTTCCCGTCCTTCAGTTTTTGTTTAAGTTATCCCTGCTAAGACAGGCTTTCCCTGACAGCCCACCTGAATAACCCCCACTTTTCACCCAAAGTTAACTCTTCCACACTTGGAAGTTACAGAAATTAAGAACACTGGCTGGCCTCAAATTGGCCAGGTTTAAATTCAGAAACAAGATTCCTTATCCCTCTATCTCTGAGTTTCCTCATTTGAAAGGTAAATATAATATTATGAGGAATGACTTACCTAAGAAGGTTGTGGTTGGGGTTTTCAAAAGGTTGATGTGTGTCATGCACTGAGGACAATGCCTGGCCCATAGAAATCCCTCTGTTAGTGATTATACTGTAGGCTCTATGCACGAAATTTGTGCATGGATAGGGTCCCTAGTGTCTGCCAGCTGCCAGCTGGGGTGCCTTCCTTCCCCCAGTCGCCTGCCACTACTACTGCCAGCCCTGCCCTGCCCCCTGGTCTAATTTGCAGTTGAACTCCTGGTCAAGGGGACAGTTTGCATATTAGACTTTTATTTTATAGGACTAGTGACCTAGTGCACAGATTCATGCACATTGAAAGAAAATTAGTAGGTGGCCAGTGAGGCAGGACTGAATGAGACAGGTTGGACATGCCCTGGAGCCAATCTCCCACAATCCCTTGCTGATGGGCCACACCTGGGGTGGTGCCATGGCTCGAAAGGCATCTGCAGAGTGAGCAGTGCCCCTCTAGCAGATGGCATTGATTGGCCTGGCCAGCAGGGATTGGGCCAAAACTAGCTCTTCAATATCCACCAAGGGGCCCTGGAGTGTGAGAGGACATTCTGCAAAGTTGCTGTTGTACAGGGTGTGGAATGCAAAGGCAAGTGCACAATAAACCAGATTCCAGGTCCATAGTGCCCCAGCAACAACATAACCCAAGGCCAAAGTTAGAATTGTGCAATCCCATGAGGAATCGGACTCCCTCCTCTCTGGTTCAAGGATGCATCCCCCCAGAACCGCCACTGACAAGTTTCTGCAGTTCAGCAGCTTCTGCATTGAGCACCTGCCCCCTGGTGGTCAGTGTGTGTCATAGCTTCCAGTCGGATGGAAACAGCATATTATATGCTTATATGCTTAGCCTTTTATATATACATAAAGATAGATATTAGCATTAGCTTATAAAATAGAAAATAATGTTTAATACATTTTAATTGCTTATTTTTTATTCCCTCTTCTATAATAACACTGTCAGGGCACTAAACATATTTGCCTTTTTTTTTTTAAGACTATGGCTCCAGCTATTTCTGGCCCATAGAAAAACCTTAGCAAATATTTTCTCAAAAAAATGTGAATTCAAATTAGACTTTTTCAAATAAATTAAAACTATATTGCTGAGACAGAAATGGTTTTGTGAGGGCAATGGAATGACATCTGCTAATAGAATTGGGTGAGGCTTTGCCATTTCCAACCTCTACATAGCAGCTAAAAAGTGAAAGCAGTTCTCAGAACAAATCCTGCTGTGATGGCAGGCATTTTTCAGGCAAACATTGAACCTCAAGCAGGCACAAAGGAGTTCATGCCATTGTCTGTGGGATCAGAGAGAATCCTCTTAGGCATGGTTGATCTTCAGCTGCTACGCATTAGCACAACCATATATATACTGCTAACTAATAATCCTCCATGCTGGTTGGTATATAGTTCCTGTCTGGGTTCCCAGAGTGCTTCTGACCTCCGTTAGGATCTGCAGGAAGTCAGCTTTAATGCCCCTCAAAAAGCGATTAGCTGGCACTTGGATGCCATTAATTTCAACAATGAAGGGGCATTTCTAATATCTGTTATGCTAACAAACCACTAATTTCACACATGCAAATTTATTGTGTTGCAAATTATTAAACTATCTGCTATTGATCAGATATAAAGATTGCTGAGACTCTGGCCTGAGTTTCCCTCTGGAGGAAAGGGCTTCTGATTGGAAAGGGAGTAGGTCAGTCCTGGAGCAGTAACTCCACAGGAGGCCACTTGATCATCTTTCAGTGTGGCCTAGACCAGGACTGCAAAGTGCAGCCCCAGCACCAAATGCAACCACTGCCTGGTTTCCTAGGGCCTGTGAGCTAAGAATATTTTCCAATTATTTTTAAGTAATTGGAAAATATTCAAAAGAAGAAGAATATTCTGACATGAAAATTATCCACAAGTCAACCTTTAGCATCTATACAGTTTTATAGGAGCACAGCTTGCTAATTTGTTTATTCACTGTGTGTCCCAGCTGTGGCAGTGACATGGCAGAGAGGACTAGTTGGGACAAAGACCTTATGACCCGTAAATTTGAAAATATTTACATTTGTCCCTTTATGCAAAGAGTTCGTTGATCCTGGCTTAATATATGTCCATGCTCAGTGTTTTAAAGTAAGTTATAGATATCCATAAAAAGCATGAAAATATCTATAAAAATGTGGTAAATATTTAAATACATCAGACATTGCAGGTGATGTGAACTACCTTATAAGATTGGTTAGTGATATCAGACAATACTTAGATGTACTAAATATTTAAAACAATTCAAGACAAAATATAAATTATAACCCCAGTGTTAATATTTAATATATGTATGTAATGAGAAAAGGATGGAAAAAATTAAGGGATAATAGGTAATAATATTTACTTTGCTGTATTGCCTTAATAAATGTATATTCATTCTAATGAAAAAAAGCTTGCATCAGTTTTAAAATAACAATCATATATAATAAAATCCTATGCTAAATGTCCGACCATTCAACCAATCAAACCATAATATGCTAATGATATGCTAAGGTTGCTCAAATGCTCGCTATAATGTGCACTGACCACCAGGGGGCAGACAGTTGACTAGTAGATTAACTTGCTGCTGGGGTCAGGCCAATCAGGACTGAACACACCCTGAAGCCCTCCCCTGGCTCTTCTCTGGCTGAACAACCTCCTGTGTTGCTTCCCAGCTCTAATCATGTACTGGAGGGGTTCCTTGCCGGGCCTGCACCCTCTTGCAATCCAGGACTCCTCAGGGGATGTTGGAGAGCTGGTTTCAATCTGATTGCACAGGCAAGGCCAAAGGACCCCACTGGTTCTTGAATTTGTGTACTGGGCCTTTAGTATCCTATATAATAAAGAGGTAATATGCAAATTAATGCTTACACCCTCGCAAAATGGCTGCCTATGACCAGGTTGGCAGGAGGCTTAGTGAGGGACAACCAAAAGACTGAACAGTAGGCTGCATGGGGCAACCAGGCTGGCAGGGGGGCAATTTGGGGCAATTTGACTGGCAGGAGAGGCAGTGAGGGGCAACTAGGCTGGTGGGGAGAGGGGGGCAGTAAGGTTGCGATCAGGCTGGCACACAAAGGCAGTGAAGGGTGATCAAGCCAGTAGGGGAGGGGCAGTTAGTGGCAACCAGGCAGGCAAGCAGGTGAGTAAAGTGGAGCCAGTGGTCCAGGATTGTGAGAGGGATGTCCAGTTGCCGGTTTAGGCCGATCCCCAGAATTGGGCCTAAACCAGCAGTCAGACATCCCCATAGGGTCCCAGATTGGAGAGGGTGCAGCAGGTTGGGCTGAGGGAAACCCCCTCCCCTTCATGCACGAATTTCTTACCCCGAGCACCATATGCCAAATGTAAGTAAAAGGAAGTCTGCATAGTCTTTTTCATTAGAGAATTAAATATGAATATGCCATTGTTATGGAATAAAAATATTCCATTATTTTCAAGAGATAAAAGAGCATTATTATAATACATACTTAGAAAAACATATCTTAATTGCTTACTATTTATCCATTCCATTGGAGAAAAAAAAGAAAAAAAAGAAAGGGAATTGGTGGGTGCTTTGTACCTAGATCTTAATGATTCTAAGGTGGATAATTCTACTCCTGAACTACAATGGAATGAAAAGTTCTAACCCAATAGGTAGGACACAGAGCTGTCAAAAAAATAATAATATTTTCCCCTCACGGCTTGCCACTGAACAAGAACTTGGATGGAATATGATGTTGAATTCATTTCCTCTAAGGTCAGTTACTAGACACTGATCTTGAGCAATAAGTGATGTGACAAGATATGACAGAATTGGCATTTTTAATAATATACTATATAAACCATCTTCCTCCTTTGTGTGATCCCTCTTCTTCAGGCTACCTCTTCCTGATCTGACCTTTTTATGATTATAATCTGCCTGCAGTCCATAGTTCCACAAGCCAATAATGTTCACTGAAGGCCACACTTCTTTAGGTAACATCTTTCAAAATGACCGGCTGTCTACCATACATGTGGAGACTCCCATGTATATTTAAGGTGACAAGCAAAATTGAGAGGTTCTAAGTCCTATTTAGTTTCCACTGGACTGAGAATCTCCAAAAACACTTGATTTTCCTATTCAGCCAGCACTGATTGGGTTTTACTTCTTGAAAATCAGTACTCAAGATACTGCTGAACAGAGAGAGAAGGAACAGGGGGGTGGAAGGGTGGGGGAGAGATACACAGAATTAGAAATTGCAATCCGTATGTGAGTATTTTCTGTTCTCTGTTAGATAAACAGTCAATCCTCATTATTTGAAGACTCTACATTTATGAATTTGCCTATTTGCTAAACTTTATTGGGAACCCCAAAATCAGTATTTATGTTTCCTTGGGTCATTCATAAGACTTAAGCAGAGTGATGATACATTTTAATCACTTGACATGCACATTTCCAGCTGAGATCAAACAAGGCTACACTTTACCTTCTGGGTCCAACTCTCATAGAATAAACAAGTGTATTTTTTGCAATCTACTCTGTAACCTTTTTTTTTTCACTTCTTTGGTTTTTGTTAGTTTAGCTTTGTTTTGTTGGTGCTTTTGCTGTTTAAAAAGGCCCTCAAGCATAGTGCGTAAGTGCTTTCTAGCATGCCTAAGAGAAGGAAGGCTGTGATAGTGGGTTAGGTAAGCTTCATTGAGGCTTGAATTATAATGCTATTGGCTGTGAGTTCAATGCTAATGAATCAAAAATATGTATTGAATAAGTGTCTTTAAAGAGAAATACACATAAAAAAAAGGTTATATGTTGATCGGTTGATGACAATATTATCATCAGGTTCAATTTTCACTGCCTCGGGGCTCACATTGACTTTGTAGAGCATAGCTACTATGAATAATGAGAATCTACTGAATTATGTTTAGGATGGTACTTTAAGGAAAATTCTTAGAATAATAAGTCTTAAAATCATTTGTTCAACAAATATGTTTTGAGCATTTCTATAGGCTATGTCATAGAAATGAACAGTTGAAACCTATATAATCTTATTAACCAATGTTACCCAACAAATTTAAATATAATTAAAAATTAAAAATTAAAAAAAACAAACAAGTAACCAAAAGACACTAATATTTCTGCCCTCATTGAATTGCCATTATAATTAAGATTTTTGAATTTCTAGGTGCCTGTGTCAAGTACTTCATGTGTATTATATAAGCCTTTCAACAACGCTACAGAGTAGGTATTTTTTACCACCATTTTAAATAAAATAAACTCTAATTTAAATAATTTAAATAAATTACAAGATAAAATATAGTATCTTGCAAACTTGGGTTTCAAACCCAAGTTGACTTGATCTATAGTATGTTCTAAGTGTGATCGACAACCATATACTAAGAATATAGTCATAGAAAATATGCATGACTCCTGAATATTTAAGTTTCATATACTAAATGCCATAGGAGAGAGCAAGACTTCAGATTCAGTCATTTAGGTGAATTTTGCATCATGGTGCTAATTAGTTTTGCCTTTGGTAGACTATCACTTTTTTCTTTGGAAATTAGAGTTAACTTTTGGAAACGTTCTTAGTTGCTGGACTCTGTGAATTTACATGCAACAATATATGAAAATGGACAACCCAGCAACTTTTAGGAATAAACTTTGAAGAAGTATGGAGATTTTTATTAAAGTTTTGGGAGAGATAAGAAGAGATTTTTAGCAAAGTGAATAATTTATTTTAAGATTTTTAAAAAATTTTTTCTTTGCCCTTATCTTTTGGACACTTGCTGTCTGATGGAATTTTTAAAAAATCAAAACAATTCAGCTGCTTCCTTGGCCAAGATCATTGCATTTTGTTAACAAAAGCTTTACTTTTTCTTTTCAACATGCTTTTATGTTAGCATGCTGTGATTCATCTGTGTGGAGTTATTGATTTTATATGAACCCTTAGTGCACACAGCAGTGTTTTTTATCAATTAACTGATCAAGGTTATTGTTTTGTAAAAGGGTTGTATTTCTGAAAAGCACAGTTTCTGAAGTGAGAACCTCCACTTGCTTGAGTGGGAAGAGCTGTGGAGCCAGTTGTTCCTTTGAACTTTATTTCACTTCTGGGTGTTACTGTAACAATGAAGAAAATTTTGAGGACCGCACAGTTTTCACTAAATAATGTTTTTTGTTTTTGTTTTTTTATTAGTTTGTTGTTTGACAGATTTTTTTCTTATTTTCCTGGTTAGTTGTACATTTAAGCTGCTGCGTTGCGTAAATATTTGTCAATAGTTACATGGTTTAGAAGCCCCGTGCCAATGGTTGGTACATGGGATGCCCTTTCCTTCTGGCTCATTCCTGGCACGGATTTTATTTCTCCATCAGAATGCATGTTCTTTGATTTTGTCACTTTTACTTGTCACTTTACAAATGTGACAATTTGAAAATTGCCAAACTTGGAATGATACTCTTTCAAAACTTACACTCACATTATTGTGTTTAAGAGAAACAGACAGGTTCCTGATGTTTGGCTAGTGCTAAATTCTCCCGATTTTGTGTGAGGAGGGAGAAGAATGGGGATTCATTCACACTATCCATTTGCTATCCCTTACTCAAGGCCAGGCATCATAATGCTGCTATGCTAAAGTAACTTTCTCTACCACAATTATTCTATTGCAGTGGTTTACAAACTTATTAGTCAACAGAGCCAAATATCAACAGGACAATGATTGAAATTTCTTTTCAGAGCCAGATTTTTAAAACATAAACTTCTAATGCCACTTCTTCAAAATGGACTCTCCCAGACTGTGGTATTTTGTGGAAGAGCCCCAAACAGCCACATGTGGCTCACGAGCCATGGTTTGCTGACCACTGTTCTATTGCAAAGCAATGACAGGAACAGTAAGCCTCAGATTAAGTAGAAGGAAATAAATTTCCTTACTTTAGGTTTCCAGGTAATTTGATATAACTTATCCCTTATTTATTTATGAACACAGACTCTTATAACTTTTAGTGTTACATGTCACAATATCATCATAAAATATGGAAGTTCCATTTTCTTACCTTCTTGGCAAAGTTTTCTACTTTATATTTTGAAATTTCTATATTTCATGAATATATAGTGTTCTGTAGTATTAAGTATTATATATACTGCTAATAAACCATGTTGTTGAATATTTTAATGTGCTAATAACCAAGCATGTGTTACCCTCATGCAGTTCATTAGTGAGAGCTGTCCGTGGAGGAGGAGCTGGAGATCCAGGCTCTGGGTCATCTGTCTGGAGTTCACCAATGCTCCTGGAAGAGCCCTGGGTCAATGCAGCTAATGTGCTAGTAACTGTGGGTTTGAAGCATCCATCTTATATAAAAACTGCTGTTTGAGATCGTATCCCTGCTATTTGGCTTCTGTAAACACTTGCTTGCTTAAATAATAAGGAAAATAAGACTACTTCCATTCCAGAGAGGCCATAAACCTTCCCCAGACGAAGTTATCAGTGCTAGTGCCAGGCCAAGCCTTTGGTTGAGGTCTCAAAGCCCCAGCATAGAGGGCTCTTTAAGAACTTGCAAAGGGGACTGGAAAAGCCTTTAAGCGGGAGACAAAGAGCTGGAAAAAGTATAAATAGGAAAGCTTCCTCCATGTTTTTTGCCCAGAATTTGAAAGACATTTTTCTTTGGGCCTGCGCATGATGATGATGATGATGATGATGATAATAATAATAATGTGTAACTCTGTTTATTTAAGCATTGCTTGGTTTTCTCTGGTCTTCTGCAGCAGTTTGAAAGCCCTCTTGAGGTTCATAGTTAGAAAGGACCTTTTGGGGTGTGGGGATATATCTACCTGACTAAGCATCAAAGCACAGACTCTTAAGATCACAATTTCTTTTTGAAAGCAAAATCACTGTGAAAGGCCTACTATTCCTTGGGACATGGGAACGTGGGTCATTGTGAATCAATCAAACAAAACCAAACAAACAAAAGCAATATTGCTTTCTTTTCCCCAAGAGCTGGCACAGCTCCAGAGACCTTTTAGCAATGCCCGGCTCTTCCCTGAAATCCTGCAATCCTAGCACTTTTGTCAGGGTAACATTTTAGAACCACTGAAAGCTCAGAATTCATTTTCTCCAAAACTTTCATGTTACACATGGGGGGCATGGAGACAAAGGCATAATTTTGTGACTTGGAGCTTTGACCTGGTTTGTCGCTCAATCATCATGATGGAAATACACCTCCATGCTGCCTGGAGCTCTGTGTGCTGTTTCTCCATGGGGTTTCAACAGAGATTGCAGATTTGCCCTCTGTGATTTCAAGTGACTTTTTGAAGGAGAGAGACTGGAAATTCATTGCTGCTGGTTAAGATATCTGGCCCCCTGGATCATTTTAGCCATGACATGTCCACTTCCTTGTGTATATTTACCTTGCCTTGAAAGTTTATGAAGATATGCACTCATTTTCTCTCTGAGCACTTTATAAAGAGCAGTCTAGTAGAAAAATAAAAGAATATACTGATTATTGGCGAAGTACCGTGAAATGCAGATAGTCTTCAGTAATGCCGAGACCATTAACTCAGATTGTGCTATAAACCATTAAAAAAAAGATAAATATAGGTTTGGAAGAAAATCACTTTTATACTGGATTATAAGTGTTGTATTGATGATTTTACCATGGGTTATAAATCAAAATTCATATGATTGACTTAGGAGAAAGTAAAAATTACTTGCCAGTGAAGCCTGCTGAGAATACTTAAAATTGCTTTGGTGACTTTTTACCCCTCATTGGAGTTTACATTTTGACACAGAAGCTTAATATTCTGGTTAATACACCGCATTTAAAAAAGTCTATTCCCTGTTTAAACTATGTGTCTGTAGGTTTCTAAGTGATATGCAGAAACTACTTACAGAGATAACCCAGAAACCTATAAGTTAGCAGGACAAGTTGGCCCATAAAAACACAAGTGGCATTATGAATCAGTGCATGAATGACTGGCAAATAAATGATGTTTCAAGAAATTTAATAATCATCCTTATTTAATTATTGAATGGTATGTTTTCCACACATTTAGCTTGTACATCCAAACTCCTCCCTTTCTTTTCTTCCGCTTACATAGGTGTTTATTTCTGTGATATTTCAAGTGGCAGGGTTATTTCTGTTGTTAGTTTTTTATCTCATTTTGAACAGCAGATGACAGGTCAACATGATTAGTGTCTTAGCCTCATTATTTGTTTCATTTATAAGAACAAGGACTCTGTTTTACCTGCACTTAACAGAGTTCTTAATACATTTCAGTTGGTTAGTAATTCCAGTGGTGCCAATGGACAACATTAACGTCTCCTTCTACTGCTCACCTTCTGTTTATTGTGCAATGTTAGGATTGACATTGCACTAAGTCTGTTGACCTTTATGAATATGGCAAAAGGCTTATTCGGAAATAAATTAAAGAAGGACGATTATATTTTTTTCCTTCAAATTTACATGCAAATGTCCTTCCAGGGTACATTGTATGGCATCTTTTTATTTTAAGCACAGTCACCATTCAAGTAGGCATGCTCATATTTTTATATGTCTACAGATGGCATTGGCACACTGCACAAATAATTCTTAGTAAATTGCTTTTGGATCACCTGTGGAATATTGCACATTCATGTACTCAGTACCTGCGTTTGTCTCTGTCATCTTACTTCCATCCGCTGTTTTCTGATCAATATTGTCCACAGCTCAGTAGAAGTGCCCAGGGCTCAGTACAGAGAATAACTTCAATATAAAGACCTGTGTGTCTCGGAAGAGAAAATGAAATTGCCATATGTTAAACCAGAGTGCAGCCTCCCATGTCTTCATAGAAACCAGAAAGAATTCAGATGCTACATAACTTTGTGCTATGACTCAACCACGGGGAGTTATAGATAGGCCTTGGGCTGGTTCCAGGTCCCTGGGGGTGAACAAGCCGCGCACTTACCTGTACATAAGGGCTGCAAGCTGTTCCCGTCATTTCCTATGTGGGCAGCTCGTATGCTTCTTACTATATTGTGATAATTGCTTCAAAGTGTGGCCAAGAGAATGCCGCTGAGAAATAGTGACCCTTTCCTGATCGGTCAGTGGGGCTTCCTAACGGGTAATTAGTAAACTTGCAGCTACCTGGCAAGATCTTTCTTTTTGATGGATATAAGCTGATTTGGTTTCAGGAATTAAGCATGAAATTGCAGAATGCGTCTACGTGGATGGCCACTGTAATTGCCTTGTGATAAATGCCTCTATAATTAAGATTACTGTGTACTTATAAAAAGGGTTGGCTTGTGCAAATAAATCAGTCTTTTCTACTTTCTGTTCCATTTATTCTCCCATCATTAACTTTACCAACTGAAAATAGAACGGGAATGTTTTATTATCTCAAGAGCCAGAAGAGTCCTTTAGCAGGTACATGGTAGAAGTCCAGTGGAATAGGTAGCAGAGTCACATTCATTTAAAAAGCTAAACCAGTGCTGTATGCTACCCTTATATGTAGGACTTAAAAGCTGAACTCAAAGAAGCAGACACTAAAATGGTAGGGTAGCAGAGGCTGAGTGGTGAGAGAAAGTAGGAGATGTGCTCAAGGAATAAAACTTCCAACTATAAGGAGAATAAGTTCTGGGGTTTTATGTACAGCCTAGTACTTACACTTCGTAGTAATATAGTATATGCTTGAAAGATGCTAAAACAGTAGATGTTAAGTGTTCTCACCACAAACAAGAAATGGAAATTATGCGATGTGATGAAGATGTTAGCTAACACTACGGTGGTTAATCCTTTTGCAGTATTTAGGTGTACCATATCAACACATAATACACTTTAAACTTATTCAGTATTATAAGTCACTTATATTCCAATAAAGCTAGGAGAGTGGGGAGGAGGGGTATGGGGGAGAGGGGGAGAAGAAGCCAAATCTAGAAAGAAGATGGTAAACTGAAAGGGCAGAACTTAGATGTCAGTGTGGACACAGGCTTTTGATTTTAAAAAGTATAAAGTTTTTATTACGTTCCCAAGATGTCATTCGACAATCACTTAGGTTCATTCATTTGAGTCTCAATCTGTGGACCTGTGTTTTTGTTTTTTTGTTTTTTCTCATTTTACTTAATCTCCAGACTCCATTCACGTAATAGTATTCTACACAGTTGAACAGTCCATCCTTGTTGAACTACTTCCCTTGTTCAGTACAAATATTCTCTTCTCTGGGTTTCCTTTTACTCTTCTGGCTATTCCTTCTGTTTTCCTGACCAGCTTATTCCTTGTATGTAGTCATGGTTTGCCTGGCTTGCATTATTTTAGTCCAATTAATTCATGGGGTGATGCAAAGCATGCAGATCCTCATGTTAAACTTAATCTGTGGCTAGTATCAATGGTGACTGGTGCCAGAGGGCTTTGCCTTGGTAACATTTAAATTCTGAATGGAGGCTGATGGTTGTCACAGCATTATCTAATCCTCCTAATTTCATTTGAAATCTTTCAAAAGCTCTGCCATCTGCATGGTGGCAGCCTGGGCTAGCCAGATGAAAGATCCCTGGGTGGGGAGTTTTGCTTTAACTCTTGACTCAGCAGGTGCACAGCTCTAGCCACTCTGTTATTTTAAAACTCAGTCCTGAAGTTCTGAAGTCGCTGCTCACAAAACCCAGTCTCTTCTTGTTCAGCTGCTGCTATGTAATTGGCAAATCAAAGCTTGTTTCTGTCAAAGTGGGATGTAACTCCAAATGGGCACCCAGAGGACTGGTCTGATCTTTAGTTCTCTAAAATACCTGCTCAGATTATTATAAGGAATACAGACATTATACACATGCATGCTTATTGCCAAGTGCAAAATAAGGTTAAATTGCTTAATGTTAAAGTTCTGATTTGATATTGGTTATTCTTCCAAGGTCTATGGTAGAGTGGCTATTTTTCCTACAATGATGAAGGCGTGTTTCCCCATTTTTTTGAGTGCACTACCTATTTATGGGACAATTGGACCATAATAATATTTGGAAGGGTAGAAAATAAAGACAAAAATACATTTCCAACCTTAGTAAGACCATTGGATCAGATTAACTCAACCTCTGCCACAAATCCACTTCTGGTTAGAAATGTCATTAGATAAGCATGGATGACAATTAGGTGTTCTGTGAGGAAACTATACACACCAATGGTCAAAGTAGAATTCACTTGCATGTGCCCTTTCACATTGTTGACCAACAGCAAGTGGGAAAATACAAACTTGAATATATGGGGGTTTGTATAAGACCGTATGTACATTTTTGAATTGCCCACATTTCTTAAGTATATTACTATGCATCAGAGGTTTAAGTATTTCTACTCAAAGCCATTTCCTCTTCTCCCTTTTAATGTGTTTTTGTATTAACCTCCATTTCTAGGGAATGGAATACACTGTAATAGTCTCTCTGGTGTTTCTTTACTGGAAAACCACTTAGCACCCAAAAGTAACCATAGAATCAATTAGGCAAGCCAGTAGAGAAAGGAAGATGAGTTTACAATGGGAGCAATGAATTGAGAACTAAGCTTTGGATTAACCTTTAGAGAGAATGAGATAATTTTGAGAAAGTGAAATATTTGATATACTTAAAATTTACTGATAATACATAAACATGATCAAAGTAGTACATTTCTTTAGAAACATTCTGAGATTTAGAATCAGAAGCCATGAAGAATACTAGGAAACCTCAATACAACATAAAATATAGTTTGTTTGCTTCAAAGGCTGAAAATTCTGTGATGCCTGGTAAATGTGGCAAAAAAATCATTTGTGATTAAAGTTTTTTCAGGTACTGAAAAAATAAATAGCTCTGAGAGATTTGGAGGATATCCATCTTATTTTCTTTCACTGCTGTGAGCATCCCAAAACATAGACAGTTCAGTATTCTTCTCGCTGTTGTAAAACTTGGGAGATTTACATCATTCATAAATACCCATCCAGTTTTTGTTTGTGAGCTCCTCTCTGTTTAATCACTGAATTTTACCTCACTCTTCTCCTTAACTCTTCTTTCCATTAATTGGGCTCTAAACCCCAAGGACTGACAATGCTGAAGATGTGTGAAGCATTTATTTCAAGGCCATGTTTTATGACTCTAAGAATTTCTCACCTCTTTTCTCAGTAATTGTGACCCAGTTGAGAATAACAAAAGAATCGTGACAATATTAAGCTATGATGTAGAATTTCTTACTGCTTCTAATAAGGGCCTATCTCTTTAGAAAGCAAGGTGCTAAATAAAGCTGTTTTTATAGCTGAGAGGCAATAGAGAAAAACAGAGAAATTATATGTAAGCAATTGAAAAAGGTTATATATGTAGGACTTCCATTCTTTAAAAAAAATTATATTCAGTGAATTTATAGATGTTTTATTCACAGGGAACAGTTTTGATTTTGTTACATTAAAAATAATATCTTCAGACCTGGGTGGTGAGGCTCAATTATTGAACCAGGAGGTCAATTATTGCTCAGGGCACATGTCCAAGTTGCAGGCTCAATTCCCAGTGAGGGGAGAGCCGGAGGCAACTAATCAATGATTCTCATCATTGATGTTTCTATCTCTCGCCCTCTCCTTGCCTCTCTGAAATCAATAAAAAATATTTTAAAAAATTTCCTCAAGAACACCTATGATTTGAAGGACTGAAAAAGACAAAGTGCAGGGGGAAAAGGGAAGAGAAAATGAAAATATAAAAATTGGAGAGGGGTCTGGTTACACAGAGGTGGTGAGAGAAGGTGGGGTCTGAGAGGAGCAAGAACTAGCCCACGTGCTCTGTGATCACTCAGGCTTCCTTCCCCTCATGCCCAGTGCTGTCCTAACCAGCATCCATCTGCACTTGGACTCAAAATGTCTGCACTCACCTGGCGAACACAGATTCTGTTTAGATCAATCTCTGTTGGCCATGTCAGGGGATGTTTCAAAAATGGGCTAAAAAAGAATGCACTTTATTTTACCCTGATTGGTTTATTTTCCATTTCAAGTAGAAGTATGGCTGCTAAGGGCTCTCCTCCTCCTCTTCTTCCCTTCCTGCCTCCTCCTTCCTCACCTTTTTATTTTTTATTTTTAAAGCGAATGTTGTGCTTTCTTCAGTGCTGTCTTACAGATAGATTAGTTCCATATGAAATATTATTCTGAGTTTTTGAATCAACTCAAAAATTCTGTCTTCCCCAAGTAGCTTATGAAGCACTTAATGAAACTAGGTACATGTTTTATCAAATTGGCTCTTTTATACTTACTATCAATTTGAAATCCCCTGGATAATTTCATGAAGAACAATTATCTAGGTAGTATTTCACTTTAACATCTACCTGTGTGCCTTACATTTGACATTCAAAAGACACTCAAAGACAACATCTAAACTAAACAAACTGTGTAGTTGTTTAGGACCTAAAAATTCACTTCATTTACTCATTTTAATTTTCAAATATTTTTTTTCTAGTAATTGCATACTTTTATCTATTTCCTAACCTCTGTGAATAAATATGGCTCCCCCTTCCCACCTCCCTTTTTTTGTAAATGGTGATGAATATGCGTAAATCTGGTCAATTGTTTTAAATTGAATCAATCTTCCTTCCATCTTGAACTTCTCTGGTCATAACTGGATTGGGGTGATGCTCAAATCAGTAACCTCACTCTAAGCTAACACCTGGGATATGTCTCTGCCCCTTTTCCTAATTCTGATTTAGGATTTGTGTTGATCAATGACAGCCTTCAGCTAATGTGAAATTACAAATACTTTTTTTCAGTTTTGTATCCTATATTTTTTCTTATCTGAAGTCATGAATAAAGTCCTGCCTAAAGTGTCACCTTACTTTTTAATGTAAAAATCAGCTAAATTCCTAATATTGAATAAGTAAATCATCACACTAATATTACTGGAATCCATGATGCTTTGGGCTTGAGGCCATTGCAAAATTTCCCAAACAATCTAACACTTTCTTTGTAATAAATTTTTAAACTATGGGGAAAAGAGTATTAGACTGAATTCCCAAATGTCAAATAACAACATCTCAAGTTAATTTCATAATAACTCATAAAAAACTAAACATCTGAAAAATTATTCACAATAATTTGGAATGTCTTCACTCAATGTTTGAAGCAGGTTTTCATAAATAAGAGATTGCAAAATCCACAAACATGCATTCATAATACAATGACATTTATATCTGTATCTATATATAGAGAGAGAATAAGAGCTATTGAAATATATCTATAAATGCATATGGAGAGAGAGAGAGAGAGAGAGAGAGAGAGAGAGAGAGAGAGAGAGAGAGAGAGAGAGAGAGAGAGAGAGAGATATAACTACGGGCAGTAAAAATCTGCAACCCAGAGCTTCTATCCTCCTGCTCCCTTCTTGGGTTGGAAACTTACATTGATCCCACTTAAGTTACAGACTTTCTGGAAAATTTGGAAGGAGTGATATGTTCCCAAAATGGAGCTGCTGGATTTCATGATTGTATAATGTGTCAATATTGAAATGACCAGCTAAAACATTAGATTCAGCATTTTTTGTATTCCAAATTTGTGGACTTTATATCAGTTTCATGGAAATCAGATTCTGTTTGAAGTGGAGAAGAAACCGTTCACTTTACATGACAAAGGAGGAGTTAAGACTCACCAGTGCTCTTTATTTTGTACAGCACAGAAGTGGGCCAGGCGACAAGCAAAGCGAGAACAATTCCAGTGATGAGGCACAATCAGTCCCACTTTATGTTCACATGACAGTGCACTTTTATTTATTCCTCCAACTTAATCTTAGAAAAACTTTTTTTTTTTTTTTAATTTTGTAATTCCGGACTATTCAAAAGATCCCATCTATGAAAATGCTTTGTAAAATTTCCTCTCTGAAGGGTGTGTTGATCTTTCTAGGCAAAAACAATTCTTTCTGTAGTCTTTGTTCCCTTCTTAACATATTGTTCCATTCTGGGTTTGTAAGGTTTGGTTTTTTTTCCCTTTAAACTGATGCAAACCTGCTGACTTCAGCTGTTCTTTCCAGGAAGACCCAGACCAGGGTACATGGCTTAGCAGGTAGTGAGGGGCACATTGCAACCTCACACGACCTCTCCATCCATTGCATTTCTTGCAGTGCACACTATTGTGCAACTGGACCTGGATGCTGTGATTTTTATCTCAGGTTTCAACTTGTCTGCAGGTTCCCATCATTTCTGTTTGGAATTTAAGTCTCATCTTTCCTCTCCATCCTTCTATAATACAAATTCCAGTTTGTTTGAAGTGAATTTAATAATCATATGGTCACAGGCTCAGAATTTTGGAAATTGTATTTCTTTGCTCATAATACATTTGATTCCTAAGTGGTAATTAAGAAAAATATGCTGAATTTTACTTCCTTCTGACATAGAATCTTAAGCATGTCCCCATTCTTGTGAAGTAGGAGAATATCTGGTCCATTTTGAGGGACAAAAGCCAAGAATTCCTGCAAGGTAAGGTGGGCAAGGCTGAGGTCAGTGACTGCCAAGAGCCATCACTTGTTATTTAGCTGGTCTCTGAACATGCATCTTACTCAGTTCTCAATTCTACATCTGTAATAAGAAGGAGAAAGAAGAGGAAGTTGATACTTTTTTAAATACTAGAGGCCTGGTGCATGGATTTGTGCACCAGTGGGATCCCTTGGGTTGGCCTGTGGGATCAGGCTGATTTTGGCTCTCCAACATCCCTTGAGGGGTCCCAGATTGCAAGAGGGTGCAGGCCAAGCCAAGGGACCCCACCGGTGCACTATTGGGACTGAGTAGGGACATGAGAAGTTGGCCAGCCAGGAAGGGACCACAGGAGGGCTCCAGGGTGTGTCCAGCCCATCTTGCTCAGTCCTAATCAGCCAGACCCCAGCAGCAAGCTCATCTACCAGTTAGAGTGTCTGTCCCCTGGTGGTCAGTGCACATCATAGCGAGTGGTTGAGTGCCCTTAGCATATCATTATCATATTATGCTTTGATTGGTTGAACAGCCGATTGGACAACTGGACATTTAGTATATTAGGCTTTTATTATATAGGATGTGTGATATTATGTAAATCTGCCATTATGGAATGTTAAAACTATCCAGGAAATAACCATGCTCAATTCAATATCCTATATAGCATAAAATATAAAACCAAATTATATCACCTGATAAGAGAGAAAGCCGATTTGTCACTAAGTCTATTTTTCTCTTAGTGAAATCCCTAAAGACATTAACATTGTGTTTGAGGAAATATAGTAAGAATTACAAGCAGGTCTCAGGAGTTCTGTTTTAAGTAATTGGCTTTATGCTAGAACTAGATGTGTGCAGAGCAATTTATATCAACCTTACAACAGTTCTTTAATACAGGTGTCATTTCCTCAATTCTACAATAAAACAATCAATTGGAGTACCTTACTCACTATCTCAGAGCAGTGGAGCTGATTTCCCAGGCAAAGTGCCCAACTGCCTGTGTACTGGGCACTGAATCTGTGATTTACACATTTTAGTATTGAGCTCCACACTGACATACACTATGCACCCATTAGAAATACATGCCCAGTAATCTATGAGCTCAACCGGGACATTAGTTATTCATAAAAAATCTGTGTGGGGAAAATTAGCTTCCATTTTATCCTCACAGTTATCAGGTAAAGAGGACCAGCACCTTGAACACTAAAAAACCAGGTGACCATTTCAGGGATTTCTCATTCAAAGGAGCCATTCCTTTAACTGGAGCTCTTCCTCCAAAGTGCTGATTTCACAAAGCAATTAATTTGCTTTCATTCTGTAATTACATACTTCATATGCCATTCCCTGAACAAGATCTATTGGAGCAGCTCATTCTGTGAAGAGTGGAAAACGAAGTCGTCAATTCCAGCTTTCCCCAGATCATTATCCATGGGGCAGGTAACAAGTCACATGAATTAGACCTGATAATTTGGAGGAGAGTATAATCAGCCATCTGAGACTCAGGAAATGAACAAATGTTTTTCTAATCACGAGTTTAAGTTATGGAACATAAAGTAAGTTATCTATTTTGATTTTTAAAATCTTCTTAATATAATCAGCCGAGACCGGTTTGGCTCAATGGATAGAGCATCGGCTTGGGAACTGAAGGGTCCCAGGTTCGATTCCGGTCAAGGGCATGTACCTTGGTTGCGGGCATATCCCCAGTAGGGGGTGTGCAAGAGGCAGCTGATCGATGACTCTCTCTCATCGATGTTTCTAACTCTCTATCTCTCTCCATTCCTCTCTGTACAAAATCAATAAAATATATTTAAAAAAATAAAAAAATAAAATCTTCTTAATATAATCAGGTGTGAAAAATTCCTTTTTTATGTTTCTCAAAGTATGGCACAGCAGCATTTTTTTTTGCAAATGCTGTTTTGATAATAATATGGTATGTGCAAAAGTATTTGATAGACATATGACATTTTGAATAAAGATATAAAGTTGGCAACTGATTTCTATTATTATGGAGTAGCATTTTCATTAACAGTTTCAACTGAAGCATTCAGATTTGAATGAATTTCAAGACTAAACCCTTTTAATTAACTCCTCTGTAGCTCTGAAACATGTTGGCAGCTAATGGAATTTAAAGATGGAGTAGCATCTGGTCTTGAGATGGTTTCTACTTCCTTGGCTCACTAAGAAATGCTTCTTTGGAGTATTTCCAATAAAATATTTTCTACCATCATTAACATTAAATTGATAAACTAATGTAATCCAAGGACATAATAACTTAAGTTACTTAATGCTATTAGCCATGAATGCAATGGTAAAAATAAAGAATACCTTTAAATAATGTTATGCATATCTTAACATTGAATAACTATTATCTAACTAGAGGCTGAGTGCACGAATTTGTGCACTAGTGGGGTCCCTCAGCCTGGCCTGCGGGATAGGGTAGAAACGAGCTTGCCGACATCCCCTGAAGGGTCCTGGATTGTGGAAGGGCACAGGTCAGGCCAAGGGACACCACCAGTACAGGATCAGGGCCCAGGAGGCACACAAGAGGTTGTCCATGGTAGGGATCCAGGGCATGTCCAGCCAATCTTGCTCAGTCCTAATTAGCCGAACCTCGGAAGCATTGGACCAGTCAAATCATCTGTCCGCTGGAGGTCAGTGCACATCCTAGAGACTGGTCAACAAATCGAGTGTTTGCCCCCTAGTGTTAGTGTACATCATAGTGAGTGGTTGAGCGGCCTTAGCATATCATTAGCATATTGCACTTTGATTGATTGAACTGCCCCCCGATGACTGGACACTTACCATTAGGATTTTACTATATAGGATTATTTCTATGTCAAGTTCTGAATCCCTTCAGGATTATTTTATTAGATACTAGGGGCCAAGTGCATGAATTTGTGCACCTTGAAAGGAAGTGTGGGCCACGAAGCTGCAGTGGGCACAAGGGCAGGTCTCAGCCCATCCTCTAAGCCCTGGCCAGTTCCCTAGTCCCCTGTAAGCCAGCAGCCTCACTCTCACCTCTGCCACTCCCATGCACTGATAGCCCTGGCCCCACTCACACACCTGCTGATGGCACAGAGTGATTGGAGCCAGCACTAGCAGTGGGTGTGAGCAGGGCTGGTGCCCTCAGTGAGTGTGAATGGCAGCTGCTGCCCTGACTGCCCCTAGGAGCAAGAGGAGGTGAAGAAGCCCTTAGGGTGATCCACAGGCCAGGCCAAGGGACCCCACTGGTGCACAAATTCTCATACCCACTGAGAGGTTTGCCAGCACTAGATGGGTTTCTTTTAGGAATACTATATAACAAAGATATAATATGCAAATTAACCTTCACACCCTCACAAGAATTTGATGGCTGCCTACAACCATTCTGGCAGGGGAGGGTCAGAGAGGGAAGACCAAAATACTGAACAAGTAGGCTGCATGGGTGACCAGGCCAACAGGGGGGTTAGTGAGGGACAACCAAACGACTGAACAAGCAGGCTGCATGGGGCGACCAAGCCAGCAGAGGGGTTTATGAAGGACAATATAATGACTGAACAGCAGCTGCGTGGGGTGACCAGGTTGGTGGAGGGGCTGTGAGGGATGAGGGAGTGGGGAAGCAGTTAGGGGTGACCAGGCAGGCAACCAAGTGAGCAATTAGGAGCCAGCAGTTCAAGAATGTGAGAGGGATGTCTGATGGCTGGTTTAGGACCAGTCCCAGGGATCAAGCTTAAACCGGCAGTCAGACATTGGAGATGGTGCCATCTAGGCTGAGGGGACCCCCACCATGCACAAATTTTGTGCACCTGGCCTCTAGTATCTCTATATTAACTCATTAATCACCTTAATAATTTGACTCTGTTTTCCACTTCATATATTGACAAGCAATATCAGTGACAGTGTACATTAAAATATTGATTATAGATAGGAATGGAAACTTAAGTTCATGGTTGACTATTTCCTTTTTAATGGGAAATGTTATTCTCTTTTTCATTATATATCAATATGTAGACAAGTGGAGAATATTAGGATAATCAATTTTTATTAGAAGTTTATATTTCAAAACAATTATGCAGATACACTTCAATAATGCCATGGTCATTTTATTTCCAAAAAGTCCAAATGCATGAAAGGCCATCTTTATGATTTGGTGGGTGCAATGTTTGAGTCTTGCCTTTATTAAGACCCAGACTTAAGGCATTTATTTGAAATGAAAATTTTAAAAGTAACTAGGAATTATTTGGTTCCTTCCTCACTTTAATGATTTCCTTTATCTCATTATTTAATGCAATGCTAGTTTTGACCTAATTCTCTGGTGCTTTTCTTTTTAAGCAAGTGCAGGCTGGAAATATTTTGGCTACTTTATTTGCTGGTGGTATCTGTCTAAGCAATTGTCTGGTAATCATGTTTAAGCTTGTAGAATGAGTTAAAATAAAAGGCTGAGTATGTTTTTCCCATTATCTACATCAGTTAGGACTCACTCTTTACTCTGAATTTATTTATGTCTCTGAAAAGTAATAAGGAAAAGAAAATGTATTTATTTCCATCTCTGTGCCAGAAATCTAAACTTTTTCCCCCCACTTACTCTTTCCAATCAGAAAGAAGTTATGGCTTTCCAAAGAGGAGGGAAATAGGTCTTTCCATTTTTGGCATTCACAGTGACTCTGTCAATGGCCTAGAAAAGATAAAATTTGCCAGAAGCTTTAGCTACGGGTCTAGTAATAATTAATGTCGTTTTTAAACATTCGTTTAAAATCTTGCTTGGCGTTGACTTCTATTGACATAACCTTCAAACACATGGTATCTACAGAATGTGTGAAGTGCAATTAACAAGTTTTGCTTGAAAAAGTTTGTGTTTGGTTTGGTTTTTGTTGCAAAACTAGGGCTAAGAAGATGGCGGATGAAGAGCATATTCGGCACTGCATGCTTTACGAGTTCCAATTAGGAAGAAAAGCAAGTGAGGCTGCAAAAAACATCTGTAGTGCTCTTGGTCAAGATGCAGTTAGTGCCAGAAAATGCCAGCGTTGGTTTGAGAAATTTCGCAAGGGAAATTTTTCATTAGATGACAAGAGTGGTCGAGGCCGTGTGTCCAATTTTGATCAAGAAGCTCTTCAAGCTCTTTTGGTGCAAAATCCTCAAATTACCCAACAAGAGCTTGCGACAACTTTAAATTGTTCACAAAAAACAATTTCGAATCAATTGTGTGCACTTGGCAAAGTTCAAAAGTTTGGAAAATGGGTTCCTCATGAGTTGACAGACAACAACCCTAATCAAAGAGTCACAATTTGCAGTTCGCTCCTCTCTCGTCAAAACCGTTTGCCGTTTTTAGAGCAAATTGTTACTGGAGATGAAAAATGGGTGCTGTATGTTAATTTGAAAAGGCGGCCTCAATGGTTGGACAAAAATGAGGCTCCCGCAGCCCACGCCAAAACCTGACTTGCATGCGAAAAAAGTGATGTTGTGTGTTTGGTGGAATTTTAAAGGAATTCTTCATTATGAACTTTTACCATCTAACCAAACCATTACAAGTGCAGTGTATAGTGCCCAGTTGGAAAGGTTAGCCCAAGCTTTAAGAGAAAAAGAACCCGCGCTGATTAATCAGAAGGGCGTAATTCTTCACCACGATAACGCACGACCGCATACTGCAAGAATCACTGCTGAAAAACTGCGCCAGTTGGAATGGGAAGTTCTCCCTCAACCTGCATATTCTCCTGATATTGCCCCTTCCGATTACCATTTGTTTCGTTCTTTGCAAAACTTTCTTCTTGGAAAAAAATTGAATAATGAAGAATGCCTCAAAAATGCATTGACCGAATTTTTTGCATCAAAATCACGAGAATTTTACAACAGAGGGATTAAAATGCTTCCTGAGCGTTGGGCACAAGTAGTAGAAAACAACGGCAACTATATTGTTGATTAAATTTTGTTGTATTGTTTAAACAAATTCGATTTAAAAAAAGTATTAGAAAACGACATTAATTATTACTAGACCTAATATGTACTTTCATGAAGCTCTTCTCTACATATTTTAACATCACATCAGAATAATTTCAAGATGATTTATTCAGGTTAGGAAAAGCAAATTTTGAGAACTGTAAATTTCTGAAGAGGTAACTTTAAAGAAATTCACAAGATTAAAAAGGGTTGACATTTCAAGCGCCTTCATTGGTTGAGGACCACTGGTAGGGGTGTGGAACTCAATCAGAGAAGGGGCCAAAATCTAAAATCGAGCCTAAATCACGGGCCGAATGGTTTACTGAACAGTCATAAACTGTCATTGTGATGGAAACGCAGTGGAGTGCAGTGATGACAGCGCGGTGCGGGCCACATTGCAAGGCCTGGCGGGACGGATTTGGCCCGCGGGCCTTGTGTTTGACACATGTGAAAGTCAGGGTCTATGTTTCTTAAAGGTCCAGGAGGCAGTTATTAAATGGTAGGAACTGTAGTTCTAGAGCTGCTACCTTTATTCAGTGAACATTTTTCTTACCTTTCTGAACCTCAGGTTTCTATCTCTAGCTTGAGCAATCTCTAAGATGTCTTTGAAGTAGTATCTTAAGATCTAAATGTGCCAAAATAGAGAGCTTCTTGACTTTATCTAATACTAATTTCAAATCTAGAAGTTCCTACTTATATCTAATCTCTTACTATAATAATTATAATTGACCTTTTAAAAAATCACTGATTTTCTAGTAACTTTTGTAACAGACTGCCTTCTTTGGGGTTTGGTATAACAAATGATCAAAAAGCAATCTCCATGAATTCGTATTTCAATCCTTCAGAAATTATTTTTCAGAAAAACTGGACTGAATTTTCTTTTATGTTTTATTCTTTCTTAAAATATTTTTTTATTGATTTCAGAGTGGGAGGGAGAGATAGAAACATTCATGATGAGAGAGAACCATTGACTGGCTGCCTCCTGCAAGCCACAAACTGGGCTCTAACTTTATTATCTCATGGATAATTTTGTGTCATTACAACCAAAACAGTTGCAAGATTTAATATGTCAACTTGAGACACACACACATGTACAAACGCTAAAATAGATGAATATTTTAAATATGCCAGTGTTTAATAGTCCCAGACAATGTATGAATAATTGAAACAGTGTAAATATCACTGTTCTGGTTTTCCCCTATTGTATAACTCACTCATCAATTACATACATACAGATATTCTCAAATTTCTGTGCAAAACTCAGCCCTATCTAGAGGCTCCTGATACATGTTTTTACATCTACTGGTCATTTACAGCTGGATCTCCTCTTTCAACACATTATCTTGGTAACCCACACATTTAAAGATGACAGAGTGATATAATTGTTCCTGAAGTCAGCTACTCTTTTTCAAATCCCTTATTTCTAATGGTTGTTCATCTCATTATCCCTAAACCAGGGAAGTTCCAAGCCTTTGATTGTTCTTTGACTTTACATTCCTTGCACTGCACTAATCCAGTGGTAGACATTTCTAACATGATTAACTCCTGTGCTTGCATTAAATTCTAACATAACTTACTCCTGTGCTTGCATTAAATTTTAACGTAACTAACTCCTGTCCTTGAATGAAACTCCTCACCACCTCCATTATTCTTCATGACCTCTATTGCTTACTGTGGCAGCATCATGACTGGTCTCTGTATGCCAGTAGTTATCAACCTTTCTAATGCCATGACCCTTTAAGACAGTTGTTCATGTTGTGGTGACCCCCAACCATAAAATTATTTTCATTGCTACTTCATAACTATAATTTTGCACTGTTATGAATCGTAATGTAAATATCTGTGTTTCCGATGGTTTTAGGTGACCCTGCTAGCGGTTCTCATCCTACGGGTTGCAGAGATCATCCCATTCCCAGTCACTTGTCCAATTAAACTTCCTCAAGTAAAAGCTGTTGATCCATCTCATTAGCTCAGAATTATCTAAAGCTTCCCCTTTGCCAGTCTCATACTCAAGAAGTCCAAAATTCTATTCCATCCTTGTTTTTACTACTTCAATACAAGTACTCAGTATTTTAATCTATTTAATGCTCACTAGAAATACTAGTAAGGGTTCCTGAAAGGGTTCCTTGATGTTAAAAATTATTACTACAACAGTATCAGTTATTCTCAACTTGTATTGATTGGAATTCTGTTTCTGATCATAAAGAATTAACTGGCAGAAGATGGGTTTGTCTGACATAAGCAACTAAGACATTGAATACATACATGAGGCATTTATTTTCAGGCTTTGGAAAACAGCTTGTGCAGGTGTGACTATTGAGAGCAAAGAAGGATCTGAGGAGTCCAGCTTTCTTCCTAGGCTTTCCAGAACTGACATGGAGGGGAAGTGGAGGACTAAACTAAGGAACAGAGAGAGTTTGGTGCTGCTGAAGAAATGATTAATTGAATTTCAGGATATCAGAGAAGAGGAAAATGTAAAATTTGCATGGGTTGATTCCTCAGGCGCTTGGTTAAGGGCTGAGAGCTCCTGCACAGAATGAGTCCCCAAAAGTCTCAGCTAAAAAGACTTATGGAAATCAAGAAAACAATTCATTTGCTTACAGTTCCTGGTTTACTAAAATGGCCACATTCAAGAACAGCTAAGTGGAAGAGATGTTTAGGGTAAGATGGTCAGGAGAGAGGAGTATATGGCACTTCCATGCTCTCGTGAGTGCACCATTCTCCCAGCACCTCAATGTGCTCATCAACTGGGAAGGTTTCTGAACCCAACCATTCAGGGGTTTGGAAGGTGCTGTAGAGATATCATTACATAGACATTATTGCTAAATCAATGGCTGGCTGGTGGTAACTCCATCTCCAGCACCTCTTCCTCCCCCCACCCTCACCTGGAGCTAAAATCCCAAGCTTCTAATAAAGGCTTGGACTTTCTAACAACCAGCCCCATCCTTGTTTCAAGAACAAGCAAAACTACTTACATGATGAAAGAGATCAAATACTGTTCGAGCACTAAGTAGAAGGGGATACGAGGCAACTTTTAGAGGAAGTGGAAATGATCTATACTTTTATTCAGGTGTGAATTACCTGCTAGTATATATTGTACATAGAGAGAGAAAGGTATCAAATTATATTCTTACTAGAGGCTAGATGCACGAGATTCCTAAGAGGGGTTTGGCCCTCTCGGCCCGGGCTGCCTCATTCCCAGGCTGCCTGGTGGCCCCAACCCTTGCCCATTGGCTGTTCCAGAAGGTTGTTCCGGAAGGTCATTCTAGAAAGTCATTCCAGAAGGTTGTTCCACCCTCCAGTCTAATTAGCCTATTTGCTATTTATTATATAGAATGTATATTTCACTTTCAGCAGATTTTAGATAAAACTTTGAAAAAAGTTGACTACTTCAATAAGTTCAATGTGAACTGGAACAACCCCAAAAAAGAATAAGGAAAAATACCTCTGAAGTTCACCTCTTCTGCTTTTTTGTTTACTTTATTTTTTAAATTTATTTTCTCCTACTTAAATCTCACCAGCCTCCCAACCCCATTACAGATGGCCTCTGGGGGAATTGCCCTCAATATAAATGCATTTACATAGCAACTAGCTTATAGCTATTTGTGTAAATGATATACCTGTAGATATAAATGGGCACTGCCTAAGGCAAATAATATGCCTGTTCATTCAAGAAAAGAATGATTGAACCAGGAATTAGGCTGTAAAGTTATGAAAAAAAGATACTATCTTCATCTTAAAGGGTATTTTTGTTTTGAATTATTTCGTTCACTGAATAAGTCTATTATTAGACTTTCATCTTCAGCATTTATTTGACAGGAAATATTACTTAAGACACGCACTAAAATCTTTTCCAGGCTTTAAAGATAACAATGTTGTCCAATCCATTGTGACTCATGACTTCAAGGACCTCACGGATAATGTTCAAATCAAACAACTGAATAAGTAACATAAAATTCAGACAAGTACCAAATGCTATATGAGGCTAAAAGAAGCAGCCTAAGGAAATGTCCTTGAGGGGGGGATATTTAACTAGAGACATGAAGAAAGAATATTAGGTTCAACCTTACAACCTTACAATATTGCAGAGAGTCCACTCTTTTGGACCTGCAGACATGGCAGTTACATATGGCTCAAGCTAATATCTACAAGAGCAATGTTTCTGGCAAGAGTAGGGCATATGGAAAGGCCCCCAAAGAAAACCAATTTGTGATACATTCGAAGAGCTAAACCATTTAGTTTGGTTCCAGGAAGGATAAGCCCTAGGGTGAGAGTTGAAGCTGGAGCCACATACAAAATAAACATTATAGAATCAGACACCCATTATTTCAGAATGGCAATGACAAGGAACAGACACTGGGCTTTGGGGAGAAAGAGAAAAAGACAGCAAGACAGAGAGAAGCCTGACACACACATACACACAAAATAATGGTTATCATCGAAGCTGTATTTGGTGTTTTCATTCCTAAGCTTGGTATTTGGGAGGAGCCACTACATCTGTGTCCACTTAAGCTCCACCAGTCTTTATTCCCATGTTCACTGGTAAGTCCTGGCTGCAGAGCTGTTTGACACCTCGTACACTTGCGTTAATATACCTGCTAACTCTGGAAAGCTATAATGCACTAGAAAATATGAGAATTATGATTGTATAGGCATAGTTCACAACTAAGGTTATTCTTCTATAGGAATTAAGTATTCATTCTAAATACCATCCTATATAATAACAGCCTAATATTCTAAGTGTCCAGTCGTCCAGTTGGCCATTCAACCAATCAAAGTGTAATATGCTAATGATTTACTAAGACCACTCAGCTACTCACTATTATGTGCACTCACCACCAAAGGGCAGTCAGTCGACCAGTCAATCAGTCTCTATGATGTGCACTTACCACCAGGGGGCAGATGCTCTGACAGGTAGGTTAGCTTGCTGCTGGGGTCCAGTTGATCAGGATTGAGCAAGACAGGCTGGCCAACCTCCTTTATCTCTTCCCGGCCTTGATTGTGCACCAGTGGCATCCCTTAGCTTGGCCTGTGCCCTCTCATAATCTGGGCTGAGAGACACCCCACCCCAAGTTCACAAGTTTAGTGCACTGGGACTCCAGTATACTATATTAACAATGTTTGCAACAAAACAGCCTATTATTTGTACACAATGGACTGAAATTAATTTTTAAAATTTTTATTAAAAGTTAAAATGTTTTCTAAATCCTATCTGGTTATACTCACCATCTTATTTAATAAAAGCCCAGTGACTAACAGCAAAATGACCAGAATGACTGGTTGACCAGTCACTATGATACACACTGACCACCAGGGTGCAGATGTTTAACACAGGAGCTGACCCCTGATGGTCAGTGCACTCCCACAGTGGGAGTGCTGCTCAGCTGACCTGGATGAACAACTGCTCCTGCTGTAGCTGCTAGGCTGACTGGGATGAGCAGCACTCCCCAACCAGCCAATCCCCGCAGGCCATGCCCCCACCATGCACAAATCCCATGCACCGGGCCTCTAGTTTTATGAAAATATTTAATTCATTGTAGATGTATACATTCTTTTCACTTATTCTTTGTACACTAAATAAAAATGTGGCCCAGCTGGCATGGCTCAGGGGTCGAGTGTCCACCTATGAACCTGACTTCCAATCAGAGCATATGCCTGGGTTGCAGGCTTGGTTTCCAGTGGGTGGGTGAGGGGAGTGAAGGAGGTGGCCAGTCAATGAGTCTCATCATTGATGTTTTTATCTCTCCCTCTCCCTTTCTCTCTGAAATCATTAAAAGTATTTTTTTAAAGTGACTTGTTTGTATTACGTAGATCCTCGATATATAAAATTTCAAGTTCTGTAACTCTTTTTCAAACACATTTTTGCTGCCAATAATGCTAATTGTCAGGAAATGCAGTCATATAGCGCAGTGTAAATTTTTAATTCACTCATTTGTCACTTCTTCCTGTCAGCACTTTCCCATCATTTATGGAGAGCTCCCATGCTGAGTGCACTGAGCTAGGGGCTTAAGGGACTTCCAGACATTTACTGTGCTGTGTTTAGGGCCTTGACAAAGATGAGGGATGTCAGGTTTATCAGTTTAGTGAGTTTCCCACTGAATACAGCAATACCCAGTAGCATAGGGAGACAGGAAATAAGGGCTTTTCAGTAATGGATCCTGTTTATTGGTTGGTCATCAGTAATTTAACTTGACTCCTTCTGATCCGCCCTCGAATGGCAGATGTTCCCAGAATGTACCACCACCATCAAGCATCTGAATGTTGCTGATATTTAGACCACTTTCCTTGATGCATATTTCTTTCTTTCTTCTCTTTGCTCTTGGTCTTGAATGGATGAGTTGAAATAAGTCTTAAAATGTGTCTATGAGACTGATACCATATACAGATGATGTATTATAGAATTGTACACTTGGAATCTATATAGTTTTATTAACCAGTGTTACCCCAATAAATTTAATAAAATTTTTCAAAAGGATAAAAAGAAGAGCATTTTGAGTGAAACACAAAGAGTCCTATTTCCTACATATGCAGGGCTTGAGAACTGTGACATGACTACCATCTGCCTAAAACGGATTGTAAGAAGCTGATTTTGATATTTTAAAGTGTGAAAAAGTGTGCATCTCAGAATTATTGGAATGCACTATTTTACCATTCACTTCTTTTGTTGGTATTACTGAGCTTGTGTGGTTAATTCAAAGATAGTAATTGTTTATCTTATGGGGGGCTCTGCTTTAAAGCTCATCTGGCAGTTGTAAGCCTGGAGGCTTTCTCTCATGCACATTCCTTCCTTTCTTGGGTCAGTAGGAGCAAGTTATCTCTAGGTGGGAAGCTAGTGGTGACAGGATGATGTAGGTTTGGAATCAGTTCTGGGGTAGTTACTGGGATAGAGAATCTGGATAACAAATAACCTTCAACAAATACTCTGAAGACTAAAAATGTGGTTGTGTAATCTCTCTAGACCACATTAATATGGAATTTTTCTCTGGCCATGCACAGCAGGCTGTATAGAAGCAGAGATCAGAAGTAGAGGTTTTGTAGAGAAAGCTTCAAAGGAAAGCTTCTAAAGGTCCACACTGCGCTTAGTTTCTTGAGTGTTGGATGTGATCATTGCAAAGGGTGACATTGCAGACAGAATTATGCAAAGAGCAGAGACATAAAGCCACTTATGGGTTTATTCTTTTAAAAATATATTTTTATTTATTTCAGAGAAGAAAGGAGAAGGAGAGTGAGATAGAAACATCAATGATAAGAGAGAATCATTGATTGGCTGCCTCCTGCCTGTCCCCACCTGGGGATTGAGCCTGCATTCTAGGTATGTGCTCTAACCAGGAATCTAACCATGACCTCCAGGTTCATAGTTCAATGCTCAACCACAGGCTGGGCGGATTTTATTTTTGTGAAACATGTATGTGAATTAAAACTGAAGAAAACAACACATACATCATAGAGATTAAAAACACCCAGGTTCATCATTCTTGATATTCTGGTCTCTCTGGCTGTAGTTTGTAACTCCCATACCAATTTATAGGTATGCATCTTTTGTGTAATTGCATCTAAGTTCTAAAATCCTTAAAAAAACGACAACCTTGGAGTGGAATTATTTAGAGCTACTTTAAAAGCTTAAATGATATATTTTTTTAACTAAGTCAAAGATTAACCTGCTGCATATATAACCTTTATAATTCTGTTACGTAAGTAAGTCAAAGATTGTTGGCTCAGTCCCTCCCATAGTAAAAACCAAATGAGAGTATGTCATCATCATTAAAAGAAAAACAAACACAACATGGGAACCTTGGAGCCACTTTAGTGGCCATTTCAATTACTGAAACCACAAGTATGTGTAATATGTACTTACTGCGTAACCATACATGCAATATATGAAAGCTACTTAGGGCTGCTTCTAGTCCATTTGGGTTGATCTCATTTGATTTTTAGGCCTGAATGAAAATAATCAATGCATGTAGCAAAACTCTCTGCCATTTGCATTGTGACTTATTTAGATAAAAACCACATGAATTTGAACTGAACAATGCATGTCTTCCTTAAAACTTAGCTTTTATATGACAATAGGAATGCTTTCAGGTGAACTTGGAAGGATTGATCATAACTGGAATAAGGGGAATAAACTGTTTCCCATGCCTCTCATTTTTATTCACAAATTTTCTGGCGTATAAGACGACTTTTGAAATGAAAGAAAAGCCTGCTCAGATTGGCCAGAGTCAGAGAGGCGGTCTTTTAAAAAAAAGAACTGGTGTTGCCTCGGAAGTGGGGGGTAGTCTTATACAGCAAATATAGGCCCAAACCTAGTGTTTTAACTATAAAATTAGGGGGGTCGACTTATACACCGGAAAATGTGGTACTAGTAGCATGTCTATATTGTGGAAAGCAGAGTTCTACTTGATGATGCACATTCTCAACTGAATGAGTGTAGCCTGTTTTGCAGGCAGTGGAAGAGCTCTGACACCTTTAATAATAAAAGATTCAGGAAATTGGAATCAATAACTGACTGAGTGTCAGACTCTCAAAGCCCAGTGTTTTTCTAACAGGTTAAATAGTACACACCTGACAAAAACAAATAGTAGAAGCTCTCATACTAGTGAAAAACGAGAGGAATTCCCACTAAAATGGAATGGGGCAAGTATGTCTAGTGAAAAATCTGTTTATTTAAAATTGCTCCGAAATTACTAACCAAAACATTTTTTTAAAAGAATGTAAAATAATAAATTTGTATATTGAGAAAAAAAAACACCTAGATTTATTTTGATAACCCAGCCTAATCAACAAGTAAATAATTGGAATTTATAACTTTTAAACAGGGTAGAAAAATAATATACAAAAAATGCTTTCCTGTAGACTAGTAATAATAATAATATAGAAATAGAATGAAAAGTTCCCATTCACAGATATCAATAATTATGAATAGGCAGAAATATACTTTCTCCATGATTTGAGAGGTAGACTGAAAGTTTAGTGGCCAAATGTCATGGGTTATGAAGCCAAGACAATATATAAAAATACAAGCTTTGCCACACATTGTCTATGTGATATTAACCCATTTTAATTTTAAAGAGACATCTCTTTGCCTGCATTTTTTGTGAAAAGAAAATAATAATGTCAATGCTGTAAGGGTATGACAAGAATTAGTTAATATTTGTAAAGCTTTAAATGATGCCTACAATGTATTAGTAATCTACCTATATTAATTAACAATATAATATTTGAATAAAAATGTAAACAAATTGGATAAAGAATAATTATAATATATAGGAAGGCTTAGTAGTCAACACTTTGAATTCTCCCAAATAAATATACATATTTTTTTCCAAATCTGAGCCCAATATCAACAAGAATTTGTTTGTTTGTTTTGTTTTTATGATAGTGCTAATACATTGCAGTATAATCCTACTAGAGTCCCAGTGCACAAAATTTGTGCACAGGTAGGGTCCCTAAGCCTGGCCAGCAATTGGGGGGCCTTTCTTCCAGTTGCCAGCCAGGCTTTCTTTCCGTACCGCCCCCTGGTGGTCAGCGCACATCATAGCCAGTGATCAAACTCCCAGTCTCCCCATCAAACTCCTGAGGTGACACTGCATATTAAACATTTTTATATAGAGAGAGATTGGGTACAAGTTTCAGAATCAAACAACCTGGGTCTCTTAGTTAATGGTTCCAGTTCTTCATTTTATTCTCCTAACATCATATGATTAAATATCAGTGTCTATAAAGCTTTGACTTCATTCCTGACCCACAGAAAACAGTCCTTAATCCTTAAATAATAGTTGGCTGTTACTATTAATATTTGTGGGGAAAGAATTTACTAAAAGTTAATTGCACACAAATAGCCAAATTATTATTAAACGTAAGAAGTGAATAAGGGGAGGAGAGGTTGATGCCTCTGGGCATTATTCTCCTAGATGTGGAAACCTGTTATCCTCTGTAGCACTAGCACAGTTGTGGCACAGGTTCAACAATGATCAGGTGACTGGAGCTGAAGATAAAGGATAAAAGCAGATGACAGCGATAGTACAAAGCAGCACATAGAGGTCTGTTTTATATCTGTCCTCCTTTAAGCATTTCCCATAGAAATTAACCATAAACCTGAAAGACAGTGACTGTGGTTACCCCTGAACTACAGAGGCACACAGAGGCTCAATGACCTGCCAAGAGTGTTGTGTGGAATTGAATCTGGGCAGCTGGTTGTAGATTCCAATGGCAGTGGGAGATTTTACTGTTTAGTAGAGTGGAAATTATAGATCACTAAGACATATTTGAAGAGTTCATTAAACAGTGCTCAGGTAATTAGCCAACTGGAAAAATATATATATATATATCTTTATTTCTAGGAATACAAATTCCAGATCCATGAAATATTTCGTTCTGCTAAATAAATCGAAATAAACCTGAGTGGAATAATTATGGGGAGGACTTTTTAAAGTGTAGCAAGGTGTAAATCTGGACCCAAATGGCGCCATAGATGATTCTTTTCTGAAAAGTGATTAAGTGCATGGCTTCATTGGCATCTATTAGCAAGGTTTGATCAGCATGATGTAGGGGCTTTTGAGGAAGATATCTGTGTAACCATCCATGCAAAGTGACAGCTGAGACCTGGAGGTTAACAGGGCAGACAACAATCCTGCTTTGGTGACCTACATATGAAGAGAGAACCAAGGCAGATTATATTCCATTTAGTTCATTTCAGTAATAGAAATAATAAAATAATGTAATATGTATGGCATATAGAAGCACCTGCTAGGTGCACTGTGCTGCAACTCTTGTAAATAGAGTAGTGGGGAAATAAGTAGTTTTCTCTGTCCTCATGGAGGCAGTTTACAATCAGCTGAGAGATAGAGAAACTTGCATAAAAATTATTGTATAATACAGTCTGCTAAGCACTATGGTAGTACTTACTGTAGGGTAAAAGACACACTCGATACAGGTTTCGCACTTATGGAAGGTTTCCTAGACCAAGCACTATCTAGGCTAAGATCTAAAAGTTAAGCAAGATGTAGCTAAGAACTCCTCTTCCTGTGCCTGTTTGTGAACACAATTATATGCCATCCAGGTGGTAAGAGAGAAATCTGGACTTCTGAGGAAACTGGCAGCTAAGCAATTAGAAGTGTAGGTTCGCAATCAGGAGCAGGAGGTTGGCTGGATTTTCTTTTCTGTTGTGTTTTTATAAAACCAGCAGCATTTAAAATACATCATCCTTATTTAATTGGGTCTATTGTTAGAATCAATGAATATATCTGTTTGCCTAATACATCCAGCCAAGCTCTCGCTCCTGATTCCAAGTCTACTCCATGTTCTAGACTGAGGTTCAAAGCAAGAAAATAAACTAATTTATGGCCATACATATTACATAGAGTGACACCTCTGTATCTTGCATGACATGTTCCCTATCAACCTTTAAAATCCTATTATTGAGGTTGTTTTCACTTATTGATCTAATTATTGATTCGATTATTAATGAAACTTTCCCACTGTGGAGAAGAGTGGCCAAAATAATTAAGCCAGCCTATTTCGGACTAAATGGCTTGGTGGAGCTTCCTGCAGTAAATATTTAAGAAACAAAATCAGAGAGCTGCCCGATCATTGGCGTGCCCTGTATCTGAAAGCTGGAATGGGTCATTTTGTAGCACTCTCTCCTCTGTTCAAAAAGTTGTTCTCTATAATAATTATGAAATCGAGTCCATAATAATAACCTGAAGCAAAGGTGAAATGAAATTTTCTTTGATTTTACTTTGTAGGTATCTTTGGGCTGATAGAGACCAGCAGATATTACAGTACAAAAAAGAAAAGTAATGGTTAGTAATTATTAGTACATTAGTGGGGAGAAATTAAAAAAAAAAAAAACTACACACACATTTTTGGTATCTCATAGTAATGAATAATAACATTACAATTTAATAAGAAGTTACAGTTATAAAAGATGACTAACAACCATTTTTTAAAAAAATTCTGAAGTTGTAATTGGAAAAAAGTAAAATATTACATGCATGTTTCAAATTTGCAGTCTCTTGCTGTTTCAAATTTGAAATACAAATAAAAGGCCGCATGCTCACATAGAATGTAACTCAGGATCTGTTTCTTTGATTTATCCTCACCGCACTATCCTGACTGAATCTGTTGTCAGGATTCTAGTTCCACCAGGGATTGCAGACACTGACTGCAAGTTCAAACATGCTGGACCACTGCCAAGTCCCCTTGAAAGGAATGCAGGTGGCTTAAGTGTATAAGGTTTGGGGAGGTTGACTGTATAGCAGGGAGATATATTATGTACATTACATACAAGTAAAATTCCACAGTAACCACAGCAATTAAGTGGCACTTAGACCAATAGAAACTTTAGGGTTCAAGGAGTACTTGATCTGTGACATGACTTAGAGATGCTGACCATTGTATGAAAGAAAAGCCCAGGAGTTTCCATTGGTTTCTTAGTTTCATTCTCTAAAAACTAAGTGTACCCTTACTACCTGCCCCCAGGTGCTCTGTCCCCAATATGCCACCTATGAGCACCTGTATCCTTTCCCTTTAAGACCTGGCAGTGACAGCTTGTCTCCTGTCAGTACCCTGTCAGTGGGGAGGGGGAAGGAATGGGAGACAACTGTAATACTATCAACAATAAAAATTACATTAAAAATTAAAAACATTAAAAAATAAAAATGCATTATTACCAGCTTCCAACTGAATGTGTAACTTGTAGATTTATTCAAATAATCACTATTTTCTGCCTCCTAATGTTAGAATCTGAGTTCCATGAATTCAGGGATTTCTGTGTGTGTCTTCATCTCTGATACAGTCCAAACACCAGGGCAGTACCTGACATGTAATGGGGACTCAATCAAAATTTGTTGAAAGCTATATCTAGAGTTTTACTATGTGGCTGTCAGTGGGTACAAAGTTTTCAAAACTTTGTGTGTGTTTTTTCCACTTTAAAAAAGTTTTCCATAATTTTTCATGTCAAGCTTGTACCATTTTATATTCATGGAGAACAACAAACAATTACCCTAAGCCTTGTGGGAGAGGTGTGATTATGTTCTGCACCATAAAGAAAAGGGAATGTAATGGAATCAATGAACAGCTTTATCATTTTTAAACATATAAATTGTTTTATATTACCTAAATGAATTCTTTCAGTAAGCTGTGAGCGAGGCAAAAAAAAAAAAAAAAAAAAAAAAAAAAAAAAAAAAAAAAAAAAAAAAAAATCTCTTTTTATTCTATGAAGGGAACAGATGCTAAAATAGATTAAATGGCTTTTCCTATGGGACATGATAATCATAGTAGAATGGAGGTTGGAGTGCAGTTTATGTTGTTTTTGGACCAGTGATGTGTCTGGTTTACATATTTAACTCTTGCATTGCATACATTAGAGTGGATTAAAAGGTACCTACTTGATATTTTTGTACCGTTAAAGAAACAAAAACTATTCCATAATTTCGCAAGGAATCACAAAAGGAGAGGATGGCTGACCTTTTCTAAAACCCTGTGCTGAGAGAGGGGCCTTGAATATATGCATGGCAACCTTTAGGAAAACACCTTTCCAACACCTGGAGCTCACCCTGTGCTCATAGCAAACTCCAGAATTTATTTCATTTTTTTCTGAAAGAATGCTACACTCAGTGCAAGTGAAGTACATGTGGCTCTGGCATTTATCATCCCGTGGATCAGCAGAATTGATTGGGCCTATTATTCCTTTATCACACCATTGATTGGCAGAGATTATTGGGCTCATTATTCCCTCAGAAGCTCTTTCCACGAGAATAGCTTTGGTAAAATAAATGACTGTTTTTTGACCAACAATGTCTGCATAGCTGGGCAGCCTTAAAATTGTAAATATTAAATATAACAATAGGAATTGCTGACAGTGATGCCTTATTAGATACCAAACTCTATGTTCTGCTGTTCACATGTCACATATCTGATGCCACAAGCTGGGGACCCTGGGCATGGTTAATATTCAGGCCTGAATAAGTGAGGGCTGTTAAAGTTTGAACCGGATATGTGTGACTAAATCCTGTCTCTTAATTATTAATCACATTTATAAATGTACACATTTTCCCCTTGGTAGAATAACACTATACTTATAGATATCTACATAGAATTAGATGCCAGGGATTTGAACTGAGTCTGTGCCAACCCTAATGAATTGTTAATTGTTGAGAAAATCTTCAAAGTTTGCAAAGCTGTTCACATCATGGCGATTCTATTCATTAAGTGAATCTTAAATAACCCTTAATATAATTAACAGTAAAAAGAGACAATCTGTGACTCCGTAGAATTTGTGTGCATAATAAAGTCTCCATTGGCATTGAATTGCTTATTCCCCGCCCCCCCCCCTTTTTTTTTCAATTTGCTCTCAAGAATTGCTTGTTAAATGTTTTCCCCCTTTTACATGTTGAGTAAACTGTTATATCACTAAAGCAGTAAGATAATATGAGGAGAGCATGTGCCTTTTACATGATTTCTGAATGAGGCATTTTAGGAATTTATCCCCAGGCCTTCTAGTACACTTGGTTTGACCTTTCACCATGCTACTGCAACCAACAGATTTTTCTGTATTTTTTGTATGTAAGGAGTTCCATTTGTAGGATTCTACATGGGCATGGACTTGATAAAGGTTTGCTCTTGTAGTGGTTCTACAGGGTTGTCAGGTGACTTTCATTGTCAAGGTAGGCCTAGGGTTCTGCATTTTGTTGAAATAGTATGTATCTTAGGTATTAAATAATTCAAGACTCCATTGAGAGAGATCTGAACTTTAATCAGTTCTTCTTTAGCTTCCATGCTGAGAAAGGGAAAATGTGTTCTGAGAAACCTTAAGTCTATTAAATAATCTGAGGAAGGATAGATTCTATAGTTAAATAATTTGTGAAAATGGTACATATGATAGCCCTTTCGGGGGAGATTCTTGAGGATTATTATCCCATTAGAGGTCCCAATGCATTTAAGTTTGCCTGACATAGAATTTTCCATATTACTGAACAATGGATTTTTTTTATATGTAATAATTACCAATATCCAATGGAACTCATGGTAATAATGATAATATTGTATTAGAGACAGGATGCTGTAACAGTGAGTCTGTTATTTAAGTTGAGAGTATTATTTTGGGCTATGAAACAGATGATCTTTTAGAACACTTAAGGATTGCCTACGTGTTCTATAATCAGTGCTTGTCAAACTTGACTGTCCACATGATTTACCTGGCCATCTTGCTAATATAAATTGATCCCGTAGGCCTATAATGGGGCTTAAGTTTCTAATAAGCTCTTCTAGAAGGCCAAACCTGCCAGGAAGAAAACAACACTCTGAGTAACAAGAAGCTAAATCAGGGCTCTCACCCTTGGCACTATTGACATTTTGTGCTGATAATTCTTTGTTGTCTGGTGTCCTGTGCATTGCAGGGTGCTCAGTAACGTTGCTGGCCTCTACCTAGTAGGTGACTACATGGCGGTAGGCAGCACCTCTTCACCCGTTTGGCTACCAAACATGTATCCAGTCCTTGCCAAATGTCCCTTGGAGGTGGAATCACTCTCATTTGAAAACCACCCATTAAAATGCTTTGTTGATTTCTAAAGTATCCCTTCTTAGTTCCGATGGAAATGATTGGTCAAAACAAGATGGATACTTACAACGTGACAAATTGTGGTGTGTTTTTTTCTTCCTTAAAAAGCAATAAGAAAATAGCCTGTTCCAAAATCGAGGTCACTGGAAAGTAGTGGGTGTCTGTGGGTCTCTTCAATTTATAGGGATAGTTGGTGTGCACTTATTGACCTTTTTCCAGGAAATACATTTATAGTTCAAAAGGACTTTCTAGAACCAGAGAGTGAAATGGCTTCAGATAATTGAAGGGCTCATGCAGAGCCAACAAGAAAATTTAATAAGACGTCCAGTCTGTTACTGGAGTACCAGTTATTAGAGTAATATGAATGTTTCTTGCAGCTTTAAGTAAAAGTAAAATCCTATATAATAAAAGGCTAATATGCAAATCAACTGAACAGCTGAATAACCAGTTGCTTTGATGCACACTGACCACCAGGTAGCAGATGCTCAATGCAGGAGCTGCCCCCTTGTGGTCAGTGCGCTCCCTCAGGGGAAGTGCTGCTCTGCCAGAAGCCAGGTTCATGGTTGGGGAGCACAGTGGTGGTGGGAGCCTCTCCCGCCTCCACAGCAGCACTAAGGATGTCCACCTGATGGAGAGTGGGCCTAAGCCATTAGTTGGACACCCCCCTAGGGCTCTTGGACTGTGAGAGGGCACAGGCTGGGCTGAGGGACCCTCCCTCCCCCAAGTACATAATTTTAATGCACTGGGCATAAAAAGATTAGCAAACATAAAATAAAATAACAAAAATAAATGTTAATAGCTTTCCGAGGAATGAATTCTTTAGTGAGAGAGCCAGGGGCAGAATGTGTGGGAATGAAAAGCTCAGTCTGGAGACATTTGTATTATAGCTCTAAAGGCAAGAGACTTGCTTCAGCCAGGCCTGGGCACAAGCTATTACTCTCCGACAGGGGCAGCTGGGAATAGGAAAATGCTACCCTCTCATCTAGCTCAACTAATCTAAAATTCTAAGAATGTGTTAACAAAACTTTAGTAAATCTGAAACTAATTCATATTACTTAAAAAAAAAAGAAGCTATTATCTTTTCTCATTACAAGCAAAGACTTTGGAGACCAGTTCTTTACATTAAATTTTACATCTGACTTGTTGTACAGTATTGCTTTTCTTAGGCAGATTAAACTCATGTTCAATTTACATCACTAACAGGGACCTGATGGCTTTATCTATAAAATGAAGGTTTTAGATTAGATGATCACTATGATCTCCTTCATTCAGGTTCAAGGTAACATGTCTTAGTAATTCTATAATAGGTTTTGAATAGAGGGAGGAGAAGCCAAAGTGAGAGTGAAAGTGAAATGTAAATAATAATTTAAAAACACATAAATATGTATATTTTACAAACAGTTACTCTTTTGGTGAGTAGATTGATGGGGTTAAGGTATGTCTTTTTTATGTTGTGAACAAAATTAAAGGTCATTATCATCATTTCAAACTGAAGATTGAGGCATTTATGTAAATTAGAAATTGGTATCACAGATGTTGTGTATCGGTTCAAGTTTTAGTAGTAGTGTGCTGAGGCTAAAGAAGTAGAATGCTATACTAGGAGATTTTGATAAATAAGAAGCAATTCAAATAAGAATAGCTTGTCATATAAAATGTTATAAGAAAAGGAATTGGGAGAAAATTAACCACAAGGTGTATTGACATACAAATTCTCAAGATGAAAATATTTTTAAAGTACATTATGTTTGAGCATAAGCCAGCATCTCAACTGGTTTTGGGCATTTGTACTGATTTTTTTCAAGGGAGCTGTTAGCAAGACAGTCTTAATATACCTCTGTACCCCTGAGTTGTGTGTTCTATTAAAATGCTTTATTGGCAAGAACTCAATTTATTGGGGAGCATATACCTTACCTCTATTATGTAAGCAAAACTTGTTGGGCTTTTACAAATAGAAAACATTAAGTAAATATCTTCCAAGATCATGATTGTATTACGAAGGTGCTCATTTTCTTTTAAAATTTTACAGCTGCTAAAAGAAATAATTGTCTTGTCATTCAGAAATTGACATCTGTTGTGGAAGTAACTTCTTTTTTAAAAAATATATTTTATTGATTTTTCTTACAGAGAGGAAGGTAGAGAGATAGAGAGTTAGAAACATCGATGAGAGAGAGTCATCCATCAGCTACCTCTTGCACACCCCCTACTGGGGATATGCCCGCAACCAAGGTACATGCCCTTGACTGGAATCGAACCCGGGACCCTTCAGTCTGCAGGCTGACGCTCTATCCACTGAGCCAAACCAGTTTCGGCTTCTTTTTCTTTGGGTAACTTTTTTTTTTTAATGCTTTTCTAGATCAGAATATTATTTATTCCTCATACAATACACCTACACCTTGGCACCCAGAGAAATAAATTCTAAATCATAAAAGCCCATGTGAGGAATTGCCTCCAACCACCAAAGGAAGGTCATTGGGTAAAATTTATGTGGTCTCCACTGCTCTTTTTTCATGCTCCATTCAACACCAATGTGCAGGTCTTAAGCTGGCTCTCTGTGTGCACTGATAAATAGATCTGCTCCAAATGGTTGCACTCCAGCTGGTTGTCAGGATGACACACTTTATAATGTTTCAGAAGCGTCTTCCAGACTCCAGAATTGGGCCTGATTTTCTTTGATTAACAGTGTTCCACTTTTTCAGGCAATGGAGGTAGCTAGCTTGCCAAGTTGTATCGGAGGCTGCAGAATTATCAAGAGGGAATAGAAATACTCACTGAAGGTGGTCTGGACTATTGTAACTGCCTCATATTACTGACTATTAGTCACTTGTTTCTAGTAAAAGTTTCATTCTGCTCTTACTGAGGACATGAAGCCTCTGCTATCACTCAAATCTGCATGGGCACAGCAAAGCACTATATATACTGCTTCCCAAAACTACTTCCTAATTTAATAGATATGTTATTCCATAACAAGAGGCCCAGTACATGGATTCTTGCACCAGTGTGGCCGCTTAACCTGCTGGACCCCAAAAGCAAGTTAATCTACCAGTTGAAGCGTCTACCCCCTGGTGGTCAGTGCTCATCATACCAACTAGTAGAATGGTTAAATGAATGGTCAGATACTTAGCATATTAGGCTTTTATTACATAGAATGGGAGAAAGGGAAAGAAAAGCTGATATTTCCTGTAGAATGATCCTAGGCAAGAATAGATTTGAGATTGGCTATAGCTACAGCTATAAAATATTCTATAGTGAACTTATACAGTTTGTACGTGTCTTTAATTTCCATTGAAAGTATGATATTTGTGCTAAATGGGATATATTTCAAAGGATCATTTGTGGTGCTCATTTAAAGGGCAGGCTTTTCATATTTTTCTTTCGTCCCCTGAAAACTTCCATTAAAGGGATGTAGAATTGTGAATCCAGTCTGCAAGGTGAGACTGGAAAGGTGCCTTCAAGCAGGGGTGAGAATAATAGCCTATCTACACCATAAGGAATAAAGGATACTCTTTCCAATGGGAAATACAAGGCACTGATTTACTCAAATATAGTCATCAAAAACAGGAAAAAAATGAAGTTAGAAATAAGACATGTAGAGTGTTGAAATGTGGTTGAGAAGTTGTGGCAATTCTAGGGGGAAAAAAAAACAATCGGCAATTTTGAGAGCTCAAGAAGTGAGTAATAGAACGGTATTATCCCTAACATCCCTCAGAAAGTCTGAATTTCTGTCCTTTCCAATCTCAACTGATCTCCTCAGGTTCCTATGACATTATTATAGGAAAATGATAACACAGTTCATAGGAAGCTCTGTTTCTCCTCCTCCATGTACAGGTTTTTATTTTGTTTTGTTTTGTTTTGTTTCCTCATGTGTAGGAGGTGACCTACAGACTCTGTTTTCTCACCCTTCTGCCCAATTATTACCCTGCCTCAAAAAGAGGGTGTCTTATTTATTCCAAAGATAACATTTAACCCCCCCCCCATATTCTTCTGTTCTATGTTCTTCTGAATCTTACTTCATAACCTATTCTCTTCTTCAGGTTTTTAATAAATCCCCAATGCTCTATATTCTTTGTCTAAAAACATGCCCAAAGAAGGGGGAGAAATTATTGCTTTACTTTTTTCTTTTTTCAAGCTATCTTTCCTTTGCTGCCCCCAGCAAATGCATTCAAAGGGTGCTGTATACTCTTTGTGTCCAATTCCCCATTTCCTATTTACCTGTCAACCTATTAACTATATCTTCTGCCCACAATACAACATTAAAATTGCTCTAAACACTCATGATCTCCAGATTGCCAAAATAATAGCCTCTTTTTTCACTAATCTACTCAGTGTACTCACAGAATCTATTACTGCAGGCTGCACACTTAGGAAACTGGGCTTCACCCCAGCTGCCTAGCACCACTGTCCTTGTTCTCTCAGGATACATAATCTCTATGGGTTTATCTGTAAGTTCGCTGCATCTTTATTTTGCTAGATCAAGTCTATGGATTCCCTCTAGTGAATTTTTTATTTCAGTCGCTGTACTTTTCAACTCCAGGATTTTCATTTTGTTCTTTTTGAGAATTTCTAGCTATTGATATTTTCTGTTTGATAGGCATTTCTCAGACATTCCTTTTATTCTGTAAGCAAGATTTTCTTTAGTTCTTTGAATGTACTTATAACAGCTGCTTTGAAATCTAAATCTACCATCTGGGTCCCTTTAATGGCAGCTTCTAATCTCTACATTTTTTGTACTTTCTCTACATATTTTGTCCTTTTTATGCTTTTCTGTCTTTGTAAATCTCTCTCTCTCTCTCAAATATACACTGTATATATCCTATGTAATAAAAGGATAATATGCAAATTGACCCTAACAGTGGAACTACAGGGAATGACTGGTAGTCAGTGACCATCAGGGGGCAGACACTCAATGCAGAAGCTGCCTCCTGGTGGTCAGTGCTCTCCCATAGGGGGAGCTCCGCTCAGCCACAAGCCGGGCTGACAGCTGTGAGTGCAGTGGCTGTGGAGGAAACCTCTCCCACCTCCTTGGCAGCACTAAGGCTGTCTGACTGCAGTTCAGGCTGTTAGTGAGACATCCCCCGAGGGCTCTTGTGCTTCCAGAGGGATGTCTGACTGCCAGCTTAGGCCCAATTCCCCAAAGAGCTGGCCTAAGCTGGCAGGGGGACATTTTCCGCGGGGTCCTGTTCTGTGAGAGGGCACAGGCCTGGTGGAGAGAACCCTCCCCGAGTGCATGAATTTTCTTGCACCGGGCCTCTAGTCTATATATATAAAAGTGTAATATGAAAATCGATGGAACAGCGGAACAACCAGAATAACCACTCAACCAGTCTCTATGAGGTGTGCTGACCACTTCTTGGTCCCTCCCCCTGGTGGGCTCTGATCCCTCAATGGTGAATGGGGAATCGGGGGTGGGTGGCAGCAGCTGCTGGCAGCTGGGGATCACAGGTCAGTCCTAGGACAGTACCTGTGCACGAATTTCATGTGCCAGGCTTCTAGTATATTAATAAAAGGGTAATATGCTAATTAGACCGGGTTGACTGGACATCTTCTGGACATCCAACATTCTTCTAGACAAAGCCACAGGGGCAGGGGCCAAGGCAGAGGTAGTTAGGGGCTATCAGACCATCAAGGGAGCAAGCAGTTAGGTGCAAGGTTAGGGTGATGGGGGAGCAGTTATGGGTGATCAAGCCATCAGGCAGAGGCAATTAGGGGCGATCAGGCTAGCAGGGAAGCAGTTAGGGGTAGACCAGCAGGTAGTGGCAGGAGCGATCAAGCAGGCAGGCAGGCAAATGGTTAGAAGCCAGCTCCCAGATTGCTAGAGAGATGTCTGACTACCAGTTTAAACTGTAAACTGGCAGTTGGACATCCCCCAAAGGGTCCCAGATTGGAGAGGGTGCAGGCTGAGCTGAGGGCCTCCCTCCCAGGGCAAGAATTTCATGCACTGGTCCTCTAGTGTGTGTGTGTGTGTGTGTGTGTATAACTTGACATTTTAGATAATATATTGCAATAGTTCTGGATCCTGATTCCTCCTTGCACACATACACCTGAGCTTTTGGTTTCTTTTATTTGCATATTTTTTCTCTAGTAACTTGGCTGGACTAGTTCAGTGAAGTTTGCTTTCTTTGTATAGTATCAGAGGGTAAATCCTTTGTCATTAGCATGGTCTTCCCAATGTCCTCCCTCTGCCAGTCTCTCTTTCACAGTCCTTTTCTTTTGTTGTCCTTGTCTTTGATTTGCTTCAACCTTCAGAACTGTCTTCATGCTGTATCTTCCTGGACTCTCTGGTAAGCTTCTAGCTGGTCTACCACTTCACTTATTGCTATTATGGTGCTACTAGCCTTCTCTTAATGGCTCACCACCAAGATCTCCATTATTTTCCATTAAACTAGTTTTGAACTTCCTCCTGCTCTGGTTTAAATATAGCCCATCCCGTTAGGGAGAGCACTGGGGCCCTCTGTTATTTCACCTTACCTCCCCATTGGGGTAGGACATCTCCACCACTGCTCTAGAGGCGAGGGCCCACCTCTTTTGGAGTGACACTCCTGCTTTATGCGCAGGGTACTGAGCTAGGATGGTAGCTCCTGGTCTCAGCTCGCATCTCCCAGCAAGGAAACTCCTCCTAATCAGCAAGCTGGTGCAAGGCTAATCAGAGCCAAACATTGTCAGGTGCTGCAGCTGGGCAAGAGCTTCCAACCTACAAATAGGATGGGCGGAAGAGGAGTGCCTCAGACCTCTCAGCCATAGCTGCCTGAAATCAATCTCCTGCAACATGGAGCTGCAGGGGATTAGTAATGCTGGTAGTGTGTCCCTCTTGAGAAGTAGCCATTGAGCTAAACTTGTAGGTGGTGATAGGAGGAGCCCTAGCTTCATGTCCAAGCCTCCCCAGTAGAGCTTCCATCATATTTGTCAGCAAGGATGGGAGTATATTATGGTTTAAAAGCCCTTGACTCTCCTCTTACTGAGATTTAGTTGATTATCTTGAGTAAATGTTTCTTCATGTGCTATATGCCCTTAAGACAATTTCCAGAAACTTTAAAGGGTTGTTGTTTAATAATTCTTAGCAGCTATGTTTCTTTCATTGATGAAAGGAGACCTGAAGTCCTCAGACCTTCATTCTTGTAAGTGCTTTCATACCACAATCCAGTTTTAGAATCTTCATTACCTTTAAACATTCTCTCATGCCCTTTCCAATTGAATCCATTACCAACCGCAGCTTTAGGCAGCTACTAAACTGCTTTCTAACTGTGTAACATTGCCATTTCTAATCATTTCATAAAAATGACATCATACAAGATGTAATCTTTTGCCTATGACTTCTTTCATTCATCATAATGCTTTTGATTGTCATCCATGTTTTAGCATGTAGCAGTAGTTCATTCAGTTTCATTGTTGAATAGTATTCCATTGTTTGGATTACCCCCCCCCCCTTTTTTTTTTTTTTGCCCATAGATGAACATTTTTGTATTGTGGGATTTTTTTTTTTGGGGGGGGGGGGGTGGCATGGATTATTATTAAGAGTAAATTCTTTGAATATTTGTATGCGTGTCTTTGTGCACACATAAATTTTCATTTTTGATGTGCAGATATTTAGGAGTGTGTTTCTGTGTATTGTGATTTTCTGTTCAACTTTTATGCAACTGCCAAATTATTTTCCAAAGTAGTATATGTATCCTTTTACAATTCTACCAGCAATGTATGATGATTAGTTTTTCCATGACCTAGACAACATTTGTTATTTGTCTTTATTTCAGATATTTTGAGGAGTGTGCAATGTTGTCTCACTTTAAATTTGTGATAATGAAAGGTATGTTAATGCCCCTAAGTAAAATACTTTATATTTTTCAAAATTACTGTAGATTTTCTCTAAAATATTGAAGAAACTATTTTGTCCAAAAGGAAAACTGATGTGTTATTGATAGTTTCTTAAGTGATATTACATATAATATTATTGATATAATGACATGTACCAAAAATGATGAACCATTCTTTCCCTGACATTTCACAAAGAAAATTTCAGTAACATGTGCCTATATTATTTAGATATAGGGTGTCTTTTTGTACCTACATAAAATTGATTCTTAAGGACATTATTTGGATAACATCATTTCAGGTATACTGATTTTATTTTGTGAGATACCTCTAATCCTTTTAGCTCATATTTTATTAAATTTCTCAATTTCATGAAGTATATTTTATTACTAGGTATTGATTTTTCATAAAATGTCATTGTTCTATGTTGCTTTTGCTATTTTTAACTTCCAAATAACTACCTTGGACCAAAGGCTGTTTCCATATTCTCAGTTGGTATACATATGATCTTATGTTTGAAAGGAGGCATGAAGGTGAATACACAAGGAAAGTCTACCTTCTAGGAAATTTGTCCAGAGTTAGAGACTTGGACATTGCCTTTTTTCACTGAAATTTCTATTTGGGTGGTTTTATTGGCTCATAAAAATTTTTAGAGCTCAAGCAGACTTTCAGCCATATCTTGTCCATTCACTTTATTTTAGAAATGAGAAAACTATGGCTTGGCATCTGATTTAAGCTGTAGGAAACCTTGATCATTATCCAACTTTTCCTTATATTAAAAATTAACATTTATTCTTAAGAGTAAATATGGTGAAGTGACTCTTTATTAATGATAATATATGGATGTTTTTGTTGTAACTTAGCACTATGTCTCTTAATCTAGTTTGAATATCTTTAGTGACTTAATATATTTATTCTATTTCTGATAAAGACATAATATCAATGTATTCCCTCATGATTTCTGCTTTTTAGAAAAAAACAAACAGAAACTAAACTTCTCCATGGTCCTCTGCTCCTGAGGCTGGCCTGGAGTGTGGGTGCCTGTGACCAGCTGTAGGAGGGAATCCTGGGTCCCAGGTACAGGGTGAGGCAGAAGTAGTTAGGGGTGATCAGGCCAGTAGGGGAGCAGTTAGGATTGATCAGGCCATCTGGCAGGCAGAAGTGTTTAGGGTTGATCAGGCAGAGAGGTTAGGGGCAATCAGGCAGGTAGGCAGGTGTGTGATTAGGAGCCAGCGGTCCAGGATTGTGAAAGGCAGTCAGATATCCCCCGAGGAGTCTCCTGGATTGGAGAGGGATAGGCCAGGTTGAGCCCCTTCCCCCCACTTGCATGATTTTCATGCACTGGGCCTATAGTAAAATATAAAATCTATAGAATAACATATTAGAGAATATATTAATGACAGCTGGATAGGAGAAGGTTTCATGAAGAAGTTTAGTTTCTGTTTGTTTTTTTCTAAAAAGCAGAAATCATGAGGGAATACATTGATATTATGTCTTTATCAGAATTAATATTTCTAATCAGGGAAGGCCAACATGGAGAAAGTAATGCATGAAATAGATGACTGGGAGAAGACAAGTTTATTTACTAGCAGAGAATTAGTACTGAAATTTATAAGGAAACAATCTAAAAAAAAACTTAAAAAAGAAAAGCTTATTCTATTTAAAAATGGGTAAAGCATGTAAATGGACAAGTTGTAGAAACTGAAAATCATTTTTGGGCAACTTGTGAATGAAATTTAAGGAAAAGATTACCTCTCTTCACCAATCATTTTGGCAAGAGTGGATTCTATCAAGTGCTATCCAAAATAGAAGAGGGGAGGGAAGGGAAGCATCCTGCTGGTGCTCTTGATAGGTGTGGGTACTGCCAGCCCCTCTGGAAGCCAGGGGAACTGGATGAAATTTGTTCTGCATGTTGCCCAGTGCCCTGCACTCTACCCAGGCATGCATTACCAGAACATTTTCCTAGTCCCAAGGAGCCATGTGGCAGGCAAGCATTACACTGTTGTTTGGCTGTAGAGAGTGGCAAAACTGTGGAGGCATGCATAAGCAAAGAGTGACTCATGGAGAATACTGTATCAGCTCAAAGTAATGAATTAAATTTCTGTAGAGACACGGGCACACACGATCAGAATGTTGGATGTAAAAAATAGGAAACAGAATTAGAATTAGAATGCACAATAAATCCTCTTCAAAGATAATCCTATAACTAGATACTCATATGGAGATGGGGTTAGAAGAACATATATTAAATACAGTTAGTGAGTTACTTTGGAGACTGAACTGAAGATAGAAGAGGAAGAGGAGGATGGCCAAATCAAACAAAAACAAATATTAAAAAAAGACTGACCTTTCATAGACCATCAGGAAGGTTTTCACTGGGGAAGGGGGAGTACACAGATTTCAATGTTTTCTCCTATTGAAAAAAATAAGACATTTTAATTTGCAACAAGTTAAGCGTGGCATAGTATATTCTGTTTGATTTGGGGAACAACTATGTTTTACAATAGCAATTGAACAAGGGTTCAGATTTAAACAGTGCTTGACTACAAATAAAGCATACAATGGATAACATGGTACATGGGCAAATCAGCCAGTGGTGTTAGCTCAGTGCTTGGTAACCAAGTCACGATGTCCCCTAATTGCTGCTAGTTTTTACTTGATAAGTTCAAGCTGCTCCATTTCAGACACAATACTTAGGTGTTTTCTAAACAAACACCATTATCACAGCTGCTGATATTTCACCACCCAGATCTGGCCCATCTCTTTCTGTCTTCATTGGCTTCAGGCTTATTGACGCTCTTGGGCAGTGGTCGGCAAACTGTGGCTCGAGAGCCATGTGCTGCTCTTTGGCCCCTTGAGTGTGGCTCTTCTACAAAATACCATGGCCTGGGCGAATCTATTTTGAAGACGTGACATTAGAAGAAGTTTAAGTTTAAAAAAGTTGGTGCTCAAAAGAAATTTCAATCTTTGTACTGTTGATATTTGGTTCTGTTGACTAATGAGTTTGCTAACCTCTTCTCTTTGGGATACTTCTACTTTTCTGGATTAGACAATGTAAGTTTAGATAAAGTTAATAATTCAGAGATGCTTAACATGCATTTTTCCAAAAGATTGACATGGATCTTACTTTTGAATCATAACTTTTAACATCTTCATGCTAACTAGATTGATTAATATTGAATTAAAGCTACTTAGATTGGGAAGGTAACTTTGTGGTCACCGGGTCAAACCTGCTGGCCTGGGCTAGCTCCTGGGACTTGCATCAGCCACCTTTCACATAAATGCTCTCCTGCACAGAGGAATGTCTCATCCCACAAATTAGCCTGTTCTGTTTTTTTGGACACTTGTACTTATTAAATGGTTTTTCCCATTAGCATATGTTGCACTTTCTGGAGCCATGCCAAAAGTAAAATTCAATTTGCAAATAACAGTTCTCCAGACATGTCAAGATGGCTGTCATGTCCTTCCAAGTCTTCTCAAAACTTGTCATCACTCATTCTTTTATGGACCCTTTACCACCCTAAAGATGCTGTAATGTGAACAACCCATAATTCCTATTTAATAAAAGCCTAATATGCAAATTGACTGAATGGTGGAAAGACCAGTCGCTATGACACACACTGATCACCAGGTGGAAAACACTCGACACAGAGCTGCCCCCTTGTGGTCAGTGCACTCCCACAAGGGGAGTGCTGCTCAGCCAGAAGCCAGGCTCACAGCTGGCAAGTGCAGTGGTGGTGGTGGGAACCTGCCTCCGCAGCAGCACTAAGGATGTTCAACTGATGGATGTCTGACTGATGGCTCATAATCCTAAACTGTCAGTTGGACATCTCCTGAGGGCTCCTGGACTGCGAGAGGGCATAGGCTGGGTTGAAGGACACTTCCTGCCCTGAGTGCTTGAATTTTGTGCATTGGCCCTCTAGTTTATAATAAGTAGAAACAGTGGTGAAGAACAGTCAACCTCCTTAGTCTGGACTTAACACATTACTAATGCAGCATAAAATCTTACTGATATTTTTTAGGGGTCACGTCATGCCTACATCCCCTCCTGTCAGTGTAGCGAGTTGGTCAACAGCCTGGCTTTTGACCCAGAGAGCTGAGGATCTGACTCCATGTTATATTACATATTATTTGTTTGACCTTGGGTGGGTTAGTTAAGCCCTCCCAGTTGCCAATGGCCTCATCTTTTACTTAAGAGAATTGGGTATCAAAACCTTTTAATGTTATAAGGACTGAGTTAACTGATACTTGCAGAAGTATTGAAACTAATGCAGAACAAATGCTCAATAAATATTTCCTGTTAATTTAAGCTCTTCTATGTTTGTTATTAAGCTTCAGTGTGCCTATCTCAGACTAAATTATTTTTACCTGAAATTAGAACTTTTTATTTTTCCTGTTTAAATGTCATCATTTAAGATTTAAGTCATTATTCCAGCATGATGAAAACTTATTGATTTCCTCTGTCATCCAAATAATAGCTACCCCTATGCAAATCACAAATTTAATAAGAAAGTCAGTTGGGTGCTATAACACCCTTTCATTTAAATAGTAAATACTATTTTCATGTTGTCATTAAGTATCTACCTATACATACTATTTTTCATTTTGTCTGTAGGACTTCATCTACAGCTTTTCTAAAATATTTGTTGATATTTTAATGTAGCCAAACATTATGTTATATTAAAGACTACATTGAAGTAGAGGAAGGAGGTGTTAAAACATTGTTAGAAACACTGTGATGCACAACTAATAAAATGGCACAACAGAAAGTCTGTTTAGTGGAACTACTGAACAGCTGCTGGTGACTCTACCTGGATTAACTAGGATCTGCTATGCAGAACTGGTGACATCTGGATAGGTCTTGAAGAATGAACAGATATGATGAGAGTTCGAAGGGTATTCCGGATTCAGTGGTCCTCCTTATCCTAGGTTTCAGTTTTTGTGTTTTTAGTTTCCCTAGGTCCACTATGGCCCCAAATATTAGATGAAAATTCCAGAAATGAACAATTTATAAGTTTTAAACCTTTCTGAGCAGTGTGATAAAATCTCCAGCCACCCCACTCCTCTCGCTCCTAACATGAATCATGCCTTTGTCAAGAGTATTTACACTGTGTATGCTACCCACCCACTAGTCCCTTAGTAACCATCTCAGTTAATCAGATTGACTGATTCAACATCACTGTACTTGTGTTCAAGTAACCCTTTTATTATTTAACTAGGGCCCAGTGCACTAATTTGTGCACCTTAAAAGGAACTGTGGGTCATGAGGCTGTGGTGGGCACATGGGCAGGTTTCGACCTATCCTCTGCACCCCCGCCCTGCCCCTTTCGCCATGGCCCTCAGTCCCCTCTCTGCCAGCAGTCCCACTCCTGCTGCCACTGCTGCTCCCATGCACTGATGACGCCAGCTTCACTTACACCCACTGATGGCTCCAAATGATTGGGATTGGCGCCAGGCACCAGAAGTGGGTGCAGGAGGGGCTGTTGCCAGCAGCAGATGTGAGTGGCAGCTGCCAGCCCCAATCACCCCTCAGGAGCAGGGGAAGGTGGAGAAGCCCTTAGTGGTGATCAGGGCCCACAGCCCCCACTCACACCCACTGACGGTGCCTAGTGATCGAGGCTAGTGCTGGTCGCCAGCATTGAGTGCGAGCATCGGCTCCAGTGCCAGCTGTGGGTGCAAGTGGGAGTACTGAGTGGGACCGCAGCATGCAGGAGCAAAGAATTTTCAGTAACTACCAGAGGCTTACCCCAATGACAGCATCTGGTGTCCCACCTTGTTCTGGCATCCCTGCTCACCTGCTCCACCATCCCACCTAGCGATGCCTGCCATATTTCATATGTGCCCCCTGGTAGTCAGCTCATCATATTGACCAGTTGTTTGGTTGGTTGTTCAGCCATTTGTTCTATTTGCATATTAGGGTATTAAATATAGATTAGAACCCTGATTCATGAAATTTGTGCAAGAGGCTCAACCCTTGCAACCACAGTTGCTTTCCTTGGTCCTCACAGCCCCACCTTTGTCCAGGTCATCCAGAAGGTTGTTCAGCTTTCTGATCTAATTAACATATTATGCTTTTATTAAAGACTAGTGACCTGGTGCATAAAATTCATGCATGGGGTGGGGAGCGTCCCTCATCTTACCCTGCACCCTCTCCAATTGGGAACTCTTTGCAGGATGACTGGCCGCTGGTTTAAACCGGGGGTCAGACATCATTCTTGCAATCTGAGTCCACTAGCTCCCAACCGCTCACCTGCCTACCTGCCTGATTATCCCTAATTGCTCCTGCCTGCCTGATAACCCCCAACTGCCCTCCCCTGCTGGTCTGATCTTGCCCCCAACTGCCCTCTCTTACTGGCCTTATACTCCCAATGGCCTCTGCCTTGGCCTCCACCATCATGGCTTTCGGAAGTCGAACGTCTGGAAGATGGCCGATCAACCTGGTCTAATTAGCATATTACTCTTTTAGTAGTACAGATATATTATATATGATAGGATTACTTAAATGGGGTGTGGGGCTTTTTCATAAGGAGGAGATGTTCTTGGCAGACAAAAATACATAATCTATATATCTGGACTGATAGCCAGCCATATGCACTATACTGCCAAACTGCTAATTAAAAAATTGAACCACTTCCTTACACCTTATGCCAAACAGCTGTTGCTCTTAAAATCCCTCCTCAGCCCTCACCTTAGGTTCTGCCTTTGCAGTTCACCAGATTAGGTTCTGATTGGTTGGTTTCTATGCCAGTCAGAGTCAAAAGCTCCGCCTCCTAGGCAGCCATTGGCTCCTCGTACTCATCAAGATTTGGTACTGATTAGTCAGTTTCTATGCCACTCAGTGTCAAAAGCTCTGCCTCCTAGGCAGCAATCTGGTCCTTGTAGTTCACCCAAATTTGGTTTTGATTGGTCAGTTTCTATGGCAGGTAGTGTCTCTGGGCCTATCAACGAACCTGATCAGAGAGGCAGGGCTGATCAGTAGCCTAAGCAGAGGCCAAGAGAAAGACAGGCTTGGCTGCTGTCCAGACCCCAAGAGAAAAGAGAGAGGCATGGGCTAATCAACAGCTGCCATAAAGGCTGCGGATCAGACCTTGCTTCCTCTACTTGGGCCTGATCCACAGCCCCCTCAGCAGGCAGTGCTGGGTCACAGCGCCTGCAGCTGTGGGCAGTCAGTGCTGGGTCGCCATGGCAACCCAGCACTCACTTCCAGTTGGTCAAGGCTTTGGTTGTTTTGGATGTTATTGAATCTGAGTTTTTATATATTAGGTTAATGGCCCCAAAGTACAGGAGTAGTGATGCTGGCAATTTAGATATACCAAAGAGAAACCATAAAGTGTGTGTACGTCTAAGAAAAACAATGGTGTGTGTGTGTGTGTGTGTGTGTGTGTGTGTGTGTGTGTGGTTCCATGGGATCTGGCATCCATTGGGGATTTTGAAATGTATCCCTGGTGGATAAGGGGAGCTACTGTACTAGGAATAGCCTTCTCAAGTTCAGAAGCTTTGTTTCACAGAATTCCCTATTTTTCCCAGTTCTAATAAATCTATCAAAAAGACATAAGATCTATCTTATGAAATTTGTTCTAGATGACCCAATTTTGGAACCTAGTGGTCATCAGTAATTTTTCAAGTGTTTTCCAAACATCTCTGCAAATTAACTCAAATTTTATTCACCATCTGTCCTCCACCTGGCAGCTAAAATAGATGAAACCGGCTTAGCAGAAATAGTGAAAGAGCTTCCAGCACATCAAATAAGAAACAACACTTTTGCAAGATTTTTACAACTTAGCTTAAAATACCAATGGGTTGGTTCTTCAGATTTGTGTGTGTGTGTGTGTGTGTGTGTGTGTGTGTGTGTAAAACTTTTCCCATACTTTTACTTTCCTATTTGCATGTAAAATTTAATGTGTAGTCTGGAGTATATAATTCATTTTGTAAAAAGCGTGAGCCAGTGTGTGTGGTGGGTGGATATGGGGTGTCATATATCAGTGGCAAACTCTCTGTCTTAGTTCTGCCACAGAGAGAACATTAATTACATAGTGGCAGTCACCAGAGACAAAGTTGGAGACTTTAGCAAAATGGAAAACACATTTCAAGAACCAACCAATTAACGACTTAAGTGACTTGAACACCCTGACTCTTCAAGTTGTGATGGTTGAACATAATTTTGTAATTAGCATTGTGTATGTTTCTAATACATTAGTGTTTTATATAATTTCAATGAATTATGTAAATGTCTTACCTGTAAGATTATGTTTAGTTTTTACTCATTACTAAATATCATGCATGCTATAGTTTTCACTTGTGTAACAATGCAATTAAAATTTTTTAATGAGGTAATCAGGAAGCCAGAATAAGCAATCAATCTGAAATATACAATCAAATGAAATAAGAGGTCAACACTGTTTAGTGTTTGTAGGGACATAGACGAGTTCGTATCATCATGTAACAAAAGACTTGGGTGGAAGTAATGTCTTTTGCTGTGCTTGCAAACAAACGCTTCATAACCAGTTCTTAGATTTTAGTTGGGTTGTACTTCCATTATGGCTTCAAGGCTTATTTTACACCAGATATCTGATATGTAGTAGTAACCCCTAATTTGCTTGGGACATGTTCCAAGACCCCGGTGGAATGCCTGAGACTGCCAATAGTATTAAACATCCTATCTATCTAAATATCTACCTATCTACCTGTCTGTATAGTTGTTTTCTTCTACTTACATGACTTTATGAATTTTTTTTTTTTGGCATATCTAAATTGCTAGCATCACTACTCTTACACCTTGGGGTCATTATCCTATATAATAAAAGGCTAATATGCAAATTGTCCCCTAGACCAGGAGTTTGATTGGGAATTCAACCAGGGGTGGGGCTGGCCTGCCAACCGCCCGTGGCCCCTACGCCAGCTGACCCCACCCCTGATCGCCTCCCCCTAACCCCAATCAGGGGTAAGGCCAGTGGACAACCTCCCGCATCCCTCCCTCCAGCTGGCCCAGTGGGGTCCCTCAACATGGCCTGTGGGGACTGGACAGAAACCAATAGTCCAAGGCTGCCTTCCACTCCTGCCTGCTGCTCCAGTGCATCCCATTCCCACTGCGACTGCAGTATGCTGGTGCCCAGTCAGGATTGGCTTGTGCCGCTGCAGTGGTGCTCGCCAGCTGTGAACCCTGAATCTGGTGCCCATCTAGAGGGAGTGGGAAGGGCCTAAGACTGTGGGCCCTCCAGGTGGGTGGTGGGATGCCCTTGCCAGCCTGGGATCTGGGTCTGCCCCTCTGAAGTTATCTCCAGTTGTTGGGAGCCACCTGGCGGCCCCTTTTATACAGTTTCTTCATTGTGGAGTGTCTAAGGAGGGGAAGCAGACTTTAGGGATCATGCTAGTGGTGCCAGTCTGTCAGTGCCTGGCCCATTCTCCAGAGATTGGACCTGCAGGACCACTGAGGAAGTGAGTGGCTGCCACTGAGCTGGTGGGCCACAAGGACAGGTCTGTCAGCTGAGTGGCACTCCTGCTGTGGGAGTGCACTGACAACCAGGGGGCAGCTCCTGCATTGAGCACCTGTTCCCTGGTGGTCAGTGTACATCATAGCAATTGGTCGACTGGTCGACTGGTCAACTGGTTGACAGGTCACTGAGGCTTTTATATGTATAGATAAGGGTAACTTGAACATAAATACTGCCACACCAGCACTATGAATCTGATGACGGAGATGACTACTGAGTGACTAATGGGTGGATAGCATCTACATAGTGTTGATGGTCAAAGGGATGATTCACATCCCAGGCTGGACAGAGTGGGAGAATAAGAGACTTCATCGCTCAGAATGTTGCATAATTGAAAGTTATGAAATATTTATTTTTGAACTTTTTTATTTAATATGTTTAGACTGAGGTTATCCTCAGCTAAGTGAAATGATAGAAAGGAAAACCATGGATAAAGGTACCATTGTATCTAGTACTTTGTATTCAGTCTTTGAAAGAGGAAGATAACACCATTTGATACTGGTTAGAGGATTGTTTTTAATTTGGCCATCATTTGGCTTCACATTGTTTCTGTAATTACTAGGTTTTGGCTTTGTATTTACATTTTTTTGTGACTTCTTGGTATCACTCATTACTTCATGCCATAAGCATCTTTGACTCAAAACATCATTTGTAGGGCTAGTGTGAAATAACTGATATTCTTGGAATTGTGTCTATAACAAAAGTCACATATGTGGTTGTAGGAGAAGGATGTCGTTGACTGATCCAAGGGTTGCATGCTGTTCATGGTTGGAGTTTTGCGAGATCCATTTGACTACTCAAGATTTTGTATTGTATCACAGATAGTGTCATTCAAAGCAATGGGCTGGTAGCAAAAATCTCCAAATGGGATCAGTTCGTCTTATTTCAAAAGTGACATGGGATGCCTGGTTGGCTCCTAGAGTGGAAGCTTCCTCAAATGAAGAAAGCTTGGGAAAGATAGATTGACTCACAGCTTAGATGAGGACAGTTTTTCCTAACGTAGTGCCATAAGCAAGCCCTTGAACTATAAAGATAGACAGAGAGATGACAGTTCTTCAAGCAGACCTATCAAGAGATGGGCACCAATATTAGAGATTAGTTTTATATGCCTTTCACATGTAGAGTTTTATATGCCAAACACATGTAGAGTTTTTTAAAGAAATATCAATTAGCCCTAACTGGTTTGACTCAGTGGATAGAGTATTGGCCTGTAGACTGAAAGGTCCCAGGTTTGATTTCGGTCAAGGGCATGTACTTTGGTTTGCAGGCACATCCCCAATCGGAGGTGTGCAGGAGGCAGCTGATCAATGTTTCTCTCTCTTCAATGTTTCTAACTCTCTATCCCTCTCCCTTCCTCTCTGTAAAAAAAAAAAAAAAAAAAAAAAAAAAAAAAAAAAAAAAAAAAAAAAAAAAAAAAAAATCAATAAAATCTATCTTAAAAAATATTAATTAATGAATTAAAAACAAAGATGTACATTTTCTGGCCTCTAGAATCTTTATCTGGAAAAGAGAGAGAACAGTAGACTATGCTTTGAGTATCAAATGAGATCTACATATAGAATCCTCATTGGAGAATATGCTTGGAGTGAGGAAGGAAGAGAGGGAGAGAAACATCCTTGTACATAGATGGCTTGCCTTCCATAGGTCCCTGAACCTGGGAACCTACAACCCAGGCATATTCCCTGACTAGGAATTGAACTGGCCACCTTATGATGTTTAGGGCAATTCTCATGCAACTGTGCTATTTCAGCTGGGCTCCAATGAGATCTATTCTAAAGCCTTTAGCACTTTATGTCAGGTTGTATCCCTTAACTTTATACTTCTTTATCAGCCTACAAAGGAAATAAAAGTAACCTAGTGCAAATTCATGAATGCATGCTTCTCCTGGTTTGACATTTCCCCCTATAAAATAAAGAGCAGTCTGCCTGGAGGTTAGAAGTCTCATACATTATCTGGAGGAAGGAATAATTCAAAGACCAGCAGGGCAATTTAAGCACTATCTCATTCACATCCAGTGGGAGTAGTTTGCCAGTAAATGTTCTTATGGTGCCAGAAGGAATCCTGCCATTTCATTAATGTTACTTTGAAGGACATAGTGATAGTATATAGATTAAAATATTAACAATGAACCAAAAGGTTTTCAGAAGTGGAAATCTCACATGTTTGGGAGTAAAATGGCTGATTTAGTCATTCTGAATGTAACATGAATGAAAGATATTAGTTTTATTTGCTGGTTTGCTTTTTTCTCCATTTTTTTCCTCCTTTGATAAACCTCAACTCAGTTTGAATGTAAATACATGCTTAAGAAGACGTTGCTGTGTGAAGGTGGGAAGTGCTCAGATCCCTGCCTTTGTGGGGACAGTTTTGCCTCTGTCAAGGGCATGGCTTTCAAGAAAGCAGTGGGCAGAGCTGCAGTCAATATGATCATTTTAGCCATTTTGACTGGATGGCCAGTCTGATCTATGGTGCCAGTTAGGATGATTGAAATAAAATCAGATCAACAAAAACTGTTCAATTCAAGAGCCAACATAAATACAGCTGTGATCTCTATTTTTGATAGGGGGCTTTTTACAAGAAAACAGTCCAAACTGTCTTGTATATTATCATTACTGTGTTTACTACGAAGTTCCATAGATGTAGCTGCTTTCTATTGATGTTTTATATTAAGCTGGCTAGTCTTTATCTCCAATCGATGGTATAGTCATCATGTTTTACATTGGTAAGAAAATAAGTTCATTTAAGAGTTGAAGTAAATCTTCCCATGGGAGATAGAATCTATTTAATATAAATTCCTATAAAAATCATAATTTAAAAGTATATTGAGAGCTTGTGGAACACATTACATCATTCCTAACCAAAATTTTATGTTAGGTAATTATTGGCAAATCTGAAAGAAGGCATAGGTATTGTTCTATTCTCTAAGAAAGCATGATGACTTAAACACTGTATTTAAACCCTCGTTAGAAATATAGGATTTTAAAGAATCCATTGGACCAATTGACATGTAGTTTTATTTTGAAATGATGGTGAATACTTTATTTTTGAAAGAGTATATCTTGTCTGTAGTATATTTAGAAATAATATATCTCTTCTTTCTCACAAATGTCTACACTATTGTAAGAAAGAAGAAAGTCAATCCATAATTTCACTGTTATACAAGCTACTTTAAACAGGATAATTGCTATATAAATGTCATCCTGACATTAAAATAGATATATCTCCAGAGCAAAATGGATTTTGATTAATAAATTTTGACATTGGCAAACATTTATTAGAAAATATAACAGAGAGGCAGCTGATATGGCACTCCACATGTATCTCATTGACAATATTATTCAGTTCAAAGGGTAAAGGGTGTACCCAAGAACTGATGCCATACCCAGGATGGAAATTTTGTGACTATCCTATATAATAAAGCCCAGTTGACTGAATGGCAGAACGACCATAACAACCAGTCAACCAGCAGCTATGATGTGCACTGACCAAGAGTGGGCAGACGCTCAATACAGGAGCTGCCCCCTGGTGATCAGTGCACTCCCACTGTGGGAGTGCTGCTTTGCTGACTGGGATGAGTGGTGCTCTCACGGCGGCCTATTCCTGCAGGCCATGCCTGGTGCATGGGTCCTCTAGTTACATATGGGAATTGATGTAACTGTTGTTAATGAGCCTCAGAGAACACGGAAAGTTTTTTATATATTTTTTTGTTGTTTTTAGAGGTTGGTTACCCCTTAGTTTTATTAAGCAATCTAATTTCTTAAAACGATGCTTTATCTGAAAAGTTTTCACCCCTGTATGGGTTGTGAGCACAGTCCTGTTGCAGTTGAGACGTGATTGCTGTTGGTCTCCTTGGGAGGAATTGACCTCCATGCCAATTGGCTGTGAGGACCAGCTGTGACTACAGAGGGAGAGATGCTGTGCAGGAGACATCCCTATGGAGTAGGACTTCCTTCAATTGGGCTTTGGTGCTCACTGAGTCTGCCCCTTTAGTGTGTTGATTTGTAGAGTTGTAATCTGGTATGGTCTGACACTGACCACTGGGTATACTGGCTCTTGGGTCTCCAAGAGATGCAAAGTCAGCCTCTGCCTAGGAACACCCAGCAGGAGCTACAGAGAGATCAGGAGATTCCTCCTCTTTGTATCAGTTTTGAAAATGTCCAGATGAAGCCCAGCTATGAAGCAAGGCAGGCTATTGGCTGGTACCAGGTCTTTGGCCTTTTATTGATAGGCTTGTGACTCCCTGAACTGGCTGCAGCTTACTTGAGAAATTTTAGCTTGATCAAGGATAGGCCATTCATATGCAAAAGTTGCTACAAACTGCTTGGGTAGGGTTGTAAATTGTATGAGGTGGGATCTTAGGGAACTACCATAGTGGAGCAAACAGAAATGCTGCCAGTCAGCCTTGCATCCCCCAGGGATAGTCCCAGCATTGGAACAATGATCCCTGTGACCACTTTTGTCTGGTAGCAAACCTCCCCTGAGTTCAAGCCACAGTGCCAGACAATCCAGTACCTCCTCATACGTGTCTGTTCTCCAGACCCTTGCTCTGGTGCTGGAGCTCAGAGGAAGCAGGGCCTTGTAAGTTCAGTTCATACTGTGAGCTTTTAAGAGGAACATCTGGGTCTCCAGCAGCCTCTGAGTCATTGAGCCGCAATTTGTACTGGTTTTTACAGCCTGTAATTCTTATGGCCCATAGGGCCTTTTTCCTAGCTCTGGGAACCTGGGCTGGGGGTCTGGTGTGGGACTGGGACTCTTTGCTACTCCGTGTAAAAAAAAAAGTGGCCATTGAAGAGATAGAACAGAGTGCCTGCTTTCTGGTATTAGGGATTTCCTATCAGACTGCTTTTACATATACACATTGTTAGGTTTAAAGAGCTATATATAATACTTTTGTAATTTTCCCTTTCAGTCTAGGTTTTTTTGAATACCTAGTATTGGGATTTTATGTCAACATAAATTAAAAGGATGTGATGTTTTGCTTTTGGTGGAAAATATTTCTTGACACTTATATGAATTGGAAATACAATTGGGAGTAAGATACAGTCCTTGTGTTCCAAGAGCTCAAAGTCTGGAGAAGGCTGAATCTGCGAGGTGCCACTGTGCACATGTGATCCCTGTTTGTGGAGTGAGGGGCAAAGGAAGCTTCCTGTGACATCTGACCCCTGAAGCAGAGATGAGCAAAGGTTTCCTGTAGCTGCAACGAGAGTGGTGATTGCTAAGGACTCCAATGGAAAGAACCAATCTGCAAAAGGCTGCAATGCTGCAATGCAGGGCTGAATCTTTGTGTGCGTGATGCTGTCATTGTAGAGACACTTAGGGTGCTCAGGACCTGTTGGCCAAACAGGACCCAGAAAAAGAGGACCTGATCGGGTCTCTGAGGGTGTCTACCTCCTCTTATCTGGGTTCAAAAGACCTTGATCATTGCCTCCTGATAAACATTGTATAGGCTGCAAACCCAAAGACTCCATAATTTAAAGGCAGATGTACCAGGGTGGTCCTAAATGTTGCTTCAGATGAAATGCTTGTAAATTCTACTTGTAGAATTGACAGGTTTTTGTTGTCCAGAGAGAGACGGTCTACCTCTGACCTATTTGTCTTAGGTAGAATGTCTCCTCATTTCAGCAGAGAAGAGCTTCCTTTAATAGTTTGCAATAGTGTTTTTTCCCCCATAAACATATATGCAATTAATTAAAGTGCAACAATTATAGCCAAGTGAGTAATATATCATTCATATTGGAAATATGAAATTTTCACAGTTCTTAAGTAGAACTGTGGATGACATTTTTGGATCAACATTTTTGCTATGATTGATTTGGGCAACATTCATAATAATGTTTTATTGCTTAATGTTTTATCGCCAGTTTTGGATCATCAGCTAGAAATCAAAGGGTTTGTTTTTATAAGCAGATGAAGAAAAGTGGCTTAGAGGAGGATGGGTACCCTCCTCTAAGAGTAAAATTCAATCATTAAAATTTAGGGTTTGTAAACCTGGGAAACTCGGGTTTTCTCTGGGCCTCAGTTTCTCACCTTTGAAATGGGATTTCTATTGTTCTCATGCATGCCTTCAGGGATTGTGGTGAATATCACATCAGATTATCACAGGTTTAACTTGAAAGTATTTGGAATGTCCAGCTATTCTTCAACAACTTCTCAACTAAACAGTTTGAAATCTCTAGAATTTTAAAATAAATCTATACAAAACAAAATGAAGCTTTTGAATGTTATTTCCTTGATGGTACAAACCCAGTATTTTTCCATTCCAACTTAACAAGGGATGCTTTGTTTGGCTCCGGTCCCATTTATGAAAGGCATTGCTTTCCTCTGGGTTAGCTGGACTACTCTAGGGGAATGGCCCTGTAACTGTCCTCCGTGTCTTTAGAGAAAACTCAGTGTATGGAGAGCTAAAGTCAAACTTTGTATCTGGATGCCATCATAAAGTTCTTTATCATGAACATTTATTGTATATTGCTATTATAAATCAGCATAACAAAATACTAGGACTCAAACCAAATTGTTGTCAAATAAATCAGTTCTAAATTTCTCCACATGTTTAAAGGAGGTCATTGTGTAGGTTAAAAGATTCTCATTGTGATTTTGTTAGGAAAAAACTATAATGACAAAAGCTTGATATAATCTGGCCAAGTGAAGGAAGTTTATTATCACTGAGTTGTAAGGTCATGATCCCAACCTTGGGTGTGAAGATGGGGAGCTCTCATGTTCAAGCTTCCCCTAGAAAGTTGGCCTCAAAACTCAGGAGACCTGGATTCAGGCCAGATTTTGTCTAGATACATCTTCCCAGGACTCAAACACAGATTGACAAAGCATTCATTTCTTCCTCTTATATCACTGGTTGGTGTTGGGCATTATTAGTCTCTATTGGGCCAAAAAATAATGAAATTTTGTTCATTATTGGTATTATAAAATATACTATTGCTCCCCCCCCCCCCCAAAAAAAGTAATAAACAATTTTTTTGTTAGTTTTGAACAGCACCAATTGTTAGACCTCAGTCAGTGAGTTCTGGCTAAGAAAAAATTCAGAGTCAAGATTCAGATACAAGCAAAAGTTTATTAATTCACAGAGCAGTAAGTGAGCCATAGAAGAAGGGAGTCAAGAGGTCTGTATGGACTCAGAAAACCAGTTACAGATGGGCCCTTGGAACTTAGTAGAGAGAAAGGCAAAGAGAACACTCAAGGGGGATAGAGAAGTGGAAAGGCATTGCACTGATTCCTTTATCTTAAGGGCTTTTATCAGAAAGTCTCAGGGGAGGATCTCAATAGATTATTCATCAGCTTTCCAGCTATGTCCCCTCATCTCCTCAGGGTCATGGCCTCCTCTGATTGGTTGGCACCATGGCAGGGGATCATTACTCATTGTAGCTGGTCTTGATATCAGCTGTGGCATTGTCCCACCTGGTCTTGCTGGTTTTCTGGGCCTGGAGCTGAAACACAACTTAGACCTAGATGTCATCTCTAGTTTGACCAAAACTTTGTCTTTGTCAGCAGACCTGAGGCTTAGTTCCTGAGAATATCTGATGTTGGTTAGAGCCTCATTGTCTTAAGGGCTTAACACTTAAGTGGGTGATCATGTAAGGGCTTGTATGGAAGACATATGAGGCTTTTCTCCTTCCACCTTTTCCTTCTGTAAGGGCGTCTACCACATGACTAGTGTCATGCCAGGGGAAGAAAGGTCAGGGGATGGTCCCATCCACATGACCAGTGATTTGAAAGTCAGGGGTCCTAAAACTGCATGACCAGTAATATGCTAGGGGAGGAAAGGTCACCTTGGGGAAAGGTTCATATACAATTGTCTGTAGCTAGGCACCCAAGGCTTTCCATCCTGATGACCTTTCCTACATGGTTTCTCATTCCTCCTCTGCTCATTCCTACTACAATTCCTCTAAGGCTGTGGTCGGCAAACTGCTGCTCACGAGCCACATGCAGCTCTTTGGTCCCTTGAGTGTGGCTCTTCCACAAAATACCATGGCCTGGGCGAGTCTATTTTGAAAAAGTGGCGTTAGAAGAAATTTAAGTTTAAAAAAATTGTCTCTCAAAAGAAAATTCAGTCGTTGTACTGTTGATGTTTGGCTCTGTTGAGTTTGCTGACTACTGCACTAGGGTATCAGTGAGTGATTAATAATTTTGAGATCCACTGATTTCTAAAGAAATTCATATGTTTAAAGAGCATACATTTTCTGTGTTCAGTAGAAAAAATAGTTGCATTCATAGGTCAACTGTTCATAATTCATCAAAAAGAAAAAATACCTTCATGTTTTGTGAAAAGTAAAGAGAAATTTAACCATACCGGATTTCTGGGGGAGATAAACAATAAATATGTAAGATTAAAAAAAAATAGGTAAGAAATATATGTAATTTCAGGAAATGGTTGGTGGTATGAAGATAGTAAAATACATTGGGTAATGAAATTGAGAGAGAGTGTGGGAGGGGCGGGCAAGATTAGCTGAGGGAAAGCTTCTCTAGATAAAAATCCTATGTGCTAAAGCTCAGAGAACAGGAGGCAGCCAGGAAAAGGACTGGGGAGAGAATGGTTCAGGCTAAAGAAATTGCTTCAGGGTTGTGAGGAAGAAAGATGACATATTTTTAGAGCTTAATAAAAGGAAGAATGGCGGAACCAAAGTCAGAGAAGTGGCAGGGATCAAATATAGATACACCGTGAATGAGAGGACAATGATGGCAGTGATGAGGATGATGATGATTTGTTTTATTGGAAGCCATTTGAATATCTTCAAGCAAAAGAGTGAATGATCTGATTAAAATTATAAAAACTCTGCCAAAACTGATTTGGCTCAGTGGATAGAGCGTCCGCCTGCAGACTGAAAGGTCCCAGGTTCGATTCCGGTCAAGGGCATGTACATTGGTTGTGGGCACATCCCTGGCGGGGGGTGTGCAAGAGGCGGCTGGTCGATGTTTCTCTCTCATCAATGTTTCTAACTCTCTCTCCCTCTCCCCTCCTCTCTGTAAAAAAATCAATAAAATATATTAAACTAAAAATAATAATAATAATAATAATAATAAAAATAAAATTAGAAAAACTCTCTGTGGAAAGTAAAGTCTAGAAGCAGTTGAGGTGGGACAAAAAGGAAAACTGGGAAACCAGATAAATACTGTTGCAGAGATTCAGAGCTGAAATGATGGGCTAGTTGGCATGAGTAAGGATGATGTGAATGGGTAGAGTTCAGGGTATACTTTGCTAGAGAGCAGAACCATCAGGAACTTGCTAATATCTTTTGATATGGGATATAGGGAAAGATTGGTCTAGAATCCTTTCTATGTTTTTGTCCCCAAGGACTTGTGGTTCCATTTACAGAGATGAGGAAAGATTTGGGGTGATGGTATGGGGATAATAGGAGAAATGTAAACTTAGAGAAATAAATAATACCCAGTGGAAATTGTAACTAGATAGTTGGCTGGCTAGTGTCTGGAGCTCAGTGGGGAGGGCAGAACTGGGATGAAAGCATTGGGAATAATCAGCATATAAATGATGTTTAATGCCTTGGGCATGGAAAAGATAACATGTATTAATTTTCTCCTAGTCATGTGCTTTCTGAGTGTCTGTGAATGATTGTTTTCCAGAATTTAACAAGACTCTATAGCTTCCATTGCTCTGGGTGGGTTGACAGTACATTTGGCATCATACATTAATTTGGCAGCTTCTATTTTTAGGTTCGTTGCAAATTGTTGATAAGATTTACAAGTGCTATATTTTATCAGAGTATTTCCTGAATCTTTTTCATGATTGAGAATGAACCTGGAATTCTCTTATAATGCACAGTGTCAACTTTAAGCACATTTCTTGCATACATTGTAGCCTTCACTTAATAGAGGGGGGTTCTTTCCAAGACCCCTATGGGATCCCTGAAATCACACAATACTGTATATACTTTCTTGTACATGCATACCTATGATAAAGTTTAATTTATAAGTTAGGTACAGTAAGAAATTAACTCAGTAAATTAACTATTTTATAATAAAATAAAAGATACTGTAATAAAAGGTATGAAATTGTGATCTTTCTCTTTCTCTTTCTCTTTCTCTTTCTCTTTCTAACTATTTTATTGTACTACTAGATGCCTGATGCATGAAATTTGTGCAAGAGCAGGCCTTCCTTCTCCCAGCTGCCAGCACTGGCTTCCCTCTGGCACCAGGGACCCGGGCTTCCCTCGCAGCCCCAGCTTAGTCTGGTCAAATTAGCATATTACACTTTTATTATTACACTACCCGGTTTCCCCAAAAATAAGACAGTGTCTTATATTCATTTTTGCTCCCAAAGATGTGCTAGGTCTTATTTTCAGGGGATGTCTTATTTTTCCATGAAGAAGAATACGGTACACATTAATTGTTAAATGAAGATAAAGGAAGTTTATTAACTGTATACGGTACGGTAGTACGGTAGTTGTCAACACAAACCAGACAAACTGTGAATCCTACAGTATGAAGAATTTACTCATTTATTCAGTGACAATCATGTCATCATCTTCTGGAACAACATCATAACAATCCAATTCCTGAATTTCCTGCTGAATTTCTTGTGACTCCATTTCTTTCAGAATCAGTGGACCAAATCTCTCATGTTTAGCAATAGTATTCTGAGACAGAGCCTGGGGGTGGGGTGGGGGGGGGCCCTTATATTTCACTCAGAAGGAAACCTGTAAGTAGGTCTTATTTTCGAAGGATGTCTTTTTTCAGGGAAACACGGTAGAGGCCCAGTGAATTAAATTCATTCACAGAGTGGGGGATTCCCTCAGCCCAGCCTGCACTCTCTCCAATTGGGTACCCCTTGAGGGATGTCCATCTGCCAGTTTAGGCCTCATCCCTGTGGGACTGCTGGCTCCTAACTGCTCACCTGCCTGCCTTCCTGATCGCCCATAACTGCCTCTGCCTGCCAGCCTGATCACCCCTAAATGCCCTGCCCTGCTGGCCTGGTTGCCCCTAACTGCCTCTGCCTGCTTGCCTGATCGCCCATAACTGCCCTCCCCTGCTGGCCTGGTTGCCTCCAAATGCCCTCTTCTCCAAGCCTGTTTGCCCCCAACTGCCCTCCCCTGCTGGCCTAATCTACCCCCCCCTCATCTGCCCTCTCCTCCTGGACTGATTTCCTTCTACTGCCCTCCCCTGCTGGCCAAATCTTGCCCACAACTGCCATCCTCTGCTAGCCAATTTGGTTCTGATTGGTTGGTTTCTATGCCAATTAGAGTCAAAAGCTCTGCCTTCTAGGCAGCCACTGGCTCCCCACAGCACCCAGATTTGGTTCAGATTAGTCATTTTCTATGCCAGTCAGCGTTAGAAGCTCCGCCTCCTAGGTAGCCATTGGCTCCCCACAGCACCCACATTTGCTACTGATTGGTTGGTTTATATGCCAGTCAGTGTCAGAAGCTCTGCCTTCGAGGCAGCCATTGGTTCTTCACAGCACCCACATTTGATTCTGATTGGTCTGTTCCTTATTCCAGTCAGCATCTCTGGGCCTATCAACAGGGCCTGATCAAAGGCAGTGCTGATTAGCAGCTCCAGTGGAGGCCTGGAAAGAAATGGAGGCGTGACTGCTTGCCAGACTGGGAGAGAAAGAGAGAAGCAAGTGCTGATCAAAAGCTGCTACAGACTCAAGGAATCATTCCCTGTTTCTTTTTTCAGGCCTCTCTCTGGCTCTAATTCGCACCCGCTCTACCAGTCAGTGCTGGGGCATCACGCCTGCATCAAAAGCAATCAGTGCTGGATTGCCAACCTAGTGCTGACTATAGGACTCACTTCCAGTTGGTTGAGCCTTGGTTGTTACTGGTTGTTATGACTCAGGGTTTTTATATGTCAAGTTATATCTTGGCCTAGGGATGACTACATCCCAGGCAGGACAGACTGGGATGGTGAGAGATTTCATCACATAACTCAGAATGGCATGCAATTTAAGACTTATGAATTGTTAATTTTTAGAACTTTCCATTTAATTCTGGAATTACATTTTTAGGTTGTATTTTACCACAAATAACCAAAACAAGAAAATTAACCATGGATGAGGGGGGGACTGTTTTTGGAATTTTCCTTATAGCAGATGGCATGTGCCTTTTGAAGTTGGAGGGTGTTATCAAAACTGCCTTGGTCATAGATATTCAAGTTCTGCGTTTTGTCTGCTTAGAATGTGGATAGTTTGACATTTGTAATAGGTCTAAGTGAAATAAAACAGTAGTTGAATAAACACACACACAAAAAAATGTCATGGAGAAGTGGTTTCATAATTAACACCCTTGAGCTACTTATTCCATAATTTTATATGGAGGATTAATGGTTAGATAATAGCAATTTGTGTCAACTGAATTGCAGTAGATTTTGTAATCATCTAATATCGATAAAATAAACTTTGACTTCTAAGTGACTTTATGTTTGATAATATGTGCTTTGCTGTTTCTTTAAAACTATATAATTAAAATTGTGTGATTACTGATTTAGTTATTTTAATAGGTCGTTTTTCCTTACCATAGGTTCACCTATTTTATTTTAAATGGCTAATAATATTATATGTGTGAGCCAAATGGAGTGTGTTGCTCAAAATATTCTGTGCACCTGCCTCAGAATATTGTGTGTGTGAATTATTTATGGCCACTGTAACGAAGCACCACAAACCAGGTGGCTTGAAGAACAACAGAACTTTATTGTTTCTTAGTCTTGGAGGGTAAATATCAAAATTCCAGGTGTGCTTCCTTCAGAGGCTGTGACAGACAGTCCGTTCCATGCTCACTTGGCTTCTGGTGGTTTGCTGGCCACTTTTGCTGCTTCTTGGCTTACAGATACATCACATTTATCTCTGCCTTTAGCTTTAGCTTGTCTCTATCCAAATTTCCCCCTTTCATAATTTGGTTTTGGATTCAGAACCAACTTAACGACCCCACTTTAACCTGATGACATCTCTGAAAATCCTATCTCCCATTACAGTCACATTGACGTGTTTTGAGAATTACGATGCCAGTATATCTTTTTGGGAGAATACAATTCTACCCATTAAAGTGTGTGATGTCCTGTCCTTCCTAACATTTCCAATTTTCCTTAGACACTATTAGAACAAATCCCGAGGATGTTCTCTCTTATGTGTATTCGTAGAAGCACCCATTTAGCCTGATTTATGTGTTTGTAACACCTTTATGAAGCTAATTTACATCTCCAGGCCTGATCACTCTTCTGTGCTTCAAACTTGTATTTCCACCTGCCATTTAGTTACCTCTGAGAATAATAAAGATAGACATCTCAAACTTAACATGTTCAAAACAAATTTTTGTTTTGTATTTCCTTCCTCAAATGTTCTTCCATCATTCTTTCCCATCTCAGTAAATGTTCCCTTTATCCCTCTAAACTCAGTCAAAAAGCTGAGTCATCCTGACATGTCTCTTTCTCTGTTGCCTTCTAATATCTATCTCATTGCTGTATATGTTTTGTATTTCTGCATAAGAAATCATCACAACTCAGTGAGGTGATTAAGGAAACTTAGATGTATATATCTCATTGTCTCAGAAGTCACCATGGGTCGGTCTGATTGGGCTAAAATCAAGGTGTCAGCAGGTCTTTCTTCTTTTTTCTTTTTTCTTTTTTCATTTTTGGAGTTGCTGGGTAAGAATCTGCCTCCACATTTATTCAAGTTGGCAGCCAAATTCAGTATCATGCAGTTCTTGGGTTGAAATTTCCATTTCTTTGTGGGCTGGTGTCTTTGAGTCATCCTCAGCTCCTAGAGTTCACCTGTGTTTCTTGGCACAGGGCTTTCTCTCTTCAGTTTCAAAGTCAGCATTTGTGGCTTTGAATCTCTCTGACCTCCCCTTCTATCTCTCTGGCTTGAGCCAGAGAAAATTCAGAGCTTTTCAGAGCTCATGTAACTAAATGGAGCCAACCTAGATAATCCAGGGTAGCCTCCATATTTTTAGGGCAACTAATGTGTGACCTTAAGTCCATTTTTAAAGTCCCATTACAGTAGAACTTATTTGAATGTTTGGTTGAATAACTACTGTAGCACAGGACTTTTGGGGGAGGACGATATTTTCAGAGTTCTAGTCAGAAGCATCATGTTATTATCATGTCCTGTCACCTCCCATTTTTAAATATATATTTGTATTGATTTCAGAGAGGAAGGGAGAGGGAGAAAGAGATAGAAACATCAATGATGAGAGAGAAGCATTGATGGGCTGATAGAGCCTGAAGCCCAGGATGTATCCTGACAGGGAATCAGACTATAACTTCCTGATTCATAGGTCAACTCAACCACTGAGTCATGCTGGCTGGGCACTGTAGCTCCATTTTAGCACACTTTTGTTTTTCTTTCTTCACCATTTCCAACATATCACCAGGAACCATCACAACTTAACCTCTTCACTGATCATTTGCATGATGTCTATGAATGGGAGCTTTTCAGATCCAAACATAACTATTTCTTCAAAGATTGTATTGCTCCAGGTAGTTTCCTGTTACGTTTAGCATAACATATTAAGTGGATCTTCCTAAAAACAATCTGTCAGATTATGTCACTTAGATACCTCCAATGACTTCCTTTAAAACAAAATCCAAACCTTGAAATTATCTATAAGGCCCTGGTAACTCCTACAGAAGCTTGATCATTTTATCAGACTATTCTGTTTTCTTCATAGCATTTTTTTTTTGTGTGTGTGTGTGTGTGTGTGTGTGTGTGTGTGTGTGTGTGAGATACCATCCTTTTCATTTTGTGTAGGTGTTAATTATCTGTGATGGTCCCTTGGGTTGTAAGACCTATCTGTATTTCTTTTTTTTTTTATTTTTTATTCTTTCTGGGTTTTACATTAAAATAATACAATAATATTACAAAGTTGAATGCGGCACTTCAATAATTAGCCATGTACTATGGATTATTTTGGGACCTTCAGTCTATTTCACTTTCAAAGCACGTATGGGATAGATAATCTTGGTTTCTTAATAACAGATGGGTTTTTCAAAAGTCCTGGTGCAACCCATGAAGTCCTGACAGTAATAGACAAGGGATCCTAAGGTTGAAAACCACCAAGTGCTACAACTGTAACATTTAAAATTATAATGTGCATAAACTCATTATGTTTATTGCATGGTATGGTTCAAGTTAAATGCATATATTTAGAATCTATTTTGGAAATTAGGATGGATGTCTTCCATGTTTATTAAAAAGTAGATGGCCACCTTTTTAATATAGAAATGCAGATGAAAGTTTGTTCAACAGATTTATGCAGCTGTGACATTTATACTTACACTAGAGGCCCAGTGCATGAAATTTGTGCTCTCAGGGAGAGGTACCTCAGCCCAGCCTGTGCCCTCTCGCAGTCCAAGAGCCCAACCGGCAGTTGGACATCCTTAGTGCTGCTTTGGAAGCAGAAGAGTCTCCCGCCACTGCCGCTGCACTTGCCAGTGGGAACCTGACTTCTGACTGAGTGGCGCTTCCCATGTGGGAGCATACTGATCATCGGGGCAGCTCCTGTGTTGAGCATCTGCCCCCTAATGGTCAGTGCATGTCATAGTGACCAGTCATTCCACTGTTTGGTCAATTTGCACATTAGCCTTTTATAATATAGGATAGAGGCCCAGTGCACATGTGGGGGCCGGCTGGCTTGTCCTGATGGGGGCCTCTGATTGGGGTGGACGTCCTCGGTTGGGGGTGGGTCCAGGAGTGGTGAGGGGCCAAGGTCATTCTGGTCAGAAAGGTCGTTCTGCTAATTTGTCACTGGACTTTTATTATATAGGATGCTGATGAAGAGGATATGTTGCATTTTAGAGATGAAGGCATAAAGCAAACATGTCAAACTCACCGCCCTAAGGCAGCATGCCTTGTTTATTTGGCCTGTGTTAGCCTTTGAGTTTGAAATGCTTGGCATAAAGAGTCAACACTTTGTTTATTTGGTAAGGACCATGTTGTGAAATAACCTGCTCTAAATGTCTCTTTACTCTGTCATAGGGTACAGAAAGCCCAAGTGGCATTTTTACTTTTATATTGCCCAGTGATTAAAATAGGTCATATTTATCAACTAGTTTACAAGTCCTCTCATAGTGTTGGAATGTTCAGGATTTATCCACTCATTGCTTCTAGGCTACCACTGGCACAGGAGAATTCTAGAACAAGGATTATTTCAATCTACTATTATACATCAATATTATTAACTTGGACAGTGAAAAGCAGTATTTTACATGGTTGACTTTGTTTTGGCTAATATTTACAGAGAAATTGGAACTGTGTCTTGATTTATGTTGTTTTCAAACCGAATTCTGTAAGGTTATTCCATTAGTGCCCCTCACCCATACCCCCTGCACCCCCCGGCCTCACTGTCCCAACTGGACAGACCCTGGGTGAAGTGCTCTGGTCTCCATGGTCAAAGGACAGGGCCCTGGCTTCTTGTTCTGACTGCCAAGAACGTGTTTAACTAGTGCTATCGAATGTCAACAAACTTATTGTGCACACTGACACATGTCCATGGGGAACTTGCCTAGAAAGTAATATTCATTGTGTTGCTTTGGGTTCTGAAGTCGTCTCAGATGACAAAAACTATGGAGCTATTGTTGGTACCAACAGTGAAAAAAACAACAAAACCCTAATGTTTTTCTACCTATAATTCTCTAGTCATATTAATATTGAAGTGGTGATACTAATACATTGTTTTGAGATATTTTCAGTGTTAAGAATAAAATTATGCCCTAGCTGGTTTGGCTCAGTGGATAAAGCATCAGACTGCAGACTGAAGGGTCTCAGGTTTGATTCCTATAAAGGGCACATGCCTGGGTTGTGGGATCAATCCCCAGTTGGGGATGTGCAGGAGGCAGCCGTTCAATGATTCTCTCTCATTATTGATGTTTCTATTTCCCTCTTCCTCTCCATTCCCCTCTCAAATCAATAAAAATTTATTTAAGAAAAAGAATAACAGTATTATGGTGGCCTATGTCCCAATAATGAAATATATTTAAGAAAAGAAATTATGTCAGTTTCTATAACAAGAGAAACTGAAGCTCATTTTGCTTCATATCCCCTTATTATTAAAGAGCCTTAATTACCACACCCTTGGAGATGTGTTCTTGCCTGCCTGCACCTTGGGGACAAAGGATCCTAGGAACGGGTCACCTTGTTCCTTTTGGCAAAACCTCTCATAAAGTTGGGCAGGAGAGAAGGGTTGAAGGGGTTCAGTGCTTTCTTTAATGAGCATTACTTCAATATAGTATTTTAATATCTGCCTGAGTATTTTTTATAATTAGCTTGGTAATTTAACTTCCCAAATAAAAATTTTGATATAAATTAGCTCTCTGTTATTAAAGTCATAATAGCTTTCTGGTTTTAGATAGTACTATCTAATTAAATGACTATTAAGATCAAAAGTGATAATTTATAGAAAATCATTTTGTAAACTATGAGGCAATAGATATATTTATGTTATTATTATTATGATATATTTTCTCATTTAGAAAAGAATGAGTTATTAAAATCTTAATGAGTTGTGAGAAGTGAACAATTAAATATTAACAATTAAATCTAATGAAATAATTTTAATAAACTCACAATGACCAAGGATATTCAAACAGACCACATTAGAATTTAGAAACCCAAGTTTTATTTTTAATGACTTGAATTAAATCTGTCCCAATTATTTATAGCTTATTATGATGCCACTTCCATTCAGGGAAATTCTCTGTGCAAGGGAATAAAATTCATATTCTAACAATATACTAATTTCTATAGCATTCTAAGAAGGAGTCTGAGAAATGGACCGTAGTGGGAGAGGACCATTTCAATTATGTCATAAACCTGATAAAAAATATGTGTGGAAAAAGGAAGCAAAACATTTGTAAAATTAGCTTTCCTGTAATTATTATATCATCTCTTGCTCAACATTATGTGTATGTGAAATGTATGAATATGTGTTCTTGTTCACATATATATTGGTACAAATACATAGTCATATAATTCACCTTCTTTTGTTTCATTGATGAGCTGTTCTCAAATATTTCTACATCCAAATACAGTATCATTAAAATAGTGTATTACTCATAAAGAAATGTCATTGTTGCTTTATAAAAGTTGAATGACTGTATTTGTTAGATTTGGAATTCTTTACATTCTTTCATTTAATTCAGCTGTTTATCTGTTAGATTTCATTCTCCCCAGTAGGCATGCCCTCATGATGCCTTTATAATATTGTTCTTATTACATGTTTATCACCAATACTCTCATTTCCTCCGACTTCTGTGCTATTCCTGCTGGGCTAATTGCTGACATTTCTTTCCAAGTAAAACCTTTCATTACCAGCATCAGTCTGAAAGTGTTCTGCCCAGTGATTTTGAAATACTATTTACTGAATTAGTCTTTATTTTAACAAATACATGCTAAAAAATACAATGGATGTAATATATTGTTAGAACATATTGATACATGTTATACATAGATAGATATTTTTAATGGTTTTTGGATGATCCAAATCTCACTTGGAATTTAAATATCAACCAATGTTTTTCACACACTGATCCAAAAAACAATGTGCTCACATATTGAAATATTAGTATAAATATGTATACAATCCTCTTAGTAGGTAAACACCTCAGTGTTCGTCTTGGACACCTAACTACATCGGATGAAGGAAATATTGGTGCTTGATGGAGAAGTGGAATTTGGAGTCATTATGTGTTTTAATTATGGGTTATTTATGTTCAGTCTATATATGTGATTCAGAATTGGATAGCAAACATTTATGGTTCCAATATTTGGGATTTCCTAAAAGTAGGTACACTGATCCATTTTTTGAGTCACTTCTTAATTTTGGTATTCCTTAGCATGTAACTCAAGTATCAATTTGGTGGCAATAGAATGTTATCAGAATATCAGAAGAAACTTGTACCTTTGAGGTTCCCATGTTACTCAAGAAATTGGATGGCTATTTCCATGTGCCAAATCTTATGAAAATAATAACTATATGGCCTAGGAACCCCAATGGGATTAATAACTATATTTTATTAATCTCTTTCTGTTGTTTCCACGCATCACTGACCTGTACTCTCAGGCAAAAAAGTCATTTTTGATCCACATTGACCTCATAGATAAGCAGAGTTTCCAAAATTTTGGATTTTAGGAACCAGCAAAAACAACAACAAAAAGACTGAAATATTTTGCCAGCCATAGATATCACATTTTGGAGAAAATACCATATTTGGTAAAAACTTCTGGCAAGTTCCAATATTTCATTAACTGTTTTGGGTTATGGGAGAAACCAAGATGGTGGCATAGGTAAACACTTGAACTTGCTGCCTCACACAACCACTTCAAAGTTAAAAGTAAAAGATGAAACGGGTATCATCCAGAACCACAGGAAGGCTGGCTGAGTGGAAATTATACAACAAGAAGGAAAGAGAAAAGCACACTGAGACATGGAGGAGGTACGGAGGTGCAGAAGTGAAGTGCAGAGTTATAGAGGTGTGGTTAGGGCTGGCAACTGATACACTGTTGTCTTTTTCAATCAGGAGAGAGACACAAGCTCCTGACTGCTCTGAACTTCAGTTCTGGGTGAGACTTTGGGGACCCAGACTCATATGGGGAGAAAATTGACTATTTGGCATCAAGTAGAATTCGAGGGCAGCTTTCTCTCAGAGTTGCTTGCAGTGATCATTGTTCCTGCATGGTGCATCTGGACAGAGACACAGGACCTCTTCCAGGCAGGGCTGAGGGTCAGCCATTGCTGTTACTCCACCCTGGTGATTTCCTGAGACACCCCTCCCCCCCACTCTACCCAATTTATAACCCCACCCAAGCTGTGTGCATAGGCTTTTGCATATGAATGGCCTGGCCCTTTGCAATCTGAAACCTAAAGTACTGCAGCTGGGTCAAAGAACCCCAGAGCTTCCAAAAGAAGACCCAAGGCTAGACAACAGCTTGCATTGCTTCACAGCTGGGCTTTATCTGGGCACCTCCAAACCCCAAACAAAGGGAAGGAATCTGCAGGTCTCTCTATAGCTCCTGCTGGGGAACACAGATGCAAGTGTGCAGTAAACCAGATATGGGGCTGACAGTGCCCCAGCAACAACATAACCCACAGCCAAAGGTGGAATTGCGCGGCCCCACAAGGAATCAGGCTCCCTCCTTTCAGGCTTTGGGGTGCATCACTGGAGAACTGCCACTGCCAAATCACTGCAGCTTGGCAGCTTCTGCATTGAGCGTCTGCCCCCTGCTGGTCAGTGCATGTCATAGTGACCTATCAGAAGGGCAGAGGGACACCAGATATTAGCCTTTTATATATATATATATATATATATATATATATATATATATATATATATATGTGTGTGTGTGTGTGTGTGTGTGTGTGTGTGTGTGTATATATATATATATATATATAAAAGGCTAATATATATATATATATATATATATATATAGAGAGAGAGAGAGAGAGAGAGAGAGAGAGTGAGAGAGAGAGAGAGAGAGAGAGAGAGATCATTTTGGACTTGTGAGTCTTGCTCCCTATGCTGTACCACACACACATCCAACCCCAACATAGGACAAAGAACCAACTCAGACTGTTCTGAGGCCTTGAAGAAGAAATGGAACAAATACACTAGGATTCATAAAAGATTGCTGACCAAATATTTTAATACCGCTTTCCGTTGAAAATAATGTTGACAAACAAAAAGCATGAGGAGAGTGTAGAGTCTAGAGTTACAGGAATGCCAGCCTATGGAGCCTATCCTTCTGTAACCCCTCTTCCATGTCAGAGTACGGCAGCCACCATCCTTTATAACTTCCTGAGACACAAGTTAGATTTGGAAGTAAGAGGACAGTGTTCCAGAGGAAATGTAAGAAATTGTAATACTACCCAAGGAGAACTTAGCCTACAGGGAATCATTATACCAACATAGTTATATAGTTCCGGTTGAACATATGGAAATGTCTCCCATTTTAAAGAATATACTCATGTTTGTTTCAAATACACCCCTGTGATTTTTTGGAACCTTAGTATTTTTTTTTTTAGAGAATATTTTTAAAGTATTCTCTTCAGCTAGTGGGTTAGCCAAACACATTGTGGGAAGGACTTAAAATGCTTACTCTTGTGCGCTTTCTTATTGGTATTCCTTAGGTGTCTCAGCCCAGGGCAATGACTTAATACCTAAATCCTGCAAAAGAAACAGGGCCCACTCTGTTTTGACAGAGTATTATTCATGATCACCGCTTCACATAAATGTGAAAGAATATCACATAAAGACAGGAGCTAATTATGCAAAAAATGAAACAAATGCTTCTCTTAATACTCTGAGATTAAGATGCGATAGTCTTAGTAGTCAGATAAAATGAATTATGTCTTACAAGACAGTATCTTCAATATGGGATTGAGATATGGAAAAGGGTAAAATATGATAGACACTTTGCATCTGAGTTCTGCCATAAGGAAACCCTCTCTTTGTAAGTTAAAATATGCATTCTGTCAAGGCATCTTAGAGAGAGAGAGAGAGAGAGAGAGAGAGAGAGAGAGAGAGAGAGAGAGAGAGAGAGAGAGAGAGAGAGAGAAAGAGAGAACTTTAAAAATGTGTATCTGCATTTGTTATTATTAACATTATTTGGAAAGTTCATATATTCATAGTAAAACTGGTGCATTATGGCATTTTAGGGGTACTCCATAGAGCATATGTGTTTCAACCTCTGATTAATGCATGTTACAAATTGTGTCCTATATTCATTCTCTTGTAACAATTGCCATCATGTAATTGGTAGCTGGGGATTCCTGCCTTCAAGCTCTGTTTATGTCAAAGATGCCCATTCATATAATTGCTCATTTATACGGTCAGAAAGCCAAGGAGTTTGCTGAACTGTTGCCGCATGGTAAACTACATATCCTATTGGAGAAGCCAAGGGTGCTTTGCATACAGTGAAATTAATTTCATGCCAGGTTAGAGCACGGCCCCTGAAATTCTCTGGTCTTCTTAATCTGTCCTTGCCTGAGCTTCACTTTAAGGCATAGAGTGAATGAAAGTGAGCAGCTTGTCTGGTGTAAAGCTCTCGTATTAGAAGTTTATGCCCAGCTAGGGCAAATGAAAACTAAAATATATTTTATTAATGGGATTTTGTGTAGCCTACCCTCCTAGTTACAGCGTTCAAACTTACACTGATCAGGGGTGAGTGCTAATGTATGATGTCATGTATTCCCCCCCTCTAAGTACCAAATGTCCTATTTCTGAGTGGATCCGACACTAGGTCATGTTCAGCAGCAGCAGGCAGCACAGGGGTTTTGGTTTTATGGGAGAAGCTGTCACTACCAGGGCCCCAGGCAAACGTCCAGCATTGTTTGTTTGACTTCCTTCCTCCAGCTTTTCTCCTCTTCTTTCCTCTCCCATGGCCTGCCATCCATTCTCGCTGTGGACAGCAGAGATAACTGCGGACTACAAATGAAAAGCTGAGCCGGCCCTAGAAATATTACTCCTTGCAGCTATTTAATTGCAAAAGAATCTTTGCACTGGAGCTCCACCGTGCCCCTTGGAAGACAGGCTCAGTAATTTGACTGTCAGTCATTTGTAATTTTATACCTTGGAGTCTGGAGGGATAATAAATAGAATTAGAGAGTTTTTACAGTGGAATGTGGATTCTTAGAAAATGAAAAGCTAAAATTTTTGGAGAGTCAAGTCTTTAAAAAATAGTTTATAACGATAATTTATTAAAATAGCAAAACCAAACTCTTCATATTAAACTTATTTGGAAACCTTTCTAAAGTTGCTCACTCATTTATAACTAGAGGCCTGGTATACATGCATGGCGTGGGGGGAGGAGGGTGTCCCTCAGCCCAGCCTGCACCCTCTCACAGTTCAAGACCCCTCAGAAGATCAGGCCAAAGCCAGCAGGCAGACATCCCTCTTGCAATCCGGGATCCCTCACTCCTTATCGCCTGCCTGCTTGCTACTCCTTACCACTTGGCTCATTACTCCTAAGCATGGCCACAGAGGCAGGAGAGTGTCCCACCACCACCACTGTGCTCTTCAGCTGTGAGCCCAGCTTTTTGGCCGAGTGGTGCTCTCCCTGTGGGAATGCACTGACCACCAGGGGGCAGCTCCTGCGTTGAGCATCTTCCCCTTGGTGGCCAGTGTGCATCACAGCACTGGTCATTCTGGTTATTCCACTATAATGGTTTCTTAGGCTTTCATCATATAGATGTTAGTGCTTTCCTATATTAGTGCTACTTACTTTTCTTCCTTATTGTCAGTTAGTAGATAAAAGTGGCCAGGGCTTTAAAATGCATTTTTTTATTTCTCTTGAAAACTTTTTCTCAGCAATTGGATTATTTGTTCAAAAGGACCACAAAATAGTGAATTATTTTAGAATTGACAATGCCACAATAAATAGTGATTTTTTTCATCCTCCAGTTCTACTTTTATTTTGTAAGAATTAAAAATTCTTTATTTTCTTTTAAAACAAAAAAGGTAAGGATATTGCTCAACACCTCTGAATTTAAAATGGTACATATTTATTTTTAAGTCACAAACATTAATAGGCAATTAATGTTCCTATTTTCATGCATGTCTGTTATAATTCCCCAAAATCTAGGATTGTAAATAATTTAAAATTTGTTTTTTAAGTGTAACACAAATAATGAAAAAGGCATATATCAAGTATACAGCTTACTCAAGATTATGTGTGTAAAAACAGCTATAAATGTGCATTTTGTTATTAATTTATTTTCTTTGCAGAATAGGATTTTGTTTTGCACATGTATCATACTACCATCCATTGTCATCTCTGGGCATTTCTATAGTGTCCAGTTGGGGCTGATAATCTTGCTGGTACGAGCATCACATCACACTATATCTTCAGGTATACTTATGTCCACATTTCTCTTGAGTGTATGTCTAGGAGCATAATTGCTGAGACACAGTATGCTAGAAATAGTTTTAAAAGAGATTGACAAGCATAAAATTTATTTTACCATTGTACATTCCCACTCAAAAGGCAGAGAATGTATAACTACAGAAAAATAAAACATCCCCCAAGTAATGAAGAAGTTGTTCTAGAGTCACATACTTGGTTTTCACAGCCTAAGGACATTTAAGACAAAGAAAATGCATTGAATCAAAGAGAGACAAAGGATGCATCAAAGGAATAACAATGAGCTGGCAATGCTGGTAGGGAAGTGGGGACAGATAAAGCCATTGCTGAAACAAAATCATGTCAGAAGCATCAAGAAGAAGAGATAATGCAGAGATATAGAGGACTGCTAAGAGGAAGTAAAACAGAAGAGAGGGGAAAAAAGACAAAACCAACAAAAAAGAAGGCAGTAGATGTAGAAGAAAGAAGGGATCTAATGTATGGGTGATGGCTGTTCTCACCTGGGAAAGTAATTCTAAAAGAAGAATATAGGCCTGGCTTTGTAATATTCTTTTTCAATGTTCATTGTCAGAAGGCAATGTGAATGTCTTATTCCTAGATGTTGCATAATCAACTAAGTAGGGGCATGAGCTCTCTAACTCCAGGATTGCCCTCACATAAAATGAGGGTGGGCTGTATTTTTTTAGGCAACATTCTATTTGAATAAAGTGTCTTGGGTTGTGAAGCAAAGATATTTTCTTATCTTGCAGGCAATAGAAAATCTTATCAAATATGCATCGACAGGATACAGGCACCCTTTCTTACCTAGTTGTCTTAGAAATGGCAGATTCAATTAGGACCTAGATCAAAGTACGTGATTTAAATCTAGTCATGAAGATGTATTAAAAGAGAGTTGGACTGGTATGGGGAGATATGTACAGTCTGAAGTTGTTATAAAAGCTTATATTGTTTTAAATAGAACCAAACCTAATTTTAAAAGTCTCTTTGTTCTTATTTTAGTTAACACTATGTAGGATCCTTGTCAAATGAGAACTGGTTATCTTTTCAACATCATCAAATATTATGAAGAAAACATTTCTTCAATAATATACCATCATATTAATAGCTATGATAGCCTAATTACTTTGGGGGGTTATCTCTGTTTTAAATAACTTGCCCCAGGTCATCTAATTATAAATGTGGGTCTGGGGAGTACTTGGTACACGGTTCAATAAAAAGTATCTAAAATACTTTGCTCAATTTATGTTTTTTAGAAGCCATGGTTAAAAGAGAGAAATCAGGTAAAAGACTCAGAAGTTATTCAAGGTACTGTAATAGCTGGGGTGGCTATCAATGCATAAAGTTTATCTTCAAAGTCGGCATCTAGACAATTTCTCTTTTCTGTGAATCTTTTGGGTTGTTCAGATTTTGCCACATTTTATGCCTTTTTTGAATTACAGTGTCATTTTAAAAATTGAAATACTTTCAGGAAACGTGTTTGTCACACTGTCTGTCTTTGAGATAAAAACTAGGTTGGTTTTGAATATGAACTTCAAACAAATTTGAATCTATCTCTTGCCTTTGAGTTCACCAAGGGGAAAACGTCCACATTCAGTTTGAGAACATTTTATAATTCTGTGGGATTTCTTTCTTTCTTTCTCGTTTCTTTTCTTTGTTTTAAAATTTCTTGTTGAGATACAGAGAGCTAAGGATTCAGATGCACCAACTTAGGGCAAAGGAATGGAAGATTAGAAAACTAGAATTTGCTAGGCAGGGTAGTGGGAGGGTCCTTTTGTGATGAAATGTTGCATAAATAATGCCAATGGGGGTCTAAATTCACTGTTGCCATGGAGACCTTTGTGCCTGGCCGAACTCAATGCTTTTCTCTTTTAAGAAGGCAACCACTACGCTTGTGGTATCTCTGATACATCTTGCTTTGCTTTCTCTTAAACTGCTTGCAAGGGAAGCAGACATTAAACTATGTTAATTTGGCGTCCTTTTTCAAGGCTGTTCTTCCAGTCATTTCGTGGTTTTCGTGATTTCTGAGCTCTCCTGGGGTCCTTTGGAAGCCCTGGCGCGGGGAGGGAGGAGCAGGTGGGAGAAGCCTGGAACCGCCGGCACCGCTGCCTGGTCTGCGGGGAGAAAGTCGCCCCTCATCTCTGTGACTAGGAGACTTGTTTGCCTAGACCGCAGTTTGGAAGTGTTTAAGGATCGTTTGTTTCCAAAGGTAAAAGAGAAAAAGTGAAAACTAAACATATCTTTCTTCTTCAATTCTTTCATTATTGATGTTGCTTTTGTGATGCTTTTGGCTAAAGTTTTAGAACTGCAGGTTGAGTGTTCTGTGTAGAAAACATGGGTGCGATTGATTTCCGGCTTCACGGTTGTCAGTTTATTCAGTGCATTGATGTTGAAATTGTAAATGGCAAGTAACTGAATTAAAGGAAAGCAATTGCAAGGATCGATGTGCCATTTCTACCAGCTAACGGTTATAACTGCTCAATAATTGTTCTAGTAAGACTTAGTTTGTCATAGATATAGCCTTTAGATTTTGTGAAAGTTATGATTGTCCATGTAAAGAGCCATTTATATTTAAGTATTAAGTAATTAAAAGTTGATTTAAAAACTGTGGGCCTTTTTTCTCATTGGGCATACAATTACACTAATAATCTTATACAGAAAGACATTATTCATTGGGAGTAAAGGCATAAAAATTCCCTGGTCAGTATCACTGTGTAAAGCCACTGCAGAAATTCAGTATTGGACAGCTAACTTGTTGCATTGGCTTTCCTTTCTCATAGAGATTAGTCGGTTCTCAATGATGAACTTTACATTGGAAATATAATACAATAATTACATGTTTTGGATAATTCTAAGAGTTATAAATGGGATGCACACATCCAGTAATTATGGGAAAGCTTTACCGTACAAAGTTCTCTAGATTGCTTTTACTCAGATAACTCATTGAGAAAATTATTGACCCAAATGTATGACTTCATAGATATTAACTATATCGCTTTTAGAATTAACAATATTTATAATGCTCAACGGACTAAAAAAAATCCTTTGGCTTCAGAATTTCAGACATCTGGTGATTATAAACATGGAAATCTATGGGAGTTGTATATTTTATTGTTAATTAATTTGTAAAACGTGTACATTGGAGAGTTGTAGGTAATACGAATGCTTGGAAAGTCTTGAAGTTTTTATCTTTTGAGTGTTTCCAAATGAATGACAAATGACAGAGATTAATTTTCAAGTTAATTATGTCAATCACAAGATAAAATTTCTACTTAATTAAAATTATTTGAAATTTCAGTGACTTTGTAGCTCATGTACTAAGTACAAATAATGACCATGCTGATACAAAATAATTTATTTTTATCAGAAACATAGCACACGTTTTAGAATTTTAATTGCCTAAGGTGGATATAGTTTATTTTGAAGATACTAACAAGGGATCACTCACTTATTTTCTAGGGGTACCTCTTAGTAAATGTTTTATTTAAATGAATTAGAAGTCACAAGTTTATATTAATCCTATTAAGGCTCAGAGACCTTTTCATTTTTGGTGAATGAAAGTAAACCTTAATCATATAGATTGAAAAAGTGAGTCAAGAAAACTTTAACCTTTGAAAGTGTTTTTCATGCATTAACTGTTATTAATAATATTGTCAAATGTAAGGTAAATGATTGTGAAGCTTTACTTTTGGAATATAAGGTCTAGGCATTCATACTTTGTGTAATATCAATGTAAAGGTTCAAGAGATATTAACTCTGCATTATAATGCATGTTATCCAAATAATGAGATGTGTGTACTTTTTTAAAGGATTAACTAGCTAGATAGCCCATTACCCCCACATTGCCAGATAGAAATATTTAATATGGGAAGGAAATTTAAACTATTTGCAAGGTGTTTTTGTTTGTTTGTTTGTTTGTTTTAATTCAGATATGTATATCATGTGGATATATCCAAAGATTCTTCAGGTTGTAGTCTAGCACATAGCAAGCAGACAGACAAAGTTTAACTTAAAAGAAATATGCATTCTAAGGATTTCTAAATGCCTCATTGCAAAATTCTTTCTGGTTTATTAATTTTTATGCACACAATTAAGAAAAAATAGTTTCAATTGTTTAAAAAATATATTTACCCAGACAATCTCAGATTGGGTCCAACTAAGCTGATTACATTGTCAAGTTGTGGGATTATAGCTAGAACATCTAACCAAATATTCCAGTGGGCATGATTTAGGTACACAGATTTGTGTTTGTATTTTTACAGGTAGCTTACCAACTTGGAAATTCTGATTTAGAGTTTTGTTTTATAGCTTTATGATTCTTATGTTTGCAATACCTTATATTCAGCAACATTTGTTTAGTCCCTCCTGTGTGCTAAAATAAACATTATATGAGGTGCTGCGTACAAAAATAGAAAGAGGTATTCCCTAGGGTCCAAGGACTTAAAAATCAGGGAGGGTGCAGATGTGAGAACTAGTGACTGTAAGGCAGTAAAATAATTGCTGTAATGGAGGCATGGCCAAGGAGAGCATGAAACAATGCTCTATACAGTGCACTAAAATATGCTAATATGCTCCTCCCAGCTTCACTGAGATAAAGAGAGGTTAAGTGACTTGCGTGAAATAACTGGTAGTGGATGGCTATGAAGATTATTTCCCAGTGGCAGCCAGAGAAATCCTATAAAAATGTAAATCCTATCATGTTACTACTTTATGCAGAGTAAATGCAAAGGGCACACAAGCCCCTTTGTAGTCTGCAGCCCTGTCTACCCCACGTTTCCTATGTCTTCCTTCCCTCTTCTCTCTGCTCCAGCATACAAAACTCCTTGCTTCTACCAGAGAACAGAATCCCAGCACATGGCTTTTGCATTTGATACTTACCTATACTTAAAACATTACCGCCCTATTAATCAGTCACCTCAGTAAATGTAATAAAATAACACACACACACACACACACACACACACACACACACACACTCTTTCTCTCTCTCTCTCTCTCTCTCTCTCTCTCTCTCTCTCTCTCTCTCTCACACACACACACACACACACACACACACACACATACACTACCTCTCCTCCCCAAAGCCCAGCCCAGATAAGCACATGCCTCACTCCTGCATTTCTTTCTGATCTTGACTCACATGTCACCTTGTCAGTGAATTCATTCTTGGCAATCCAACTTAAATTGCCTCCCCCATCTTCTTTTCCTAAATTCTTATCCTCCATTGCCTTTACCTCCAGTGGATTTCTCCCTAATCATTGGCCCACTTGGTTTAACATCTGTTTTCTCCACTAGAAGGTAAACTCCATGAGGGCACGGGTTTTTTACTGATTTTTTTGGTCAAATACAAATAGAGGAGTTCAGAATTTCCTGTCAATGGCAAGATCTGTGACCAATGATTGACTCTAAGGGAGAAGTCCTAGCATCTTCTCCCATTTTATCACTCTCTAAGCCTATTTTTCTAGGCCAGTGGTCCGCAAACTGCGGCTTGTGAGCCACATGAAGCTCTTTGGCCCCTCGAGTGTGGCTCTTCCACAGAACACCATAGCCTGGGCGAGTCTATATTGAAGAAGTGGCTTTAGAAGAAGTTTAAGTTTAAAAAAAATGTCTCTCAAAAGAAATTTCAATGGTTATACTGTTGATATTTGGCTTTGTTGACTAATGAGTTTGCCGACCACTGTTCTAAGCCTATGTACTCTCTAGCTGTAGAAACTTGACCAATGTACTCAGCCTTTGTAGCTGTCTGTTGCCTCCGCAGAAAGAGGTGTGCCTGTTGCTATGACAGTGTATACAATCTCTAAAATAATAAATTATGTATTTTATAATTTTTTAATATACGTTGATGTGAAGAAAAATTATGCAATAGCCTGGATTATTTATGTGGTCATATTCAGTAACCAGTTCTGTTAAATTTCTACAGAAAAAAAAAACACACAAAATACATTCTTAGGATTCTAAAAATCACCAATAGATACTAATCATGTCCATAGTGGTATTTTATAGATTTTGACCATATCTAATGCCGGCTTACCTCAAAATTTAGGGATCAGATCGCTAGCCTCTGTCCCATTAAATTCACCCTACATTTGACAAATGTAATTAAACTCAGCACATGTAGTTTTAAAAATAAACTCTGCCAGCTCAAGGAATAAACACTATAACGTACCCAATTATATAACGACCGATAGTGTGTGAATATTTTTCAAAGCCACTTCTTCTAGAAACCAAAGTATGGAGCTAGTCTGCAGCTTCAAATGGCACTGGATGGTTTTTAAAGAAGAAAAGCTCATGTCCGCTATTGGCAAACTGTCTGTTCAGTATGGAGCAAAGAGATTTTATAGTCTTTCTGCATCCCATAAGCCTCGATGCCATTTCACTTACAGCATAACATTTGAGTACACACTCCTCAGAGAGGAGCTCTGAATACAACCATATGTCCCTTCTTCACAAGTTTCAACTGCTTTTGCTCATTTCAAGCCCTTATGCCCTTCCAAACCAATTTCTGATCATTTGCATCAGAATTAAGAGAGTTTATGTGAGAGATCCTATACTCAGCATTGTAATGGTAAAGGTAATTAAATTTAGGGCCGAGGTTGGGGATCACCTGCACGCATGTTATTTACGAACATGGACGGTTGGCCAGTCTGCCTGCTGGTTGAACTCCTGGTCAAGGGGGCAATTTGCATATTAGCCTTTTATTATATAGGATATACACTGATTGGCCAGATCATTATGTGTTCAGAGATCATAATAATCTGGCCACTCAGTGTATATTTGGCAAATTCAGTTCACACATATTGGCCACATAGCATATTTTTTCATGTAGGATATATGGAATTAAATAGGAACTTTGCATTTTTTGTTTAAAAACTTATAAATCTGACCCTATTTTTGTTATTGCTTTGAAATAATAACTGGTACACTTATTGGGCAGATCCAGTGCCATCCTGATTATTTGTTTTCAACATCTCTCAAAATCCCTATGTGTTAGATAATATCTCTGTATAATTGCTGAGAAACATTAAGCCGAGTAATTATTTTGTTAGGCAGTATCTCTAAGATTACAGAAATTAGTGCAAGAGTTAGTTAACCACATGTGCTTAACTCTGAAGCTCACTCACCTTCTGCCTTCTAACCAAAAGCACTGATGAATTTAAGCAGGTCACTTCAGTTTTGCAAATCTTACTTAGATTTTTTTTTTCTGTTTACAGATACACCTTTTACATCTCTCCATCCCCATCTTGCTCCCCCACCCCCATCTCTCCCTTTGTTTTTCTTTACTCTTCACCTCTAGCCAGACACTCCAGGCTATTCTCCCAAAAGGTTTGACCCACTAATCAGTGTGTTCCAGTTTGGAATCCTGCAGGGCCTGGAGCTCAGGGATTGGTAGGGGGGTGCAACTGAATATCCACATTAGATTTACTTGAGCAGCTGTTAGAAATGCACCTTCCTTCTCACTGTCTCAAAGGCTGGAGTTGGACATCTACATTCTTAATGGGTTCCCTGGAGGATTGCTCAACCCATGAGCATTTGGAAACCAGCTATCTGATTTTTCAGATTCAGAAACTGACTGTGAGGGACGAGGAGTGAGACAAGTTCAAGGGTGATCTGAGAAATCTCTGCAGAGAATTGGCGGCTGGATAGATTAGAGCAGTTCTGTCTGCCACATGGGAGACTCATGCAGGTGTCAGGTTCAAGGTGATAAGAGATTAAAGGGATCACCATTGGCATGTAATTGATTTCAATCTTTTATTCAAGGCCCACTTTCTTCCATACTATATTTGTGTGTGCACTCATAAGACAATAGAGAAGGAGATATGTGGTCTGAGGGAAGGTATAGTTAGCCTGGATACAAGGATGGGCCATTTAGTGCTAAGAAGGTGAATGGCAAACATGTGGGTGATGGCCTGATCTTACCATGTCCTCCCCATTCCTCAGGCCACTTCTTCATTTCCTCCTCACTGCTTTCATTGTGTTGCTTGTTCTATTGAGCAGCTTTGTGTATCATTTTCATCCTATCCAATAAGCCTATGGATGCTAATATTTCCAAATCAACTCAAAAGGATGTTTTAAGTTAGATGGCATAACATCGTTATTACTAAATGCATTACAATATACTGAACTTGTACCCAGTCTCTGTTCTAAAGCCAGAAATATAAAGGTCTAAACACACTGCCTTCATGGCACTATCAGGGCAGAAGATGAATCAATGACTATTATGACTATTATTCCTCCGAACAACAACAATCTAGGGATTGAGTGTGTTATGGTCACATGGAGGCTACATGCATCAAATTATTACTGTCAATGTTCTGTAAGCTAGACAACTTTCGTATCACCCTTGTTTGCAAAAAAAGCCACATTGAGATTGGGGGGGAAACTTTAAGAATATGTGAGTTTTTATTGGAGACAAAATTCTTACAGTATTTATCTAGGTATGAAACAGGTCCCTTAGCTATGGTGTAGAGGGAAAAAATGGGGGCCTGCAGGTCACAGGCTTGGTTTTTTATGCTCCCAGTACAGTCTAATTGTAGGACTTAAAGAAAATGTGGACACTCTTTGTGCATGACTTTCTTTAAGAACAGTGACATTCTTAACATTGTGGTTCAGGTGCAAAGTGATAGTATTTATACAGTCTATGGTAACTTCCTCTTTCTTCTATAGAATGCCATTTTACTGTATCAAGATTATGGGTGGGCGTTCCTACATTGTACCAGTAGACCTTTATTTTTTGGTACCTGCTGTTCACCTTAGAACAGTGTGGATGTTCACTATTTTTGAAGGCAGAATTATAAAGGGGGTTAATATTTTTATAACTTTATTATAAAGGCTATAGCAGAAAATTGGTCAATGTAAGGGCAGTTCTAAAAGATGCAATTGGGTAAACTCTTGCCTTCTAATTCCTTCCTTTTCTTTCTTTGGCATTGCTTTCAGCTTTTGGGATTTTTGTTTCCGTGTTTGTTTGTTTTCATATTGGGGTAATATATTGGGAGGAAGAGCAATGGAGTGTATTCAGGTCCAGCTCCGGCATTAATTCTACTTCATTTTGCTGTATTTCCCCTCGGATGTTCCTGAAGAGCTTTAGGCAGCTCAGCCTTGTCACTTAAGCCCTCTGCACCTCAGTTTCTAGACCTACAAAATTAAAGGCTTCAACACTGTGATCCCTTCCAAATGAAGTGAATAGGCTTTTATTATTTCTTCTGGAGGTCATCCCAGGGCGAGTTAGGGGCACACTGCTTAGCTTTGGAGCAGAGCAGGATGCCTGAGGTGGGGATCTCACCTGGATCCCTGGCCCATCCTGTGTGGGTTCTCACTCAGGTGTCTTCAGCTTTTGTTAATGCCACTCCTCAATCAGGAAAAAGTCTTTTGAATAAGAACATCCATTACTGCTCATTTATTTGTATGCAATATAAATATACCACTGTACCAAAAAAATATATTTTAGAAAATACAGGTGTCCCTCCCCCCCAAAATATGTAAAAGCAGGGTTTTTTAAAATACATTTCATTGTCAAAATTGAGCTATCAGCTGTTAAAGTGCATATATATTTTATGGGAGTGTTCTATATAATAAAAATCTCATTTTAATAGTGAGAACAGTAAGTGTAAACATAAGTGAAACTTTATTTTCCCTACCTCAGTGGATCATTTTAGGTACCCCACTTCAGAGATGACTGCTGGTTTGATTGAGCTGCACAGCTCAGCACAGTATGGGGAAATTAACAAATTCAAATTCAAAACCTGTGCTATGAGAAATCGGTTATCTGTCCTTGTGACATTCTCAGTCTTGATTTAGGGGGTCACTGATAAAGATATCACATCATGGTGAATGATTGTTCATCGGTTGTAAAACTAGTGCATGACAAACCAGCCATTCCATTCTGATTGACCCAGAAAGGAGAGCAGAAAGACAAATGTAGAAGACAAACCAAGGCTTAAGCTGATCTTTGCATGCTGATGACATGTATTAGACTCGTGTTTATGCATCTCTTTGGATCCACTGTTTAAGATTATTATAAACATGAAAATGAGTCTGTGGTGGAAAAGCATTGAGCTAGGTCCTTTCCATTTAAAACTATGATCAGCCCTGGCCAGTGTGGCTGTTATTTGAGCATTGCCCCATGCACCAAAAGGTTACTGGTTTGATTCTCTATCAGGGCACATGCCCAGGTTTTAGGCTCAATCCCCAATAAGGGACGTACAGGAGGTAGAGCCAAGTGATGTTTCTTTCTCACATGGATGTGTCTTTCTCTCTCTCTAAGATAAATAAGAACACATTTAAAAAAAAAAGAAAAAAACTATAACCAAAGAATTTGATTAATGTCTTTAAAGCAGTCTCATAGGATTTTCAGATTACCAAAAACTAAGAAAATTACATGTGTGTGATAAAAATTTAGGTTCCAAGAAAAACCTAAAATTCTGAAAGAAAAAACAAACAAACAAAATGAGGTTACAAACAAAAAGTTAAAATTTGATATCTATGTCCAGGCTTGTCTATACTTTCAAAGGTATCAATTGCAGATGTATATCATGTGTGGGTATATGGTTTGGCAACAATTTGGGAAGAAGGTTCTAGATGTTTACTTGAATTCAAGTTTCATATAAAGTAACTGTTGGGCAAGGTTAAGATATCTAATCCAATCCTAGGTTTCATTGATGTTTCAATTCAACATGCAGCTTCAGTGCTACAAGTCATGCTTAAGTAATGGGCACTTTTCAATCTGAGCTTGGAAGGGTATATGAAATGTTGAGTATTTTTAACGAAGATTCAGAGGGCATGAACAAATTAGAGATAATGCAGAGGTGTGGCCGGAATGAGGAAACCCCTAAAAACAATGCTGAGACTTCTGAATTGCTCCTGTTGAAATCACAGAAAAGAATATGTGGTTGTCTGGCCTGCATGACTCAGTGGTTGAGTGTCAACCTATGAACCATGTCATGGTTCAATTCCTGGTCAGGGCACATGCCCAGGTTGCTGGCTTGACCCAGTGTGGGGCTTGCAGAGGCAGCCAATCAATGGTTTTCTCTCATCATTGATGTTTCTATCCCTCTTTCCCTTCCTCTCTCTGAAGTCAACGTATATATTGATGAGAACAAGATGCAGTTTGGATGTGTAAAAATCTAAAAAAACCCACCATGATACTGGCAGCACCCACTTTCTTGCATGCTAAGATTTCTGGAAATAAGAGGAGGGGTTTCAATTTTGAAAGCACTGCCCAATGACTCATATATACCTATTGTTTAAGATAGAACAAGAATGGGAAAGTTAAATTATTCACATAAATATTTATTCATTGTAATCTAAAAGTCCATGGGAATACCCTAAATTACATATTGAATGCCTGTTCCTTTAACTTAGCAACCAGTTATCCATGGATAATTTATTCCATTATTTCCTGATATATAAAATATAAATAATAACTATTATTAAATAGTGATTATTAATAGTATTATTTTCAGAATCTCTATGGGTATCCACAATAAGAAGAGAAGGAGGTCATTGCTTTTTTTGGGGGGTGAGGGTAGGAGGTGGAATAGCCTAAGTTTATCAAAAGAGAAAAGTTCTCCATGCTGAGTTTATTTAGTAGGATACAATTTAAGCCATTTGGCTTAACTAAATACAAGTTCTACAATATTTATTAGATATGCATGTCTTGCTGACTACTTAATTTCTGATTAGATTATTGATTTTCCCACTTATATAGCAAGGGGACATTGTTTTGGGGAAAACTGGCCTAATATGTACAAAACAGCTCCTGGAACCCCAGGGAGCTCTGCCTTCTCTAGCAAGAGAAACTGTGGGTGATGGAAATGACTGTTCCTCCTTTCAGGGGACAGGAGGATCCTTTGATTGTTCCTAAGAAGGCATAAACAAAATATTGGCTGAGCACAGACAGATGCTAAGGTTACACTCTGCACATGAATTCATGTACTAGAATTCACTTTAATGGAGTCAAGCTTATGGCATAAGATCTTGGAGCTCATTATAAGTAAGTTGTTATGGGCTGCTAATTTGCTAGAAGCTGCTGTATCATGAGCTAGCCCAACTGCCTTGATGGGTCTCCTGGTAGTTAATCTGGATTAAATGTGAGTCTTTTATTTTTTCCCCTGTGGTCTCACATAATGATGTTAGCTTGTCTACAGTGTGACAAATTCAGTGTACGAGGAACATCTGGCACACTATTCTTTATGAGTGAAAATAAGCCTGCAAACTTTGGTATTGCACATCCATTAAGACACTTCCATGTATTGGGGAGATGTAGAAAGGATGGTGATGATACAGGCGATTTATTGGTCACAGTTCATTTTGTTCCGACATACAGAAACTCATTCAACAGCAGCATATTCATTAGCGCTACATTTCAGCAAGTTCTTGTGTGTTTGTAGGATGCGAATATGGATGTATGCCTTGTTAGACTGTATGTAATTCATTCCCAGCAGAGAGATTTCAAAAGGAAAAAATAAAAATAAAGGAAAAGAAAACTAAAACCTTCACAGCTTGAAGATCGGTTTAATTCAGTCTTTTGAAGTTGATGTGAGAACAGATCATACTGAAGTGTTCCATGAAGCTACTCTAGTGAAGAGGGTATTTTTTTAATGGAATGTGTAATGTTATAAGAAATGAAAGTGGAATCAAATCCTATCATCCCATTTTGATTTATACAAGTGGATTTCATAATGTTTTTAATATGTTACTACATAAGCAATGGAGAAATATATTTCACAGATGAAACAAAGGAGTTGACTTGTGTGCATTCATATATCTTATCAAGAATAAGAAAGGTCACATGGTTGTCACTGTGGTATTGTCTCTGTTGTACCACCAGCTGAGTAATCTTGAAATATTCACTTAACCCATCTAATTTCCAGTTTCCTCCTCTTTCCACAAATGGATTATATTTCTTACACTTAATCTTCCACTGGGTCATTTGATTATACAAGTAGAAAAATCATTCTATTCTTATATTAGGGTACAGTTATAATAACATCTCCCCCTTACTTGACATCAGCCCTATGAGTTCTCTGAACAGTAGATGTGACAGTAGCAATTAAAAATCACACTGGAGGCAAAGAGGAAGGGAGGCTTTGAAAGACACACACACACACACACACACACACACACACAAAATCACAGGAAAGATGTCAACAATATAAATGAAGCAGAAGCGAAATGGGACTGTTTCTTGGGCTGTAGGGGTGATAGCTGTCTGTGTCCACAGTGCCAGGGGACTTTACTCTGTCCACCTAATTATGAAAAGCGCTGTAGTTGACAAGGACAATTAGGGATGGGCGAACAAATATCCTTGAGCACTATATTCTTGTAATGTAGTGCAAGGTCCATGTTAACACTGTTGACTTCACATGTCAAAAAAACAGTAAAGACCCCCTGGCCAGTGTGACTCAGTTGGGTGTCATCCCATGCACCAAAAGGTTGCTGGTTTGATTCCCAGTCAGGGCACATTCCTGGGTTACGAGCTTGATCCCAAGTAGATGGTGTATAGGAAGAAACTGATTGATGGTTTACTCTCACATCCATGTTTCTCTCTCTCTTCCTCATTCCCCTCTTTCTAAAAACCAGTAGAAAAGAAACCAGTTAAGTTTTATTAACTATTTTCTTGCTAATAAAACCAATGACTTCAATAAATTTTCAAAGGTTTTCTTAGTACTTGCAGTACAGAAATAGATGAGATGGTGCATCACATTCAATGACTGTGGAAATCAGTTCATTGTTGAATAGTTACCTTTTAACTCAAAACTTTCAATCTACTTTGTCTAATATTCAATTGGGCTCTACACTCCAATCAAACTGAACTCTAATTACTATGTCAACCAACACATGCAAACATTATGCCTTTGCTTAATTCAGTGCCTTCATTCATGCTTTTTCTCCCATCTGTAATATTTTCCTCCACCCTTTCACATAGTAAGAGAGCAAACTCTCATTGTACATCTCAGATGCTTCCTTCTGCTTGTGCCTGATTTATCGCTTCTCCCCACCCCCTTCTAACATCCCTAATTTGTTGTCATCTTTTAAATCCATTATGTCTCTTATCACAGTTTAGCATTTTACTTTGTATTCTAGTTAACGGTGCACAGATTTCCTCTTATTTACTACACTTAAATACTACCAACATGGTCTGTATTAGCCAGGGTTCTCCAGAGAAAAACAATTGATAGGATATATAGAGATACAGAGAAAAAAAAATTTATTATGAGGGATTGGATCAGGCAATTATGGAGAGTTCCACAATCTTCCATCTGTAAACTGGGGGCCCAGAAAAGCTGTTGGTGTAGTTTCAGGCAAAACACAAAGACCTGAGAACCAGGGGAGCCAATTTCCAGGGCACAGAGAACGATGAGTGCTGATGCCTGGAGGCAGGAGAAGATGGATGTCTGGGCTCAAGCAGAGAGAGCAGTTGCCTTTCCTCTGCCTTTTCTTCTATCCAGACCTTTAAGGAATTGGATGATGCCCACCAGCATTGCTGAGGGTGATCTTTACTCAGTCTACTGATTCAAATATTCATCTCTCTTCCTGAAACTTTCTCATAGGCACACTGAGAAATAATGTCTTTTCAGCTATCTGAGCCTCTCTTAGCTCAGTCAAGTTAACACATAAAATTGACCATCAAGCTCTAGCTGGCTTGGCTCAGTGAAGAGAGCCTTGACCTGAGGATTGAAGGGTTCAGGGTTTGATTCTTGGTTGCAGGCTCCATCCTCAGCCCTGGTTAGGGGAGTACAGGAGGCAAGGTGTCTCTCTCACATTAGTGTATCTCTGTCTCTCACCCTCCCTTCCACTCTTTCTAAAAATCAATGGGAAAATATCGTTTGATGGGGATTAATAACAATAACAAAAATAACCATCACAAGATTCATACCTGAAGTAATTTTGTACCATGTCTTTTCTACCTGTCATTCAATACCTTGTAGAATGTTTCACACATAATATGTTGCCCTACTGTTATTTTATTCAGTCATTCCCTAACTGTTTTTTGGTACCTACTGTGTGGTGGGCACTAAAGATGTGGATGAAAAAGGTAGCACTGTCCTTGCCTTAAAATTAAACATAAAAACTCAAAAAATAATTGTGACTTGTAGTTTGCTGCCAGACAAGTAAGCATGGATGGCTCAATCCCCACTTACAGTTTCTGTTAGTGCAAAGGCGGTATTCACTTATGTACCAGATAAGTTTGGTATTATAGTGCTGAAGAGCAGAAATTATGCAGAAATGTCACCACTCTGTTGGGGAATAATTTTGATTTCCAAGTATCTATTGAGAATTTAAAGGTCCCCTGAAGAGATTTGAGATTTCTCCCTTATCCTGAAATACTAACAGATACTCAGCACTTAAAGAGATACCAATAAAATACATTAGAAATTTTTATGTTAGGAAGATGGTCCATCATAGGAAAATTGATTATTCTGCCATGCAAATGATATAACATGAATGTATAGGAAAATATCACCTATACAATTGAGTTTTTTTTTTATGTGGATTTCTTGAGTATAATTATTCATATGGTTGGACAGAATAATTGCAATATTTTATTTATAGGAAGGCAAGGAAAACTAAAATAAGAGTATGTGAAATTGTAAGCTGTACTCATTCCTCATTAAGGACATTTGTGTTATTATTTTGACTATAAATTTATAGATTTTGTAGACTCTCTTAAAACAGTAAAAGTAAATAGTCCTTGAGTTTTGAGTCAATGGGTTCTGAAGAGTTAGTTTGAGTTAGACTTCCTAGTTCTAGTCGCAGCTAATCTTTTGGAGAAGCTACTTAAACTCATTATATTTGATATGTCTCAGGCAATAAAATGCCTACCTTATAAGGTCAGTGAGAGGAATGAGTAAGTTAAAGCACTCAGAAGTGTGTATGATACATGCCAAGTAAATACTTAAAATATTAATTTACTATTGTCATAGTCATTCCCAAGCAGGTGTAAGCATAAACATTACAAGCAGAAATGTTTCAAAAGTGTACATATCAGGTCCCCATTACCTATGAAATTTCATTTTGTAGTTCAGGCATTAAAATGAGTTTGTGAGATTATCGTGACATAGTTGAGAGTCATCACTAAACCATTATTTATGGATTTTTACATCATCTCAAGCAACCAGGAATGCTGCCTAGAGTCTTTATTTTATTTAGATTAATTAAATAAACTATTGTGAAGATGTTTTATTTGGGTAACAAGGCACTTGGCAAGATAAAATGGCAGAACAAAGCAGACCAAGCTTTAAAGGATTGGGTCAGAAAGATGTGTTTTGTTATATTTTCATTTTATTGAAACCGTTCTGGAAAGGGGCCTGTGATTCCACTTCAGGGCGCTGATTCCTGTCATCTTCTGTCTTGCTAGGTGACCCAGGATGACATGGCGGTTGTTTAAAACATTTCTCTGTCAGTTTTGTGAACTTTTGTAGACAGCTCTTTGCCTCTGTTTTTGACACTGCAGCGAGGTCTCCGCTGTTGTACAGCTGACACTGATTTGTTCCGTTCCATCTTGACATCATGGCTTGTTCTTCCCAGATTTGTTGGATACTTTGCTGTAGGCTTCCTATTATTACCCCGTCACTTGTGTCACCTTCCCTTCACATTTGGCTTCACAGCGTGTCTCAGTGGTATGAAATTAGCATTGCCAGGAGTTTGTGGTTATGAAGTCAACTCTTTCATGTTAAATGGAAATGAAAAGCATTGTGGAGGAAAAAAGGCCACCCAGGATCAAAGCCTCAATGAATACAGGCATGAGAGATACCAGGAACAAAGCCCATCTACACTGGTCTTTCATCTTCTCTGCAGAGCCACGAGCCAGAGGACAAAGAACCACAGCCCTAGACTCTGATCCTCTCCCAGGTAGAAGAATATCTGAGGACCACGTTTAAGTAATAATACCTACCATAGTTTGCTTTGTAATAAAATACATCAGAACACTTGTACAGTCATTTAGCTCCAGTATTGGAAGCATAGTCATGGAATCAGAGTCCCTACAATCATTGACTTTTAGAGCCTGAAGAGTAATAGCAGAAATGGGCCTCCATCCTTTCATTTTATATAAAACTGATATGATTGTGTTGCTATTCGTGCTTCTAAGAACAAGGTCTTACAACCTGATGTGGGATATGGTTTTGCTTGGAGGGAAAGTAATAGGACCAACCTTTGTAACTTAGAGTATTCTAGGTTAGGGCATTCGGCATATGGCACAAAGGCCAAGGACATTATAGGTTCACTCTTAATCAGGTATGCACTCCTTTCTCTGAAAATTCCAAGTTCCTTTCTAAAATGACCTGACCTACAAGTCAAGAAGGTAATTGGACTCTTAGATTAACTCCTACTCTCTCTCGGAAATGGCAGTGTGGTAATGAGACTTTTTAAAAGGGAAACCTCCATAAACCTAGAAAGTGGATGAATAATGAACTGTATTTCACTGGGTGGCAGTGGCTGTGGCAGTAGGCACAGCTGGGCCGGAGTGAACAGAGCTGTGTCCAACTCAGTCTTGAGCTCTTCCCTGACCACCTGTCACTTAGCGCATGGCTACATCCCTTGAGGAATGTTGGACCTCCAGTGGGGTGTGCAGTAGGCAGCCAATCAGCGATTCTCATAATTGAAACCTGCAGTCTGACATCCCCCAAGAGGTCCTGGATTGTGACAGGGTGAATGCTAGGCTGAGGGACCCTACTGATGCATGAATCTGTGCATCAGACCTCTAGACACCTTGTGAAATACTAGAGGCCCGAAGCACAAAATTTGTGCAAGGGGCTTGGCCCTGGCAGCCCCAGCTTCTTCTGGAGGGTCATCTGGACAGTCATTCTGCTGTTTGTCTAATTAGTATATTATCTTTTTTTATATAGGATAAGTCATCACAATTGAAGAGATGGTAAACCCTGTTAAATAGAAAAATTAAAATCTTAGAACAGATCAATCTTAGAACTGATAAAATACCCTATATACTAAAAGCATAGTAGGCAAATTATTCCCTCGATCTGGAGTTTGACCATGGGGCGGGGCCAGCCAGGGGAAGAGAGGGAGGCCCTGGTTGGCTGCCACCAGCTACTAAGGACTCTACTAGTGCACAAATTTTGTGTACTGGGCCTCTAGTGGAATATAACATGGTAAATAACTTCTTGGGTTCCATACAGTAGAAGTAAACATATTGGCCAATTTATAAGTAACATCTTCCAAAGTTTGTGGGAGTGGGTATGTAAGTCAGGAAGTATAGCTAGAAGCAGGAGATTAGCCAAATATCTGTTTATAATAATTTGACTGTCAAATACCCAACCCCATCATGCATAGCTGGCTGACTGTTCTCCATACTTGCAAAGACCAGAGTTTTATTCACTGAATGGGATAAAATTAGTCTCAACTCCAGGATCACTGAGAAGAGTGTTTAAAACGGTGCTTTGCAAACTGAGAGTGGGAGAAAGTGAAATTTTACTTATTAAATTTTGAGCCCCTCCCTGCCCCTGGACTCTACTCCACACAGTTTTCAATATAGGGGCAGCCACATGTTTACACTTTAACCTGGAGCTTGAGAGAATCTTATCTGGGAGTTTTACATGCACACCTGGGGGTTCTGCAGGAGCATAGCTAGCAATCCCCACTTATGCTAAGAGTCTGACAGCTCACTAACCCTCACCCTGCCTCTCCAAATAAAAGGCAGGGAACTCAATGTCTCAAAATGCCTATTCTATGAAAGATAGATTCTAAAACAAACAAAACCATTATAAATAGTAACTATGCTGAGAGAAGGAAACATAATAGCATCATCATTGAGAGAGAATAGAGATGGCTTCACATTTATAAAATGAATCTTGGATGAAAAAAGAAATATTCAGAGGGAAAAAAATTTTCTTAGAAATTAAAAGAATGTTGTCCAGCCGGTGTTGCTCAGTCGTTGAGCATCGGCCTATGAACCAGGAGGTCATGGTTTGATGACCCATTCATGCCCAGGTTGTGGGCTTGATCCCAGTGTGGGGTGTGCAGGAGGCAGCCAATCAGTGATTATCTTTCATCATTGATGTTTCTATCTGTCTTTCCCTCTCTCTTCCTTTCTAAAATCAATAATATATTTTTTAAAAGTTTAACAACAGCAATGAACCACTTGTTAGTGACCTAAATGATTAAACAGAGGAAACTTTCCAGAAAGTAAAGCAAGATATAAAGAGATTGAAAACTAGAAGAGAAAAAAAATTTAGAAGAAGAATCTTAGAGAACTGATGCAGATTTTAATATCTGAATGATGAGTTAAAGAAAAAACAATAGAAAGATAATTAAAACAAAGGGGAGAAAAGTATACATTTTTATTTCAATAGAATGGACTAGGATAGTACAACATAACTTTCTAAAATGTCCAGAAAATGATTAAAAATAGATAGATATCAATACACATCACAATTAAATTTTAGAACAGTAGGGACCAATAGAAGACACAAGTTTTATAGGAGGAAGTAAAGGCATACAAAAATAATAAAAGCTCAGAATGTTTTATAGTTCTCAACAGTGACACTGGAACTCAGAGGATAATGTAGGGGTATCTCAAAACATTGAGGAAATAATCTGTCTGACTTAGAATCATCTATTTCTGTTCCTAGCCATAGAATCACATGAGAGTAGAATAAAAACAGACATAAAATCTCAAAAAACTGCCTCCCACTTAGTCTTTCTCTGAAAAGATCATTTTCACTAAAAAAAGAATGTAATACAGGAAAATGAAGACAACAGGTTCAGGAAAGAAGGAAACCACAGAAGAGGGACAAAGGAGATCCCCAGCCTGGAGGTGAAGGGAGGTCCCCTGGTGACAGCTGTGAGGAGAGGCCAAATTAGAGCGAATTGGAAGGCACCAGAAGAGATTTCCTCAGTGGGTGGAATTGACATACTTGATTATGTTGAGAGAAGTTTATACAAATTGAGGAAATTTTGTCGTTGAATTCATGATAAGTACATAGACATTGGAACAAATGGACAATAGTAACAAAAAGGAAAGCTGCTCACATAAGGAAAACAAAATATTGTGTATTAATGTTAAAGAAACCACATAGTAAAGCATTTCCATCATGATATTGTTCTACCTAAAATTGCAGGTTATCTCTATGGGGAACTTGTTGGGTAATGAGAAATGTGTGTTAGCGTGATGATAGATGAGGAAATGAAGCTAAATTCTCGTCTTCCATTGTGAGAATTCCATTGATGAAGCCTATAACTAAACATTTAAGGAATAATAATATCAGAAAGTTAATTGAGACATGGAAATAAAAGTCAGAAAGTGGGACTGAAAACACTTGCTTCTGGAGAAAATAGGGATTGCTACTGGTTTTCAAATAAACTTGAGACATATTTGGCCCATTTCAACTTACGTATGTACATTGGGTACATTGGGATTTAAGAATAATTACAGCCTGGTTGGTGTGGCTCAGTGGTTCAGCAATAACCCGGAAATCACTGGTTTGATTTCAGTCAGGGCACGTGCCCTGGTTCTGGACTGGATCCCCAGTGTTGTGTGTGCAGGAGACAGCTGATCAATGATTTTCCCTCATCATTGATGTTTCTACCTCTCTATTTCTATCCCTTATTCTCTCTATAAAAATCAATAAAAATATATTAAATATATAGAGTGAAAATATGAGTGTCTGTGATATATATAATTTTATATAGGTATTTGCATTTATAAATTTTGTATGTATATATGTGATCAAGTATTTACTGACTCAAAAGAAAAAAAAGCAAAGAAGAGGAAATTACAACAAAAAAGACACCACCAGAAAAATCTTTAACAATTCTTTCACACACTTTTATTCTTACAATTGATTAGAGTGATGAATTGAGAGAATAACATGATGATGAAGACTTTTCATAGAACTAGTGATTCTCTTAAATTCTTGAGAAGTATTCTCTCATGCTATTGGAGTCTTGAAATACTTTGGGGAAAAAAATTATTGCATAACCAACCACTTGGCCATCCCATTCCAAGAAGCTGCAACACCAGAACCATGGATTCTTCATTCATAAACAATCACTTACTTAGCCCAGTTACATATCAGACACTTTGCTTTCAGATGATGTTGGGTCTAATCCCCTCCTTAATAAATTTACGATCTAGGAGGACTACAAATGCTTGAACAGAAAGTCATGATAAAACACCTAAAGTATAAGAATAAAGGAATAAATTGATTACCATTGGATCACAAATAATAGTATACACAATTGAGAAATCATTAGAATGGTGGTACTTCTGTTGCTCATTGATAGAATTCCCTTTCTCATTTAACTTAACTCAGCAGGAGGAATATCCAGGAGAAGCCTGGAGCCTTCACTGCAGTGGTTAGACCTAGGAAGCCCCATACCCCCTCTGCTCTTGTCCTTGTGCCTTTCACCTTTGCACAGGAGCACCATCTTGTGTCTGCTGGTCATTAATATTCTCTCTTTTTTTTTTCATTTGGGAGGAGAGTTTGACAAAGACTATGGATGTGTGAGCATGCAGAGTCCACACAGTGTCGGGATATACTATGGGTCCACTTTCCCACTTCATCTAGCTGGCATGAGCAGTTCAAATCCTATCATGGGATTCTAGCAGCCAGATCCACATTGGATTCTAGCAACCAGATCCTCACTGGATTTTAGCAATCAGAGCCACAACTGTGGAATCATGTTGACTTCCAATGTCTAGCATCTTATCCATCTTCTCTATTATCTACTCCTGTTTGATCTCTTTCCCACCTTCTCATATTAGGGAAATCATGGCAAGTCTATATTTACTTAATTCACTCTTTAGTCTGAGATTTTATATTTTCTCAAGTCTAGCTTGTATGATCCTAACTGATGTTATCCCACAATGCTAAATTAAGTATTTATTGAAAGAACTAATGAAACCAGGAGTATGTGTTTTCTGATTTCATTTTCATACTGAGTTAGCTAAGCCTCTGTAAGAGATTTACATGCTTTTATCCATTTAAAAATATTTAATAAACACCATTTAATTAAGCCAAATTAATGATTCATTTAGTCTATTTAGGGCAAAGTTAGACAACAGTATAATTTTTTTCTTATAATCTTAATGTATTATGTGACTCAATGTGCTATTCTAAGAGAGGCGATCATTTAAATCTGGCTCCTCATAAATTTTAATGAACTTTGGCATTATACATTTCCTACTCTTATAAATTTTTATGATCTTTAAAACAAGACAATTTCTACATAATGGGGAGATTTAGGTCTAACACTACTTTGTGTTTTTTTAAAACTTCCTTTACTCCAGGCTGTCTTCTCTAATCCACCCATTGTTTTTCATTCCCATGAATTCCCAATTTCTCTGGGCAGTTTTTGAATCATATTTTGGAGTAGTTTTAAAGCAATTTAAAGTGTACATGATATACCAACAAAGGTGCATATATTTAATGTGTGAAATTTGATGAAATTTGACAAGATATATATATTTCCTGCCATGTATACTGTCCTAGTAATTAAGCACTCAATAGCCAGCACTCAGTAAACATGTTAGCATCCTATTTTGTTAGATATTGTGTTATTATATTAATAAAATATATTTCAGATGAAGAAGAGAAAAGTACTTGCACCTAAGGGCCTTGACATTTACTGTGTACTCCTTAGCAAAGCACAGAGGAATAATTCACTTAATTACTTGCTTGTTTCATACACGCAATGACAAAGTAAGCATTTAAGGAATGGACATTTTTAAAAGGCAGCACATTGATTCAGTTCCCTTAATAAAGAAAATGTCAATTTAATTAAGAAGACATCCAGCAAATAAAAGAAACAACCCAAAGTTAGCCTCAAATTTTAATATTGCAATAGTGTACAACATTTTTTAAGTATCAAAACTTAGGTACTGAGCTAGTTGCTTGTTCATTTTGTGTGAATTTTTAAATAATATGTAAATATTTATTTAAAAATCAAGTATAGAGGACAACCTGTTAGTTCTTTAAAAATTATCCAGCTTTCAGCAAAGATATAGTAACAGAATCGGGAAATATGTTCAACAGCAACAAAAACATACAGATCAGAAAAATGAAACAGCAGTTTTCCAGTCCCTGACTTTTAGACAATGAAGGATGGTGATTCCTTGGAGACACGAAGCATAAATGGTGAGCCCTGCAGTTGTCCCAGCTTACTGCCGTGGGAAGGTTTCTTCTGGAAAGTCTTGAAGAGGTAACCCAGACAGAGCCAGAGAACTTGCTGAGTTGGGGAGACAGCACTGAAAGTCCAGGAAGCTAACGGTGGCTAGAATTTGCAGGGGAAAAGAGAAGAAAGGATATTGCTACTCAAACAGAGAACCCCTGAGATCTGCAAAGGTTCACGTTTTTCTATTCAGTAGAGAACTGAGCAGCCCATGTGTGTAAGGAAGCCAAGGGGGCAGGAGAGACCATCTGAAAGAACGGGAGGACATAACACCTGCTGCTCACACCGGGCCAAGATATGTGCTGGTGCCCACCAGCCCAGCTGAGAAACCCATGGTTCATGTGATGCTGAGTAGAGGACGCCAAAGGGGCTGCCTAGGCAATATAGGGTAATTAGCCCTACACCAAATGCTGTTCTGTTGTTCTAAACAAATCTATACAAGACTCAAATGTAACGAATTCATTCCATATAACTGAGCCCTGGACAGATCTTAAGATGCCTGTAGGTATATGAAGACAACCAGGACCAAACAAGGTAGCGTTCAAATGTTTTGTGTTCAAAGATGACCACATGTAAAGAGGAATGGAAGTGGAGCTCATACTAAGGAGAAAAATCACTCAGTTGAAACTGACACAGATGCTAGAATCAGGACATCTAAACAGTTTTTATATGTGTTCCATATCTTCAAAAGTTAAATAGAGCCATGGAAGATATAAAAAGTTCCCCAATGAAACTTCTAGAGATGTTTGATTCGTTGGAGGTAAAAAAACAAAAAACAAAAAACCACCCCACACTCAATAGGATTGATGGTAGATTTGACATTGCACAAGGAAAGACTGGTTGACTCAAAGACATCAATAGAAATTATTGAAAATGAAACACAAAGGGAGAGAAAAAAATTTTATATGGGAAAAGAATTTGTGAGCTGTGGGACAATTCCCAGTGACCTAGTATACACTTAACTGTACTCACTGAATAAGAGGAGACAGTGGGGAAGATAAATAATTCTTTGAAGATATAATGGCTTAAAATTTTTGAAATGTGAAGGAAGCCATAAATCCACACATTGAAAAATCCCAGTGAACTCCAAGCATAAGAAACATGAAGGAAACAACTCTAAGGAACATGAACATCTAGTTATTCAGCACCAGCGAAAAAGAAAATCTTAAAAGGAGTCAGAGAAAAAAGACATTATATAAAAAAAAACAAAAAACAAAGATAAGTAATACCATAGACTTTTTCTTTTCTTTGTCAGAAACAACGCCCAAATGAGGGGACCATGGAGCAAAAATGTCTTTAAAAAATTAGGGGAAATAAAGACTCCTGTGAGCCATGTAAAGCTGGAAAAATTTATCACCTAAGGAACCACATACAAAAAATATTGAGGGAAGTCATTTAAACAGAAAGAAAATGGTGCCAGATGGAAATACAGATCCATAAAACGTGATGAGGAGCACTGGAAGTTTTGACTATATTTGAAAGGCAGCTTGCTAATGAAAATGCCTCCTATATCCTCCCATTGATAAGAATGAAATGGAGAAAGCATGCAGTGCTGTCACAGCCTTGGAGCAAGCACAGGCAAGACAGCCTCTGTCCCAGGACTCAGTACGCTGAGCTATCTCACCCTATTGGACTATTTTTCACATATGCAAACATGCAGCAAATTGAAGTCCTTTAAATTATACAAATAATGAATTTCCACCTACCTATAAGGAGTTTGCTGTAGCCCCCAGGTATTGTATTTTTAAGGTGTTTCCAGTTCAAAGGTATGAGTTGGTTTCCTGTTATATAGAGAAATTTAAAATACTATATTATACAGCCTGGGAATGAAGAATCTTCTAGAACTTTCATATTTTTGTGGAAAGAAACTGACAAAAATGAGCATAACTTGAAAGGAGAAGAAGGGAAACTTAGCTGCACATAATACGCTCAGCACAAGTCTTGGTAGTCACTTTTTACAAAGAGTATTTGCTGTTTTTCTGGATAGATAAGAATAAAAGTTTGATCTCAAACAACAGCATGCCTCCTGTTTTAGCACCCCAACGGGAAAAGTTGAGCTGTCATATACAGAGTGTCTCAAACTTAGATCCACTAAATAATGTCAACAAAAAATATTCTGCTCTTATGGAAAAGAGCAAGGGTATTTTTAATTCGTGAAGAGGACACAATAGTAGATCCCACTTTTTAAAGGTCTCACCCAAGAATGTTCTAGGGTAGTAAATAGAAATAAGTAATCTTCTCTGGAAAGACAAATCCTTGAAACATTGGGAGTTTTAGTTTTCCCAAACTAACCTTAACCCTATATTTCAATATTTTTCAGCATTCTTCTTTCTTAATCGCCTAAATATAACTGTGTAGATATTTTTAAAAGAAGTTAAATGTGACATTGTAAAAACATTTCTTTAATTAAAACATGTAATTTGCTTTCATTATACTTATTTAAGAACTTAAGTGTATAGAAAAGTAAAATATAATATAACAACTGAACTACGGTACCAGGTCCAATATTTGGAATAGCCAGGAGTCTTGATGTACTCACTGAATCATTTTTCACTCAAGGTGATCCTTTAACAGTGGATTTTGGGCAGCTCTGTAGAACCATTCTTCATTGGTTTAATTGGCTATTTTAAAAAAATAATATAGTAAAATGTTAAAAGTAATTTTCTCAAGCCTGTGTAGAATCAGTATCATGCCATTATGCTTAAATTTAAATAATAAAGAAGTGTAGGATTTAGCATTGCTTTTCTTCAGTATATAATAGGTTAGTAATATGAGAATCAAATTAGTATATTGAGGCAGCTAAAAAGCCAGTAAGGAATAAACACTATACTCCAGATGATAGAAAAATTAAATGTTCCACTTTTGTTATCTGGGGTTGCTGGTCATCTGCCAAACATAGCATAGGCTAATTTTTCATGGACACTGTCTCACTTAGTCCTCACCCATACCCACAATACAGATGATACAGTTGCTATTTAGATTACATAACTTATTCAAGGACCTGCAGCTAAAGGGTCAGTACTCTGATATAAACTTGGGTCTGTCTGAACTGCAATCTTTCTTTGATTCCACATCAATCTTCTCTACTTCTTACATTTGCCATCTTTGTAAACCAGATATCTCCCCTCAACTGTCCTGTCATTTGTGTCTGAATTCCACTTTCTATACAGATGACAGAATTAAACTTTTTGCTGGTTTTCTTTCAGGAATTACAGTTTGAAAGACTGACTCGAGAGCTGGAGGCAGAACGCCAGATCGTAGCCAGCCAGCTGGAGCGATGCAAGCTGGGGTCGGAGACAGGCAGCATGAGCAGCATCAGGTACTGGGCATCCCATCCCCCGGGGTTCTTGCTTTGAGTTGCCAGGGAAGTAAATGGCGGGGTTTATCTTCTCCTTACAAACCTGGCAGTGGAATCGGAGCATTCAGTCCGATGTTGGAAAGGAATTGTAACCGACCTGATTTCAGATGTTCAAAAGAAGTCTGAAATGGCCTGGTTTTTACTTGAAACTCTTTTAACACAATCGATCCCTGCCCTGAATGCAAATGATGCATCATTTTGTACAAAAGAAGGCTTTTAGTTCAGGCAGGTTGCTTGAAAGCAGAAGATGCCATATCACACTCTCCCAGTTTGTTGTTCTTTTCTAAATGATCTAGAGTTGCAGGTTCTGGAAATGAGAGAGGGCATTTCAATGCATCTGTATCGTCTGCTAATATATGATGTTAAATTATAAAATTGTTCCTCCTGTACTTACCACACATTCAATTGCCATGTGTGAAAAATATTTCAAGTCCATAGATAGAATGATTAATTATTAAATTGGGGGTAGTTTGAGGTTATGAAATATTTAAGAATGAAACAAAATATAGTCATTTGGCCACAGAATAAATGCTCCCCCTAGGACCTTGTTTTTATTAAAAAGAAAGGTGTGTGTGAAATTGAAATAAACATACATAAAGTTCTATAAGTCAACTTTCATTTATCAGGAATGCATTGTACTTTTCTGTCACCTTCTTCTATGCTGTGTTTGATGCTACATTTTTTAGGGCCATGTCTTGGGTAAGGAAATAATAGTTACTATGGCAAATAAACTTCAACATTATAGTAACAACAAAATAGCAGATTGCTTTTCATTCATGCAACAGAGAGAGGCAGGGGATGCTGGTTAGGGAGCTGCCTTGCTTCCCTCAATGCCGGGAGCAATAGGCCTAACTCTTGAGAACCCCTATGGCCTCATTGTCAAACACATCACTGTGCCCATATCCTATTGGTGAGAACCAGTCACATGGCCTCTCATAGATGAGTGGGGCAGGGATTCCTGGTCCTGGCATGGACACCCACTCTACTCAGGAAGCAGGAGCTTGAGTTTGGTGAGCTCTTAGCAACTGCTGCCACAAAAGAATGAAAACATCACTGTACCCATTGCTCTAAAGTACCGTATTTTTCGGACCATAAGACGCACTTTTTCCCCCCAGAAGTGGGGGGAAAAAGTCCCTGCGTCTTATGGTCCAAATACAGCCTGCACATATACTTTAAAAAAAAGTTTTTTTACTTGCCCGGCTCTGTGTGGTCTCTGTGTGCTTGCCCGGCTCTAAAATGGTTCTAAATGCTGCTCTTTACTTTACAGGGTTGATTACATGTGTTTATGACTGTGATGTTGGGTTTTAATGCACATAAAATATTTTAGGACACTATTTGTTTCAGAATCTTTTTTTCTTCATTTCCCTTCTCTAAAAACTGGTGCGTCTTATGGTCCAGAGCGTCTTATGGTCCGAAAAATACAGTATTTATCATTGCAAGGTAAAGTCTGTTGTTGGAAGGTGTCATGTTGGAAGCACCTGCCATTAGTCTTTTAACATTGTTCTTGTATTCCTGAGGCAGTGGGTACACTTTAAGTAGAAGTTACTGCTACTCTTATTGTTAGACTAGGTTACTTGAATGGAGATCGTTTTCAATTGCAAAGCCGTAGTTGGAGTATGTGGAAGCATATTCACTTCTGTAATAGTTTGGTAGTAAGAAGCAGCACGTAGATAAATTGTGGTCTCTTAAACTCATCACCTACTTGTCTAAACACCAAAATTAACAAAAAAAGGATAGACAAGAAAAAGAAAAAGTGAAATTGTGTTCACAAGGTTGTCTGGTATAAGGTAGTGAGAAAAATATTTATAAGTGTAGATTTTTATTACTATATGTATTAAAAAGCTGATTGTTATTGCTGAACACCTCCTCAGAAGCTAAGCCTGTTCTGGGGATTTATAAACACCACTGAATTGACATCTATTTGGCTTTTAAACCAGTTGTTTCCTGATTGGCCAGATTACCTGTTGAATGCATATTCTTAATCTTTCTGTGTGGTATTTTTGCATACTATACAACTTTTATTTTGTTTCATCCATCCCCAGTCCTGGTAGGAGAAGGTCTGGGGTACCATGTTGTACCCTGTGCCTCAATTTCCAACTTCTGATTGGATTAGAAGTAGATATCTAAGCCAAGGACAATTTGTTCAGTGAATAGCCTGAAAGAAATTGGGCTCTTACTCTTGAGAATGTGAAATAAGTGACCCCAGATCTGTGACCTCCAGGGGTGAATGCTGGGGAGATGGTGGCCAATGGAGGAGTCCATGGTTACAGGGATCATCTTGTTTCGGAATGTTACAGAGACCAGTTCAGTTATCACTAAGACTGCTGCATCTCTGATATTTCATTTATATTCTTGAAAACTTTTATCCCCCCTCATTTTATTGAATTGAGTTGATTTCTTTTCTCAAGTCCAAAGTGTCTTAGATAGAACACATCATTGAGCTACCAAACTATACAGAAAAATTACCCATGACAGTGTTCGGTTCTTCACCTATAACTTGTATCCTTAGCTTGCAGCTCATCGTACATTATCAGTAATTCTGTATTAAATGTGTATAAAGTAATAGTGTTAGGAGAAGCAGACACTGCCTAATTATTTTCTCTGCTATATACCTCTATAATATTCAGTTTTCATGAAGCTTAATTATTTTGTATTTTGGAAACCTCTAATGCATGAATCTACCTTTGAATAGTACAAGCAATTTACTGATATTTCACTGGAGAAAATCTAACACATAGCTTCCCCTTTGTGTGTGTGTCATAACCTAGAGATTTGCTCAGTTTCAAAAATGCACCTTTGGAAATTCAAGTCTTTATAACGGGTAATAGACTAACCTAGTTAGCACATCAAAAGAGATATTTTAAAATAAAAAAATAGAATATAAACAATTTTTGAAAAAGGAGGACAGGTAAAGAGTCTGATAATTTAGATGTTTCATATTCTGGAGGGATAAGAGAGTTTTATAACAAAAATAAAACAAAATTAAATATTTTTCAAACTTGTTATGTAAATGATAAAAATGATAATTCTAGTTTGGTTATCCTCTGCCTTTATTAGTGATAGGAAATTGCTTCATCTGATTTCTCAGACCTCATTTCTGGGAGTCACAATGACAGTTTGAACTTTTTGAAAAATGTTATTAGTATGCATTTATAACAGTCAACTTTATAATAACCAATCAAATAAAAAATGAGAGTACTGAGAATTTGGAGAAGGGAGACTCTGGATCCAATGTTGTAGGCTATCAGCTTCTGCATCCAAGTGTTTACAGTAGAGGTAACCACAAATAGGACCGTTGTGATCTTTTAAACTCTTCACAGACTTTTCTACACACCCAAATGCACATTGTAGCTTTAAGAATCCAGATCATTTAGTGGTTGTCTGAGTGTTATCATTCTCCTACCAAGAAATTATTAGTGCTTCTCATGGCAGCTATACTTCCACCATTTCTTCCTATGTTGGTTTCCGCACTCTGCTTCCAGGCTAAACCTCTCCAATATATTGGATTATTCCCCCATCCTACCATTAGTTTGGGTCCATACCTTCTCCCTGATTCCTCAGAGCCATCTAGACTTGAAACTGGAACATTATTTGCTCTGATGGTGCCTTTTATTCAGGATCAGGATAAAATCCCTCTTGCTAAAAGCCCACGCCCTCCCTCTGGCCAGTTGGCCCACACCTGTCCCTCAGGCAAAGGTTTGTCCAGGAAGTCTTGTCTAGCAGCCCCTTGAGCCATTTATTCCCTCGCAGACTGGGACCCCTGTTTTGGTTTTATAAGTCCAGTAGTCTGAGGACCTTCCTGTGTCCATGCCCTTGTCATGCTCTACACCCCGGAATTAGCATTCTAACTCACTTCTTGGTTGCAGTCTGTGCAAATCTGTCCTCCATGTGGTGTGAGTTAGATCTGCATATGCATAAATCAGAATCATGTCTCTATCAGGATCTTTCCTCTCACTTCTGTTAGTTCATTAGTATACCAGTATTTCCCAGTCCATGCCTGTGACCAAGGAATTCCTTCCACCTAGAATACCCTCTCTTTTTTGCTTTGTCCCTTTCTCCTTGTGGATCTGAATACTCAGCTGAGGGCTCACACCCTTCCAAATGCCCCCTTGACCTGTCTAAACTGGTCCAGGTGTCCCTTTCTTAGGAGTCATTATAACTTAACAAAGCATTGAGGATGAGCCTCTGTTGACCCTTCTAGAGGTCCCCTGCCACAGAACAAAGGATGTGTAGGGATTTTTTTTAGGTGCTGCTGAAACTTTAAGGACAACAAAATCGATGTCTATTTGAACTCCTTGATTCTCATAGGTACTAAAAACATAGTGAGAGAGAAATAGATTAAAATCATAGTTGGACATATCTTATAAACTCCTGCTAAGGAAAACCTGACTTTTGAAAGGTATGATGATTATGATGATGATGACGACGAACAACAATGATGGTAAGATGATGAAGAAAATGATGGTCTAGAGCTCAGAAATGAAGGAAGTCAAGAAATTCAGTGCCAGAGAAATTTGACACATGATAAAGTCTTCCTTGACAGCATGGGTAGCCCTGCACATGGCTCCTAAAGGCAGAGGATGACTCCTGACTTACAGAGAAGAGGACCTCAGTCCTATAACCAAAAGGAGTTCATTTCACAGCTTGAATAAATTTGGAAGTAAATTATTTCTCAGAATCTCCAAAAAGGAACATAGCCCAGGGGAAACTCTGGTGATAGACCTTGTGAAATCCTTATCAGAGAACCCAATTATGCCATGCCTGAACTTTATAAAATTTGCAAAACTATACTTTTTTTAAAAAAATAGACATTGTTTTAAGTTGATAGTAATTATCTACAATACTTTTTAATATTAATAGGTTGTGTTAGATATCCAGGGTGAGGCAAAAGTAGGTTTATGGTTGTTTGCATGGAAAATGATATGGTAATTAATAACTAATAATGCAAGAATAAACTGTTTTGTATACTCACAATTGTAAACCTACTTTTGCCCCATTTGTATATTATAGCAAGTTGAATTATGCAAGTTTTTTTTTATTAGAGAAAATAAGTTTTATTCTGTGACTACCTGTATTCCATTCAAAAGTTTAATTTGTATATCCAATTTTATTTTTCATGCATATACACATGCATTTGAATTTACATATTAGAACAACATGCTGTTTTGATTCTAAGAAGTGGAAGTATTTGAATGTGGAATGGAATCATTATTTAGTGTAGAATAAGGACAACTAAATAAAGCAATCAATTTAGCGTCACCATTTTTTAATGTAGATGCCCAAGATGCTGATTGGAGTTATGTATATATTTAAAATGACAAATGTAATATATACATGAAAATGTCTTGCTGTCTTTTTCCTGCAGGTGAATTATTGAGTTTCTTGCAAACTCATTTTCACAAATACCTGCCGTACTTTGGAGAGTGGAATACAAAAGGAATTAATGTTATAAGTGTTATCAAAGGTTGTTCTCTTTATTAACTAACTCCTATGAGCCTAAATGCCAACAATTCTATAAATAGTGTACAGATCTTTTTCCTTCCTACAAAGAAGTCAGGCTTATTTTAGAGAAAATGCTGACTTCTGGTTTATTTAGTTACTTGTGTTGAGAAGAAACACAAGTCAAGTAGCTCCATATATTTATTGACAATGAAATGTTTATATTTAAAAGCATGGACACTGAACTTTCTTAAGGAAATAAATCATATATTAATACAATTGTTTCTCAAAGTCAGACATTTTGTGCATTTTTAAAAAATTTCTATAGGATATGATATTCTTAAATAAGTAGATACTGATATTTATTATTTTATATGCAGAAGGAATAAGTCAATCAAAATATTTTATTTTGAAAACCACACATCTTAGATAATTTATTAATTTTAATTTTTTTAGTTTTTTAAACATTTTATTATATTGTTATTTATACATATACATATACATATATTTCCAAAACAGTTATGTAGCCAAAGATTAAAAATTACTCATAGTCAGAATTCTTTATTGTTACCATGCTTGCCAGTAAAAAAAATTAAATAATCACTTTCAAATAAATTATTTTAATTTAATTTTTTATTAAATGCATTTATTTATTTATTTTTAAATATATTTTTTATTGATTTTAGAGAGGAAGAAGGATGGAGAGAGACATAGAAACATCAGTGATGATAGAGAATCATTGATCGGCTGCATCCTGCATGCCCCCCTCTGGGGATTGAGCCTGCAACCCAAGCAAGAAGAACAAAGGTTCATATTCTTGACTGGAATTGAACCTGGAACCCTTCAGTCCACAGGCCGATGCTCTATTCACTGAGCCAAACAGGCTAAGGGCACATTTTTTTAATTTTAAAATTAGAGAACAGCTGTTGATTCCCATAATAATTTCTCATGTGGTTAAAATATTACTCTTCCAACAAAGTCATACAGATTTATTTAAATGAGACATTTAATTTATTGAATTGGTAATCAGAAATAACATTGCAGTGGCATTTGTGAAGTCATTTAGAATGTCTGCTTCATTATAAAAACAGAAGAAAAGAACAAAATATAAAGACTATATTTTGATAGTGTTTTCTGCATTGCCAATTTTATTTTATTTTTCTCTTATTTCCTTCCAATCTGAATTCCATACCAGAAACCTCCCTCAAGAATATTCCCCATTTTCTTAATTCTCTTCATGAACCCGTGTTCTTCTTGTCTTAACCCTTGTACCACGATCTTTCCCTGTTATCTCTATTTATATATTTTTCAGTTGCTTGTTTTTAATGATGAGATAATTCTTTTAGGATTTCCTATTATAGTTTTCCCTTTTCCTACATAAATTAGGAGGAATATTGAAGAATACTTTCCAGGACCACAGGGTTCATGTTCATGATTCCCAGCACCATCACATTTCTGTCCTGGCCTCCACTCAGAACTCTTTCTCCTTCAAAGAGAGCATTTACAGCTGTTGCTTTTTTAATTAGGAAGCATTTATTTCTCTAGGTTTTTTTGTTTGTTTTTTTACTCCCAGTTGTCAGGCCTGTGAGCCTTTCTCACCTGCCTAGAGTCCAGGGTCCCTATTTTGAGCCACCACTATAGTACCCTGGTGCCTTTGAACTTCTAATCCTGCAGCAAAATTTACAACCTGGATTAAAGCTGTTGCCTTCTCCTCACCTACAGGGAGTCTTTGTGTAGCCTTCTCAGCAACTAGAAGTAGGTGCTGTCACTCTTATGTTTTCTCCCCTAATCTCCAATTCCCCAACTGCAGGGCCTGGGAGTATATGCCCAAGATTGGCCAGCACATGGTAACTGTTCAGTCAGTACTGAATGAATAAATGAATGAATGAATATTCAGTACTTTTATTACTGTTTTTATTCCATTGCTAATGTTGCATAAAATTAACAGTTTTATTAATCTGTAAATACTACCATCTCTCTATATTCCAGAATATGTTTTATGTATGACACATATATAATAAAATATAATTCATATAAAATATTATAGATTTTTTTTTTTACCAAGCTGGATTAGAATATTATGTTTCATTATTCATTCTTATCACTTTTCTTGTTGAAATGGTACCTGGTTACCAGGGCCTGTTGGTTTGATGTACTCTGTGTGTGAATTTGTAGATGATATAGTCTCATGCTTTCACTCTGATCTTAAGATAATAAGAATAGTGATAACAATATCAATAATAGTCCTAATTTTAATATTTATAATGGTAGTACTTATTGAGATTCCCATAGGCCAGGCACAACATTACCTGGCTTATATCGATATACATTATGCCATTTCCTCCTAGTGAGTCCATGAGTTAAATCTTATTGTTAAATATTGTAGAATGGAGAACACTACAATTCAGAGAGGAAAATTCAGTTTCATAACATCCAACAGCTAGTGACCAAACATTGATGTTTGATCCCAGTTATCTTTATTTCTCAAGTACACATGCTAAAATGCCTCACCACAATGCTTGTTCTTGAATTATGTTGTAAATGACCATCTAAATAACCCCAGTTCATTTCTACCCACTTTATTTTAGGACTTAATTTCTGCTTCTTTTTCCGCCTCCCTTACCCATCCCAATGATTATGGTTATTTTGAAGTTCTTTATCAGAATATGTTTCTGAGATTCATTCTTATACATATGAAGTAAAAGGTGTTAATATATGTTACCATTGCTTTTAAATATATTCAGAGTAATTATTCATTATTCTCTTTCATATTTCCAATGAACAATTATACTAATATTTATGTCTATAAAATGCCATTATCACATTGTCTTAGTGTCTTCAGGCTGCTATAAAAGAATACTATAAATTGGGTGACTTATAAACAACATAAATTTATTTCTCACATTTCTAGGGGCAAGGAAGTCCAAGATCATGGCAAAGGCAAATTTGGTGTCTGCTGAGAGCCTGCTTCCTGGTTCAGAGATTTTGAGATAGTTTGGCTGAATCTAGGGGTAAAGATAGGGAACTGGAACAGAATGTTTCACACCGAGAAATCACGTGGAGTGGGTTTTTTAATATATAATCACTGGTTCCTTTAAACAAATGTTATGCGTACTTCTGAGGGTCCAGCATGTTAATCAACACTTCTTGTGCACCAGGCATGAATATGATGCAGTTCCTGGCCTCCAGGTGTTCACAGAGACAGAAAGCATGAGACAATTCCTTGGTGTGATGAAGAGAACAGGAAATCATGAGATGGTTTCAAAGACAGATATGTGTGTGTTAATCATGTGAAACATTAGCAAGGAACGAATTGTGAGTGTGCAAAGTCAGAAAGACAAGAGTCAATTTGGAATCCCTGTGGTTGGAATAGCAAGTCCAAGGGACAGAATGGTGTTGGATAAAGGTATAGACAGACATAAGCATTCTTGTGATCCACCATATAGGTCAGGCCAGAGACCTAGAGACTTTGGGTTTTGTTGACTGGGCAATAAACAGAATGTCAAGATGGTTTTTACCCAAGGACGTGATGAGGCCAGCTCTGGTTCTGCCAGCTGCATGGAGAATGAATGGAAGCTTGTGGAGGTTGGTGGTTGCAGCACAAGTTGGAGATGGTAGCTCTTGTCCAGGAGATAGGTTAGAAAACTTCCTGGAAGGTCCTGAGTGCTTACATTGGTTTCATGGTTAGAGTTGGTAGGGTCTGTGGATTCATCTGTATCAAAAGAAACAGTGTAGGATTGCAAAATTATTTATTTCAACAAAAAAAAAGTAAACATTTGGTAGGTGAGGCCAACACTGTGAGCTTACTTTGTACCACAACTGTTGCCCATTTTCAAGAAGGAAACTTGGATTTTTTATTTATTTATTTCATGTATGTGAATGTATCCTAATTCCCCTTTATCCAGGAGAAGCTATCATAGAATTTCAAATGTGAGAGATTGCTGCGTTAGCAGCAGGCAGCAAAGATGTTACCTAATTTGTTTACAGTAAAGCTGTATTCATAAGCCCCAGCCTTCTCAAACATCTGTTTGTTTAGTACCTCAAGAGCTGAGGAAGTTTAAAAAATCTTCACACATTGTTGCTTAGTCTTTCACATTTATTTGAGAATTTAACTCTCAGCAAGATGTTATTGGAAAGCTCTATCCAAAGGAATGACTGCCAACTTTACCCAAAACTTAGCAATTAACCTCTCTTTAAAGTGTAAATGATGGTCTCCACCTGTGAAGAGCTCACTGCCTTGTCTTGACATTTCTCATTTAAGGCAATGAGTTTCATTCTGTCTTTTGGGATGTAGGTATTGCCTGTCATACCATAATTGCCCAACAAATATGGAAGCTCTAATTTTAGGAGGTGGCACAGGGTGCTATTGAAGACAGTGGAGTTTGGAAACTATAAGTTTTGGAATAAAATATTCGTCTGCTTATTGTCATCTTGTGTGACTTGGTAAATATGCTGGTCCTCCAAAAACTCCATTCCTCTGCCTGTAAATTGGGAAGAATAATACTTACCTTCGAAGTTGGTTGTTAGAATTACATGTTAAAATGTGTTTAGAACAAATAACAGTGTTTACCACTGAGAAAATATTCTATATTTGTGGGTTGGTCCTCTTCCTGATTAGTTAATTAATTGTCATGACTATTACAGTTATGACTTATTTTTTCATGTACAAATAGATGGGAAATGCCATTATCTTCATAGGGGAATGACATGTATTTATACCTGCTCTCCTTTTTTATTTTATTTAGTGAGTAGTTATGATGACATCAAGTTAACTGAAGACAGTGTATTCTAACTATTGCCATTCTCTGCCAGGGAATACCACAGTAAAAAGGTGTTCTTAAATTAATGACTGAACAACATATATGTAATAATGTAGACATGATTCACTGACGCATCATACTGTTTAATTTCTCATTATCACAAAAACTGTATTTGCCCTCAAGTGGATAGTTCCTTAAAGTCACTGTGATTTTCAGTGTCTATGTCCTACTAAGTTTCATTTAATGCCTTGGTAACCTGGTACTAGAAAATAATTTTACCAAAGAGATGAAGGATAGAGGATCCTCAACATTACTTAGACATTGGAATGGTTAGTGTTTTGTGGTTTTTTTTTTTTTTTTTTTTTTTTTTTTTTTTTTTTTTTTTTTTTTTTTTTTTTTTTTTTTTTTTTTAGGCACTGGGGACCTTGATGAGCTTGGGGGCTTCTCCTTGGACCTTGTTGCTAAAAGTTGAAGTCTGCCTATCAGGTCCCTAATTCAGAGAAGCATTGCCTATGATCATATGGTGGGTTTCTGGGTCAACAAAAGAAGGAAAAATCTGTAGGAATATGGGTTTGCAAGTCCTTCCTTATGACAGGAAGGAATGTGAGATTTTATTAATCCACGCATTCATTCATTCATTCACTTATTCAACATATAGAGATCATGGACCTATTATGTGTGTGTAATAGACACTAGGAATACAACTCTGAATGAGGAAAGAAAATTCCTTGACTTCATGTAGCTTACAGTCTTAATGCTGCCTTTAGAATGTGACTTTACTTAATAGGAATGTGAACAAGATCTTTCCCTTCTTAAAACTGCTCTCTCTTTACAAATATCACATGATCTCACTCATAAGTGAAATTTAATAAACAAAATGATGAACAAAATAGATCCAGAGACATAGAAGCATAGGACAAGCTATGGAATTTCACAGGGAATATGGAGGTGGTGGATGAGCAGGAAGAATCCACCAAAGAACTTGTATGCACATAATGCATAACCCATGGACACAGACAATAGTGTGGAAGGCCTAGGGCAGGGATGGGGGCGGTAAAAGGGGACATTATGTAATACTTTCAACAATAAAGATTTAATTTAAAATTAAAAAATAAATAAATAACAAGACTAAAACTGTTATTTTTTTTAATCTATAACACAATGTTTTAATCAAGTTAACCTTCATGTGCATGATCAACCACCTAATACTAAGAGGACACAGCAAATGCAGAATCAAATTTCCAAAGAGAATTAAATGAGATCAATTCTATTTAATCTTCCCTTTGGGATAGGGATGCAGACATGTATTTTAAGCTTAAATCTGGCCATTTCAAATACTTATTATATTTGGCTAATGGACTAGCATTCCAGAGGGAAAAAATTAATCAGAACTCAGTTCCGTGTGCAACTCATGGAGTCAGAACAAAGGAATCAGAAACCAATGAAGAAATGAAGCTCCATACAATATTTGAAAGTTTTTATTTAAAGAAATAGTAAAAAACTACAAAATAAGGGAATTTTAGGAAGTAAGTAAGTTATAGAGGAGATGGCAGTGTTTCTACTAGGGGATTGGATACACCGTTTTTCACAGAAGATTTAACTTGCATTATTATTCCCAGGGAGAATTCTTTCATTTTCAGTTAGAAAAGTACAAAATCAAGGAAAATTCTGAGATGCTGTTTGAATACAATGGGGATAAATGGTGGATGGAATAAAATGCTTCCAAATAAAAGTATTCTATTAAAATGGACTGGTGGCCTATTTTTAAAATGCTGTCATTTATTAATAGAGCTTCAGTAATAAAGAAAACATTTTAAGAGTATGCTATACAAACATAATTTTTGGAAATCAATCTTTTATGATAAGATAGTGGTATATAGAGTATTATAGGTACTCCATTTATGATATCTACAGTGGAGAATATGTGGCATTTTTATGTGTGTGGTTTAAAAATGCCATAGCCCTGCTGAGGAATAGAACTTGATCAATATTTGGAGACTCTTCCTTGCCATTCTCTCCTGGTATCTCTAACTCAGAGGTCAATATTCTACTGAATCTTGTGTTTATCCTTTCCCTTGGATTTTTTTATGTTTTCCTACATACTAGTATATGCATCCAAATATGCAAGATATTATTTGCTTTGCCTGTTTTTTAATCTTGCATGATTATGTTCCATATTCTTGCAACATGCTTTTTTAAAACCCAACTGTAATGTTCTTCAGATTTTTTTTCATGTTGATACGGGTGCTTGAGGATTATGCCGAGTTTTTTATACTGATGCCTCCTAATTTATCATGTGAATATGCCAAATGCATTTATCTTTTCTCCTGAGAAGAACATTTGCAGACTTTGCAGGTTTTGCCTTTAGAAACATATGGCTCGGGACATAATTATGCAGGACTCCTCCTGAGAATGTGTAAGCGTCTCTCTTGGGTGTGCATGGAAAAGCACTGGCTGTCTTATAGGATATGAATATCTGCAAGCCCTCTATAATGCCAAAAAGCTTTCAAAAGTAGCTGTTCAAACTTACACCCCCATCAGCAATGAATAATCTATTGCTCCGTGTACTCAGTGAAACTTACTCTTTCCAAAGTATTTGTTGGTGCAAATATGGTGGGTTTGAAGTTTGCATCTCCCTGAATTCTGCACTAAGAGCATTTTATATAAATTTATTAAATATTCATTATTAGTCTTTCATTAAATGCCTGTTTATGTCTTTTGTACATCTCTTGATGGGTGGTTTTCCTTTTTCTGATTTTGATTCTCAATATATTTGGATACTAATCTTTTGTTAGTTGAATGATACAACATCTTATTGCAGCTTGTTGTTTCATTTTTTTCTGATGTCTGTTTCCTTTAGGATTTACGTTTTTGGAATCTTTTAAAATAAATCTTACCTTAAGAGTACAGCTGCCTCCTGCATGGCCCCCGCTAGGAATCAAGACTGTCGTCCAGGCATGAGCTTCCATGGGGAATCAAACAGCGACCTCCTGGTTCATAGGTCATTGCTCAACCACTGAGCCACCCTGGCCAGGCTACATCTTTATTATTTTGACTCATCCTGTTTATGAACCTGATGTCAGTCTATCTTATTTAATGTCTCTCAATTAAGTTTATAAATTTATTCTTAAAAGCCTTGCTCTGATCTTTGTTTAATTCATTCTTAAGCTCCATGGAGTTTTGTTTTGTTTTGTTTTTGTTTTTTATCTTAGAAATGTTATCTTTTTTATAAAGTGCAATTGCTAAGATTTTATTTTTTATATAAAAATGCAATTGATTTTTATGTATTGATCTGATAACAAGCAAACTTGCTAAACTCTTTTATTTTTGTAACTTGTTTCTAGAATCCAACAGGGCATTTGTGTGAGTAATCTGTGAAAATCATGGAATTATGTCTTTTTTTAAAAAATCTTGTTAACTTTGCCCTAACTGGTTTTGCTCAGTGGATAGAGCTTTGGCCTGTGGACTGAAGGATCCTGGTTCCATTCTGGTTAAAGGCACATGCCCTGGTTGCTTGAGCGCTCACTCCCTAGTAGGGGGCATGAAGAAGCAGCTGATCAGTGATTCTCTCTCATCATTGATGGTTTTTAATCTTTAGCACTATAAAAACTGCTTCAGGGTTATTATTTGTTATGCTTTATTAACTAATTTATTTTAAATTTATATTTATCATTGAAAGTATTCCAGATGTCCCCTTTGTTTTATTTTCACCACCTTGCACCCTCCCCTTCCAGGCTGTTACCACACTATTGTCTGTGTCCATGGGCTATGCATATATGCATGTAAGTTCCCTAGTTACTCTTTCCCACCTACTTCCACCACCTCTGCCTACCCTCTGAAATTTGTCACTCTGTTATTTTTAATACTTTTAATGAAATATATTTCATATATCATTCAATTCACTCATTTGAAATATAAAAGTTAATGATATATAAAATGTTTATACACACACACACACACACACACACACACACACACACACACAGTTTTGCAAACATTGCCACAATCAAATTTAGAACATTTTCATCACCCCAAAAAGAATTCTCATACTCTTCTTAGCCTTTTCTGGACATTTCATATAAATGGAATCATGCAGTATGAGGTCTTTTATAATTGACTCTGTTTACTTATCATGTTTTTACATTTCATCCATGTTGAATCACGTATCAATGCTTTGTTTCTTTTTATTGCCTAATAATATTTCTTTGTATGGCTATACCATGGTTTATTTATCCATTAATTTGTTATTGGATACTAGATTGTTCCCTCTCTTGGACTATTATGAGTAGTGCTGCTTTGAACATCCATGTGCAAGACTTTATGTGCATATGTTTTCATTTCTGTTGGATATAGCTACCAGTGGGATTGCTTAATTGTAGTTTTTTATAGATTCATTTTACCAAGTTAAAGTCATTCCTTTTAATTATAATTGTGTTTTATCACAAAGAATTGTTAAATTTTCGTTATTACAGATTTAGATAACTCATTGCTTTGTGTTGTTTAGTATTCCATTGTATGGATGTATCACCACTTGTGTATTCAATTCAATGAGTGAATAAAACATTCACAAACTAGAGTGAAACCAGCCCTTAAAAATCCTTCAAACTATCTAGTTGTTACAAACAAGTAATATTAAGCTTTTTAATTTCTATGTATATAGAAATGCCCTAAACTCCATTGTCCTGCTACAGCTTCTTTCGATCATGGAGTGACTATATATTTATAGAATAATTACTCGGAGTGGACAGCACAGTTCATCACTTTTCTGTTCAATTCCTCTTCTACTTCAACATATAGAAATATTATGCCAAAACCAGTTTGGCTCAGTGGATAGAGCGTCGGCTTGGGGACTGAAAAGTCCCGGGTTCGATTCTGGTCAAGGGCATGTACCTTGGTTGAGGGCATATCCCCAGTAGGGGGTGTGCAAGAGGCAGCTGATCAATGACTCTCTCTCATCGATGTTTCTAACTCTCTATCTCTCTCCCTTCCTCTCTGTAAAAAAATCAATAAAATATATTTTTTTATAAAAGAAATATTTTTACTCCCTTGGATATTTACAGACTTAATCTGCATAGAAGATAAGAGGACCTGTCCATGTCATCTATCTCTGAATAGTTTTCAAAGTTAGACATGAGAAGAATTCAGTGACTTTAGCAGTAGTCGCTTGAGTGGACTCACAGGCAAACGTTCATTCCATTTACCATGTTTCCCCGAAAATAAGACATCCTCCCAAAATAAGACCTACTTACAGGTTTCCTTCTGAGTGAAATATAAGGCATCCCTCGAAAATAAAGTCCCCTAGGCTAAACATGAGAGATTTGGTCCACTGATTCTGAAAGAAATGGAGTCACAAGAAATTCACCAGGAAATTCAGGAATTGAATTGTTATGATGATGTTCCAGAAGATGATGTCATGATTGTCACTGAATAAATGAGTAAATTCTTGATACTGTAGGATTCACAGTTTGTCTGGTTTGTGTTGACAACTACCGTACTACCGTATCGTATACAGGTAATAAATTTCTTTTATTTTCATTTAACAATAAATGAGTTCCATATTCTTCTTCATGGAAAAATAAGACATCCCCTGAAAATAAGACCTAGCGCATCTTTGGGAGCAAAAATGAATATAAGTCACTGTCTTATTTTCGGGGAAACAGGATACTTCCAATACCTTCTTTTGATCCCAGAGTGCGGTTAGAGGATGTATACATGTGTTTATTGAGTTATACATATGCCAAACAATCATATATATTGCTTGCTCTGATATTTTTTTATGTGAAGACCCAGCGTTAATAAACGAGAGTACTAGAATTCAGAAATGAAGTTCACCCCAAATGTTTAGCTTCTGTTTCCCTTCTGTAGGTGTTGCAGAGCCCACAGAAATGGGAAGCAGAGTGATGAATTAGTAATGCTTTGTGGTACTCCAGAAGAGGCTTGAGTCTTGATTTATACACACAATTAAAAGTAAAAATGGAAGCCATTCTCTTTCATGTGTTTACTTAGAAACTGCTTGGGTTGAGTTGTAAAGCAAGCTTTTCATTTCTTTCAAAAGTATAATTTTAATAACTTGAATGGATTATATGCTTTCTTGAGTTTATTATTAAATACGTAAGTCTTTTACCATCTTGTCATTACTTAAATAATATAATATTGATACGTGCAAAAAATTTAAATAGTAAAGTATAATGTAAATGGAAATTGTTGTAGATAGTAATAAAATGTTTGCAAGCTGCTATATATTACCAAGTTATGTCAGCAGCTGTAGCCATCAAATTGTTTATTTTAACACTAAAGGAAGTTAACAGAATTATTATTCTGAGAATTTACTCAAATAATGAGCAGAAAAACCCACAATGTTAAAAGGATGTTTGAAATCATGAATGAATAGAGTCATTTTAAAATTTTACATTTTCTATCTATTTTTTCTTTTCCTCAAAGGAAGGTTGCTTTTACCAGACATTAGGTCTCTGCAGCATGATACAGGGCAAACTGTTAGAATTTGACACAGTTTGTTACTGACTATGAATGAGTTTACTGAATCTAAGCTTTGAGAAGTATCCTCTTAAATTTCCTCTGTAGCAGCCCCTCACAGCTCATGCTCTCAACAGATAGAGCCTTTTAAGTTGCAACAAATATTCTCAACAGAGGCAGTAATGGCTTCAAGGGGGCAGACCTTGTTTTCTGTTGGGAAGGGCAAAATCACCTCAGACACTATAGTGCTCTGTGGTCCTCCAAAGGCCACAGTGTTAAAATTGCCTGGGGGGAATGGGGATTTTAGGGGGAAGGGAGTCTAAAAAGACTTCAAAGGGGGCTAATAATGAAGAAGGGCAGAAAAGTATGGCGCTGAGAACCTGGAGATGTCTCATATAGAACTCAACTGCTGGGGCCTGATTTGCGTTTGGAGTCCTGTGTCCTGAGAAAAGTTTTACTGTAGGTGAAGTATACAAATGTTCTCCTATCAATATAAAACTATTTCCTGTCTGTTATCTCTAGCTCTTTATAGAAAAATGCAAACAAGTTTATAATTCTCTAAGACAAGAAGCTTAGTTATGCTTTTTCCCTGACCCCTAAACTCTTGTTACTAAATGAAATTTGGGAAGTATATTCCATTATTTGATGTCCTTAAGTGGTGGTGGCCACAGTTTGAGGAAATCAAAGTCAAAAATTGATATTGGAGTGTGGGGACTCTTTTTTTTTAATCTTTTTTTATGGTTGCTTATCAAAACTATAGATAGTTCCAAACTACTATAAGTAATAGTGTCCAAGCGTGTTTTACATTAGCAGTTTTCAAGTCTGGCTGGACTTAGAATCACCTGGGAAACATAAAAGACTGATGCCTGGACCCCTGGACATCAGTCTCAAGGAGACTGATGTTACTAGTTGGAGAAGGAGCCTGGGGACTCAGCTTTTAAAGGGCCCCAGATGACTCCTGCAGCCAGGAGTCATGGCCTCCTCTTTGAGTTCTAAAGTAGCCTTTTTTCCTATTAAAGATGCCCAGGGCTGTACACACCTGGCTTTGGATCAGACCAACAGCTTTGTAGTCTGTAGTCTAGTCCTCTGTGGAAGAGCTTGACTCTGAGTCTACAGGAGACTAATTTATAGCATTTGTCATTTTGAAATAATCATAATAGCAGATATTCATTGAATCCTTGCCTGTTTTAAGCACTTTTTGAGGAGTTAACTCATTTAATTCTCCTACCAACCTATGAGATAAAAATAAACTATTATTATTTCCATTTTCAAGTGGGTATAAACCAATAGGAAAGAATTGCCTTAGGATTTAAACATTGGCATTATGACCACATATTAGGATAATAACCGTTTTCTCTACTTCCTCTGGGATTCTCAATGACTCTTGCAAATAAAGTGTGAGCATTACTCACATGGAGCAAAGGGATCTATATAAATACAGAGGTGAAGGGGAATGGAGCAGCCCTCAAGAAGACCTGTCCTCAACAGCATAATGGTGAGGAGCATGCCATAAAGAGCTATGCTGGCCACATGAAAGTGCCCTAAAGAGGGACTTTGAAGGAGAAAGCGATTTTTTGAAGCCAAAGTGAGCAGCAAGAACGTAGGTGTGAATGCAGTTCATTTTCACCTGGAGCCATGTGAAATAGTATGTAGATTTATAGAAATATTAGGTCAAATATATGGAATTTATAATAACCTGCCATGCAACCTTTATCTCTAGCAATTTCATATGGTTCAACCAATGAGCCAGGGAGAGACACATGACAGGGCTGTGAATGTCTCTGTGGATACTAATGACATAGCATCAGCTGGAGAAGGGCTGGGAATGCCACTGGCCATTGGAGTCACCCATGACTTGTTAATTGCATCAGTATTACATGGAGTCAACTCTTGCAACTGAATGACTTGCTCATCTAGACCATAGACCTATACTAATAATTCCTTAAAGATCAGCACCACAGAGTGACTTCAGTATCCCTAAGCCACTTGTGAATGACAAGATGATTGGAAGACAGGAGGAGACATGTTTCATTTGGGCTGACACTGCTTAGCTTCAGGGGTTGTGGAAAAAACTTGCTGAATGGTAGACCAAGGACTGGACCTGGGCCTCAGAGTCAGGTGCGCTCTCCCAAGACACGAGTCAGGAGGGATAAAAACTCAAATGTGGATGCACTCTGTAGTGAGCCAGAGTGCCTTCTAAGTCAAAGAACAACCTTAACAGTCTTCGTACATACACACTGAGGAATCCCGTGTCTCGCATCTGCCATGGGGTGTTCCGGAGAGCATTATCCCTGACATGACCATCTTCAAATCCTCCACAAACTGAATGCAGGGCACCAAGACCCATTTTACACTTAAAAGTTGAATTGATCTGAAGTTTACACCACACATGTAGGAAGCAAAAAATTGATGTTAATAGCAATACTTTTAATTAATCTTAAAAGCAATAATTTAGGGATTTAAAAATATAGTGTACATGCTGCACATAATTTTTATCAGAATTATTTATGGCTTTTGTTGATGTCACTTAATTTTTATTGTAGACAGCCAGGTGAAAAATCTTAGCCTACTGGAGAATTGTTTGTAAAAACTTTGTCATTAAGCATAACATCCTGTGAATTGTTTGAGAGCCCTACAAAACAGAAAGCATCAACCTAAGTGTTGCCAGCCAGTCTGATTAGAAAAGAGCTCTTCACAAAAAGATAACAAGACACCTGGATTACTTCCTTTTCTCTTTATTAAGAGTCCGTATCTTGAGTAGAATGTCATTGAGTAATGATGGAACATATGGGAAAAAGTTGTTCAACTGCCATGTTACCTACTGGGTTTCTTAGCATCCAGAAAGTGTTATGAAATTAGCAGAAGTAGCAGTGTTAATGGTAGGGATTAATCTTTGAAATTAAGGAAGAAAATCATTATAATAAGTAAATCTCTTTGACCTGTTTATACAGCATCCCTTACTTTGATGTGGTAAGAATGCTCTTAAGCATAGTGGCCCTTGGTTAAATGAGAAAGCTATTAGGTTGATGAAAGTGTTTAAACAAGTACAGGCTACGGCTGTGCTCCCTTTGGATGAACAGAGTTTTTTTGGCAGAAAATTATTACACAATTGGCATAGATTTGTAAGCTTCACTGCATGTCTGCAAAAATCCATCATTTTTCTTCCCTTCTCCCACCCTTCTGTTGGGTGAAAATCCTGACTTCTATACTATTCCAAGTAATTGGAAACTGAGTCTGCCCAATTTTTATGGGATTTGAGTCTATGCTCAATCTGCTAGTCCCAAGGAAAAGATTGGTTTATAGACACCTGATATGTTGCTATTTGGAATAAACCAGTAGGAGCACGGATATAATCTGCTCCAAAGAAATGATCATGCAGGAAGAGTTTCTTCAGATTTAGTCCATGGTGAATCCACCAAATGGCAGATAGGCTCTTGAATTCCTTTAGTATATGCTAGGAATATTGTGTGTGAATGTAGAGTCGTAAACTGGTGATTAATAAGCTGGATAGTAGCACTTACTATTCAACATTATATACTATTACTTTATCAGGTAATATGATGAAGCAATATATGTACGCCTATGAATATGTACTTTATTCAGTTTTATTTCTCTTTTATAAAGGATATTAAAAATATGCTTTTCCTAATCCTATTTCTAAAGCTAATATCACACTTTAGGGCAATACTCTACCTTTCTTCTTTCTCTTGGGAGGAATACTCTCTTCTGAACCCCATCCTACAAGAGTGCCTATTTCCTCAACCTAAGTGTATCTTTATCATTTGTCATTGCTTTTCTTTTCCACCTCAAAACAGAATCATACAGTATCTGAGAATCAATGGATTTTCAAAGCTATGAGCTATACAATGTATATAAATTCTATTCAGTCCCATAAGGTTTTTGATGAAAGTTCTTAATGCCAATATTTGCACTTAAGTTTGCATAGAGTTATACCATAACAAAATGGGTAATTTCTATATTATCATTCAGCTATTTATTAACCTGCAGACAAATGTTGCTTCAGATTACTGGAGTATCATAAAGATCAAAACTATGTTAAGGTTACCTGGGTCATCTCTAAGTAGTTCTTTATAGATGTTAACCACCATTTCCTCAGCCTACCCTTCCAATTTCTGGCTCAATGGGTGCCGGATCAAGACCAGGAAGCTATATTTCTAAGTTTCGCAGTGATGCTGATCCTATAGGCCCAGGAACACACTGAGAACCACTGCTAAATGCATTTTGAAATCATAAAAGTTATTTATTGAGTGCTCACTCTGAATCAAGGACCTCTTTAAGCATTTCACTGTAGAATTACATTTAAATCTCACAGCAAGCTTATGAGGATGGCTCTGGAGTAATCCTGTTTTATAGAAGAGGAAACAAAAGGTGACAGTTCAGGGTAATTTCCTAAGTCATACAACCGGTCAGGGTAGCCCTGGGATCTGAACTCAGGAGTGGAGGTCCAGAGCTCATACTTGTAACATCAGGGGGAGACAAAAGCCTTCCTAAGTCAACCATTTTGTAAGTTTCACTAATTCTATAATTTTTTGTATTTCACCAACTCCATATTCCTGAGATGTGTTGAACATGGAGATGCCATATCCTATATAATAAAAGAGGAATATGTTTATTATCCGGGTGTAACGACCAACCGCATAATGGCCGGATCACATATCTGCAGGAGGGTGGGGCAGCGAACTACAGGATGGGGCAGGGCAACAAGCTATGGTTGGAGATGGGAGGAGCTCCAGGAGGATGGGGCAGTGAGCCATGAGCAGGTGAGAGCTACCAGCAGGGGTGGGCAGGTGGCCAGCTGAGGCAAGCAGCAGCAAGCTACTTGTGCATGGATTCATGCACAGGGCTACTAGTACTTTTATAATATCTGTGAGACTAAGGATGCATTAATGCTTTTAGCTTCCTTTCAATCTGTATGTACCCAAGGAATAAACAAAGAAAAATCTGCCTCATACAAGATTACACTTGTCTAAAATGTTCACCTATTTTAATGGAGAATAAAGAAAGCAGGGTAAGAAATTTCACACTCAGCATAATACTACCTATGGGGAAAATTACTTATAGGAAACAAACAAACTGGAAAACAAAATATAGTGCAATGCCATCGCACACACCAGAGGATATTCTACATGGGCATTTTGAAGGACACTTTATGCCATATTGCAGGCTGTTTCTTTGACAAGGCAGTGCAATTGATAAAGTAAGGAAGTGAATCATTTTATTAGAATTGCTTCTGCATTTTACATTAATACAGATTAATTAATTTTTCATAAGAAGTAAATGGGGTTGTTTTTATTTTTTAAGTGTTAAGTTAGAGCAGAATGAGTGGGTACTCAGAAAAGTATGTGAGAAAAAGCTAGCTATGTGTCTCAGAATATTTAACTCACAAAGAGGTCCCTTACTCCAATGCATTTTATTCTGATAAAAACTCTGAATAGGAGGCATCACTCCCAGTTTTAGACAAGGAGCCTGAGACTCTGATTTGAAATGCATGTGGCAGGTCCCGGGGCAGAGTTTCACCCCTGGAGCTATACTTTCCCCCAAGGAAAATGGGACTCTGGGGCCTGCAACAACCTGGAGACCCAGGGAGTCCACAGTTACATGCAACAGCCTTTTGGTTTTCAATGATGCCACAGTATGTTTTTACTCATCAAATTAATGTAGAAGGTGACATGATTTTCCAAATAGAAACAGTAGGAAAATGGAGGGAGAAAGGCTATTTTTGCATTCCTGCCATTTGAGAGGGGAAGGATGGATGTTGATTTTTGAGGAAGGGTTGGGGTGAGCTACGGAGGAAACTATTGGCTTAGGATGATCCTGTAAGTCACTGACTGCTGTACGGAAGCCGATATGCTCTGAATACCTTCAATCCCTTAAACAGAGAAAGCAGGGTACACTCAGTAACATTGTGCAAGCTTCTCCTCCCTCTGTTGTCTAGATCACCAGGCCCTGTCTTCTCAGAGTGAGGTACCAGACCCAGGAACAGCATCCCCTGGCAGCTGGTTTGACACACAGCATCTCAGGATGCTGGGGTAATTTGAATACCTGTCAGGGTTTGAGAGAAGCTTCCCAGGCGCCCCTGTAATTGTAATACTTGTATCTCCATGTAGTCAAAGAGGGGAGCTGCCTTAGGTGAGGATGTTGATGTGGGAGGGGAGGTCTTTGAAGGGAGTTCATGGGCCATCAGGGACAGAGGGGCTGTGTTGGATATCAGGGCTTAGGTGGGGCCAAGTTCCTCTGTGCTTCTAGGCTCCAGCTGGCCCACTGGCCAAATGGTGCTCATACCCAAGTTCTTAGCAGCTTTTGTTCATGATTCCCAGTGGCTGCTGGGAAAGTATTTTCTTCCTGGGGTAGCTGTGGGCTCCACGGGGAAGGAGTGATGAGGTCAAGTCCCTATAGGACTTCAAGGAACCTTATTTGAATATGATTTATTTAACAGGGCTGTTGAGGGCCATTAACTGATGGCTCAGAGATATAAGCACTGTTGCGTTGTTTCCTACTAAAACTGCTTCTCTGTTTAGGCATTCAGTCTCATATTTGATGCAATAATTAATGTACATTCAGTGCTTTGAGGGAAGACCACTGACCTCTTCTGCACATAGATGTCAGCTCTTCCTGACTCCTCTTGGCTCAAGTGTCTCTGTGAACTTGCATTTCCACCTTTCCCCTTCTCAGCCCCCTGGGGCTGCCACTTCACAGGAACTCCAGTGGCTGGTGTTACAGTTTCCACTAATTGCCTTATCATTTTAAAGGAGGCATTAATTGCACACATAACCTCCTCTTTTCCTCTGAATATCATATTCCTTTTATGAAGAGTGACTACTTCAAGTGCTTTCCCATCCCCTTCCCCGCTTTTTCCCTGTCAATGGGGAAACAAGCACCCCTTGGGTGAGTTAGGAAATCTTACCTCAGCAATTAATGTAACAATGTATGCTATCAAATATTGCTTCAAGTTTACTTCCTGAGCGAGCGCAGATGTCTAGTTTTCTCCAAACTCCCTTTTTATTTTCTTGAGCCTATTGAAATAATTAAAAATGGTAGAAAAATATTTTAGACATAGTGTTTTTCTTCCCATTAATTTCACACCATTTTAAAAAATAGTTCTGTTCTTTTTAGATTTCTCGCCCCAACTTTCATATGTATATACAGCACACAGTATATCACCTGTAGTAACACATGTGCGCACACACACACACACAATTTATACATCAAGAATGGTGCATCAAGGACTATGCTTATTTTAGTCATGTATTTCAGACCCTGGCAAGGCCAATACCCTACAGTAGCTTCTCAATGGCTTAATAAAAACTTGCTTTATGCTTTAATGATCTGTACCTCTTTTTGACTGAAAGAATATTTAAATTTTTTGAAATTGAAATTCTCTTATAGGTACTATCTCAAAAACAATTGGAAATTAAATATTTTTTTTTCCTAATAAGTGCTTAGTGTTTAGGTTGGGTTTCCTAAGAAGCCCACTCTCCATGAAGAGTAGCACATAGGAAGATTTTTGGGGGGCTCTTGGAGTTGGCGCCCTAGAAGGAAGCAGGCCTGGATGAGGGAGAAGTTGAACTGTTGGGTCCTCACAACAAATGCCCCAGTTGAACTACCAGGGCAACTGTAGGGTTTGCTTCTGGCAAGGAGACTGGGCCTCTATACCCCAAAGTCTACAGGTGATGGGATGCAGGCTGCTCCGGGAAGGGAGAGAGAGTCTTCGTCTGAGTCCCTGCACAAGGGGCTGACAACTGATGTTGGTGGGTGTTCTAGCAGCTTGGCAAATTGGCATTCCCTTCTTGAGGGGGTCTGAACAGAGCAGAGCAGCACTCACTGCAGTTAGCATGAATTGCAATAATGTTACTGGACTTTAGCCGACAAGCCAAATCAATGATCAAAATAATTGTTAAATGATGCTTATTGTAAACTTTGATGTAAACAGCAGACTATAAAAATATTTGTGCAATATGTCAACTGTGTAAAATATTCATAGACAGGAAGCTAGAAAAAGGTATCAAAATGATAGGTGGCGTTTAGTTTATTCTTTGCTCTTTTTCCGAGCGGTTCTAATTTAATAATTAATATTTACTACCTTATGGTAATTATCCCGTGGCATTGGCTCACCCTAAGTGTTTGAATTTATCCCAAGGGCCATGATCACCTTCTGTTCCCCACTCCCTTATCTGTCACATAGATTGGTTTTGATTAATTCACTTGTCCCTTCTTGTTTGCTTCTGTTCCAACACTTGCCATGTTGCCATTGCCCTACTCCCATTTTTCTTGGCTACCCTTGGTTGTTTTTTTTTTGAGACAATGGCTCACACTGCATCAAACCCTTTAGTATGTTCAGAGTAAGCAATTCTAATAAGGCATTGAAGTTTTCTGTCACTCCTCTCCCACCAGTGGAGTAAGCGGCTTATATGGTAGTTATGTCTATAGCATGTTGTTCTTTTTTTTTATATATATATATATATATATATATATATATAATATATTATTGATTTTTTACAGAGAGGAAGAGAGAGGGGTAGAGAGTTAGAAACATAATTGAGAGAGAATCATCGATCAGCAGCCTCTTGCTCACCCCCTACTGGGGATGTGCCTGCAACCAAGGTACATGCCCTTGACCGGAATAGAACCTGGGACCTTTGAGTCCGCAGACCTATGCTCTATCCACTGATCCAAACCGGTTTCAGCAAGCATGTTGTTCTTACTGCTTGCAGGGGAAAAAGCCTTGTGTTATATTGCTCCTGCGTAGTTTATTTTAAAAATACCTCCGTGTTAACAGGGTGCTTATATGTGTGGGTGTTTGCAAGTTAACATTACTTTTTACCCTAAGGATGAATAATTAGCAGTTGAGAACCTAAATTAGGATTGGTACCTGGGCCCTTCAAAAATGAGTACTGAGACCCATCCCAGGGGGTTGACCAAATCAAAGGAGTGATGGTGTCATGTAGTCATGGATGAGGCATGATGTGAATACATACATGTGGTTCAAAATGTTGGAAAGGCCCTGTCAACCTTATGTAGTGTCAAATTCTGGAAAATCTTGCATTCTGGAAAGTCTTGGACTTTGAGGGCAGGGCCCTGTGGGACATCTTCCCAGCTTCAGAAGACTGGGTCTTGGAGACTGGCCATTCCTGCCAGGCAAATGCTGTTGTGTCCATTTGGGAGTGAACAGTCCTCTCACCTGGAAAGTTCTGGCCCCAATGCCTGAAAGCAGAGAAAGTGACTTCCCCAGCAATAAATCTAGGCTGTATGACTTTTGTGTCTACGTGGGCCAATTGGATCTAAAACTGTTTTCTTTTAAACCACATAATGGTTGTAGTGACAGGATAATTCACCAATTGTTCACCATCTTAGGATATTGATATTCACCAAAAGAAGCTTTCAGTTGTTTATTCATTATGTATTCAGATAGTATGAGACTCTCTGGAATCCTCATCTCACACTTGCTTACCAGAAGGAATTGTACTGTTGGCTTTGATGATGAAAACTTTGAGGTGGGCACTTAGAGAGTTAAAACCAAAAGAACTGTTATACTCAGGGGAATCTAGGATGCCCATTTGGTAGAAATATTTTGGTATTCTCAACCTAGCAAACAACAGGATACAGGAAATATATAGCTTAAAGCTCAGGAAAAAGTACAGCTTAAAAAAGTAATCTTATGGCATACAGTATGTAATTTTCAAGATAAATTGCTATTTCTAAATAATACAGGAATGATGGAGTTATCAGTGCAAAAGGATTTTGATAATTCTCTTCTAGATACCTAAGTGCATATTGTTCTGAGTAATTTTAAAGACGATAAACTAAAGAAAGATCTTTCAAATCCATGATTTTAGATTGTTTGAAAATACCATTAATCTTTTTCTAGCCCTCTTTTATGAAAATATTTCTAAACCTATTTGAAATTTTGCTCTGAATAAAGCTTAAACTAGCTGCATAATCTTGGGTTAACTCTGAAGTCCTCATTCATATTTATGGTTTTGCTAGAGATATAGTAAATCCATTGCATGCTTTGTATTTAGGAGACTGCAGAACCACTTTCCAAACTAAGCTTTATTTGATTATGCTCCTGTGAAGATATTGCTGTTTTTGTTTGTTTTTTTCTTTTTAAAATTTACTTTATTTATTTATTTATTTGTTTATATTGCTTTTTATTGAATCTTTTTTTCCCCCTGTGAGTTTCTTGTGAGCATCACAGTAGAGTTAAAAATAGATCAGAGCTGGCCTGTGTGATGTAGAACCATAATGTGTATTTCTTATTTATGAGCTATAGAAGAATTTCCTTTCTCTTTCTCTCCTTTTCTGAATATCTACAAATAACAGATAACTTCCTGGAAAGAGGGCACTGGCTTTACAGAGCATTTACTTTTTTTAAACGAAATTAAATGAATCAGTTCTTAAACATAACAATATCTCCATTAAAAAAAAAATCTATGCTTTTCACAAATGGATAGAACATTAGAACTGAGCTCTGTCCCAGCATTGGGTAGTGTGTTCATAATTCACATTCGCAGGTTCACTTGGGAAGACTTCTTATAGGATGGAGACAGTGCTTCCTTTGCGTCAAGCCTTGCTACCCAGCTCCCTTTGGTCAGGGGTCAGCAACACCTACTTCCCCAGATTTCTCAGCCATGAAACCAAACATGGCCAGGCTACCTTGGTTTAAGCATTCCACTTACCGCAAGCACCATCTGCCCAGGTTGGCACCGTGGGATCCTGGGGTTTCTCTTCCCAATTATTTTGATAGCACCAAGATACACAAGCCTTCTGATACCTGTCAGAGGATCAGAAACCTGGGTGTGTCCCCTAAAGACAAAGACATAGTAAACTGCCAACCCCAGAAAGCTCTGGTTGGTCCTACAGCAGCGGGGGCCACTTGCTTCTGATGATGACACACAGCTTCTGTCCCCACTGAAATCAGGGCAGACAGGGGATTCATTCAAAGTAATACCAGTCATACCTGTCTGCCTGCTCATTTCCTATATGGTCCTGGTCTAGACTGGCCCAGGTGTCTAGCTGGGAACGGCCAGCAGGTTCAGTTCTCAGTGGCCATCTTCCCTGATGCAGGCTCAGGCTGGGTTGAGTGGTGGTTGGCGTCTGTTTGTAGTGGACATTTGGTATAGAGATCCCTGAGGACTCAGAAGTCCCTGTCACCAGCCCTGGATCCTGCATCTGCCTTCTGGTGAGATCATAGAGACCTTGTTTCTCATTCCATCAGGGCTGTCCTAATCCTTCCCCTATATTTCAATTATTTTTATTTTCTAAAATTTCTAATAAGATGGAGGACTAACTCCTACGTATATATGAGAACAAATTTCATTTTCAAGTGATCCATTGGGAACAAAGATTATTTCATAGGTTTCTGTGTTTTACTTGATGAATTCAAAGTATGTATACCAATGAAAAGCTGGCCAGTCGTTCTTTAAGAGCATGGCTTTGAGCCACCCCCCAAAAAATATTCTGAAAAACCTCTATGCATTCAGCCCAAGGCAGACTGAGCTTGAATTTGCAGTGATACCTTCTTGATGGATGATGTTGTCACTTGGCCCCAAGTACAATTGCGGGAGTAACACTATGTTCATTGTTTCTGAACCCTGTATGAGATGTTTGGGCTTAGAGACTGATTGTGAAAATGACATTGATTGATAAGTCCTCTAAGGGATTTTAAATGTGCCTCTCTTTGTATGTATGCCTATACTGAAAGAGGTTTTTTTATTTTTAATTTAACCTGTTAATGTTATTGTATTACTCTACTTTATTTAATTTTCTAGGGAAATCTGTTTAGAAAACCACTCTGGAATCATAATGCATCCCAGTGTCCAAATCATAGACTTTGCCATCATTTATAACACTGTAGGGTCCCATTAGGATGACATTCATTACCCAAATGTTTATTGTGTGTCTCTGTGTCCGTTGTTCTCTGTTAAGTGCCAAGGGATAAATAAATCATAAGATCACCCTCTCTTCTTTAAGAGTATAAAGTAAAGATTAGAAGACATGAGTATATGAAATATTAAATACAGTGACATAATAGCTTAGAAGAATGTCATTGGTGGCAGAGTTACTGGTGAGAAACTATCATTAGAAGAGCAAATAATAAATTCCCAGATATACATTCTAGAATGTCTTGGAAGGGGATGTGGGTGGGACAGCCATTGACTCCTCTGTGCTTCTATTGATCCAAAGTGAAACATGTACAAAATAGGAAGGATGATCTGTGGAACATGGAGATAAAGGAAAGAGACAGAGGGGAGGAGCTGAGTCAGAGTGGGTGCCGGAGACACAGAGTCTGGTCCAAGTTGGAGGTGTGTCGGAGACAAGGCAAGAGCCATGGGCAGCCTTGCAGATGGCCTTGTTGGAGTCTAGTGGAGGTTTTGTGGCTGTGCCAGTGTAAACAGGAGTCAGTCATGAGTATCTTGGTCCATTCACAAACTAACCCTGATGGCAGACCTGGGTGCAGGTGTGTGGATGGCCTCAGGTGCCGGACTGCCTGAGCTCCAGGCCAAGCTCTGCCATTTACAAGCTCAATGATTTGGAACATGGCATTCTACTATTTTTTTTTCAGCTTAGATTTCTTTTTTAATTTTTTTACAGTGATAAAATATAGATAATAAAATTTATAATTTTAGGTGTATAATTCAGTGCCATTAAATACAGTCATAGTATTTTGTAACCATCACTACTATTCATTTTTAGAACATTTTCATCTTCCAAAACAAAAACTCAGTGCCTTTAAGCAATAACTCCCATCTCCTTCCTCCTAGTCTCTACTTTATCTCTATTAATTCTAGGTACCTCCTGTAAATACAATTATATAACAGCATTTCTTTTGTGTCTGACTTATTTCACGTAGCATATTGTCTTAATCACGCTGTAGCATACATCATAACTTCATTCCTTTTTAATAAGCCACTGTATGGATATATCCCATCTTGTTTATCTACTCATCCACCAATGAACACTTAATTGTTTCCACCCTCAGGCTACTGTAAATACTGCTGCTGTGAACATGGGTGTGCAATGATCAGTTTGAGTCCCTGCTTTCAATGCTTCTGGGAATGTATCTAGAAGAAGAAATTCTTGGTTACAATGGTATTTCTGTGTTTAACTTTGGACCTTAGTTTTTTTTGTTTGTTTGTTTTTATGTATGAAAGGGGAATAATAATAGTGCCTAATGAGCAGAGTTGTGAAGATTAAAGATTAAACATGTTTAGACATGTTTAGAGGGGAATTGGTATATGGGAGCTGGTGGATTTTACCTGGAGACACTTTCTTGTAGAGCCTGCCTGGCAAGCACCTGGAAGTGGGGTCTAAGCAGCAGCACTTTTATCCAACAAAGCATCTTGCCTTCCTAAATTCTTTGATTTTATAAATGTTCACAGTGTATCTGTTTGTGCAGTTTATAATGTTAACTTGGAAACACCTTGTGTATTGGCTAAAGCCTCCTGGTTAAGGGGGTTATTCAGACATGGATTTCCTGTTGACAGTTCAACAATTATTGATAAGTGATTATCAATAACCAATTCTTATGGCTAATGGTTCTCTGAAAGCTGTGTGTTGGGCTAAGAGGGAAAACTCTCCTTAGAGATGGACCTCCAGCGTGGACACTTGGCCATGGCTAAAGAGCACTGGAGCCCTGGACAGCGTATTCCCTATGCAGGTGTTAGTACCATGGATGTGTTTGCTCATGGTCATTGGGAAGAGGTCATATTATAATAAACACTAAACCACTTTTAGCTTCTTTAGCCAACCTACTTTCCTAAATCTGTTGAAATTATTCTGTTTAAAGCCCTGTGTCAAATAACGTACAAAGCATCTTGAGAATGTGAGTGAGCTATGAGATCAATGAAGGTAGCATCTAAAGGACTTGGGTAAAATGACAACAATATAGTCTTTTTTAAAAAAAAATCTGATGGGAAGTGAAGGGATGTTTTGAGAAATGAATTGATTATACCAACAATTTGATGTATGATACCAGTTCCAGTGTATATGACCATTGGAGAATGTTCATACTTCACTTATTTTGTTATGGACAGTACTTTTTATTGAAGTGTGTTGGTGCTTTGTTGAAAAGAGAAAAAGTGAACTTTTTTAGAAAGAGATACTTGTGAAGGAACAGATAGAAGCTTTTCACCCCAATTGTGCTCTCTCCCAATCTTCAAATTGCCTAAAATCCTTTAGGAGAGGGCTTTGTTGGGGAAAGTGTGTGAATTGGTACCCTCTCTGGGCCCACTGCTAAAGCAACAAGGACTTGAGTGCCCCTTCACTGGTCCTTCTAGACCCAAACAACAATAAACATCCTGTTTACTGATGCTTGAAGTTCTGTTACCCAAAGAACAAAAGTTTTCACTCTGTAACTTACATCAAGAATACCTTCGGTTGAATGTTTTAATGTGTTTGTGCTGAAGTCAGGCTGTACCAAGTCAAGGAAACCATTAAAAGGGCTCTGCCCAGGTGAAAGGGCAGGCATTGTGACTCAGTGGTGAATTGGAGGGGGAGTCAGGCAGAGTGGGGGTGGAAAAGTGGAGACTAAGGGTGAGGTATAGGAGTGGTGGGATGCCAGAGCAGTGAAGATATCTGAGATTCCAGCTCACAGCTTTTAAGCTCCTCCTCTGTCTGAAGTCTTACCTTCAACAGAGACAGTTGCAAAAGGAACTGGCCCTTAAGGAATTTTTCCTGAACAAGCATTTCTGCCCATCATGATTTATGAAGATCGCTTTTTAAACATGGTTGAACTTGTATAACCAGGGGATTAATTAGCTAAGGAATCAGTGTGACAGTAGCATAGATAAAGCACCAGGACCCAGGGCCGTGGGTAGAGCCCTAGCTGTTGTTCAGGCAGAGCCTGGTGAAAGGGAAATGAGAGATGCAGTAGATCTGTGTCCAGCAGTTATAGCAAGGAGGGATTAGCAGTGCTGGCAGTGTTCAAAGGACTCATGAAGAGAGGGAGTAAGTAGACCTGCTGAGAAGGGTGAGCAGGAGTTGGAGATGTTTAGAGAAAGCATTTCAGCCAGAGGAGGCCAGGTTAGGGGTGGGGAGAGGCAGGGTGTATCTTTTCAGATACCAGCCAGTGGACCAGTCCATTCTTCTCAATGTATTCCACTTGGTCGCTATATATATTAATCCTAAATTCCTCCAGGATATGTGCACTCTAGCACTGGGTAATCTGCTCCTAAACAGTCACTAAACCCTTGAACATCTGAGAAATGTCCCTATAGAGTTTGAGATTATCTTGGTATAGAATTATAAAATATAAATAAAATTTTAAAGGGATTTTTTATTTGTTATTGATAGATAGGATCATTAATTGTTGGAGGGACTTGATGGTTATACAACTCTATGTATTTATGTCTACTGGAAATTTATTTTTAAATACATAGAAACAACTCCAAATCAGAAACCATAAGAATTTTAAAACAAAGTCATGTGATTTGAAAACACCAGTATTACACATCCACATGTTACTGCAGGTATTGTAGAGTGATTTGCTTTAGAATTAGAATAAGTCTTGCAGAAAACCTAATTTTTTCTTCGAAATTGTATTATGTATTAAGTCTTGAACAGGGCCAATGTATGTAGATTAAGTGTGAAATTAGTACCAGTTATGGGCTTTTTAAAAGTATTTACATATTCAATAACAAATGACATGGGGAAGCCAGGCCATTGCATATGCTTATGCCAAATATCCTAGTTTTCCCACAAAAACTTAATTTTAAAAGTGATTAGGATGTATTTGTGCTTCTATACAAAAATATATGTGTATGTGTAGCTTATAAAGACATTATTTATTATGTTAATTTTTTCTTCTGTTCAGAAATGCCTGCCTTCTTTTTTAATCACCAAAGAATGGTCTCTGTGTCTATTTGGAATAATGGGATTTAATTAGTCCTGAATACTGTGTTCTGATTCCTGCTATGGCCCTATCACCTGCTGTCTTATCTGGGCAGGTTGTGATTAAAATAAATGGGACTCGCTGGTTTATGATGTCTTTGGACTGTGTGAGAGATTTCCATTCATGTGGAGAAGGAGCTGGCTGGCTGCAGCAAATCTGCATTGTGAGTGCTGATTGGATATTGTCTCCCTGAGATAGAGCTGGGATGGACTGTTGAATTCTAAGGTGGAAAATGGAGTTGATTGTAGTCTGTGGCACTGTTTCCGGAAGATGATGCTAACAAAATCCCAGATTTTGATGATGGGGTTATTATTAGAGACTTAGAATTGTAGGATTGGAAGAGAACTGACACGTTTCAGAGAAAAGCTAAATCCTTATAAAAAAAAAATTACAAAGCCAGGACTATACAGAAAGAATTTGGGGACTTCCAGTCCAGGGCTCTGGCCACTAAACCACACAGTATATTGATTGGATACGAAACTGTATCTCCATTGCGTGGATCATGCAAAATGTGTGATCTTTATTTCAACAAGAACGAACTTAAAAATCTTTTTAAGTGACGATATTAAGTAGATTGCACTGTATTTAATATTTGCCTATTTGCTATTGAATGGTTTTAATTCATACATTCTTTGATGCCAGGCAGAAGAGCTAATGGGCAGGCAGTGTGCCTGCTTGATTTGCAATGTATCTTTCATCACTGTGCTTTAGCAGTACCAGGGAAGCTGGTCTCAGCCAGCTGGTTAGACTGGATGGCTAACAGCAGCATTCTTCATGCATGTGATCAGTAATCAGTAGAGAGCAAGGCAGGAGAGTTTATACATTTTTCTTATTGAGAGTGCGTTTAGTGTCACATGCCATTGTAATGAATATGTAGCTCTCTGCATCATCTTGTTTGTGATTGGGTTGTTTGTGATTGGCTGTGCACCCTTCTTTCATGGAGCATCTATTGCGTTTGCTGTCCCTAACACTGTGTCCAGCCTGGGAGGGATGTCGTGTGCTCTATGCCTCAGTGGAACTATAGAAAGGAGGTACAATAGATAGTACATGACGAACACACAGTATACATTTACTAAATGCTTAATTTCTGCCAAATACTGTGTTAAGATCTGAATGGTAATAATGTGTGGCAGACTATTTTAAAAGAATGTTAAGAAAATTCAAAGTAGATGGGTTGCTTATACATTTGTTTAATGGTGATCGTAGTATGATGATGGATGCACATGCACTGAGCATTTACTATGGGGCAAGCATTGAGTGAAATATTTTACTTGGATTATTTCATTCAATCTTTAGAACAAAATCTTTAAAAAAAAAAAAAAAGAACTCATCCAAGGATATGCTCTTTTAAGATATTTTTTATTGGTTTTTTAGAGAGAAAGGAAGGGAGAGGGAGAAAGATAGAAATATTGATGAGAAACATCAACAATGATGGGCTGCCTCTTGCACATCCACACCACCTCCACCTCTACCACCACAGATTGAACCTGCAACCTAGGCCTGTGCCCTGATTGGGAATCAAACCCATGACCTCTTGGTGCTTTGACTGACACTCAACAACCAAGCTATACAACCAGGCCAGAACAACTCTTTAAAGTATAGCTATTATTATTCCTTTGTGAGAATTATAAAGACATAGAGGCTTAAATAGATTAAATTAATTGATCAAGAATAATCAAGGAAAGGTCAGTTAGAGAGAAGGACCCTCCCGTATACTAGTATGCCTGATGGTAGATACGATTCACTTGGCATTACAGTTACTAGGAAGGGGGCAAAATTAAAAGAACTATTGAAAAGTAGCCAAAACCGGTTTGGCTCAGTGGATAGAGCGTCGGCCTATGGACCGAAAGGTCCTGGGTTCGATTCCGGTCAAGGGCATGTACCTTGGTGGGCACATCCCCAGTAGGGGGTGTGCAAGAGGCAGCTGATTGATGAGTCTCTCTCATCGATGTTTCTAACTCTCTATCTCTCTCTATAAAAAATCAATAAAAAATATTTTTTTTAAAAAGAAAAGTAAATAGCATTTAAACATGTGTGACCACTTTAACTTTGAAAAACACATGACAAAAAGTTTGAATACGTCGCTTTTCTGGAATGCCCAATTTTTCCTGGATATTAATGTTTACTTCTAAGTAGTAGTAAGTACATCATCAACTTGAACATTCTAATTATGCCTCTACTTCTCCATGAAATAGAAATAGGAAATATAGTAAATAGGAAAACAATGAAAATTGCATTAAGCAAAACAGTAAACCAAACCGCACAAAGTAATAATTTCCATTTGTTTCTTTAGGTTCATATAATCACACTTTCCCATTGTGAAATGTAAATTGTTATCATCATTAGCATTTCTTCAGAACAGAAATCCTGACTGTACTATGTCTGTTTATTGCACACTGCTAGGTGCTAAGCTCTGGCATATGGCAGATGAAATAACACAGCTTCCCCACAAGAGCTGCTGAGCATCAGCTGGAGATCAAGAGTGGGGGCAGCCCATCTGACTGGGAGAAGCAGGAGGCAGGATGGTGATGAGCTGTCACTGAATGAAGGCAGTCAAAACTAGGAGGGCCATACTTTACGGCCATTAGGCAGGACTCAAAGGAAACTAAACAAGGCCTTGGCGAGTCCTGTGGGTGACAGCTTGCTATGACTGAATTCAGGCCTGATGCTAAACCAGATGCTTCTCAGAAACACCTATAAAAGGGACCCTGCTTCCCTAAGCTTAATCACCTTAGTACAAGCCTCACTCTGCTCCCATGATTTTGGGGATCCCTGCTTGGTGAAAGGGTGGTTAAATCTAGCATGATTTCATTCCCCAGTGGAAGACTCACACTCATGGTAGGTATCAAGACTGACCTGGCTCTTCTTTTTAATCTCGATTTATCTTAAGAGTCGGTATTTAGGTTAATGATAATATTTGGAGTAAAAAATGATGATGCAGATTGACCTAGGTTGTGGGAATCAATGGGTTGCAAACTGCAGACAAAACAAATCCAAACTTCTTCAGAAAAGAGAGCCCCAAAATAGAGACTTTGTATAGTCATTCCTTATCAGGTTAAGTCAGTTTTTCCAGAAAAAGGCGATTAAAGTGTATACCAATTCCTTCCTTCTTTTCTTCCTTCCTCCCTTCCATTAATCATGCAGAGAAACTTAATAAATACTCCCAGAGCTTACATTCCAGTGTGGGAAACAATAAACCAGTAAATAAGAAAATAAACTCCAGATAATTCCAAACAGCTTGTGCCTACCTCTGGATGTGCAGATACAGAAGCCAAGTTGCCAAAGGCTCAGGACTGAAGCACCCTAATATTTGTCATTTGAAAGAAAGAGAATGAAAAGCAAACCACAGAAGAGAATAAAAAGCAAACCACAAAAGCCTATAAATCACAGTGGCCAAGAAGAGAGGATTTCAAGGGGAGTCTGCCAGGCATGTTCAGTGCTGCTTAGAAGATATGTAAGATGAGTTAAGACTAGTAATTGTTAGATGTGTTAAAATGGAAGCCCTTGATGTTGGCCAGGTCAATGTCAATGAAATGGTAGGCATGAAAGTTCAATTAAAGTAGGTGAATAGTAACAAAAGAAATGGAAGCTTTTTTGAAAAGTTTTGCTGTAAAAGGGAGCATTAAATACTGTTGTTGGGTAAGAATGTAATGATCAAGTGTGTGGTGTGTAAAATTAGACTGAGCTGAACTTTTTAGCTCTAGTAGTAGTGAGCCATGATAGAATGGGCTAGTTGTTTAGCCTTACTGAGTCTTAGCTACTTCATCTATTAAATGCATTTAGTGCTTGACACATGGGTTAATTTTCTTCTTTCCATATAGTTAAATTTGATGTATGTTTGGGAGTAAGTAGAGGGCATAGAAATAAATTAAAAACAAACAAAGAATAAGTAGATATTTTGTGGGGAGTAAAATTTATATTATCTTAAAATTACTTCTGTAATATTATTACTTAAAGTAGTATTATCCTATCCTAGAGAGAAAAATTTAGACATGTTGAGAATCACTTTAATTTGATTTTGTATGCAAGTAACTTAGTTCCTGTGAGGTGAGATGTAAAGGCTTGGCCTTTTTATATTTCTTCTTAGATTTATTAATACATTTATGTTTTAGAGTTATTAGTAGATATAAAATTATAGAAGATCAAATTAAGTCAGTGATTGAAGGAATAAGTGGATAATTGAATGATGTGAGTGTATTTTGTGCTGGGTTCTTAGCACTGTGTACTTCACATACCTCATATGGGATTTATACACAGCAAGGTTTGCTTTTTCAGAAACTAGAACTCTCTGGTATCTGAAATATTGAAATATAATTGGGAGCAATTATAATACATTTGCCCAAGAAATATACATTTCTTTTGCATGATTTATTTTAGGCAGTGAGAACAATGCACAACAACAATGCAATAGTTATTACTATTAGGAACTATAGTTACTGAATTTACTTAAGAGGGCAGTGCCTCTAAATATATCTGGTTTTAAATTTGCAACATTTTTTTGGAGGCAGGGATGGTAAAAGAAAATTCTCACTTTCCAAATGGAAAGACTTGGTAACTTGGGATTATCATTTGCAAGTAGACAAATGATAAAAGCTGGGCCTTCTGATGGTCGGTGTGGTCCTTTCCTATCCAGTGAAGCATCAGGTAATTAGATTGATGCTATGCAAACAAGAAAGGACCACACAGTTCGTACCATCTGCAGGTAGCTGGTCTTCATTCTAATGCTTCCTAATGGACTCCAAAACATCTCTGGCTCAATGAGTACAGCTCTTCAGTGAGTGAAAGTGAGTATCTTAGCTATAGGTATACATTCCTTCATGACAAAGAGGAAGTGGCTCTGTGACTAAAGATGAAGTGTTTATGAGCAGCTTTGTTGAGAGTAAGTTCACATGCAGTAATATGCACCCTTTAAAATGTGCACTTCAGCAAGTTTTACTTACGCACATATTGTGCAGTTATCATCGCTATCTAACGTTAGAGCATTTCCATTAATACCTCCCAAAAAATCCTATATCCATGATCTATTATTCCCTAGTTTCCTCTCCCCCTACCCCTCCCAACCATTAGTCTACATTTTGTCTCTATGTATTTGCCTATTCTGGACCTTTCATATAAATGGAGTCATACAATGTGTGACCTTTTGTAACTGGCTTCTTTAACTTAGCATAATGTTTTCAAGGTTCATTCATTTTGTAACATATTAATACTTCAATTCTGTTTTTATCTGAATAATATTCCATTGCATGGATATACCACATAAGGTTAATATGATCATTGGTAGATGGATAGTTGATTTGTTTCCACTTTTTAGCTACTATGAATAATTTTGCAAGAATATTTATATACAAGTAGAGGCTCAGTACATGAAGTTCTTACACTGGGGGAGGGGTGTGGGGAGGGTATCCCTCAGCCAGCACTGGGGTGCAGCATGGGGAGGGTGACTCTCAGCCCAGCCTAAACCCTCTCCAATCTGGGAACCCTTGGGGGATGTAAGACTGCTGGTTTAGCCTGATTGGCATCAGGCCTAAACCAGCAGTAGGACATCCCTCTCACAATCCGGGACTGCTTACTCCCAGCTACTTGCCTGCCTACCAGCCTCATCACTTCCTAACCACTCTCCTGCCAGCTTGATCAATGCCTAATTGCTCCCATGTCGGCCTGATTGCCTCCAACTGCCCTCCCCTGCTGGCCTGGTTGCCCCTAACTGCCCTCCCCTGCAGGCCTGATCTCTCCCAACTGCCCTACCCTGCCAGCCTGGTTACCCCTTACTGCCCTCCTTACCAGCCTTGTTGTCCCTAACTGCCCTCCCCTGCTAGCTATTTTGTGGCAGCCATCTGTGACCACATGGGGAAGCCATCTTATGACCACATGGGGGTGGCCATCTTATGCAAAGGTGTGATGGTCAATTTGCATATTACATCTTTATTATAAAGTGTTTTTTATGTGGAGATATGCTTTCGTTATTATGAGTACATACTTAGAAGTGGAATTTCTGGGTTATTTGGTAACTCTATCTTTGATAATTTGAGGAACTACAAAACTGTTTTCCAAAATATAGAACCATTTTATGTTCCCAGCAGTAACGAATGAGTTTTCAAATTTCTCAGCATTCTTGTCAGTACTTGTTAGTGTCTACCTATTTTATTTTATTTTAGCCTCCTACTAAGAGTGGAATAGTATCTCCCTGTGGTTTTTATTTACATTTCCCAAATGACTAATAATATCAAAGTTTTTCATTTGCTTATTGGCCATTTCTATATCTTTTTTTGTTAAAAACAAACAAAAAAAAAACGTCTACTCAAATAATGTGCCCATTTTTCAATTGGGCTGCCTTCATATTATTGGGTTGCAAATGTTTCCTCCCATACCATGACTTGGGTTTGGTTCGCATTCTTAGGGGTTTTCTTTGAAGCATAAATGCTTTTAATTTGGTGAAGACTCATTTCTCTAATTTTATCTTCTTTTGCTTATTTGTTTGGTGTCATGTATAAGAAACCATTGCCTAACCCAAGGTCATTATGATTTATTCTTGTGTTTTCTTTTAAGAATTTTATAGTGTTAGCTCTTACATGTAGGTCTGTGACATGGTTTGAGTTAAATTTGTGTATGTTGTGAGGTTAGATATCCAACTTTATTTCTTTGCTTGTACCTACCAGTTGTTGAAAAGAGTGTTATTTCCCCCACTAAATTATCTTTCACCATTATATAAATCAGTTGTCTTTAGTTGAAGGATTTATTTCTGGATTCTCAATTCTATTCCATTGATCTGTAGATCTTTATGTCAGATTGATCATCAATCTTTATGTCAGTATGGCACTGCCTGATTACTGCAGCTTTTTAGTAATCTGACATTGAAAAGTATGAGTTTTCCACATTTGTTCTTCCTTTTTAGTATTGTTGGGCTATTCTATCTCCTTGCATTTTTTATATGCAATTTACGATTAACTTCTCAATTTCTATATATAAAAAAGCTGAGATTTTTTTATAGAGATTGTATTACATCTATAGAGTAATGTGCAATATTAATAATTTTCAAATTTTCATGAAATGTCTGCAAATTTATTTAGATCTTTTTGTTTTGTTTTTTTAACAATTTTTTTAGAGTGTAGATTTTGCACTTCTTTTTATTGATTTTTTACAGAGAGGAGGGGAGAGGGATAGAGAGCTAGAAACATTGATGAGAGAGAAACATCCATCAGCTGCCTCCTGCACACTCCCTACTGTGTATGTGCTGGCAACCAAGGTACATGCCCTTGACTGGAATCAAATGTGGGACCCTTGTGTCCCCAGTTCGATGCTCTATCCACTGAGCCAAACTAGTTAGGGTATGCACTTCTTTTGTTAAATTTGTTCTTGAATAATTTATTTTGGTGCTCTCCTTTTTTCTTTTTTCTTTTTTTTCCCCTCACCCAAGGATAATTTTCCTTTTTTTTTTTAAGAGAGTGGAAGAGAGAGGGAAAGACAGAGAGAAACATCAATGTGAGAGAAACACATTGCTTAGTTGCCTTCTGCATGAGCCTTGACCAGGGCCTGGGCCAGGGAGGAGCCTGCAACCGAGGTACATGCCTTTGATCAGAATTAAACCCTGGACACTTCTGTCTGTAGACTGATGCTCTATCCATTGAGAAAAACCATGTAGGGCTGGTTTTCTTCCAAATGAAATTTTGTTCTTAATCTCATTTTCAGATTGTCTATTGCTAGTGTGTAGAAATTCAATTGACTTTTTAAAAAATATATATTTTTATTGATTTTTTACAGAGAGGAAGAGGGAGGGATAGAGAGTTAGAAACATCGATGAGAGAGAATCATTGATCAGCTGCCTCTTACACCCCTGCTGGGAATGTGCCCACAACCAAGGTATATGCCCTTGACCGGAATCGAACCTGGGACCTTTTAGTCCACAGGCCGATGCTCTATCCACTGAGCCAAACCGGTTTTGGCTCAATTGACTTTTTTTTTTTTTATATGTATCGATCCTATGTTCTATAATCCTGCTAAACTTGATTATTGGTTTTCAAAGTTATTTTATGAATTTTTATGATTTCCTTTGTGTAATTTCATATCACCTGTAAACAGAAAGTTTTATTTCTTCCTTTCCAATATGAATGTCTTTTAGTTATTTTTCTTATTTAATTGTCTTGGCCAAGATCTCCATTTCCATGATCAGTAAAAATAGTGATAATGAACAATTTTGTCTTGATCCCAATTTTAGGGATTATAACTTAAGATGCCATTCTATATAGTAAAAGTCTATGCTAAGAGTCTGGTTGTCAACTAATCAAAGCATAATATGCTAAGGCTACTCAACTGCTCCCTAAGATGTTCACTGACCATCAGGGGGCAGACAATTGACCAGTAGGTTAACTTGCCACTGGGATCCAGCAGATCAGGGCTGAGCGAGACAGGCCAGACATGCCCTGGAGACCTCCCATGGTCCCTCCCTGGCTGGCCAATTTCCTGCATTCCTCCCTGGCCCTGATCGTGCACCAATGGGGTCCCTTAGCCTGACCTGTGCCTTCTCACAATCTGGGAACCTTTGGGGGATGTGAGAGGGCTGGTTTTGGCCTGATCCCACAGGCCAGGCAGGCCAAGGGACCCTACTGGTGCATAAATTAGTGCACTGGGCCTCTAGTTACTTATAATTTGCTATATTGTCAGTGACTTTGAAAATTCAGTTATTCTTATTCACTTTCTTGTTTAATAATGAAACTATTGTACTTAATAATTTAAGTAAATATTTTTACCTGAATTGAACTATTAACAAGTTTTCTTTTGACCATATTAAAATATTTTATTATAGAGTCTATAATTTTAGAGCCTTTTAACAGAAAAGTGTACCTTGAATATTTAGGTTTTCCTTGTAATTGAAATTGTAATTGCTACTGAAATTCAAACATCAATTTGTTATTTTAAAGCCCAATGTGGTTCTATGTTCATAAAAAGACATACTTTGTAGTGTTGCAAAAATCATGTCATTATATCTTTGTGGTTAGCTTTTATGTCCAGGATTAACAATTACAAAGAAATTCAAGAATACAGTATGGTATAGAATACATTCTACTTCAACTTAGATCACCCCTTGATTATAACTATCTGAAGCCTCTTACCCATAATTAAGTAACTCTATGCACTTGTACATGGTACCTAGTAAAATGGAGCCCTGCTGGTTAAGCTGCACCATGAATTGAACTGAATCTGAGACTCTATTCCTCTCTTTTGACATTGCATTACTGTAGGCTTGTCAGCAGAAAGAGGCTAGTAGCTTCATTTTGTCTGCAGGGTTTCACATCATTAACCTTCCAGTGTCATTTTTATTATATGAGGAAAATAAATGGACTAATATTTGAAGAAAATCACTGTGGTATTCCCCATGCAGAGAAAATGCACTTTCAGAGTGAGATGACCATGATGCTTCAACAAAGAAAAGCACCCCCTTTTGTCAGAGAATTGGTTTTGTTGGTGCCGATTAATAAGATACATGTTTTTTTGTTTGCTTTTGTTTGTTGGCTTGTTTGCTCGCCCTACCTTTAAGGAAATTTGATTGATTTCACGTTCTCATTATGGGATACAAATGTTGGAGAATATTCTTTTTATGAAGGCAATGCAAAAACTATGTGAGTATATTCTATAGAGATATCACTGCATACAATTCTTTAAGGTGTGAGTGTGGGTGTGGGTGTGTTTGCAATTTTTGGCAGAAGTAAGGTTAGAGTTTAATCAAATGGGTACTTTAGAGGTTTGTTTTCATATTTCCTATGCATATGCTTAAATACCAACTCCTGTGCATAACTGTCACTGCACATTCATGCAGCTTTGCTGTTTGAGGTCACACTGTGACATTTAAAGATGAGACAATCTTTTTTTACTGCCAGAGTTTAAGGGACAGTAAAATAAGCTTGACAGCTGATCATCCTTAAAATGAATTGTGCAATTATATAGAGGAAGAGAATTTTTAAATATTTGTATTATATTCATACTCTTAAATGTATTAGTAGTTTAAAATTCATCATGTGAATATAGCCAGGGAAAGATCATAACTATCTTCTTTTTAGAACAAGAAATATTGATACTAAACCAATTCAAACCCCTAGATTATCTTGTCTGTATTGCCAAATAGTGGGTTTTTATCTCAAATCTTTTAATACAAGATGGGAAAAAGTGATTTACAGTTGTTCATATGGGAGAAAACATGCGGATTAAATAAATAATAATACAAGAATAAACTCTGTTGCTGTTGTTTTACTCACAATTTACTTTTGTCCACCCCTGTATATATCAATCAAAACATATAGCTAACTACTGGTTGATATCTTCAATGATTTATTTATTATAAATACACTAGAGGCCCAGTGCCTGACATTAGTACAATGTGAATGAGTTAGTGCCACCTTCAGGAAGATCTGGAAGGAAATAAAAGAGAGTTTTGTGCTATAGAGAAGCAATGAAGTCAAGAGAGAATGGTTTGGAATTAGTGTGAAAATACTAGTTTGAGCTGGAGAGATGTGGTTTGGGAGCATGTTTTTTTCCCTGTTGATTTTGGTCAAAGCTAATATAATTAATTATGTGCCCAAGTTGTCTCACTTGTTCTTATCATTAGCCTTGCTTTCAGAATAAATCATGGACTGGAAGAGTCATTCCTCATTCCCTTGGTGCCCTGAGTCAATCAACTGGTAATTACTTCCTGTACCTACTGGGGGCGGGTGATGAAAGGTGAAGACCACATTAGCAAAATGGAATCTTGAAGGATGAGTAGAGTATGTCAAAGATAGGAAGGAGAAAATGACTTGAAGTCCTTGTGATAGTGACACAAATACATGAAATCCGGGGTGGGATGCAGGGGTAAAAATGCATGGGAATTTACACAGGTGGATTAAGTGCAATCAAGGCCCAAAGACATTTGTTTTAACTTTGCTCTTTGGGAAAATGATAGCAGAATTTTAGCCTTAAAAATAACAATGGAGGCACTGCTTATATTTGATTTAGGAAAATAGTTTCAGCCACAGTGTGTAGGGCAGTGTACAAAGAGAGGTGAGGCACTAAAGGCAGAACTTACAGGATCTGGGGACAAGATCAGACATACATAAATCACAGAGCTCAATTCAAAATGAAAAAGGGGGACTTTTGTTCAAAAATAGTTAAGCATGTTAAGATAGCATTAGGAAAGCATTAAAGCAAGCATAGACTTCTAAGTGCAGGACTCTAAGCTACTATACAAGTCAAGTGCCATGAGGCCAGCCCTGATTGGGGAATGAGTGGGAAGTGAGATAAATACAGGATATTTGTGGTTTTATATTTGAATGAGTGAGTGTGCCATTGTTCTATTAAAAGAGAATGAAACTCAGACAGAAAATAGCTTCATAAGAATGCAAAGTAGATTTATCCTGATGATCTTGAACTGACTTCAAAAGAAATTTTTTGGTGATGTCCACAGGCAGTCAGATATATGAATGTGGAGCTCAGCGGAGAGGTGAAATCTTGAATAAAGAGCTGAGCATTATTAGCAATATGCAGCTGGCATATAATTCCCTCAGGAAAACTACTTAGAATGAAAGTGCACATGACCTAGGACAGAAGTCCATAGGACACTGGAATACAGAATTGGGGGTTGTGGGGATTTCTTATGATGTCTTTTCATCTCAATACCCCAGCCTCAAGCTCAGTCCTTGGCATATGCAGGGGAAATTAATGGGCAGGAGAAAAATGAGAGATAAAATAATTATTTGGGACAGTTTTTCACTACAGTTCTAGAAATTACATGATCCATCTTCCAGATGTCCCCAGGTGGACTTGTTCATCACCTTCTAAATCTGAGGAAAACTGAATGGAAGGGGAAGTCCTAGGAGTTAGGACTCCTGAGTTACTGTCTTGACTCCCTGCTCACTAACCTTTGCCAGCTTACCCTTCCTTCTTAAAACAATCTTGGCTCTACTGTAGGATTTCTGCCATCTCTAATCTTCCCTACAGCCATGGCTCTGGATCAATTATTCTAATTTCCTGACACATCCCAGGTTAAAACTTTGGTTTTGATCTTTGCTTAAAACAGATAGAAACCAAATAGAATGATATGTCTCTGACTCATTAAATGTTAGATATTTTTTCTTAGAAAAGTGAAGTGACCTTTAACATTTTCTGAGAAAACATGATGGAAATGCTGAGAATAAGGATTCCTTTAAAGAATAGCTCCAATCAGCGCTCAGCAGGACAGCACGAAATGCCACAGGGCTTTTACTGTGCAAGGCCTTATTATCATAAAGTTCAAAATCTTGGAAGTACTACCACATTATCAAAGTTTCCTGTTTTATCATGTAGAAACTCTGCTACATTTTCCTTTGTGTAATATGCTGATGAAATCTAGAGACAGAATTTCTATTGAAATGCATTTTAATGAATCTATTTACAATACTTTTTAATTACTTTGGATTCTTACATAATTTTTAGTGCCAGTCACAGATATGTGCAATTAGAGAGGGTCCTCATAGTAATTCATAAAAGAAAAATAAAATTTTAGATTATTTAATTACACAACCATAAACACAAAGTTGTTATATATGATACTTATGCCCTGGCCAGTTGCTCAAGACACATACCTCAGTTACAGGTTCAATCTCTGACCCTGCCTGAGTAGGGACATATTTGGAGGTAACCAATCTATGTGTCTCTTTTACATGGATGTTTCTCTTTCATGTCAGCATATCTCTCTCTCTCTCTCTCTCTCTCTCTCTCTCTCTCTCTCTCTCTCTCTTTCTCCATTCCTCCCTCACTCCCTCCCTTCCTCTTTTCCTCCCTCCCTCCCTCTCCCTCTCTCTCCCTCTTCAACTCCTAGCCCCCAACATATACTTTGTAAAAAAATCAATATGAAAAATATCCTTGGGTGAGGATATTAAAAAAAAAAAAGTTACCTAAACAAACTCAATTATCTCCATTCTTTAATCCTCACCCTTTTTTTACTTTTCCCCATTATTTACTTTATTTTCTATTTCTCTCCTCCCCTCCCCCCCCCAAAAAAAATAAAGTCTACTAGATAGCAGAATCAGGAGAAATATATTAGTAAAGCTGTGTCATATTAAGTAAATGTTGGAAAATCTATGGGGAGGCTTTTTAAATAGATTTTTTTTATAGTTCCATGTGTGTAATTTCTGGCATCCTCTATTTGTTTTATAAGCACCTTTTATAAGTATAAATGCCTGTACTCACAGAGAATTGTTCCCATTAGTCGATCAAACTAAAATCTGTTCAATGATGCAATGCCTCAGGGAAACCAACAGAATGCCAAGCTGGAATTACTGTGAATGTGGTCTTTTTTATTAACGCTTAATTATTTTATCTTTGCAATACCCTTTTGTATTTTAAAGCAATTGATGGATTTTGTCTTAAAAACATCAAAAGGTATCAATAAGTTACCTATGTCAAAGGCAATTTATGTAAATGTCATATTAAAGTCACCCCAATTTTGTGATATATCTATGTAATTCCCTTCAATCCCACATTAATATCACCTGTTCTGTAGTTTTATGACAAGCTAGAAACTGTGCTGTATCCTGGAGAATATTTTTATATTAATTTTTCTAACTCTAAAATTTTTTTTATTTCCGCACGAATATTAAAACTTTTTCAGAGTACCACAGAAAATAGATTATTTCACTTAATAATGTGTTGATATATGGTGTTTGGGGCTCCATTAAAGAAAACCAATTTTCTCTTTTGCATTATCATATCAGAAGCAGAAGGGAAGTCCTTTCTCTCTACCATTGCATCTGTTGTTTCCACCTGAGGTCTCAGGAACAAGGTAATTGCTTAGCAGACCGTCAACATAAATGCTAGGAAAAAAGTCAAGTCCCAGTTCAGCCTAAAGTTTTGTATTTAAATGAATATGTGGAAGAGACAACTTTGGCTCCAAAGCAGACTCCAACTTTTCCCCTCAGAAAAGCAAATAAGCAAAATTCTCCTGACCCAAGGAGAGGCCAGCTATTACTAGTAGCTGCATTATTGCTTTAGGATAGGATGTTATTTTATATGCTTAAAGTAATTCTAAATCATAACAGCCAGAACATAAGGGACCCGAAGACAAAGAGATGTAGTAAATAATGTCACCTTCCTTAGTAGCTAATGCTGACAAAATAAAACTCCGCTGCCTTATATACCTAGTGCACCTATCCTTATTTGCTGGCGATCAGCCCACTCAAAGTCCACCGTAAGTATTTCTGAGCATTGCATGTGGGTCTTCCTGGACAGGGAGGTGGAATGTATATACTCCATTACTTGTGATAGGGAGAGAAAACATGTTTAGACCTTTTTAGGTTCTTCTGGCTGGTCTAATAAATTAACATAAGATAGATTAAGAGGAGGAAATCAAATTTCATTGGGTGCAAATGAGGGTCCCAAAAGACAATGACCCTCAAGGCCAAGCCGAGAAATCCAGGTGTATATGCCATCTTGAGCGAAGGAATGATATAGGGGTTGGGGAATTTCTGAAGTCAGAATGGTGATGTTTTAAGTATTGCAGGTCCTGCATTTGATACTGGCAAATGAAATTTGACTTTACAGTAGACTTTCCTTTTCAGGTGAAGATATTACTTTGTTGATGGCCAAGGCCAAGCCTAGAAATTGAGGCATATATGCCATCTTGATCTAAGGAATGGTATAGGGCCCTGGAACTTCAAAGGACAGGAAAGTTGTTCACTGGACAGTAAAATCAGATGTATAGTAATTAGATGCTTGCCCTGATATAAAGACAAGTTATTTATATAAAAGTTATCTCATTCTGGGCCAGACCTCAGTCTGAATTTCTTAAGATAGTTAAGGGAGAAGTAAAAGTTTTTCTTGAGTCTGGTGGATCTTGATTACATTCCGCTCAAAATAGTTTGGCAATCTAACCCATGTTATGTGGGACCAAGCTCAGTCCAATTTCTAGTCATAGATTTTCCTTTAATGGGAGTTCAGGTAGGGAGCAGACCGCCCCTGGTACCTGCTCTCCCATCCACCCTCAACCCCACCTGAGAACTGTTTGGAGTAAATGTGGACATCATTTAAACACAGATGTAGAGTGCTGCTTTCGTGCTTCTTCATAAGCATAATCTGGCTCAAAATACATGTGACGCAAATTACTAAACAATACTGAAAGTCCTGGGGGCTCATATGTACCATCTGTGTGACCAAAAGGACTCCCCAAAGTAATATTCTCACCCAAAGAGGAAAATTTACTGTAAAGTCAAAGTCCATTTGCCAGTATCAAATGCAGGACCTGCAATACTTAAAATAGCACCATTCTGACTTCAGAAATTCCCCAACAAAACCCCATCATGACAGAACCAGAACACGTAATTAGCTGGAGATCTTAATCAACCATGGCAGGAAAATGCCTGCAGTTTCCAGAGATACCTAACAGATCCCCCAAATATGAAATGTGGGGGGTTCTGGAACAATTTTCAGGATAAATAATAAGCAGTTATTTTCCAATTTAATGTTTAATCATTATATTGAGTCAAACTCGAATTCTTTCAAGCAGTCCTTCCACAAACATTTAAACTGATACTTCTGTGCTGGGGATTTTAACTGCCTTAGAAGCTACGGCATATATTGTTAACCTAAAAATAGTTTCTAGCCTCTAAGCACTCAGATGTCCCGGTAGTAGAGAAAGTTAGATGTTCAATGCATAATGAGACAATACATATTTTTAAAAGGTGAGAAATAAAGCATGGGGAAAGGAGCATCAGGGTAGATTGCAGACGACCTTAGGAAGGTTGTCTCATGTGAGTGTTGAAAGGTAGAAGTTCTCTGGTTACCACCAGGCTGACTTCCGGCCACATCAGTTTGCATAAAGGGAACAGGTAGAAATGGAGAATCTAAACATCATATATATCCCTATACTCTAATGAGGTATTGAATACTTACTGAAATTTGGACACAAATGATAGTTAGACCATTCTTTTGCAGAGATCTCTTTTTTAATGAGTCTTGATACATCTTTAATATGTCCCTTTTGGAAAACAAATAGGCTAAACAGTGCTTGTTTTTTTCTTCTCAGAGTGGCTTCCTAATCTGATTGTCCCTTGTTACACATGAAAGAGAGATTATCCCCTAACATTAGGCTGTTTCTTCTCTCACCAGACTAATGCCAGGTTAACAGGTGGTAAGGAAAGGATGTCAAATTCCAGGAGAGAATTTGGTCTCTGGGAATTTGGGTTGGCACAGTGGTTGGTAACCAAACCATTCTAGGTGTTTGGTTGCATCTAAAAGAAAGGCCAAATGACAGTGCCAGGTGGGCCATACTAGAATGTGCACCTAAGGGCCCACGGAGAAAGGAGGAAACTCTCAGAAACCCAACAGGCCTGTAAGTCCTAAGACAGTGAATGACCCAAGTGGAGAGAGAGACACACACAGAAGAATGCTCTAGTTACTAGTAGGCACCAGATTTCTGCCCTCTAATGGGAATATGTGAGTAATCTAGCACATAGTGAGCCGAAATCAAACTCATATGAAGTCTGATCTTGATTTTTTCCAACCAAAAAGTTTATTTAGATTGTGACAAATTTATAATAGGTAATAAATAAGTCAGTGTTGGCTAACAACTTTTGGGATTTATTTCATATGATTTGGAAATATGCGTGTTTCCTATCACATATTTCACAACACATTTCAAAATACCATTACTCATAATTAGATTTATATACAGTAGAATGTATTCATTTTTTTCAATCCACCCATTACTGTATTTTGGAAAATCCATAATGAACACAGAATCTATTTAAAGAGAGAGATTCTAGATAGATATAGATATTATATCTATAGATATCTATAATATATATTGTTATTAAATATGTTTTTATAATAGTTTTGAAAAAATGTCATGAAAACATGGAGAAGGCACTCTTGATTCCAAAAAGGTTTGTTAAAGAGGACATCAGTTAGTGATTGTTCTCTTTAATAAAGAGAAACAGGTATAACTTTAATGGTCAGAAACAGAGGTAGGACTTTAATGGTCAGAAACGAGAGCAGAATCTCTTCTGCAGCAAGGGAATACAATGACTGGAGGGCTGGAAATGTGAAAAAGTGCTGTCGACAGCAAATCACAGGTACCTGACTGCCAGTACCTGGGAGAGGAAATTGGAAAGGTGGGTTGAGGTCAAATCATTAAGTGCTTAGAAGCCTGGGTTGGTTCTTCAGGTGGTAAAGAACCATTGTATGTTTCTGAGCCATTTAGAAACATTTTTAGGCACATAATTGGCAACCATAGAAGGGTGTTATAGAAGCAAAGGGAAACTATTATAGGTTAGTACTTTGCAAGGCAATTCATGTACAATATCCTGGCAAGGGGCCTACTGCAGGGGACCCAATAAAAGATGACCAGACATAGGTTGACCATGTAGAAAAAAAGAACACAACTCAGCTTAAGACTAAATTTGTAGATGGATGGCAGGATTTGATAACTGATTGGATGTGAGGGTTAAGAAGGAAGTAAAAGTGACTCAGAAATCGATTACTAGTCTCAGTGTCTAGAGCTGTGACAATTTTGTTACTAAATTGTTAGATGCAGAGCAGAATCACTCTTTGAATGAAAGGTAATGGATTAAGTTTTGGACTAATTTGAGGTGACATCAGTGCATCCATATCTTGCAAGCAGGTTAAGCTCCTATTTATGTAGGACTTGCTGTGTTTTGGACTGTGATGTCCATCATATTGTTTGTAGTATAGTGTTTATCATTTATCATTGTGATATTTTATCACTTATATATCTTTAAATAAAAGAAAATAGTCTTAATTAAGTAACTTTTCCAAAGCTACACAACTTGCTAGCATTGGAGATAAAGTATGATCCTTGGCCCTCCCTCTGGTCCCTAGTATAGTCCTCAAACATGTAAATTTGGAGTCTGGGAAAAGTCAAGGTAATGATGTAGCTTTGAAAATTAGTAATTTATTCAGAGTTTTAGCTGAACTCTTGCCATTGGCCAAGTACAATGCTCTGAGCTGTGAGGACTCAGGCACAACTGGTACCACCTTGGAGATGTGAGTTGCAATAATGGGCTAGAATTAAGGAGTTGTGAGCATGAGAAAGATAATTTGCCAAAGCACAGGATCTTGGGTTGGGCCAATGAACATACCACAGAAGAACAGGAAATATAAATAGTCAGAGAAATAGGAAAAACCTAACCTAGTTAGCACAGACACCAAGAAAAAAGACTGCGTGTCAATGCTCGAAAATAACTGGATGAGAGAAGATTGTGAGGAGCTGTTGACTTTTGTAAATTGGCTGTAATGACATACCTTCTGGAAATCTGCCAGTAGTGAACTTTTGAGCGGGTGTAAAGTGCATACATGGAGACAGAAGGAGACTAACATTTTAAAAATTTTGAGCATTAAGGAAAACATAGAAATGGGAGGATGGCTTAACGGAGAAGCCAAACTGAGAAGAGGGCTTTGTTTTTTGTTTTGTGCCTCACAGATTTTGTGTGTTTTCCTTTTGTTTTCTGACCCCACAACCTGAGAAATGGGGACAACATGGCAAAATGGAAGTACTTTGTTCTTAAAAAATCAACAATACTGGGCAGATGGTCAGGCAAATGAAAAAGCTGGCTCAGCTTTGGCCTGGTTGGAACCTCATCCCATACACCAAAAGGGTGTGGATTCAATGACAGGTCAGAGCACATACCTAGAATGTGGGTTAGATCCCTGGTCAAGGTGCTTACTGAAGACATTTGATAGATATTTCTCTCACACATGGTGTTCCTCTCTATCTCTATCTCTATCTCTGTCTCTATCTCTATCTCTATCTCTGTCTCTATTTCTATCTCTATGTTGCTCACTCCTTCTCTCTCTCTAAAAATGATAAACAAATAAGCTAAACAGTGCTTAAAGTAATTCTAAATCATAACAGCCAGAACATAAGTCCTCAGGTGAGAACTAAAAAAACACACACACAAAAAACTGATTTAAACAGAAAATCATAATGATGACACATACCTACATTAAGTATTTTATTTTAACAAAAACTGTATAAATGTTTATTCCTTTGCTACTTTTTGCTGAGAAGCTGGGCCTTTTCTTCACATGTGGGCTGGCTGATTGCCCCGTCCTCCCATCCATCCTTACTATATAAATTGCATGTCTAATCCAGCCTCAGCCTCCTCCAGTTCTGGTTTGGCTAAAGAGAAGGGATCTTAGAGTTACTTGCAAAGCAATTTGAACACAGATACCTTCTTGACTAACTTTTCAAAAAATGTATTATTCTGTGTATGCTTTGCCATTTTTTTTTTCATTGGTGATTCAATTTTTTATAATGAATTTCTGGAGCATTCAACCTATTTTTCATAGAAACATTAACTTGCTTTTACAGAAATATTTTACCAGTTTATGCTATGACAAAAGCCTACACCAGCCTCGAGGTGGGAAACTAGTTGAAGTCACCAGGGCAGCAGAGGGAAGGGCAATGGAGAGAAGATGGCCTTTGGACCACAGGGCAGACAGAGAGTAATTGTGGCCTCCGTGGGTGGAAGTTGAACTGGATTGTTTTGGAAGGAAGCCCACTCAAGAGACCTGCCTGGAGCAGAAATCTCAGCAAAGGAGAGTGCAGGGGCACTACCAGGTGCTAAGGCTATGCTTGGGTAGATCTGAGTGAGAGGTGTTGTCCAGGTCCCATGCCAAGGACATGGCTTTCAGATGATCCCTGTAGAACATCTTCCCACAAGAGAAAGACTCAGCTCTCAACAAATATCTATGTAGAGAGCATGGAAGCCAGGCCATGACACTGGTCCTCAAATCAGCCTCCTCCATCCCCACCACTCACCCTTCACCACATTGACCATTGACCTTGAAGGAGTGGGGAGCCCAGCCAACAGGCTCAGGTTATGAAGGGAAAGAAATGCAAGGCAAGCAAATCAAAAGAAGTGAAGCACATCTCCACTTTACTAGCAGAGGCTTCCCAACTGAAGCAGGTGCCAACTCAGAAAGAGGCTTGGTGAAGTTATACATATGTTGTGGAATGTTGACTTCTAAAAGAGACTGGGCATTTTAATTACTGATTTTATCTTGCTTTTATGATTGATAGTGACCAAAGGACTTCGGAAATTATAATTTGAATAAATATAAAATGAAGAATAGAAAGAAGAAAATAGAAGGAATAGGGGGAGATAAGACCACCTCGCAATTATTTTATCCAAGATGTGGAAACGGCCCCACAGAGAGGGTGGGGTTGGGATGGGAGAAGCAAATGCTCTATTTGTACTTTCTGTAGTTATCCTATGTCCTTAAAAAAAAATTATATATATATATATATATATATATATATATATATATATATATATTATTGATTTTTTTATAGAGAGGAAGGGAGAGAGTTAGAAACATCAGTGATGATAGAGAAACATCGATCAGCTGCCTCCTGCACACCCCCTATGGGAATGTGCCTACAACCAAGGTACAATACATGCCCTTGATCGGAATTGAACCTGAGACCCTTCAGTCCACAGGCTGACACTCTATCCACTGAGCCAAACTGTTTTTGGATCCTATGTACTTTTAAAAATTACTAATAATGACCAAAAATTCAGATTAGCTTCCAGATAATGTCAGGTATAAATGCAATGATTCTTTTGAACTCTCATTCGTATTTTTGTGCTTTAATAATTATCTTTCAAAGTGGGATAATAGTAAAGTCATTTACATGGAAATCCTGAACTGATATAATTCCGAAAGAATTTTCTTTCTGGGAGTGAATTCCTTTCATGCTGCTCTCGAATGGCTCTGACTCCCAAGATCAGAGATTGCAAAAGATCTAAGGAGAACATACTTAGGTTTAGATACTTTTTCTACCTCTTATTTACTGTAACATTTTTATTTGTCCCATAAATAATAATCATATGGCATGTATGGGTATTGTAGAGGGTATAAGCAGATATAAGCCAGTTTACAAAAAGAAAAATAATGCTCAATCTAATTATAAAATGTGTAATGATCTTCAGCTCTCCCTGGCTTGCCTAGAGTTTGGGTGAATTCTTTTTGTGTTTCCACCCTCATGACTAAAACTGTCTCTGTATGAGGTTAATAATCCTGCACAGAATATTTGCTTTTGAATACAAACAATATCTTAGTCTACCTCCTTATGCTATTTGCATCCTTAACAAAGATTTATTTATTTATTTACTTATTTGCTTATTTGCTTATTTTTTTAAATATATTTTATTGATTTTTTTACAGAGAGGAAGAGAGAGGGATAGAAAGTTAGAAACATCGATGAGAGAGAGTCATCGATCAGCTGCCTCTTGCACACCCCCTACTGGGGCTGGGCCCGCAACCAAGGTACATGACCTTGACCGGAATCGAACCCAGGACCTTTCAGACCACAGGCCAACGCTCTATCCACTGAGCCAAACCGGTTTCGGCGCTTATTTGCTTATTTTTTTTAAAGCATGTCATCACTGTTTATGAAAAATGTCCAAAATAAAAGCTGGGAGCAAAAGTTGATAATCATATATTAAACACCTCAAAGAAGTCACCTTGGACACTTTGAGGCCACCTAGACTACTCATCTTTCCATTGAGGTCAGTATTTCAAGCTAAGTGTAATAGCCCAGAAGTAAAGGATTATGGACATAGTTTGTTTCTGTCAGGGTAATGAATGCCAGAAAACTAAGACTTGCCAACTCTTATTAATCATGAAAATACCCTCCTTGTTCAGACACTTGTCTGTCCAGGAGCTGTGGTAAGCTGTGCTCTCCTGCATGCCATGTGCACTTCCAGGCTGTGTTTGTGTGATTGCATAAGGGACAAGTGCCTGCTGTCCCCCTATGAAGTTATGAATCCTATACTCCCTTCCTACAATTTCTAGGCTTATTTTGGTTCCTATATGCAGTTTCATTCATTGATACTATTTCTAATGTAAATGTAATAATCTAGATGGCAATTAGATTTTCACACACTAACTGTAGGCATTATTAAAACTTGCATTGGAGCTCCTATTTGATGTTAAAATCCAAATTGTGCACTTATACATGTATTTCCATTTCCAATTCTCTATTCATTGTATTTCCTTTGTGTAAAATGCACTTTGCCTCCATTTCAGACCTCAAAATTTCTACCTGTATTTCAAGGTCCTCTCTTTCAGGATGATTCCTTTAACACCCTGCTTTGGGATTGAGAGACTTCTTTTTCATCCTTTCATGAAGACAGAGTGAAAAAGAACACAGTGGAAAGATTCTGTTCCCCTCCGTGGAAGCCTTGAGTTTCTAGTTTCTCTGCGGAAAAGGTATCAGTTTGTTCAGTCAGTTCCTAGAAAAACTCCTGGCACACCATCAGAGTCACATAATGAATATTTGTTGAATTGGTTTGAACCTATGAGTGTAACTATGAATTTCAAATTGTGTTAGAAGGCACTCTCTGTGTTCAGAGACAGGGCTTCAGTGGCTTTTGTTTTGGACATGCTCGCGTGGATGGTCCTGGGTCAGCAGAGAGCCAGCAGCCACTGCCCCTTGGCAGTGGGTGACAGCTCTTGCAGGAGCACAGAGTTCTAGGGTGTCACCCTTATTCTGGGGGTGTAGGGCCCTTATCTGGTAAGGGTTCATCCTGCCTTGTTCTTGGAATGTGCGAAGCTTCAGGCTACCCCTCAGCTTTCAGGAATCCTGCTGAATAGGAGCTCCAAGACACAAGTCTGTTGAGGACAAGAGTTGTTCCTTTTCCATCCTTTTATTTAGTGTTAGTTTGCTTTGAACTTGTAACCACGGTGGTGCTTTAACACGTTAATGACAAGTTAATGATCAGTTAAGCCCTGTCTCTGTAAGTGAGTCTGCTGGAGTCTGCTGCTTTCTAGGAGTTTCAAAATATGCTTGAGAAGCAAAATAAAGTTAAACAAGAAAATTCAATGATAGAGATATTGCAAGGCAGTTGTTGATTAAATTGCAAATTAAGAGGCAGTGACAGCTGACATGCTTATATTCTGCCAAATGTGATCCTTATAGCAGGGATCATTAGGTTTTGACTACATATGTAATAATAACACCCCTTTGTTTTCCATGAGTAGTAGGTTTTGACTCTACCTGAGAGTATAAAAAATCAATTCTATTTGTGATTTTCAGATAAGATCATAGTCTGCTCTGAGATGCGTTTAACACTGCATACTTCACAGACTAAAGTTCAATATATTTTTTTATAATATGGAGCTATTGAAATAACGAGCTGGTCAATATGTGCAGTGTCAGGCTGAGATAATTGCATGCAGTACTCATTTTTCTTGCAGACAGACAAGCATGACTTTGAGGCCCAGCTCTAGGGTTAAATAGGTCTCCCTCTTCTCCAAGTGGCCTGACGTGTCTGTGTGCACCACCTCTGTACTCTTCCACTCCGACTGCTCATTTGAAGAGTAGTGACAGAGCAGATGCAGGGCCTCTGCCCTTGTGCAGTTACCATCAGGAATTCAGGATGGATGCTGTCTCTCTCCTCCCCAGAGTTTGGGGCCAGTCCCACTCACCTACTGAATCACCAGCATTTTATTTTTTATTTTTATTTTTTTAATTAATTAATTAATTTATTTATTTTTTAAATCCAATTATCCTTTATAACATAATCAGCAAAGTTAATACAGAACCAAATAGCTCCTTTTTGGACTTTTGTTTCTTTTTTCTTTTTCTTTTTTTTTTCATCTTCAGATATCTTTTTTTTTTAATTTTAATTTTATTTTATTTTCCCCCCTCCCTCCCCAGAGCTTTATGTCCATTGGTTGTACTTATATGCATGTATACAAGTCCTTTAGTTGATCTATTATCTCCTCCAGATCCTCCTCCCCTCCCCACTGAAATTTGACAATCTGCTTGTTGCTTTCCTGTCTCTGTATCTATCTTTTGGTTCATCAGTTTATAATGATCTTTATTACCCACAAATGAGTGAGGTCATGTGAATCACCAGCATTTAAGATCCCTTGTCACACTCCCTGCTTAGTGTGGTCCGAAGAGTGCACTTAGTTGTTGTAGTAAAGTAAATTGATGAGTGGAATGTGGAACTAGTGGTCATGTGTAATGCCATTTCTATGGGAAAATGAATTTCTAATTAAAAGCCACTGGCTGATGAAGGGCTTTTGGAATATATATATATATATATATATATATATATATATATATATATATATGCCTAAGGACCACTGACCACCAAGGGGCAGATGCTCAACATAGAATCTGCCCCCTGGTGGTCAGTGCACTCCCACAGTCAACCTCCCACAGCTGGCCAACCGCCCCTGGTCCCTCCCCTATCGGGACCAGGTGCAAAATCATGCATAGTTGTCCTGCTTCTGGGTAGGGGTTTCATATGTAACAGAGCAGCTCCCTTGCTGCGATCTATTGAAAGTCAGCCTTGGACACAAGGTTTGTCTCATTCCATTCTCTCTCTTCCCTGGGGCCCACCCTCCTGCTGCGGTGGGTGGCACAGCGGCAAGGGAAGGAGGAGTGGGGGAGGTGGGGAACCGTGTGGTGGCAGGGTGGCATTGGTGTCCAGTGTCCGTTTCTTCCATGCCTGGCCTGGCGACCATTGCCCCCTTTCGCAACCCTGCTGGCACCTTCAGGCCCCAGGCTGGGACAGGAGACCAGGGGTGAGTGGCAGTGGACATGGCCCCTTTCCTAGGAGGGCTGAGGGTTAGCTCCTTCCTTGGAGCCAGTGGCCAACCTCACATAATCACCACCCCATCCTCCATGCATGAATTCGTGCATTGGGCATCTAGTATACTACATAAACAGAGGCTTCTATTCCTGGACATTCCCTTTATTGACAATAATGAGGGAATTATATGTCTCCCCTGATTACATAGAGCTCTCCCAAGTTCATCACCTAGATGTATAATGTTTTATCCAAGTTCCTAACTTGGGGGTGGGAGGTAAGGGAACTCTGAAAACCTTGTATGCATTTTTTGATGTTGACCCAGCCAGCACCACTACCCTAGAGGAGCTCTCTTTGTACATCATGTGCCTAAAGAACTGCTCTATTTGTGCTAGCCCCATGAAAAATCTTGAAATCAACAGTGATGACCTGAATCACTTGTGTGATGGAAACCAAATGTGACACTTCTGATGTGACCTGGTTGATAATAAGGGTGTCCAGTACTTGCCCAACAGAGAAATAAGACTGAACCTGACCTGGTGGTTCTGAATCCTGTTTGTTCCCAAAAGTCCCTGAGATTAACACACACACTTTCATGGTCTCTACTATTTATTCATGCCTTACAACAATGTTAATAAATAAACTTAAAATATAGCCTTGGCAGGCTATTCACGGTGCTATTTTATCCAGATAAGAGGAGACAAATGAAGAGGCATTCTGGGAATTGTTTAATGTAACATTCTCAATTCTGAATAATTATGATAGAGGATGCTGAGTAAGTGAGTTAATTAGGAGGGACCATGAGGCAGGATATGGGATGAGGATGGCAGAGGAATTGCAATAATATTATAGGAAATGACTTGAGACACTGCCAGCCATACAGTTTCTCCTGGAGAAGAAACATCCTTGTGGCCATTGGGTTGAGGCAATGTGCAGTATGTGCGTGTGTTGGGTTGAGGGGTTAGAGAGAGAGAGGGAGATGGGAATGGCTCTGTGTGTCCCCAACCTTCTTCAGCCCTCCGCAAGGGAGACTAGACTCTGAACTGAGGTGAGATTATGTTGCAGAAGTAACCTAACGGTTGAGCTTCATGACTTGGTCTGCAAGGGATTGGAGAAAGGTAGCTACAGGAAGAGAGAAGTCCAAGAGCCAGGGATGAACACAGTGCCCTGTCTTCACTGTGCAATATCCAGTGAGGGCCTGGGATATTTACCCACCCACGTGATAAAAGGCTCCAAAGCACCATGTTGTACACTTAAGGGAGAGTGATGGTCTCAGCTTATCTATAGGTTTTACACTCCAGAGCAGTTCCAGGTTAATGCTAGCATAAAAACCTGAGTTAAATCTGTTCCCTTGAGTCCTTTGGACTTAGCCCATGACTCACTTGGTGGGCCACTATGCCTTAGGTTGCAGATGCATTTTGGAAATCCTTTAAATCTTTGGGATGTAAACTCACTGATTTGAGTAATTAATTATTTTAAAGAAATGGAAGAAATACTATAAACATTGGCAATGTTACTGAAGTCCTTAAGACACCTGCCCGGTTTTTAAAGTGAAATAATTGGCATTTAGCAATGCCTTTATTAATATTTCAGTTGGCTAACATATTTTGATGAGTAGCAAAAATAATTACTTGACTCAAAAATGTTTCCAGTTTCAAGACAGTAAGTTAAATAAAGTCATTGAAACATTATAAGGCCTAACTCTTATAGTTTTTTATTAGGCAGGAACTATAGTAGGCAAATTATTTTCTTAGGGGCATCTGTTCCTTCAACTCTAATGCAAATTATATTCTTATGGAGGAAAGAAACTTTAATGAACTTTTAAGGAAAGCAGAGAAACCCCATCTGTGTGCCTTAGTGGTTGAGCATCAACCCATGAACCAGGAGGTTATGGTTCAATTACTGGTCAGGGCACTTGCCCGGGTTGCAGGCTCCATCCCCAGTGTGGGTCATGCAGGAGGCAGTCCATTAATGATTTTATCTCATCATTGATGTTTCTATGTCTCTCTTCCTCTCCCTTCCTCTCTTAGATAAATAAAACTATTTTTAAGAAAGAAAAAAAAGCAGAGAAGATAAACTTTACCCCTCCTGTACTTAGAGAGCGGGATTAGTAAACTATATTAACAAATATGAGAAATAATCAATGATGAAACGAGACTTGGAGTCTAACTAGAATGTTGAGAATGGAATGTGTAAGTGATCTTTTCTTGTCTTTTGCTCAATACAATAACTATTACTTTTTATTTCCTTGATCCATATCCTAGGCATAGTATTAAATATGCCTGACCTCAATAAAATATGGAACATTTCTCCATTTCTGAAATGGAACTTTTCTATTTTATTGCTATATTAACATTTGAAAAAAAATCACTTCATATCATTGAGTCTTTCTGAAACCTATCAGAAATAGTGGGAGCCATCTAAATAAGAAATACGAACATAATGGAATTGCCTACAGTTCTGACACATTCATGGCCATCTCAATGAGCATTTTGTGTGACTTTGCAAGCCTGCAGGAATGCATGTGCATTTCATAGAAGAGCAACCAAAAGGTGGCAGCACCTCTTTGAAAATTATTTATATTTATTTCATGCCAACATTTTTCTTCAAATTCTATTCACCCATAGTTGAGCCATATTATAGTTGGCATTTATACATCAGAAAGCTCCCTTTCTTTGCAAATAAGATGAATGCAGTAACAGAATTGAGCTTCAAAAAATGTTTGCTTCCACTGAAAAATGAGACTTGTCTTCTTTAGTCAAATGATGACACAGGAACAAACCAGAAAATATCCATAAAGCCATCTAATCATTAGCAATTATTAATTATCCTTGAAAGATTTAGAACCTTGTTTCTGAGGATAAAAACTAATATATTATTAGGGAGCAAAAAGAGATCTTTTATTATAAGTGGAATTATTAACAATCTTGTATTTTATTTTTGAATGTATTTTTATTAATTTCAGAGAAGAAGGAAGAGAGAGAGAGAGAGAAACATCACTGATGAGAGAGAACCATTGATTTTGGCTGCCGCTTGCAAGCTCCCTACTGGAGATCGAGCCTGCAACCCAGGCATGTGCTCTTGACTGGAATGGAACCCAGGACCCTTTAGTCCACAGGTCCATACTCTATCCATTGAGCCAAACTGGCTAGGGCAAATTAACAATCTTTTAAATCTAAATATTTTTAGGCATAAATTCTACCAGTTTTTTTTTTTCATAAAAAAGCTTTTTAATCACTGTGATATTTGACAACCCTAATATTATGTATGTTAAAATTGTCAGAAATATTTCAGACATTCATAAATTTAACTTACTTCAACTAGAATTTGCATTTATCCTAGACTAACATTTTTTGGACCCTTAACCTTTTTCATATAGTAAAGGTTTATAGAGAAAATTAGCAAAGCTGAATTCAAAATTGTTCCCCAAACAATAGCTTCCCATTCTGGAAAATAGTGTTATGTAATACCTCATTAATTCAGGTAAAATAAAGTCTGGAGATTGACATTCTGTTTAATGAAATTTTGTTATAATCACTTATAGTTAACCTAGATTAACCTCAGTAAGGCTATAGTATAGTTTGTGACAGTCTTGCTTTGATAAATGCATCTGTGTGTGTGTGTGTGTGTGTGTGTGTGTGTGTGTTTCATATTAAATTTAGTAGATATAAATGACTTCTAGGCAATTAGACTGTCAGCTCTACTAAAACAGCTATATGATAATTTTCTGTATTTGGCATATTTAGATGTTTAGAGAATGAAGATGCCACACTCTATTGTAATACATTTTAACTTTAATATGTCTCTTTGATGAATTAAATGACAAAAATATACATCTCTAAATCATCTGAAGGTCAGAGGCTTCACATCTCCTTAAAGATCGGAGATTTTCATATGTTTTGATCTAAAATTTCTGGTGAAATCTTCCTCAGAAGTGCAGTCTGTAAGTCAGCCCAGATGGAGAAGTTTTAAGTTGCTTGGTAGGTATGGAGCCTAGAATCTCACCTCCTTCCCCTCTTCCCAGGCAGCATCAGAGACCTGAAACCAGGGGATTCTGTAGACCTCAGGCTAAAAGGCAGAGATGTATTATAGTTCATTCAATGCCTTCACCCTTTGGCTTAGTGGTGGTTTTTGTTGTTGTTTATTTGTTTTAGTATAATGTTATTTATTTACTAATTTTTCTTCTTAAATGGGCTTCCAGCTTTTATTTTTTGTTAATTTTTATTAAATTTATTGGAGTGCCATGGGTTAATGTGATCATATAAGTTTCAGGTGTAGGTTTTCATGTTACAAGATCTGTATATTAAAAAAAAAAAAAAGTTAATAAAAAAGATCTGTATATTGTACTGTGTGCCTACCACCCAAAGTTAAATCTTTCATATATTAGGATCCCCTTCAGCCGCCCACCCCCCCCCCCAGTCCATTTCCTCTGGCAACCACCACGCTCTACTCAGCCATAAGAAAGGATGAAATACTGCATTTGCAACCTTTATTTTTCATACGGCCAGTCAAGATTTGGATCAGAGCCATGAAGATTATTAAATCAAACCCAGTAAATTGAATAATTGTATCAATAAAAATATATATTTCTTTTTACAATGTGTTAGTCCATTTTTTCACACACCCCCCAAAAAACACACACACACACACACAAAAAAAAAAACAAACAACAAAACACAATGCTAGTAGGAGAAAGAAAAAGTCTAGGTATAGATATAACATCTGAAAATTAATTCACAGAAATCATATATATATATATATATATAATGGGATATATAGACATTTTCTGATATTTACACATACTTATAAATATGTGTAAGACACGCCCACACCATTGTCCTGGCACCACGGCATCAAGATTTGAAGAATCAATAGCCTCTTCTAAAGGGAATAATCCTAGTCTACATTGCTAATTTGTCACATGTTTAGTAACACTAGTGTAGTGTTTAAACCTCCTGGAGCCTTGAAGACCTTTTCTGAGAAAAAGCAAGTAAAATACCTATTTATCCAACTTACCCAGTGGCTGTGGAGAGCCTGTGAATTAGCACTTGCAAGAGTGTTTTAGTCACGTAAAACGGCAGATATATGGATGTGTGCAAGATAGCATTGTGTGTTATGAGATTTAAGGTAAATATCCAAGTGCAGTACCCAGTTTCCATTTCACACATAAAGATATCCAACAGCTTTTTTCATAATTCAAAGGTTATGATCATTTTTGACAGCTGTTCTCACTCTTTTGAAAATATTTTTGCTAAGCAAGTTCTCCTCCATGAAGTAGTGTGTTAGTGACAGCAGAGTGTCTAGAGAGACCAAATGTTCAATGGTAATTAGAAAGAATTCGTCATGAGTGGTGGCTGAGTCGCTGGATTCTGTCTAAAGTATGTTATTTAAGACACTGACTGGGTATCTGCTTGGAAATCAGACTTGGCACGTTAGTATCTTCCCATTGTGGCATCAGCAACTGCTTCATGCGTCTTAGCTCTGGCAGGGAACCTGAGCGCTTGCCAAGAGGGGGTGTTATGTGATGACTGTTCAGGGGCGTCTTCAGTCTTTCCAGACCATCCATATAGAACTGGCATCTGTTCTTAGGAGGCCGATCTGCATCTCTGTCGTAGGAGGCAGTTTGGGTATAAGATTGTGGACTCTGGAGCCAGGCTGCCCAGCTTGGAATCTTTGCTCTGCTTCTTCCTAGTCCTGGGAACTTAAGGCAGCTCGTTAACTTTTCTATGCCTTAGCTTGCTCATCATGAATTGGGGGTGGTATTAATAACATGCCTATCTTCTGGTGTTATTGAGAGCATGTATGGAGAGCATGTGTGGAAAGCAGTTGGAACAGTCTATGGTACCCAGAAAGAGCTATTTAAATATTTGCACTTATTCTATAACAAGTGGTCCATCCCATTGCACATTCCAAAGTGGAGGCCTCACCCAATAACCCTGAGGTGGTCACACATCACTGGGGAAGCAGCACAGATCAGGGCAGGTGTGTCACAGGCAGTAATCACAATCATGATTGCAGAGTACATGGAATTTGAAAGAAAAGTCCTTATAAAAATTTACTCTGTCTACCTCTTCAAAACTTTGGAAATTAGTAGTCACATTTATCTTTCTTTTTGTTTTCTTTATAATGACTACAGTTTCCATCATAAGCAGTCTTTCCTGTTTTTATTGTAATGTGTCTTCGTTGGCATATTTTATTTCAAGGAAGGTGTTGACTAGAAATTATTCAAGACTTGTGATTACTTGTGGTCATGTATCCTGATATACTTATTAACATTTACGAATGTGAGGTTGCAGATTATCTAAGCAATGAAAATACAGAATAGGTGTGTGTCCATACATGCATTGGTTCTATCTTGTTTCTTAAAGCCAACATTTGTTGTCAGGCACAAAAACTGGAATATAAAATTCAAAATGAAAAGGCTTGAGACATTTAAGTAATCCTCATTAAAGGACATTTTGAGGCTCTTTCAGATATTTTAGTTAGTGCCTAGGCCCTGTTTGCTCAAGAGAAAAATGTGTGGGAAATGTGCATTTAATTTCCAAAACAATGAATGAATTGAAAGGCATGGAGGCAAAATCTATATTTTTTAATGTTTGTGTTTTATAAATAACACACAAAGGAAAAAACTGAATAGATTTCTCAAAACGTTTTATCATTTCCAATAGGAAAAAAACATAATTGTGAAACATTTTCCCATTCTTTGTTAATATCTGTTTTCAAAACTGCATGCATCATTATTTTTTCATATGGAAATTTTGGAAATCTCATAGACTGGAGTTTTAAAAATTGTGTTGCAAGGTTCGGTAGCAAGACGTCAAATTTTAACACAATAAAGATACAGAGGGAGCCTGAGCAGAAGTTTAGGTTTTGCTTTGTTTTGAGGTTTGCTTCCCATCAGGGATGCTGTGCACCGTCAGTGTGGGCTGAGGCTGCCTCTGGACTGCCTGGTGAGAACTTTCTGGAATATGAATCCGAGCCTTTTCTATGCAGCAGGTGAAACGAGGAGGCATTGCACTAAACACAAAAAACCTAGAACAAAATTTGCAGAATCTGTCTCATGTGCATTCACTAAATTGTCATTTCACACACAGCTGTGCCTGCACATGATAAAATTGTTTTCCTAATAACAAATCCAGTTTAAAAAAAAACATAAATAAAATGAATAACAATTGAATGTGTGTTAGGACACCTCAATGAGCCAGCACAGAGAGTAAATGTGAATGTAAAAGTTATGTGGGCAGCAGTGTGCCCATTGCCGACTGCATTATTGCTCATTAGCTTTGTTCTCTTTTGCATTTTTGGTTACATTATCCAGAATGCATCTCTCAATTCATTCTGTTTCCATTTCCCTGGAAGGAAGTAGAACTGCGTGTTGAAAAGCTGCATTTTCACATGCTTATTTTTATTCAGTGAATTCCAGAGCATTTTTATTGAACTTATAAAAAGAAAACGAGTCGACAGCATAAAATATTCAAATAGATTGCCTAATCCAGCCAGATTTCTATAGTTTATACATTTTATCTAGAAAAGGGACAAAGTGTCTCCGTAGTTTAACAAGAAAGGGTATACTGAGAATGTGAACAGAAACTTTGAGAAAGGGGAGAAAGGTGGAAAATAACCACTTGGGAAAATGCCCAGCATCATTAACCACCAGGAGAAGGCAAATGAAAAACACTGCATACTTACACTGAGTGGCCAGATTATTATGATCTCTGAGCGCATAATAATCTGGCCACTCAAGTGTGTGTGTGTGTGTGTGTGTGTGTGTGTGTGTGTGTTAGGGGCTATATTAGAGGTCCAATGCATGAATTCGTGCATGGATGGGGACAAGCCAGCCTGGCCAGGGGCAGGGGACATGGTGGTTGGCCAGCCTGCCTGCTGGTCAAACTCCTGGTCCAGGGGACAATTTGCATATCAGCCTTTCATTACATAGGATATACACTTAGTGGCCAGATTATTATGCATTCAGAGATCATAATAATCTGGCCACTCAGTATACTTATTGGAACAGCCAAAATTTCTTTACAAAGAAATTTTTTACAGCTCTGACAATCAAAGTTCTGGTGAGAGTGCAAAGGAGCTGGAACTCGTATCTGTTGCTGAAAGGAATACAAAATGTTGGACTCTGAAAACAGTTTGGCAGTTTCTTATAACATAAAGCATAGCAATACTTAATCATAATCCAGAATCAAACTTCAGGATATTTACCCTAGAGAAATGGAAACTTACATTTATACCAAAGCTGTGTATACATATCATTCATGCTAACTTTATTTGTGACAGTCAGAAGCTAGAAACTAGCCACATGTCTTTGACAAGTGAATGTTGAACCTAAGGGCGATAGATTTCATTCTTTTTTATGGCTGAATAATATTTCATTGTATATCTATACCACAATTTTTAATCAATTTTTATACCAGTGAGCACTTAGGTTGTTGTAATATTTAAGGTATTCTAAGTAAAGCTGCAATGAACATGGAAGTGCATATACCTGAAGTAGTGTTTTCATTTTCTTTGGATAAACACCCAGAAGTGAAATTGCTGAGTCATATGGTAGTTCTTGTTTTACTATTTTGAGGAACCTCCATGCTGGCTGTACCAACTTACATTCCCATCAATGGTGAACAAGGGTTCTCTTTTCTCCACATCCTCTCCAGCACTTGTTATTTCTTGTCTTTTTTATATACTTATTCTAACAGGTGTGAGGTGATACGTTGTTGTGTTTTTTTTATTTGCAGTTCCCTAATGTTTAAGGATGCTGAACACTTTTTTATGTACCAGTTGGAACTCAATCTGTTTGTCTTCCTTAGAAAATTGTCTATTCAGGTCTTTTGCCCGTTGTTAATCAGATTTATTTGCTTGTTTTTGCTGTTGAATTATATAACTTAATATATTTTGGATATCAGCCCCTTAACAGACATCAGGGGAAAAATGCCTTATATGTCTTTTAGAAATAGAGAGTTTATCACCAAATATTGATCCTCAGTCAAAGGTGGTCATTTTAGTGTCAGGTGTGAGAAGTTAAATTAACATTTAAAAGATTGCTTTGTGAACATAAAATTTAGAGGGGGGAAATCAAACACAGGGGCAGCACAAATCCATGGACCATGATCTGCAGGGCATAGATGCTGCCTTTCCTAGTGAGTAAAATGCTGCTTCCCTCTGGGTATGGCACATTCCCATGAAAGACTCGCCCTTTCTCCTGGGCAGCTCTCTGTGTTTAGATCCTGTGCTTCATCAAATGTAACAGACATTTACTCGTTATCACACAGGCATTGTGCTGTGTGTGTGTACATTCAGACCTGAAGTGAACTCTCCTCAACACCATGTGACCGAATCTAAAGTTAGTATGTAGTAGTGGTATGAGATGTCAGAGAAGCAAAACTCTTGGTGAGAGCTTTGCATATTCAGTGAATCCACGGGTGGCAGTAGAGGAAGAGCATGGGGAGGGATGCAGTCAAAGCCAAGGATGTGTGAAAGCACTTGGAGCCTTTGTGGAATGTGGGGTGGTCCCCAGCATAGCTACTAAAATGTGGGATGTGTGGTTGAGATGCCATTGCAAAAAGCCTGGCTGGGGAGAGCCAGTTGGTGAGGCCAGCAAATTTGTGCCGCCGTGTTGACCCAGGCCTATTCTGATTTCTTGTTCTATCCTGTTTGTAATTTCCATTCTCATATTCTCTCTTTTAAGTCACTTGTATGAGCAATCTAGTTTTCCTTCTCCAAGGTCTTTCAAGGCTGTTTCCTGCCCCACTTTGTAGTCTTTCAATATACTTCTAGGAGTTGACTCCCTGTAGCCTTTATTGAGCACTTGGTTTTCTGCACCAGAAATCACTCATTTGTTTGCCAGATATTTGCTGAGAATTGACACATGCCAAGAACATGCATTACTTAACCATAAAGATCAAGATCTCTTCTCTTGCAGGGAACCAGAGACTTTATACATGAGTGAAGTAGGGTAGCTCTAAGGCAACAAGAATGATGGCCAGTGTAGAAAACCAGAAGTTACATGCTCCATCTAACAGCATACAAATTCCCTCTTTTAAAACACTGATCAGCACAATGAACCAAGCCTGCCAGTTGGGTCTGCTCCAGCTTTAAATGCCATCTGTTCTATGCCAACTGCCAAATATCTAACTCCAGCTCAGAATTCTCCCTTGAACTCCCAAACAGCCTAGAATTCTCTCTTGAATTCAAAATTCCTTGCTCCTAATTCTCTTGTCCAGTTGTCTATCTAATAGGCACTTCACACTCATCATGCCCAAAAGTGAACTATTGATTTCACCCATCGCAAATCTATAGTTTCTGCACTTTCATCTCCAAATTAGAAAATAGCGATTCCATGCTTCCAGCTGCTCAGATATGAAAACTCAGGGGTTGTCATTGACTCTCACTTTTTATCACACCGAGTAATTCATTAGACCCATTGGCTCTTACTTCAAAAATTATCTATAATTCAGACATTTCTTTTTGCTCATCTGCAACCACCTTTGTCTGAGCCACCACTGTCCACCTATTTCCAACTTTGTTCTGCAAACTCCTATCAACTGCAGATAGAGGGAGCCCATAAACAAGTAAACCTCTTTGGTCCATGTCTCTCTATGGTTTCCCATCTCAGAGAAAAGCCATACACCTTACTGTGGCCTTAAATACTACATACACAGTTCTCATTCTCCCTTTTCTCATTGTTCCCTTCCTCACATCCCACCTTCATACAATGCTCCATCCAACAATTTTTGCCCAGAACTTTCATCTCCTGGTTGGTTGGTAAGTCTTTTAGACAAGCTCCAGTATCAGGGACTTCACATTTGCTGGACCCTCAATCCTACCCCATACACTAATTAGTTAGTCATTCATTTCCTCACCTCCTTGAAGTCTTTGTTCAAATAGTACCTTCTCAGTCACTTTTTGTAACCAAACGACAATGACATTCACTCACCCAGGCAGTCTCTATCCTCCACCCTTGTTTCATTTTTCTCTCCTGTCTGTTTTACTTATGTGGCTGCTTTATTGGCACCTTTCCCCTGGAATGTTAGCACCTTGAGGGCAGGGATTTTTGATCCTTTTACTCACTGCTTCATTCCCAGTCCCTAGAACAATGTCTGACACACGAAAGGCGCTCAGTGATTCCTTATTTAAGGAATGGGTAAGTGGATGCATTCAGGAAGGCTTCTGTTCACTGAATCTTGAATGTTCTTTGGGGTCAGCACTCAGAATACTTAGCATTCAAATGTTGTAAGCCTGGGTCCGCATAGCAGCACAAATTTGCTGACATTTCATCAAGGGGCCTTGCTCTGCAGACCTCTATCTATAGAGACCTCATATGAAGATACAAACCCCAAACTGAGGAGCTGCCAGAAAGGTGATGTACAGCAGCATGCAGAGGAAAGGCTCTGGGAATCCGGACAGGCGCCAGTCCCTGCTGTGTGGGGGTCAGTGCCATAGAGGCCAGAGCATAACCATGTTCATGTATGAATCTGGGCTTCAATGATGGGAGAGGGTTAGACTTCACAATACTTTTTAAACTGGTACAAAGACCTGTTCTTCAGAGGCAGGGAAGCAATGGCAGGGGGTCAGGCACTTCCCTCACCCCCTGATGCTGTGCGCTATTCTCTCTCCTTACAGTGAAAAGACTCCATAGGAATGCAGATAGAAATAACAGAATTGCAAACATTCCAAGCAGTGCATTCTGAGGCAAGCACAGGCTGCTTATGCCAGTGATTCTGATTTTGTCTCCTTAGCCTGTGACTTTGCAGCATGTCTGGGACTACACTTTATGACCTAATCCTGACCATACAAATATGACTGTTAAAAATAAATAAGACTTAAATTTCATATGCTTGAGGCATCCAGATAATTCCATTTTTTAAAATGTTATTATCACTATTTTCTTAATTATGGCAGGGTAAGGCAGGAACTCCCCAAAGTCTTGAAACCTAATGGAGAGCGAAGTAATATAGTCAATCAAAACAAATGCTGTTTTCAGCATTTAAAAATTAAAAAATTAAAAACCCAAATTAAGGTAAACAGCACATGATGAATATGATATGGAGATTATAAGTAAACACAGAGAGTTGTGTGTTCTGTAATCCTGCATTACCATGATCCTATAGGTTACCATGTCTTAACAGTCCACGGCCTAGTGGGTTTCTGAGGGTTAAAAATGGCATGCAAAAGACTGGGCGGCATGGGACTTTATAGTTATGCAGTTTGATTGTAGAACCTTGATTCACTTTTTCCATTGGTTCAGTTTTGAGAGTGTACCTTGATGAGGGGATATAGGGCACACTTCTCCTTTTTTCCTGGGTTCCAATATGACTCAACACAGCACTGCTGGTTGACTGCACACTACATTTATTCCCACACTGCTGGATGGAAGAAACAATCCTAGTTCCTGCCTTCCTAGGGTCTCTGGCTTCTGCCAGCACAGGGAGTCCCCCAACATCAACATCTTCCCACCCACCTGTCTTCCAGACAGCCCATCCCATGTACCACAAAACTACTGACTGCATGAGGACTCTTTATTTTACAAATTTTTGAAATATAATTAACCTTTCTAACTATGTAGACAGATAGACGTACACATATACAATAAACACACATATTGTTGGGTCATAGAGAAGGTGCATTATATTTTAGACTTAGTTAACAGAAACATGTCTAAGTAGTTCGTCACAATGGAGACCTATTACTGAACTGGCATCAGACATGCTACTGGGAGTCTGAAGGGACTTTTCAGTGTTCTTCATCTAAGCCCCTAACTAACATCATGACAGTAGCATGCAGGAGAAGAAAGTTCTGTAATCAGTTCCTTAAAGTGATTGCACAGGAGACACAAACTTTGTGTGGTCTGTGCTTTGCTGGTGGAAATCTTAAATCAGGAAGCAGTCATTACCCTGCCCAGTTGCTCAGAGTGACATTGGTGAATTTAGATTCCCAGTTTGTTTGCCCTTCTGATGTTTAGTGTGTAGAAGATCCTCCAGGATTTTTTAAAAAAATATGTTTTTGTTGATTTTTAGAGAGAGAAGACGGGAGAGGGATAAAGAGATAGAAACATTGATGAAAGAAAAAGCATCATTGATCAGTTACCTCTTAATAGGGATCGAGCCAACAACCCGGGCATGTGCCCTGACAGGAATCGAACCTTGACCTCTCCGATCCTGGGTCAGTCCTCAGGTATTGAGCCACACTGGATGGGCTCCAGGACTTTTTAAATGCCTGCATTGCTAAACTCGTTATGACAATGGCTAGATTTTAAGTGAGGTAGATATAGAGCAGAGAGTCTCCATCTGGCCTCTCCTAGCTGTAGATCTATTCCTGCATGCATTTTTCTATGTTCAGATTTAAGCTCCTGGGATTGACTTTGTTAAAAAGTTCAAGTTCACGATTAATTGCAGTGGTGATGACTAGTATTGCTTTCAGGGAGCAGGAGCGTTCAAAGACCAGTGCAAATTTCAAAGGACTGCAGAGTGAAATGCATAATTAGCATGGGCCAATGGTTAGTTCAGCTCCTCAAGGGGAACAATGGCATATACCTTTGGGAGGAAATCAAGCAGCAGCAATATGCTTGGTTTAAGAAGATTTAAAAGAAAGGCTGTTTTCTCCGGTTCAAATAAATGAACAGATGTGGCTGGTATGATGTGTTCTGACAGTGCTCCAAAGATATGGTGCTTAAAAGACTGAAAAGCCACTGTTCCAGCAATTTCCACCTTCTAAGAGCCACATGGCCAGATTTCACAGGTCACACACAGGAAATGAAAGCAGTTTATGAAAGTGCAAAGGACAGGGGCAATTTCACAGCCACAGGTAAAATGCAGGATTTTACATTCAATCAGTTGCATTACAAAAACTGCTCTTTGTAAAATAGAGATTAAATCCAGAGGTCTCCTAAGCATAGCCAAGGCAGTAGACCCATGACAAAATAGCTACAAGTTGTTAAAATAGGGTGGGAGAAATTTACAACAATTTTGTCCTCTGTGAAAATGAAGCAAAATATGACACACATATTTATCTCTCTCTCCATTCATGCATATCAAAGAGCAAGGCTAGTTGACAGTCTAGTAAAGGCAGATAATGAAAAATAATTCTAGTGCACTTGTGAACAATAGACAAGTTCGTTTTTACCAAAGTCAGACTGATTTTTTAACTGAGTCAGTGTGAGATAAAGCTCTATCACCCCAAAATGGCTGATTTAGGGTAAATATACCATTATTTGACATCGATTATATTTATTTGCTTGATCTTAATTCCCTAAAAATTAGACAGGCAGCACAAGAATCAGCGAGTCACTAGTTATACAATGTTTTTTTCTTTGTCACACCCAAATGTTTTAAGGAAAAGTGAAAGCCATGACTAGTGAGAAGAAATTTCTCATAGATCATTGTAACCATAGTGGAAAGATACACTTGTAAACTGGGGTTAGTGTCAAGATAAGCAATGGATATTCAACTCATAAACATTTTTCCTTGGGCTGAGTCTACCTTCCTAACAGGCCTGTGTCTACTCTGTCAAAGATTACCCTCATGTAGTTAAGTTGTTAAAAAAAAAAAAAAAAGTAAAAAATACAAAAGTTGCCTTTCAAAAATAGGTCTTATACAGTTGAGAGTTAATAATGGTTTGTGACAGTTAATAATCATGATAATTGTGGTATAAATCATAACCTGTTAATAAAACAATGAGACATAAAAGATCTGCTTATACAGCTGTGAGGGTGAATTCATAAAATAGTCATTCAATGTGGTATCGTTCTTCTGACATTCAACTTATTCCAGTCAAGGCAGAAAGAAACATGACTGAGGGCCAAGTATTTCCTTAGTCAAATAGTATTAAATGATAACCCCATGGTGATCTATGTTAATATAAGAGCTTTTATAAAAAGGGGGGAGTTTCATCACAGGCCCTTCAACAATAACTAGGACTCATTCCATTCCTGTACTATATTATAACAGGAAGGAGAGGCAAACACATAAATAGCTAATAGCACAACTATTACTCAGCAGTACACCATTGTATACTATTATTTTTAACTATAGAGTATGAAAACCTTATATTTATATAGGACTTTATATTTTAATGTGTTTTGGGCTGTATGTTATTTAAATGCTAATAGTAATCATGTGAGTTGAGTATATATTTTTTGTTCTACCCAGAAATAATACCTTCTGGGTATATCCATATTACTGGATAGGAAATGAATGTTATTTACAGAAAAAGAAACTTGTGGAAAGCTGTTATGGGAAAGATTGCTGGGTGAGTGGGTGTGTGGAGTTTTTAATATGTGCAAGTGGTATGGAATCAGCCGCGTTAGTGTTCAGTTCTGCCTCTGTTTGCCGATGGGATCACTGGGAGGTTTCCTTACCCATCAGAGCACTCCATTAAAAACATAAATAAAAATACCTCTCTTGCATTATTATTGAGAAGTTAGAGGGAATTTGCATGTAACTCACGAATATGATGCTTGGCACCCAGTAAATTGTCCAAGTAATAACTCTTATTTGCAATTATAGCTGAGCACAGAATGGTCAAGTGGGAATTGAAAGACATTCAAAAATTCTGAAAAGTCATTAATAATGTAAGACTATTGATAGAGTTATAAGTCCTTAAGTGGTTTTTCAAGTTAATTAGTTTTCGGAATCAATCTGGTTTGAGTCCAGTCAGGCTTGACAACAGGAAGTAATCTATTTCTTTTCTTTATATGAATATAGGACATAAGATGCCCAAAGCAGCCCCAGATTTAATTATATAAATAGAAGAATATAAAGGTTTTGCTGTACCAGACTCTATTTTTTATATTAGTTGACTTTGTGCACCACTCTTAGATTTTTGTGTCCCAGTTTGCCTCAGTAGCATTAGAAATATAACATATCAAAGTTTGGACATTTCTTCTCTCTTGATTGGAACTTACTCTTTATATGTATGACTTACATAAATTTCTTTAGAGCAAAAGTCAAACCAAATGTTTTACACACCAAAATTAGGCACATGAGAAATCCTATTGGACACAAAGTGATTCAAAATTATGTACTGAAATTTTTATACCATTAGTTGTTCACTTTTAGGTTCTAAGATGAATAAAAGGCAATAAGAATTAGTTGTTCACTATTCCTTGAGCATCTGGAATCCTAAATTTTATTTCTGGCAATATGACTACTTGAGCAAGCTGTGACAAGCCATTCAACCTCTTGATCTTACTGGACAAAAAAATGAAAATAAAAAATTCATCAATTCTACATTCTTTCACTTTCTGCCCATCCTACCTAATAAGAGAGTAATATGCAAATTAACCACTACTCTACTATGCCCACCAGCCAATCAGAGTGAGTATGCAAATAAACCCAACCAAGATGGCTACAGCCACAGAAAGCAGGAGGGAGGCTTGGGTTTCCCAGGCAACAGAGAAAGCCAAACTTTCTGCCTGTCCTTGCCAGTGTAGGCCTCCACTCAAGGCTACAAAGTTTCAATTATAGAAGGTAAACAAATTCAAACAGAAATGGCTGCTGACCACAGAGCAAGCAGGAGGCTTGGCTTCACTCCAGGCTACAAAGATTCAGTTGTAGAAGGTAAATAAATTCCAGATATCAGGACCTCCACTTGTGTCACCAGGGGGAGTGGCTGGCCTACAAACCCCCATAGATGTCCTCACTCAGACTGCCCCACGCCCTGAGGGAACTTTTAACACAAAAATCTGGAGTTGCCAAGATTGAGAGTTTTTTCTCTGTGTGAACTAAAGAATTATATACAGATAGCTCTCATTTTTGTGAGCCCATTGGTAGTAGCAGTGGTTCTTACAGAGACTTTCATTAAATCCTCTGATCTCAGACCTTTCCTGCTATTCCCGATCCTTCTTTGCTAACTTTCTTCTCAGTTCTTCACCTCATCCCCGGTGCTCTCACAGTAAGCTGAGTGTGCAGGCATCTGCTGTGCCCTTTCCTTAGTGTTCCAGGGCAGGTTCTTAACTGTCCCCTATGGGAACCTCTTCCAGGCTTGGTGATAGAGCCATTTGCCCCTGTTATTGAGCACACCAGTGAAGTCTCCTCTTCAGCAGTGAGAGCCAACGTGCATGGGCTCCCCCTCCTGCTCTAGAAGGCTGTCTGTGCTGCCCCATCCAGAACTCCATTCCCTTCTCAGCTGAGTGGATGCCCTTGGGATGCCAGGTGTTAGTTATGTCTTCATTACATGGGAGAGGGAACGTTATTACTTTCAGTAAACCGCGTGGATAGTCAATGCCAGGATTGGGCTAGAAGTTGCTACAGTTACAGTTGCATCTTATTGATTTTGCATTTGATCTCCTCCCTCTTTTCCGCCATTGGCTTGCCTAGGGTGATGCCATAAAATCTTTGAAAATGTAATTGTCATTCATTCTCATTTAGTCTGGTACTCAAGGGGTCTAAGTATAAAATGAATCCCATTATGTTAGCTCTTGAGGTCTAGCAATTCCTTTTCCATTTTCTGCTAAAGATTATAACTGCCACTAAATTTTGAATACAGGTGGCACTGCTAAAACTTAATCAGTAGTGGTCTCTCATCGTAGATGAGAGAAGGACACATTTTGTTTTATCCATTTTACTCTGTGTACTGAAATTGATGTCATATGATTGTGGGTCGGTCTAACACTTTCATACTATATATCTTTACAAATTAGAAAATATACTGTAATATAGAAATCAATAGCAGTTCTAGCTATCTGTAAGAACCTGTTAGAAATTGTAACAGTATCAGATTTCAGGTTTATTATCAGCAAACCTGTAACATTCTTGGAAGTTATTTCAACAAAAAAATGCTTGGAATCTAAATGCAAAAACACAGAAATGACCCAAAGTATAATCAGTTTAAAGACTTATACACTAAGCATTGAAAAGATGTAAGTCATTTCAAAATATATATAGTTTGAATAAAACGTCAGTTAAAAACAATTCATTAGGAATGAAGTAGGAATATAAAAAAGAAACATTAATCAAAAGTATATCTGTAAAAATCAATGGATAAAGCAAAAACCATTTTTTTAAAAAGTAAAGAAAGGTAAAAAAAATTTTCAATTATAAAAGCCAAAAATTAAATAATTAGACCCACAGAGTACTAGTGTCAAGCATTTGACTCAAAGCAATGGCAAAGCATGAAAATTCTACTGATATTGCTGGTTTTCCCATCAGCTATAAAGTAACAATTAACATGGCAGTAAGGATCTATTAAGCTAAGTGTTTTTTTTAGCAATCATAAGGATTAAATGAGAACTTACCCTAAATAAATCAGGATGAATAAGTACTCATATAAAATGAGAGCCTCACACAGTGATAACTTTTGCTTACTCAGCACATAAATTTAAAAGCAAGAAATTAAGCAATTTCAGGGAATATCGTTCGATATTATAATGCTATCTCCTGAAAATAAATTGAAGACTGAATTGTTTTACATGTGGTAACAGGAAGGACAAATGACTTGCCATCCTGTGTTATGGACAAAATGGAATCACACATAGATTTATTCGCCTTAACAATTTTAATATTAAATTGGTACTCCATTCCAGTACTTGTGGCTTTACCTTGAGAACTATTGGGGTATGTTAAATTCCACCTAATTTCTATTCTTTTTTACAGTGATATTTTTCTCATTGGCCTTCGGAACTCCTACTTTGAAATTTAGTCTTTACAATGACAGGAGGTTCCCATATCAATTTTTCTCAAAATTATTTTGACACAATATTTAATGGATTGGCTTCTGGCCTTTATAGAATGATGTGTCTGAGCTTCTAAAAGTCACAGTCAATGTGTGTCTGTCAAATAGAAAGGGACTCACAAATCGGTAGCATGTACTCCCAATTCATTTAGCATTTACTGTTGGTAAATACCCTTATCTAAATCAATATTTTTCCTGGAATTTGATATTTACAGACATTGATAACATCACTAACTATCCTTCAAAAATAGTAAGAAATAATGCATTCTGTGTATAGCCAGTCCTTGTTTCTCCTTGTTAAAGAAAAAACACACACGTTTCTTTGGTATAAAACATTCAGATGTGTTAAATTTTATTTCTTAAATTATAAAATATATAAATAGCATAAAAAGAAAAAGAAAAAACAAAACTAAAGGTTGGAATTTACATTAAAATTATAGACTTCGTGTAATATCTTAATCAATAAAGGAAAAATAAAGATAAATTATAGACTTTGTGCCAAATAGTAGTTAGAATAGAAGGATTTGGAATCTGAGAAATCTGGCTTGAAGCCCAGTTCTGCCCATACTAATCGTATAATTTGGGGAGGGTTTTTGAGCCTGGTAGATATATAAGTATTTACCACATCAGAATGTTTTGAGTATTGAATGAGTTAAAGAACCCAAGTGCTTACTTAGTATAGGGCTTGCAAAACAATGTCAGCCCACAACACCAAGGAACTAATATTGTTTCTTTGCTTTTGTTCAGATTAAGATAATACATTTTCTATTTCTATTTCTCCTAGAGTATGTTATCTCTGCTGTCACAAAGCCTCTGGATAAGCTGAGGCTTTGAGATATGTTGCCCTCTATTTCGTAGTTCAGCAGTTGGGCAAATAAGAAATTCTGATTATTGAAGTAGGCACCTCACAGATTTCTCCTTGTCCTTCCCCATTGTCCTAATAAGGGAATGTAGCATAATAGCAGGCATGCAGGTTTTATCTCTAGATATCTTGTGTTCAAATCCCTGCTCTCCAATTTACTTAGTAGCATTTCAAGTTAGAACTTGTTTAAATTTGTGTGTGTGTGTGTGTGTGTGTGTGTGTGTGTGTGTCTATAAAATGAAGGTAATAAAGTAGGCTACTTCCCAGGGCTTCCTTGAGGATGTGCAATAATATTATTAATCCTGTCTTTTTTATTTTGCCCTGAAGCAGAGGGAAACATGGCTCCAATGGGCTTTGTAACATGCCAGTGGTCATGCAGTGGGAAAGATTTTACCCAGATGTCCAAGATCAAAGTCCTTGCCCTTTTCTCTGTGTTTTGCTAGCTCTCCTGGGTTTAATGTTACAGGGGACATGAACGTGCAGTGAATTAAGCAAATTAAAATGGGTCATTGGGAAGAATCCACAGAGAGGTTGGATTTTGAAAGACAAGTAAAGTATGGATAAAGGGACAGGGAAAACATAAGCTCTTTGAACTCTAACTTATATAATTATGGATTTTACTAGAACCTACATTGATTGTAGTGAATATTCATGAATGATTAGACAAATAACCCAGCAAACAGACTAGAGTCTATTCTCAGACGTGGGATCTTAAGGGGATTTCGTGGTCTCAGCATCATAAATCCAGGCTAGCAGAAGAGTAGTTTAGTGCCCGGTGTTGAAAATTGGCTCACTACATGGAGAGAGATTACTTCTTGTTCAATATTAAATTGTATAATTTCATAATCTAGGACAATATATTGGTAACTATGAGGAAGAAAAATATTTCTTAAACAAAATACCGAAAGACTGAAGCATAAGCAGAAGCAGAAGCAGATAATTTTATATATTTGACTACATCAAAATAAAAGATTAAGGATATCAAAAAAGGTGAAAGCTGGGGCAAAGTAATTGCAGAATGAAAAAGGAACAAAAGATTCAATTATTCAGGGTACACAAAGAAGATTAGCACATTCACTAGGAGGGCAAAACAATAAAATACAAAATAAAAGTGGACAAAGGAAATGATCAGGCAGTTCACAGTAAAGCAAATGCCAAGATGTGTAAAAGTAAGACAGATATTGCTAATTGTGATGGTTAATTTTCTGTGTCACCTTAAACTGGCCATCGGGTGAGAGAAACCTGACAAATACATTAATAATAAAAAAGTGCAAATTAAAACCGTAAGGATGAAATACTTTATACCCATCAATGTGGAGATTATTGGAAAGTCAAGCAATATTAAATCCTGGCTGGGATGTGGGCAAAGAGGCACTCACATCCCATGTAAACAGGCTCTGCCACTCTGGAGCCAGATTGCGCTTAGCCCAGCACCAGCATTTTCACCAGCAGGTATATTCCAGGGAGAAATTGTATAGCAGGACCATAAAGAAACTCATCTCAGCTATCAACTCCAGTGTTTGGTAGGGCTACAGGAGCTAGAAGCATTTCAGTCTCCATCATTGGAGTCATGGATAAGAAAATGTGGTTGGTGTATCCAAAGGACTATTAGGCAGCATTCAGCAGGAATGAACTGGATGGTTCCCCAAAACAGAATGTTGTTTAAAAAGAGATTATTTTAAAGATATTAGAACATATGTTTGTGTTTAAAATTATTCATGTTAAAATACCACATTTTGTCGGATAAACAGAGAGAGGATAAATAGAACTGTTATATATTAGAGAGGTTATGTTGGAGTTAGGTATGGAGATAGAGGATGAAGGGGAAAAAATAAAAACATAGAATTGAACAACAAGGGAACCTTGAAGAAATCCTTCTTAAGTGTGTGCCATGAACCAATGTTGACCATTAGGAGTCAGTACATTACAAGTCTTGAAAAGAGAAGAAACCTGACAAATGCCACCTCAGCCAGGTGATCAAGGTCGCCATCAACAGTACAGTCATATTGATGCCATGTACCTTGTTTGATGCAATGAAATTGTCACTTTACTTCTGTGGCCTTCCTCCCCAAATACATCATCACAGTCTTATTTTTTTTTAAAATATATTTTATTGATGTACAGAGAAGTAGGGAGAGAGATAGAGAGTTAGAAACATCAATGAGAGAGAGTCATCGATCAGCTGCCTCTTGCACCCCCCCCCCCCACTGGGGATATGCCCGCAACCAAGGTACATGCCCTTGACCGGAATCGAACCCGGGACCTGTCAGTCCCCAAGCCGACGCTCTATCCATTGAGCCAAACCGGTCTTGGCAATCATCACAGTCTTATCATGAAAAAAAAGAAATAAGACAAATCCCAATAATGAGACATTTCACAAAACTGCCAAGGTCATTAAAAACAAAACAAAACAAGAGAAGTTAGAAATTGTCGCAGCAAAGAGGAGCCTAAGGTGACATAGCAACTACATGTAATGTGGAATGCTAGCGGATGGATTCCTGAGACAAAAAAAAAAAAAAAAAAAAAAAAAAAAAAGGAGATTGGATAAAAACTAAGGCAATCAGAAAAAATAACACAGAGTTATATGCTGTACGGCATTTATTTCGATAGTTTTGGGGACCTCTGAAGGATTGACTTACAAAATATTAATTCTAGAGCCTTGTGAGTGCTCTTGTGCACAAGGAACATCAGATCATGGGACTTTATTTACTTTTTATTGATTTCAGAGAAGAATGGAAAGGGATAGAAATAGAAACGTCAATGATGAGGGAGAATCATTGAACAGCTGCCTCCTGCACGTCCCCTACTGGGTTTGAGCCCACAACCTGGACAAGAGCCCTGGCCAGGAATGGAAGTGTGACCTTCTGGTTCATAGGTTGATGCTCAACCACTGCACTATGCCACCTGGACAATATGAGGGGACTTTAAAGAGCCAGAGAACACAGGGCTGAGTGCCTGAGCCAAGGCAGTAGTAGTGAGAATGAATAGGAAGCAGGAGGCAAGTGCATAAAGCATTGGAGCTAATGGCACTTAATCCCTGATTAAACAGGGTGAGGTGGTGAGTGGAGGGAAACGTCTACTGTGATGGTTTTCAAGTTGAAAATAGAACGTTCGGAAAAGTTCACAAAAGAAAGGAAATGGTCTGATTATCTAAAACACTAAGAAAAAAATATGTGAGAAAGTCACAAGTGGATGTGTGGAGAACTTAAGAAGGTGGAGAACTTTCTAAGGAACTGGCTTTAAATGTGTGGCTCTGAGTTTTCTAGTCTGACCCAGACAACGTAGAGGATGTCATTTGTCAGCCACCATGATGTGATCATTTCTGTCTGTAAAGAGCAGTGTCAAGTGATTGACTGACTTCTGTGAACATGAATTCAGGTTTTAGTGCCCTGTTGCTCCAATAAGTGCAGCAGTTTTACACCTGTCTGGCTGGGAGTAAATTAAGAGGATCCTGGGTTTAGTGTGATTCCTTCAATATTGATTTATTTGACTTTCAACAACATGGCTGACTGAGCTGATGGTGGCTGGACTTCCTTCTGTGAATAATAAACTGTTAGAAATTATCCATAAAATATAACAAAAAATATTTAATACATAACTTATCTTTAGGGAATAAAAGAAAAAATCTTTAGGAAAAAGATGGGAGAAATCAAAAGATTGCCACGTAAACTCAAGGTTTTAAGATCCAGATATAATCCAACAAGATAGAGGACCAGATACTAACAGCCTACTGATATAAACTAATGTTTGTGTCTACCCAAAGTTTATATATTTACAAACACCTAACTCCCAGTTGGCAGTTGGTAGTATTTGGGGGTGGGGCTTTTGGGGAATAATTAGATCATGAGGAGCCCTCATGAATAGGATTAGTTCCCTTATATACAAGACCCCAGAGAGATCCCTCACCTCTCTGCCAGGTGAGGACACAGCAGGAAGCTGGCCCTCTACAAGCCAGGAAGAGTGCTATCATCAGAATCTGGCCATGCTGGCACCCTGATCTGGGACTTCCAGCCTCCAGAATTGTAAGAAATAAATGTCTGGTGTTTATAAGCCACCCACTGTATGGTTTGTTGTTATAGCAGCTAAACAGGCTTAGATACCACCCACATAGGCTAGATGAGGAAGGAACTAGAAGAAGGTGTCTGTACAATGCCTGGCAACTGGAAGGGATCAACAGAGCAACTTGCACACTCAGTGCCATGGGTAAGGAAAATGTTCTCGCTTAAGAAACCCAGACATTTTTGAAGATCGGGTCTGAACTTGCACTATGTATGTTGTGCAGAAAAGATTAAACTGAAAACTGTCTAAACTGAGGACCCCAGCATAGGCAAATGTCGTACTTCTCTGAAGGGCCTTTCCACAAAGCAGATCTTATAAGCATTCCAGATAAGAAGAGAAAACCCCACAGAAAATGAGCTCAGAATTAAAAATGTCAAGTAACAAGAGGAATGAATCACCATGAAGGAGTCACCATTTTGAAAAAACAGAATGATTAACAATCCAGGAATGAGTTACTAGAGCAAGATGAAAGGAACAATAATTATATGACTACAAAATTTGAAAAAGAACCAAATAAAGTTTCTAGAAATGAACAAGTATAGTCACTAACATTAAAGCATCATGGGAATGTTTGAGTAGCCCAAGTATGTCCGTACACTCCTTGGACACTTTAGGACAGTGGCCCGACAAACTTCTTGGATACTGTCTCCAGAGGGTGATCTGAAGACTCGCTGTTCTTTTGATGGCTCATCACTTTCTGTGGTTTACACCATAGAACCGTTGAGATAGATTTTTTCTCTCCCTACATTTTTATCCTGAGTGGATTTGTTTTGTTTGAAAGGTGCCTCATAATCCCCCTATTTTTACACCAAAAATATTATAGTGGATTTTTTATTCATCTTAATGATTTTCTATTTTATGATCACACAATGAAAAGATCGCTTTTCCCCTTTCCCAGTCATCTCCATTGACCAAAAAACCTGATTGATACTTAAGGATTCTGATTCCAAAGGATCAGATTACCTATCAGGTTGTTTATTCTCCTTCAGGGGCAGAGAACCACCCTAACCCCAGGATACGTGGCACCCTGGAAATATCTCAACAGTACAGTCTTCTGTCAACATTAGTTGTGCTCAAAGCCTCATTCTTCCTGCTGCCTTTGCCATATCTTGGTGTAGATTCGAGTAAAGATTCCAGCTGGGCATTTTATAGGGAGACATTTTTAACTCTCTAATTTGAATTAATAGAAAAAGAAAAAACTTACAAATACTTAAATGAGAAAGACTATGCCCAGTCGGCATGTCTTAGTGGCTGAGCAATTCCTGGTCAGGGCACATGTAGGGAGGTTTTGGGTGGTATTTGAGAATGGGGTCTTTGGGAAATGATTAGGTCATGAGGGTGGAGCCCTCATGAATAGGATTAGTGCCCTTATTAAAAAGGCCCCAGAGAGATCTCTCACTCTCACCTCCCTGCCAGGTGAGGAAGAGAGTTCTCACCAGAATATGGCCATGCTGGCTTCCTGAGCTGGGACTTCCAGTATCCAGAACTATGTGGGGTTTGTAGGAGGCAGCTGCTGAATGATTATCTCTCATCATTGATGTTTCTATTTCTCTCTCTCCCTCTCTTTTCCTCTCTGAAATCAATAAAAATATATGTTTTAAAAAAGAAAGACTACCACAGCATCACTAAGAGTCAATACATTATTTTATCCTATTCTTTTTATAAACTAAATTTAAAGGCAGGAAATTTTTCTTATTTATCTATCACCTTGCCCCATAAATGTCATGTGTATGTATTAGGTACTTAAAGACACTTATTAAAAGTTTTAAGTACTTCTGCATAACTTAAAAATGGAATATTAGTCACACAATACAACTAATTGGTTAGAATTCACTAGAACTAAATCCTCAATAATTACTGCTTAAATAACACTAGAATTTTTGTAAATACATAAATATTCCCCCTCCCCCAGCTAGGAGCTCTAACACTTTTTTTTTTTTTTAATTTCAAAAGTCTAGTTAATATGTGCTTGTTTGTTTTCCCACTTATTTTTATTCATATATACACACGGAGATAGCAAAAGAAATTACATTTCAAAGCTGGAACATGTTTCTTATTATTTACCAACATGAATATTCTGGGTAGGGTCCTACACCAGCCCACCTTAGAGAACAGCAACTGACAGAGTTGTCACTCAGCCCAGAGAACCTCACAAATGTCAAGACCATCCTCAGCCTTGGGCATGTGCTAAGACATGGCCATAACCACAAAGAAGGAGAGGGGCATCTCATGGCTGAACTACTGCAGATAAAGCCAGAAAGAGGGAAAACCCTGCAGGAAGAGGGAAAACCCTGCAGGAAGAGGAAAGTGAAGAATGAAGGAGGAAGTGATCACACGTGCTAGCCAGCCTGTTGTGTCCATGACAGGGACAGTCAAGTGTGGCGATGCTAGCTCTCTTCACCCGCTTAATGGAGTCTACAGCCTGTGCAGACTCCATGGACACTTTCTGAACATCTAGGCCAATTTGAAGATGTGGCTTCTTCCTGTGCTTTTATATGGTTTCTGTGAGTAACCCATGAGCAACTGCACCCTTGGGCCTGGGCATCTGGGCCCTGTCTGGGCTCTGTGCCTTTACTGTGTCATCCCTCTCTCCCTCCTAGACCCCACTCACCATGCCTGGAACCCTGGAAAGAGTGGCATAGCAGTTTCCTTTCAGTGTTGATTCTACCTGTATAGCATCTCTGCTGCAGTACATGTGTGTGCCAAAACCCAACCGTCAGTAGAACATCATTTCCTTCAAAAATGACTTTGTCACAAGGAACTTATAAGTGATATAGGGATGAGCATGTGGATGAAAAGTCCCCATCACTGCCATATAGATTCTTCCAGAATCAGCACTCAAGTGTCACCTTGTCGTTGTCTCTGGAGTCTAGGGCGGGGATGCTCTTCAACAAGGAATTTCTTTTCTTTTCCTTTTTTTAATATATATTTTATTGATTTTTTTCAGAGAGGCTGGGAGAGGGGTAGAGAGTTAGAAACATGGATGAGAGAGAAACGTCGATCAGCTATCTCCTGCACATTCCCTACTGGGTATGTGCCAGCAACCAAGGTACATGCCCTTGACTGGAATCGAACCTGGGATCCTGGAGTCCGCAGGCCAGCGCTCTGTCCACTGAGCCAAACCTGTTAGGGCAGCAAGGAATTTCTTGATGGTCATTTTAGAGGCATGCTTTTTTTGTAAGTGCTTCAAATCAGATTGGAGGAGGGTAGCTGGCAATATTTAACACTTTGGAAAAGGGAGAGACTGGTTAGTCTTAGTAATTTATTTTTACACTTAAATCTGTAGACTTCTCTCTAAATGCGATGTGTCATAATCAGGCGTTGATTTGATTGTAGAATTTGGAAGACACTTGCTAGTCCATTTTGTCATATATTGTTTTCAATTATTTTCCAGAGACAATGGAGTTGAAGGAACCCATTAGCAAACTGACAGTTGAAGGTCAGGATACCGACAAAAGGGCTAGAACTCAGTAGCTCTTCTAAATGAGGTGAACAGCTGTACGACAAAACACGTCTCTTTTTAAAATGTCTTATCTTTTTAAATTACAAAAGAAAAACTTCCATCATTAAGTTTAGTGGTATCCCCTCCTCTGTTTCCATAAAGCCAGGGAAAGGGTATCTCCAAGTAGCCAACTGCACTTGTGGACTGGGGTTGACCACGGCTCTGAGGAAGCCACCTGCACTGCGGCAGCACCCACATTTTTATAATGAAATCCCAAGATATAACAAACTCCAGATGGGTTTGGTTATCTTCTCATTGGTATTTTTGGAAAGGCAAAACCGGACCAGCCTGCTAAATTTATTTCATCTGCTTAATTGGTTTTCATATTTTCAGGGTCTGAACCATTTTGGAAGGAAAAGCAGATGTTGTGTGATAGCTCTGAGTTTTTTAGGAGCTGCTGCTGAAATAATTCCAGAGCAGGAACAACACCATCAAAGGTGATCTTCTTTTCCTGGCAGTTCAGCAAAAGTGAAGATGACCGGAAAGCCGTCTCATTTTTGTTTGTCAGCTTAATCCTCGCATTCCAAAATTGGGGCACAGATCATGTGAGGATGCCCAGGTGCACAGTTGTTGCATTTATTATGTTTCAGATATTTACCACTTGCTAAAATATGCTTACCTACCCACAGTAATGGAGGGCAACCCATTAACTGGACTCACTTTGTGAAAGTATCAACACAGGCTGGAAGAGAATACAAATGAAGAACAGGCTAGCATTGGGTGCTTTGTACTATTTCATGAATGAGCATGTGTAATGAATGGCTGAGTTTTTTAAGAAAAACTTTAATGCAGCGTAATGGGAAAAACTATGCAGGTTAATAACAGACACCAGTAACTATGTGAAATTACAGAATGGTTTTAGTAATTTTAACATAATTATTTAAGAAAAATACGTATGTCCTCTGGAAGACCAATAGAGACAACGATTCTGAAGTCTAAAAAAATATTTTGGGAATGAGAAGAAAGAAATAGCCTTTTAGCTGTGGATAACAAAGTAGGCAAGGAGAGATCATCCTGGGATCTCTACCTGTAGTCAGGGTAAATAGAGAAGGTATTTCCTCTTTCATGCTGTTAGGAATTCTTAGTAAATATGATCAAAGTGACTGTGAGCACCTACATCAAAGCCATGATTGAATATTGCTACAATTTTTGTTACTAAAATATCTGAGTCAGTCTCTGCTCTTTTTATCTCTTAAACCCTATCTTCTACCCAATAGCCAGTCCTGTCACCTTCCTTTCCTAATCCAGGGAGGATCAAGCACCTCTCACCACCACCTCGCCTGTCTGCCCCACTGTCCTGTTGAACCTGATAGTTGCCTGGGCCCCACACAGGTTGAGTTCCCTAACAGTCGGTTCTCAGCAAGAGCCAGCGTGATCCTTAAAAACATAAGTCGGAGCTCTTTCACGCCCAGTTCAGATACTCCTATGGCCTTTCAGGATGCTCAGGGTAATCTTCAAAGTCTTTTTAGTGACTGAACTCATCTTTTGCTACTCCGCCCCTCTCTGGGCTGCAGGTGCTCTGCCCTTGGGGTGCTCCCTCCCAACCCCCCTCCTCCTCCAGGACATTGAAAATGTCCTTTCAGGCCTGGACTTTGCTCCATTTCATCACCTGCTTGCTCTCAACACCTGCTCAGTGAAAGCCTTCCAATACTGTCTTTAGAACTGACCCTTAGGCACTGTGTATTCCTGTTTTCAATTTTATCACTTTCTCACATGCTCCATATTTATTTACTTCTTTATTTTATTATCTTTCTTAAGTGTAAGTGAAGGGATTTTTTAAAAAATTGTTTGGTTAACTTTTAACCTATAGCAGCCTAGAAATGTTGTAGGGAATCAATAACTATCTGATGAATGCATGAAATATCCAACATATTTACAGTTTAGTTTTTTAATCACTTACTTATATGATCTCAAAAGTGAATTTTAGTTGTCACACTAGTTAACAAAAGATAACTGGAGACAATTAAAGGTGCTTCTACACTTACATTGATTTTGGCCATCTTTGCAACACTTGCCTTACCAATTACTTGTGAATGGAAAAGAAAACTGGAAATCTGCCTCTCATTTACATATAAAGTCATATTTAGAAGGAACATTTTCCTGGACCTGTGATTCATAAAACACCTGCCTCTTTGCCTAGTGATTTCCAATTCATATTTTTGAAAAAGACAACAACAACAAGGAATTGAGTGTTTGTTGTTTGCATGCCAAAGGGAAAAAGGATTTCTGAAACTCCATATATGCTTTCTCCAGTATGAATACAGCGATGGCAAGGGGTTTGTGCTCTGAATTAATCCTGGAAAACAGAAAGTCAGAAGTTGGTAGAGTGGAGAATGATGCTGGGAAGTGCTTTTTTCTCTAACTTACTAAGATTGAATAATCACAAGTGACTTCTGAAACCACATAACTGGGAACCCTGTTCCCATTACACTCCTGTTTATCAATGTGAGCAAGCCAATGACGGAGGTCCCCTGTGTCAACTTATTACTAAAATCACAAGTGTAAGATAGAAAAGTGGTTGTACAAAACCCCAAAATAGCCAAAGGATAAACGATAGTCCTTTTATAGATTTATGGATATTTACATAACTGTACAATATAAGGAATAGATTCCCTTATGAGTATATTTTCAACTTTTGTGCATAGTTAACAGGAGGAATAGCCCTGCTAATGTACCATATACCAAAAATAAGATTATTATTTGAATGTGTTTTCTAACTTGGCCAGAAGCATTATAATATAATTACAGTACACTTGAAATAAAATGTTAAAGCAGGAGCATTTAAATCGGCAAAGCTATTATGTTAGACTTGTGCGATTAATCTTTGAGAGGAATGGCAAACAGATTTCTAATGAGCTTTAAATGTAGGAGTAAGATTGATGGGTAGTCCACACTTGGCATCAAGACTGAGGAGTCTGCCAATGCAGGGAAGAGGGCATCACACAGAATCCGCATGGGGCAGGGGCTGTCTCTGGATGGTTAATTTTGCAGTCCTTTGGCTTGTTTTCTTACTCTGGGATCGTTTATTTACTGTAGGCCAAAGTGAAGAAACACAGAGATTGGAATTGTAGCAGCTCATTTCTTTGTTGACATTTGTAATAATTTAAACAAAACACTGTTTCACATAAAAGTTAGTTGCTTTCAGAGATCCCATTAATGGAGTTTTATTCTCATTTATATTTCTAAATGCAATTTTTTTTTATTTTTGCTTCAGTTTTTGTGTTGACATTTTTCTAACCATAGCTCATTTCAATATCCTTATTATTCTGCAAAAATTAAGTATAATATTTCATTCATAAATGCATCTGTAATAACTCAAGACTGGAGCCTGGTCACAAATAATGAACATTGTCCAACACCACGCCAGCCATGGGCAGTGAGGAGCTGGGAAACCAGGAGGCACTGAGGCCCGGAGCCAAACTGAGAGTCGATGTCTGGCAGGTGTCAGTGCTTTTGCTTTAGATTAAATCCAAAATGAATACTGAGAAGCCAGGCCAGGCCTGTAGGAAAGAGAGGAGGGGAGATCACCTGAGTCCTCTGCTGGAGATAAAAATGGTCTAGTGTCTGAAATTAGAACTATGATCTCTCTAGTCCCTGGCTCTTGGTTCTTGGTCAGAAATTATGCCCTTGGTTGGTACAAGTGGGCACACCGTACAAGTGTTTTTAAATATCAGTGGATTACAGTGAGGAGAGGAGCAATAATTCATCAGCGAGGAAAAATCTCTGTGACCTTCTGTGGAGGCCTTGAAACCACCTACTATGGTTGAAGTGTTTGTATCTTTGTCCCCAAATTCATATGGTAAGTCCTAACCCCCAGTGGGATGGTATTAGGAAGTGCTTATATTGCTTTATTCTTGTGTGATTTTTTAACTTTTATCCAGAATTTATGTAGATGGTACACATCATCTCTCAGAAGCAATGACTCATCTCTTATTTTTCTTATCTAAAATTATTTCTCAGAAAATAAATTCCCTACTTTTGCACGAATTTCATGTATGGGGCCTCTAGTATTTCATATAAACTTGTAGGGACTTACGATTCAACAGCAAACAATCTTAACAAAATCTCTGCCTTTATGAAGTTCACACCTAGTGGAAGGAGAAAGAATTTAAAAAAGCTTAAAGAACAATGAGAATGAACAGGCGGGGATAGTGAAGAGAGGAGTGCTATTGTATAGAGAAGAGTCAGTTAAGGTAACATATTTGATCAGAACCCTATGGAGAGAAGAAAGGGAGTAAACTCTACCAACCATGCTCCCATCCATGCCACCTTGTTGGGTATAGAACAGCTCTCATAGAGCTTACCCAGAAGATTTCCATAAAGATGCTCTCTCCTTCTCTTACAGATCCACAGCCACATGTGTTAGCTTTGAAGTCAGCAAATCCTGTGGGATTTCCCCGTGTTTATACATTGATGAAGATAGGGAGAAGGAAGGGGTTAAAGGTGGAAGGACTTAATTAAATGCTATTTATTGCACACTAACTAAATAATGCTAGGCTGTTCAGCTCTTTACATGTGTTAATTCATTTAATCTTACCAGTTCTTTTAAGTACACGCTATTATTCTTATCATATCAGGAATACATGTTCAGCTAGTAAACTGCAGAACTGGAATTGAGTTGAGATCCAGGGATCAGATTCCAGAATCCGTGCAAACAACACTGTGCTGTCTGCCTCCCATCAGTTAGTATGACCGTTAAGTTTCTAAGGGAGTTAGTAATATAAGGGGATACAATCAGGGGGATAACAGCGGGCTCCAGAAGGTAGCTGAAATGGGATGGAAGCAGATGTCCCAGCAGTGGCAATGGGCAAGAACCTAAAGGCCAATGATTTGGGGTCCTGGAATCATTCAGAATGATGGCAAGAATCTTCTGAAGGATGTTAAGAAGGTAGCATGTGCATCAATAGAGAGGTGGTCCAACATGCCTTATTGGGCCCTTAGGAGCTACAAATGCTTTACCCCTTCTTTACTAATGAAGAATCAGTGAGTGTTTAAGTTTCTTAAGAAGATAAAGTGAAAAGAATGTTGACTATGGAATCTACAGTCCTAGCACCAGCACCAACTAGCTCTGTGACCTGGAACAAAAGATGTTACCAATTTTGACCTTCAAAGTGTGGCTAATGCCACATAGAGTATCAAAAGAATTCACATGATGCCATTTCAATTGTCATCCAAATACAATGTGGTGAATTGATATTATTTCTCCATTGTGAAGCTGAGAACATGTAGCAATTCTGCTTCTAGAAAATTTTAAGTTTGGAGATGATCTGTACAGAATAGTTTTTAGACCTTTACTCTGGATAATAGTTTTGGAAAAGGTAATTTATGATAAAGTTTTAATTAATAGAACAGATGTGATACTGCCCCCTCCCGGTGTTGGGGTTGAAATGTAGAAGTGTACAACTAAGGGCACAAGTAATATTTTCTCTACTCACATGTGATATAGCTCTCTGCTGGGCTGGGTCATTGCACCTGTGTCTAGACACTGGTGTCAGACTATAAGTCTTTATAACTTCCAGTTCCTATGGGTAGACTATCAAGTAAACCTGAAGGATTTCCCTAAAGTGAGTGTCTGTTATATACCATGCCCTATTTTGCACAGCAAGCAGGCAGAGTAAGCATATTTTTGCATGGGTTAAAAACCAACGCTGTCTCCTTGATGCAGGGAGAAAAACCAAACACAATCCTTCCTCCCCGGGGGCACATCAAGAAGTTGCAGAACCTATTAAAATCTATTGCCCTGATGATTGAATTTGTTTCTAAATGAATGATGGTAATGTGTGCTTTTGCCCAAGTGGATAAAGACTGAAATATAATTTGCTGTCTTGTGGATGCTGTACTCTGTGAAGACTAATCCCTAATAGTGGATAAAACGTCCTATTGCCTTTAATTGTATTAATTTACTAGCATTCATTTTTCTGGCACAACAGAAGTTTCATTTTTCCAAAATAAATAAGTAGGTAGATAGATAGATAAATAAAAGTCCCCAGTGCCAGTGGGGAAGATTAATGCTGACAGCTCTAATAGCATAAGTAATCTTGTGTTGTTTCTCAAAGGTGCCTGAGCAAGCAGTGTTGGTTTGGATGAAAGCAAAATGCTAAACTCCTATTATATATGATCACTTTAATTCTGAGCAGAATAAAGCTTCCTTTATAAGCATTAGTTACCATTATTTAAAAAGTCATCTTTTCTCAAGCCCTTATTTCTTCTCCTGGTGGAAATGTATGATCATTTCTTGAATGACAAAATGATTGATTTTTTTTCCCAACCAACACATCAAAACCTGAAAAGCAAAAAAGAGGAAGGAAGGAGGTAATGATCCCCACAGAACTTTCTAAACTCTGTCTAGAAAGAGACTTTAAAGGTCACCTCTTGCTATTTGATTTGAAAGTCCCGATGAATTCTTGGAAATCTAAATTAAGATCAGCCTCATCAAGAGGGAGGAGGGGCAGGCCACCACTGTGTCAGACCACCTCTGTGTCAGGCATTGTGTCTCCACAAATATGTGTGGTTTGGATAAATTATTTCCACTAATGGAGGATCATAGTCATATTGTGTGGGTACCCTGTGATAAAGTGAGCAAGTCAAAAATGATAAGAGATCCAAAAAAACAAAACAAACAGTATTATTATTGCTATACCTGGAGAAACAAACAAGGGTCTTTGCACCAAGCTTCACCCTGAAAACAGAGAATATAATACTGATTTTTCTCTTTAGTCTCTTCTGCATCGGAATAAAACAGCTTTTAAGTCAACTTCAAGTTCATTTTCCAGGGACCCACTTGGCTTTCTTTACTACCAGTATTTGAATGGTTTAAACTAAGGACCTAGTACTAAGTGTTCTTCCTATGCCTACCAAAAATATAGACAGACAGAAACAAAAAACAGAAGCCAGTCCCTATCCTGTTCAGCTTAGGCCTTGTACAAGTTGAAGTCTTCCAACTTCAGTCATGATGAGAAAAGAGGAGTTGAATTATTTACCAGCATTCAGTTTCCAAATACCCAAAAAAATTCTATTTGTAAAAAATAACGTGAAGATAACTCTTCTAAAAAACACACACAATAGCACTAAAACTTCCTGTCATATGTGTTCTATTACATTATGTCTTAAGAGTGTTGAATATGCAGCTAGCAGAGGGTTTCTCTAAACAAAGGATACATTTGATCTGAATATATATGAATTGATTTAGAGTACATAAAAACAAAATAAATATTATGCGAATCCTATTTTATTTGTTATGTTTTTTCTAAATAAAATTTGAATGTCATCTAAGATGTGTTTTAGAGAATATGGAAAGTAACAAATTAAATATTTCACTTCAAAGAGCTCCTTTTAAATATATTAAAGCCTATTACTTGTGAATGCTGATAAGGTAAATTTTTATTTATAATAGTAGTCCATACGAGAAGGAGTTTCAGTTCTTTATAAAATATTCCTGTTTCTATTTATTTAAAAAGTTATATCTCACCATATATTAAATAGCATTCAAGCAGAGTACTATGATCTTCAAAAGGGAGAGAGCAAGTGTGTATGGAAGGAAAAAATAAAAGAGCCATGTTATCATTTTACCTAATGCAAAACAAAATACCTATTTACACAAAGGCATGTTGACTTTGTTTTCTATGAGGTTTTCTTTTGTTAAGGGACAGGATGTGTCATAGCTGGTAATACTGGGTTCTGTGTTCGGTCAGTATAATAAAACCAGAACACAACCTTGCATTGATGGAAAACTCTTAACTACTTGTCATAAATAATGCTCGGGTTCCTTTTGGTTCAAACTGTATTTGATTTACTATAAGCCATGCCAGATTTCCCAGTGCTTAGAGCATCGTAAGACAGTGGGAAAGAAACTGTGATTAGGTCCCAATAAATTTAGAAATAATTTGATTTTAAATTCTTATAGTGCCCTTTCTCCAAAGGAGTTAAAAAATTTTTAATAAAAAGTTGAGTGTTGTTCTGTGGCAGCTGATGTCATAGATTTTAGTGTTAGAAATCAGCTGTGATATTAGCTATCACCAGTGTTGGTGCATTAACTCATGAAGGTGGATTCACTAGTAGGGTAGTTGTGTCTAAATAAGAAGCCGTGTGTCAGGAGGGAGGCATAGTGGAAAGGCTTGTGCCCTTGAAGTCACTGAGACCTGGATTTAAACTTCAACTTTCTTTGGAACTGTCCAGCTCCGGTGAGTCACTCCAGCCCTCGGCCCTGTAGAGTGGAGGTGATGACACTCGCTTCTCAGGTTAGTTGACAGAGTCCCAGTTGTTCATTGGAAGCACCTGACATGCCCAGGGACTCATCATTGGTAGCTGTGCATGCGTGGGATGTAAGATTTTTTCTCCAGAAATTTCTTCAACTTTAATTTGATAGATTTCAAACAGATGCACATCAAACAAATATTTACACATAATCTGTGTATCTCAAACTATAAAATTTCTCATATGTTCATTTATATGAACTATTTCAAAAGAGGTTTAGGGTTAGGTTTTGTGTCTGAGCTTTTTTTTCTTCCTGGAAATTAGCCAATTTTATCTAATAAGGAGAGAATATTCTATTTGACCCTCACACTGTCACAAAGATGTTGGGGTCCACAGCCAATAAGGAGGGATTATGCTAATTGACTGCCCCATTCTCAAAGATGGTGGCACCCATAGCCACAAGATGACAGCCCAGTTCCCTCAGCCCCGCTAGGGCGTGAGGCACAAAGCAAGCCTCAGATGGTAGCTGTCCAACCACCTAGGGCTGACTGGAGGTGCAGGAAAGCCTTGGATGGCAGCTGCTCCTCAGCCCAGGGCTGCCCAAGGCTTGGGTAACCAGGGCCAGACAAAGCTTGCACTGCCAGCAATGGCAGCAGCAGCAGAGGTGTGATGGGGTGTCGCCTTTCCCTGATTGCCACTGCCCCTGAGGGCTCCTGGACTGTGAGAGGGGGCAGGCTGGGCTGAGGGACCCTCACTCCAGTACATGAATTTTCATGCATTGGCCTCTAGTATTGTATAAATTACTAGGTGCAGGTCAAAATATTCTTGCTACAATAAGCTACAGAGAATAAATAGGTAGAAAGAATAGAACCCCAAACAATCTCATGTCAGCCAGCATTTAGCTGTATTTTGCTTTTTTGAAAAATATCAGTAGATACTGGTGTCTAATGACATTCATTACTGAAACCCTGAACACAGTTCTTTGTGTTAGCTGATCTGAACTGTAGAGAGTGAGTTTCCTATGGGAGGCAGCAACTTTACAACAGTTTCCAAGCTACTCCCTATGCATCAGTGTCTCCGTTCACATAATTTATTTATTTTAATTATGTAATAAATTGTTTAAATCACATGACTTAAAATATTTTCATTTCAGAAAAACTTGAGACTTCCTGGCATTTCAGAAAAGTTTAAATCACATTAATTAGGATGGGGATTTTATTTTTAGAGAAACCATAAACTTTCATTTTTATTTTGGCATATATTTTTCCATAGCAACTCAGTTTCCCTTGGTACAGCATGAAATGCATTTCTATTTACCAGTATATTCTGTTCATTAATTCAGAGACTTGCAATAAAACTGTATTGGCCATAATAGCTGAAAGACCAGGATACAGAAAACAAATATTGAATTCCATTTTCTCTTTTTATTGATGTTCTGTAGCCTGGCTTTTCATCCTGTTTATGCCAGCATCGGGTACTTAGCCCACGGGGATGTAAAGTGTAACATCATTAAAATGAGCTAATCCATTATTTTTAAAGTTTCTTCCTGAAGCATGGTTAGACTTAAAATGTACAATTAAGCCTGGGATTATCCTTATAATCACCATGGAAAGTATCACTAGTGGGCAAACAGCAAAAGGAGCAATCTTTGCAATGCTGTGGCTGCCAGTGGTATTTATTTGGATACAAATAACTAAAGGATAATGCTAAGTAGAAGGAAATGCCATTATGTTCATTTTTTAAATGAAAGAATGCGTCATTCACATGTATTGTTCAGTATGAATAAGACTTAATCAGTTTTCTGTTTTGAATTTAAAATAAGAATATTATAGGATTTATGCAAACGTTACATCTTTAATGTGTTAAGGTTATAAATAAAAAATAAAGTTGAAAAGGACTTTTATAACAAATGTACCGTTAGGATTTGGTATTTTTGTCAGCTGTTATTATAATATTACCAATTCTAAGATCATTCTGATGGAAAATTTTTAAAGACTACAAGGCCTCTGTGTGTCTTTGGCACATACGGTTTGGGGAGAAGAATTATACTGCACTAGGTGTGTTTCTAAAGCCCCTTGTTCTAGCTATGACTCTGCAACTAAATGAGGGTCATATTGGGGGGATAGAGTGCTTCCAGCCTCCAACTTTTATATAAAATATGACTTTTGCATTAGATGAGCTATAAAGCCCTTTTTCTTTCTTTTGGGGGGATTTTTATTTAACTTAAATGTATTGAGGTGATAGTGGTTAATGATATTATATAGATTTGACATGTACAATCCATGACACATCATCTGGATATTGCATTGTGTGTCCACCATCAAAGCCAAAACTTCTTTATTGACCATAATAAGAGCTTATATACTGCAAGACTGTGATTATTATACTTAAGAGATATGACTAATTCAGAAATGTATAGGTACCATATGTATAACCCTAACCTGTAGTATACAGGAAACTCTGGTCTAAAGTTAACACTTTCATCCTTTTTTTAATTTTCTATAAAACAGAAATTTTACAACAATAAATACTCCTTTATATTAAAGACCACTCCTATGATGCCTTCTGTGTCTACTCTATATGACATTATATAGTTGTGAGAACAGTGCATTAAAAGAGAAGCTAGACACATGAAAAACACAGTATCTCTGGTTAACTTGTATATTAATCTAATGTTATATTTATAGCTCTTGGTTGTGGATTGTGGTTAATTTTCATCTTAAATATACATTTATTGTTCCTAAAATTTCAACCTTGCAAGTATGGGTTTAGTAATCTGAAAAAAAAGGAGGCGATCTGAACAAAATATACTCTCTTATATTGATAAATGGATCAACACATTTTTTGGGTGTGTGCAATGACAAATAAACCTGTCCATAACATGACTGTTTTGGAACACATTTTTAAGTTCGTATTCAGTCTTTTTCCAGAAATTCATGTTTGTCTCGAAGCTTTGATAGTACACAGCCCTGGGAAGAAGCCTGCTGTGGGCTGGACATTAGTGGACCCAACCCTGGGACCCACTGGCTTCCTCTCCCTGTAAAATATTGGATAAATGGGTGCAGCAGTTGACACCACAACTCTCCCCAACAGTGGTAGTCATTTTTAAGAGTTTTAAGTTTTACCCGCCTACACCATCATTGGAGGCATGTCTGTCCCCCTGCATGGCACAACACTCCCATCCTAGAAATTTTTAGGCTGACATGTGGAATAATGTCTTCTGTAGATTTCATGACAGAACTTGCCAGCAACACTTTTGACTTACCCAGGTTGGACATGTATAGGAAAGAATCTTGCTAGTGAAATTTATAATACATGTCACAGAAACGTAAAAAGCAACCCAGTTTATAAAAGTGATACCGAGTTTGGGAGAGCTGTTGAAGCCCTGATCTGCAAAAAGCAAGTAGTCTTAAGAATATGTAAGATTTATTATAGACAAACCAGCACTTTGCTAAGTCTGCGAAGGGTGTTTTTATCACTTGGCTTATGCTGATTCTATTAAAGGAAGACTACTTTCCAAGTTTCTTGGAATACAACTGTAGCAGATCATATTATCTGGCAACTGTAAAGATGCTGAATTCCTTGGAATGAATTCTACACAGTGATCCAATGAATACTGTCTCATGTTCAGTCAACCTTTACTGAGGGTCTGTGTGCCAGACGGAGACAAGTGAAGGAGACAGAAACGATCTTCCCTCTGGCAGAGAGGATTTCTAGTGAAGGAGACAGATACTGGATAACTAGCAATAAGTAATACTTCTTTATGAAACTCAGGGACATCTAAAAATGAATAATAATACCATATCGGTTAGGAAGCTTTCAGATGTAACAGAAAAACCAACACAGTGAATTACTTTAGTGTCTCATTTCTCTTGCAGTGACCATCCAGGCTGGTGTCACTCAGCAGAGTCACTAGGGATCAGATGTTTTCGGAGTCTTGGATCTCTGTCTTCTCTGCTTTGAGTTCCTTCTTTCTTTAATATAGAAAGTTAACTCCCCTGTGTGTTATTCTTTGGATGTGCAGCCCCTGCCTTCACTCTTTGGTCCTCAGATGACTCCTGCCTCTCGAAGGCCATCTGCTATTTATCCCTTTTGGATGGAAGGGAATAGCTTCTTGATGAAGGGCTGATCTTGGCATCACAATGGTCAGTAACCATGTGGTGTTTGGCTGGGCTAATGAAGTCTCATGTTTATTGACAAAGCCTAAAGATGCTAATTTTTCCAGGAATTCACTATTCATTTGAAACAGTTGACCAATTAATTTGCTTTCCAATACAGGTACAATGAAATGTTAGTGAGACAAAGCATAGTTTCTCTTACAAACAGTCAGTTAGCTTTTTCTAGTTACTGTTTCTGAACTGAGTTAATCAAAGCCAATATCCGCACTACTGGTGGAGAGTAATTAATCACTTTATTTATCCCTATGTGTGCATGAAATGGTACTATTGTGAAGCAGCCAATAAACAGTTGGTGTCAGGGTGGAATAAATGGATTAAGCAGAAGGAATCTGATGTTTATCCAGTGCATATTTTTTGTTATGCCCACCCAATAAGGTTGATATTATAATGCTATCTTGGAAAAGAAACATGAAAACTCACGGGGTGTTTAAAAATCTCAAGTTTAGGCTGTTGAGAAATAACACATTGAATTTGAACTTGATTTTATGTGGTTTCCAAATGAAAACTGTTTCCTCTGTAGCACAGGTTTCTCATTGTTTACAGTACTGGTAAATATCATGTTTGGTTTAGTATTTTTCTTTTAAGAGCATCAGTGTATAACTTAAGCGACTGTAAAGACAAGGACAAAAATAAATCAAAATAGAGAACAAAATAAAGATGAAAATTTGGAAGATAATTTTTAACTAGAGTACTTGAATTAATCAAGTGTGTGTGTGTGTGTGTGTGTGTGTGTATGAAGAATAAATAGTCAGCATGTAGATTTGTTGGTATAAAATAGAAGAGTCCTGCATTGTATACAAATGCCATGGTGCCAGTGTAATTTCATGTGTCCCATCAAAGGCTTTTCTTCCAATGCACTTGCAGTAAAATGCAGGTATAAACCAATATGCTGTTTGCTTATTTACTTCATGGTGTATATCATCATTGTAATCCCATAGATAGAATGTATTTCCCCCCAACTATCTCACTGATACAAGTCTCTTTCTATCCTTAAACTTCAGAAACTATTTAGATTCAAAACCAGAATACAGTACATCTGAATCCACCCTATATTCACCCCATGAGCACTAAGAAAGCCTTTAGCAAATGAAAACACATTTCCCAAAACTAATCCATATTCACAATAAGGACATCTAGAAGTTTTGTCAAGCTATCTCTTCTTTCTTCTCCCAAGGGTGTATGAATAATCTGTTTAAGTTGTGTCAGATATTTCCATTCAGCAATAACAGGGTTAATTTTATGTTTTCATAAGTGGAGTCTCTCAGCCAAATCCAGAGCACACTAATTGGACACTCTTGGTGTTGGCACAAGGGATTCTAATTTTGTCAGTCTATCCAGTATATATTTGTATCTATATATACATGCTTTTTAAATGCAAAACTGAGTAGTAGAAAACATACAAATGTTCTGTCTCTACATTCTATTAAACAAAATAGAATGTACCTGTTTGGTAGATATACTAGGATTAGTACCTTTTTCATGGTTATGTTTTAGAAGCTATATTGGAATATTGCATAGATAGCTCTTTAATAAAGCAAAGAAAATTGAGTTTTTGTAAATAAAAGATGAGATTGGTGAGGTTTTTATGCTCTCAAAATCTAGATATAAATTTCAGATACTATAGTCATAAAAACGTAAAAGATTTAATAATTAATGGCACTATGTCAAATGTTTACCTGTAAGCATTATTGTAAAGAAAGACAATAACCCACTGAATAACCTATTTGTTCTTTCTTGGTAAATTAAATTGAGATTGATCAGAACCAAGGAAATTAACCCTATTATACGTAAATGTATAGAGTTTTAATATTAGGAGAATTACTTTTATAATTCTGTTGAGGAAAATAAGGATAACAAAAAGTAGATATATTGTGTGTTTTATAAAAGGGCAGAGTGTTTTTTCAACATCCTCACCTCTTTGGAAGTAATCTGTGTATAATTTATGGATCTTAACTATTCATATATGCTATGAGTTAGGAAATTGCTTTTATTGAAAATTTCTAGTTTCTCCTTTACTGTGTCACTAAGTCTTAATATTAAGTTCAGATATTTTTAAAGCCTTATATTAGACTTGAACTTTTGTCAGACTAGTTGTAAACAGTGTGTTTTGCAAAGGAATTTGTAAAATTAATCAAGAACACTAACATAGTTTTCATTATGTGTCTTCATGATGCCACTTATAGAAACTTGTTCAAAGAAAACTACCAGTTTTATAAAAGATATTTATCATATCAATACACACAGTTAACCATATTTACTAATATACATATAATTTATTTAAATTGATAAATATGTAAGTGAAAGAAATTAGAAATAAAGTAAATGATCAAAAATAAGTTAACATGCCCTGCAGATGTGACTTAGTGGTTGAGCCTAACCTATGAACCAGGAGATCATGGTTTGATTCCAGGTCAGGGCATATGCCCTGGTTGCAGGCTCAAACCTCATTGAAGACATGCAGAAGGCAACCAATCAATGATTATCTCTCATCAGTGATATTACTGCTTCTCTTTTCTTCCCCCTTCCTCTCTGAAATCAATAAAAATATATTTTAAAAAAATAAGGCAACATGAAATATTGCAGTACATCCATAGTGGCCTCATATGTAGCCATGATGAATTATTTTTCCACTCAATGAAAATTTGGGAGAAATGCTTATAAAACAGTGGCAAGTGCAAAAGTAGTATGACTTTAATTTTCTAAAATAAAAAAAATAAATATGTTAATCCATAATAGTAGAAGAAATGCAAAGTTTACAATTATCATCTCTTGGTATTAAAAGTAATTTTAATTTTTAAACTTTACTGAACTTTTAAGTTTTCACCATCAGGATGAATTACTTTCATTTTTTAAAAAGTCTTAAGAAGTAACCAAGAAAAAATAGATGAAAAGGCACATAAAAGAATGTCATCCTGGACAAGTTTGGGGGGAAAAAACTGGGTAAGAAAGCCACACGGGCCTATTTGCTACTGTAATTTTATGAGAGATATTTAAAGTAGAAAAAAGCATAAGGCAATTAGGGCTCAGAATTATGCTAATGGAAGCACATATTGGCGAAAATATCTGGTTAATAGTCACATTAACTGATGATTAAGGGAGAAGATGTTTGACTGATGTACTTTCCCCCAGACAACTAATGGAGCTGAGATGCTGCCCCGCAGCATCCTGGGTACAGTTGCAGTCAGCGGCCATACCTGCTGGAGCCCTGAACACTTTCTTTCTTTTAATTGTAAATGTAATGAACTCAACAATAAAAATGGCTGGATTAAAAAAAAATTAATATAATTGGAGTACATTATATTTTTCAGCTCCTTAGATGAACAGTAGCATATTCCTTAAATCCCAAAGTCTTGTCTTTCTGGCAACTCTGGATATTTTCTTTATAGTTTATATTTTTTTCCATGAAAGACAGTCATTCATGGAGAAATATATATTCTCCCTCTATGTGATTATATTCGTGTTATATTTAAGTTTGCATATGAATGCGCTTAGCCTATTAGGGCTAAAATATGTTTGGCAAGTGCATAGAAAATAGAGCATCATGAATAGGCTTTATTCTTGCTTTCTGGATGTTAACTTCTAATTTTCAAAAGGAATATATCTGTTTGTGAATTACCTTTCCCCAAAATACACTTACATTATCATAAATATGTAAAACTGTTTGTATTGACACCCTAACATTAAATATCAGTATTTATATTTTATAATGCTGGTATTGTAAGCATTCCCAAATAGTAGTTGCAAGACAAACTACATTTTAGTCTTCTCAGTTTCTGAAATAAGGCTCAATTCTTTCCCAGTATTTCTTATTGGGGATTCTCTGAAGTCAACATGTTCTCATCCAATAGTATGTAAGAATTTGGAAATACATTTTATTTACTCAGAGCTTTTCCTGGGAATTCCAATATAATCAAGGTAAATTCCCTGTCTTATTAAATAATTTTTCAAAACCCACACCCTAGGATTATAACATATCACAGGTAATAGCCTATGCTGCTAGTTGACTGGGAATGTAGAAATGAAGCTTGGGGAGAGTAAAAACCTACAGTAAGATGGTTTAAAGTTCACAGTAAGATGAAGTGTTGATCACAGAAAATTTTGATGCAGAGAACCATGTTCCACCAAGGATTTGAATAGTTGGAAAGCCACTATTTAGCATACATTAAAGTTAATGAGAGACTATGTAGAGATGAAGGGAAATATGTCATATTGAACAAAGAATCAGCTATCTGATGTTTTTACTTGAATATTAACAATGGCCTCTTTGAAGTTCTGTTAATTACAGAGAAGAGACCCCATTCTTGGATTGCCCTGATATATGCCAGTTGTCTGGGTATAACTATTTTTTAAATATATTTTATTGATTTTTTTTACAGAGAGGAAGAGAGAGGGATAGAAAGCTAGAACTCTATGAGAGAGAAACATCGATCAGCTGCCTCCTGCACACCCCCTACTGGGGATGTGCCCACAACCAATGTACATGCCCTTGACCGGAATCAAATCTGGGACCTTTCAGTCCGCAGGTCGATGCTCTATCCACTGAGCCAAACCGGTTTTGGCTGGGTCTAATTATTAATACACACACACACCCCCGTCTTGATTTTATTTCAAAAAGTGTCCCAGTTAGAACCATAAATCAAACTATTTAGGAGAAACTATTCATATGTATACATCCCATCTTTTTCTACACAGTCAACCTATTATTAAGAAATTAAAGGAATCAAAAGGAAAAAATGTTTGACTTTCACTTCTTTGCTAACAAGCTTGCCCCCAAAACTTCTGAATAACTTTTGAACAGAAGATGAACTCTTTGCAACTACTACAGTATCTGGGGACCCTCTACCACTCCCACCATCCACAAGTCATCTTCATTGCAGGGTAGGCCTTCCCCCAAGAGGAATGATTTTGATGCCCATTCAAGCATACCTAATTGTGCCTGGGAGAAGCCTTGTGTGGCTTGACCTCAATGCTCCTCTTACTTGTATCCCCAACTATCATTTTATCTTCATTGTTATGCATGAATACTAAAATCCCAATTGGTAGGCACTCAAGTAGCAGAAACTTGACTATTTAACACCCAATGAAGTTGAAAGGAAGACAGGCTCCAAAGCATCTCCTAACCAGAAAATCATCTTGTAAAAAAGTCTTCAGATAATAAGAGCTATGTCCCTAAAGTCACTTGAATTGCAAGACTTGAAAAAATAAGATTGACATACTAGTTGAATGTACTATCTGTAACCAATATGCAGATTATAAATACTGTAAAATTTGTGGTGTGACATTACAGAGTAATTCAACTATGAATAGTCTTCAGATGCATAGAAGTTGGCAAACAATGGACTGAGGGCCCAATCCTGCCTGCTATCTGCTTTGATACATTTGTAAACACACATTCATTCTCTCTCTCTCTCTCTCTCTCTCTCTCTCTCTCTCTCTCTCTCTCTCTCTCTCTCTCTCTCTCTCTCTCTTTCATCAATAAGTCCAAAGCAATGTATCTCTACAGTAGGTCTTCACTACTTTGTATTTTTTATGCTGGTAGGTGTGTTGACTGGTTGGTAGGTTGCTTGATTTTTGTTTGGTTGGTTTGGTTTATCCTCTCACTCTCCTTCCGATCTATCCCAAATGTCACTGCTCATTTGAAATAACCACTTACCACCTAATCCTTCCCTTTTATCAACCACAAGAGCAGCGAGAGAAATATTTCTCAGGCTAAATTATACTCTGCAGAGTTTACCTATGGTGTTGTCTAGAAATGTTAAACTGACTTAAGTAAGTTATCTTTTTCTTTCATCTTTAGTTTATATTAGTAACCTGCCTTGCCAATACTGGTGTGAAATTCCCCTCCATTCCATTACCCAATTTTACCCAGTCTTTTCGTTCAAGATTTTGTTCAAACCACACTTCTGCCCAAATATCTCTCTGGTGAAGTTCACTTCATTTTTTTTTTTAAGTTTATGTTGTCATATTCCCAATTTATTCAAATGTGTAACATTTCCTATGTAGCCCAATATTAATTTCTAGTTTTAAACATCATTTCCATTTCAAACTACTTTGTTCAAGGTAACAAACCATAAATGCTTTCTTTTTAAAAATTATCTCAACCCTAGAAACATACAATATGGAGTATATCTAGTGTATTCGTATTCACTTTAATTAATTGAAGAATGACATTAAATAAAAGATAATTGTACTCAGGATTCAAGGAAATAAGAAGTTAAATGTGTAACCCTGTGTTTCTGCAAGTATCTTTCTCTTCAAAATAGTATGCATAGATGCCACCAGTAGTCAGACTTCCAAAAAAGGAGCGTTCCATCATGAAGGTTTCTTACAGATGCATATGTCTTAAGACCAGAAAGATAGAAAGCATCACTTCTGCTGTATTTTAATAGGCTAAGCAAGTCATGACCAGGCCAGATCCAAGGGCAAGGAGGGAAATAGACCCAGGTCCATGAAGCTGCTCACATTTATAACATGACAGGCTAGAATTTTTTATTGAACCTCTAAAAAGGAGAAGAAATGGGAAATATTAAGTATGACCCTAATGCTTTGTGAACACAAAAGTTACATTTTCCTTATATAAAACTGAAGGCTAATAATACGGAAATGTTCATTCAGGAATGAAGATCAGCACTGCTAGCACAAGGAAGAATTGTGCTAAATACTAGACATTTATGTGCTCTATTCCCTGACACAGCATGCTGTTCCACCTTCCAAATTAGGCCCCCCCCAAAAAAAAAAATGCTGTCACTATTGGTGGTGAGGTGTGTGTGTGTGTGTGTGTGTGTGGAGAGGGGCAATGGAGGGAGGTGGTGTATACTTGCATGCAAGGCAGTCTAAATAGATAATATCAAAATAATGAAGCACACATATTCATCAGCTTATCAAATTGACTTTCTGGGTCTAGCTCATCTAGGGGGAATATGAAGTCATGTCCCAGGACAGTGCATTAACTATTTAAAATTCTAAGTTGGGAGGGTGAATTTGATATCAGTGGTAGTTTTTCACATTTTGAAGGTAAAAAAAGAAAAAAAGACAGAGAAAAGGAAGTAGGGTTTTTATTCTTGTTTTGCCTTTATGCTTCTTCAAACAAATTTAAAATGTCCTTACCTGCACTATTATTTTTAAACTATTAATCATTTATAAATAGAGCAAGAGAAGCATGTCTTACCTGAAGCTGGAGGAATCAGTTTATTCTATTTTAAGTCCCATTTCAACATTTTACTCCTTCTCATGAGAGAGAGGTTTAATATTAACTCAATAATAAAAATAAAGTCACTTTACTTTTCTTTAGTGAAAATGGAGATCAGTTCCACCACTTAGAAATAAAATCAATATTACTTTTGTTTTCCTGGTTTTCTCTGTCTGAATAGGAAAAGAAATGAAAGAAAATCTCTCCTCCATTCGGGATATCATTTTCTCCTTGGCTGAGAATGACCTGTGTTTTGAGGGGTGATAACCCACTTTCTAGAGACTTTTTAATCATTTCACTTTTTTGATGCTTTAGGAAAATCTTTACAAATGTCAGGGTCTAGTTTCCGTGGCAAATTTTCTGTGAGAAGGGCTCATTAAAGTAATTTATGTGGGACTTGTATGACTTCAAAATGGGTCCAAGAGGGACTAAACCAACACCATCAACTCATTTCATTTAGACCATTAAGCACATTAGGTGATGAGGATTTTGTCAGTTTCTCTCTAGCCAGATTAAACCAACAAATTAAAGATGAAGGATGCCCTTGCTGCCTGAGAAATCCCCGAGCTTCTTCATCAAAGCTCCCTCTGAGGCCCTGCTTTGCCCTATTGCTTTAAACCAACATGGAGCCCTCAGAAGCAGATCAGGGGCCATGCTAATAACAACTGCCACTGATGAGCTCTGATTTATCTTTGTGTAATTGTCTTCAATTAGAAACCACTAGGAACACATCATGGAACATTTATAAGTGAAAATAATGTTTCATTTAACAGGAAGCTTGAGTGAACGGGCTTAATTAAGGGGAGGAAATTACTTTGCTCAAGTCTATAGGATGAACAGAATTTAACATGTGGGGAAAAAAGAGTTTACTAAATATTGGAATACAAATTGATGTTTTCTTGAGAAGGATGGATTATATAATCCATATGATTGTCTTACCACTGTGCTGTACACCTGGAACTAATACATAATAATATTAAATGTGAAAAATATAGAGTTGTTCCTATGACAAATTAAAAAAGAACAATATTATATTGTCCATTTTTGTCACAGTGCAATTTGTAGGAAGACAAAATTCAGCCAAATAAATAACAATTGTGTTGACAGTATGAACTGGAAATTCTTCCTTGTGCTAGCAGTGCTGATCTTCATTCCTGAACGAACATTTCAGGAGTATTAGAAACAGAGCTTCATACTGTGGAACACATGGGAATGCCATTTGCTCTCTGTCCCCAAAGAACTCACAGTTTGACAAATATTAAAAAGCAAAGCATCATAGCATGCTTTGATAAATGATCAAGCTGCTCAGGGGACTCAGAGGATGCAGAGTCCCAATCAGACTAGACATCTAAGGCAGGCAGCTATGAGTCCTCACGGTTGGTCAAGGAGCTCCTCATAGATCAAGCAAGCTCTGCAAAGGGCTTGGGTTTTATCTTGCAGGCAATGGGGAACCACTGAAGACTTTTTTAAAAACATATTTTATTGATTTTTTTCGGAAAGGAAGGGAAAAGGATAGAGAGTTAGAAACATCAATGAGAGGGAAACATCGATCAGCTGCCTCTTGCACACCCCCTACTGGGGATGTGCCCACAACCAAGGTACATGCCCTTGACCAGAATCCAACCTGGGACCTTTCAGTCCACAGGCCAACACTCTATCCACTGAGCCAAACTGGTTTTGGCCGCTGACAACTTTCGAACTAGGGATTTCCACTGGCAGATTTCTGCCTCCGGATGTTGATTTCACTGACATGGGGGATAATTGATTGGCGCAAAAGAAGGCTGCAGGCATGAAGAATAGGAGGGAGGCTGCTAGAGTAAACCAAGGAGAGGTAGAGAAGGACTGGTTGATACTCTGTGCCTGGGACCTTCATCTATGTTATCATCTAAACCCCACAGTGGTGAGCTGAGGCATCTCAAGTTTGGAGTAAAGAGCCTGCAAAATTGGCAGTGCCCAGTGCAAAATGAAAATATGAACTTGTTCAAAAAGCAGGGGCAGGAAAAATGCTATGAAAAGTACTAAATGATACTAAAGCTTTTTTATTTCTTCCATGGTCTCTCTCTTGACTCGTGATGATGTATTTTTATTTACTATGAAATGTCATTCCAAGTAAGTAAAAATTAAAATTTTAAGTAATTGACATGAAGTTCACCATTTATCTTTATATTGTGCAGTGCCAGATTTAAATGCAAATATAGGAGCATTTACTTATACACAAAATCACTGAAATTAGGCAATTCATATTCCATAGCCCATATATGCATATGTATTTCGTTCTTATCAGAGCGGTGAAAACACTGCACAAGCCTACTTCAACTATTTCTGTTTCCCTCTGCAAAATGCATATATTCTACCAACATTTTCTTACGGAAGATAAAGAAGGACTGAAAAAAAGAAAAATAGATCTGCCAGGTCCCCTGTCTTTCCCTTCCCTTCTAGGTCATCATTTCCAGCATAAGTAATTGGCCAACATAGGGGAGTAACCATGAATAAGAAAGGATATGATAATTATCATTCATGTTTTATAGACAGTCATTGCCTTCTTCATTTAAAGCAAATTCTAGTTGGAAGGGAAAACATAGCCTTCTGGGTCTGTTGGTACTCCTGTCTGTACTGTCCTAAACTTAACACACCTACCTTGTAATGATGTTTAGTTTTGCTGGACTCCCACAATGCATCATGGGTCCTGCAGGACTTAACAAATGTTATATATGAATGAGGTAGCAAGGAAAGAGAGTGTGCAAAGTATGTATATCTTCTCCACTCATGTACATGTTCCATTGTCTCACTGAATTTCACTTGCAAAAGTAGTCCAAAGGTAGAATTATTGAGTTTCAGGATGACAGGAGTAGAGCATTAAACCAAGCTTGGGGCTCTCTGAGAATGGGGCAGTTTTAATTTTGGCAATCCACAGGGCTCACTCTCATGGAGCCCACCATGATTACATTATGCCAGGACATTGGAGGGGACTGAGAATAGAGGGGGCCTGTGACTTCATCCGTATTCCTCTGGGGCAGTGAGGAAGCTGTGATGATGTCTAAAAATTATTTGGTAATACTTGTTAAAGAATGGTAAGGCAGACTTTATCCAAGAGGGGCTACTACAATGTGATTTTGTAGTGAGGGAGAGAGATTGGGCTCAACTCTCAATACAATAATGAAAAGTGGAGATTTATAGCCAAGGAGTAAAGTGGATGGGAAATTACTAGAGGGGGCATCAGGGGAAAAGGAGGATTTTGGCTAAACCAACCTAACAGGATTCTTGCTAAACCAGCCAAAGTGATTAGACATCTCCTGCGGGATGGTGGAGGATGAAGAATTCCCTCAGATATCAGGAGTTATCAGATATGGAGTGTGCAGGATTCTGGTTATACTGACTTAGAATGATTCTTGCTAAAACTGAACTCAAAAGATTGCACCTAGTAAAAACGAGAGCATAGAAGAGCCAAACAAAATTTTGATCAAGGAGGGAATCTTTGTCCATGGGAAGAATCAACTCCCATCCTCAAGGCACAGAGCATTTTCTGCCACCAGGCAAGAGATGATAAAAAGCTCCAATCACTTCATTTAAGGGGAGTAGGTTTCAAAGGACATTTACAAGGAAGAGTGGATAGGTAGAAGCTTAGGATCTCAAAAGGGATTTTGCAGAAGATATGCTTTTAAATATTTTAAGAACATTAATAAATACTTCAATTCATGCATTTGTAAATGATTTTATACATCTTGACTAGAAGTGCATTTGTTTAGTGAGACCTCCCATTCAAATCCTCATTCTTTCACGAAGGAGGACTTCAGGACAAGCACAGCTGCCATTCGATGGGGAGACGAGGAGAACATGAGGCTGACCCAGCTGCTTAGTTTCAAATATCAGATATTAAATGTTGGAGGGAGGGTGATAGTTTGATGTAACATTTTTCCACTGCAATAAATATGAAAAGAAACAGATGTAATCAAGTAAACCGGTTTCCAGAAGTTGGGGCCGTGGGAAGGCGGTCATAGAAGCGGATTGGTAGGGCCGTAGCTCCCCTATGAATTATCAAGAGCGTATCTGCCCAGCAAAAGCATAACTTTCACGAACACACACCCAGAGAGCCGATGTGTACTATATGAGGTCCCAGACTCACACAGAATGCATTAGGACTGCTACTTAGTACTGTCAGCCAAAATGCCATTTTTTATTTTCCTTGTAAATATATGGCAATGTAAGTGCATGCAGGCCTCTGAGGAGCTTAGCTATAATGGATGAGTTTTCATTCAGAAACAGCACAGCTCTTGCATCCGATTTGCAGTGGGCAGTGTGATTGGTATATTATGTCCCAGGACTAATGCCTTCATTCACAGAACAAAGCAGGACTGAGCTCAGGCAGTGTCACCTGAGCTCCAGCAGCTTAAGATTGGAGAACAAAAAGGATAATCAGCATTGGTTTTCTTTTTTCTCTCTCTTTCTTCTCCCTCCATCCCTTCCTTCCTTTCTTTTTATTCCAATACTTTTAAAATTCTACTTTAATTATTACTAGGAAATAATTGAGGGGCATATTGCATATTGGAGAATCAGTTCAGGGAAAAGAGCAAAGTATATCAAACCATACCTCCCGATTTTTTTAACTTTTTATTTTGAAATGCTTCTAGATTCATAGGAAGTTGTCAAGTAAAATACTTGGAGAAGTTTCCTGTAACTTCTCCCCATTCTGACAATAGAAACATCAGGCATACCTATGTAGGACAGTTTTATAACCGGGAAATAGACATTGGTGCAGTCCATAGATTTCCCCAGGTTTACATGCACTCATTTGTGTGTATGTGTGTGTGTGTTTCTATGTAATTTTATTGCATAAATAGCTTTGTGTACCCATCACCACAATCAACATATAGGACCACTCCATCATCACCTCATATTACCCCTTTATAACTGCACCCACTTTCTTATAGCCCAGGCAAAAACTAATCTATTTTCTGTAATTTTGCTATTTCAAGAATGTTCTTTATCTTTTGTAGTCAGCATAATTTCCTTGAGATCTCTCTAAGTTGTCACTGTCATATATATCAATAGCCCATTTCTTTTTATTGCTGCAAGTATCTTTCTTGTATGAGTTTATCAGCTTGTTTAACTATTCACCTGTTTTAAAAGATTTGGTTGTTTCTAGTTGTTGGCAATTAGGAATAGACTGCTATGAACATTTGGACACCCATTAAACTGAAACTTCAAATTGTATATAAAGCACTGCTGCTCCAAGGGAAGTAATATAATACTATGAGAGTTGTTTATGAATATTGCATAGTTTATGCTCTGTAAGGACACTACAATTGAAATTTATTTTAAAATCATATGTTGGTATTCAAGTCACAAAACAAAAGATCACTTTTCTCTTTCCTATGAAACAGAAGTGGTTATTTGCATAAATTCCATTAACTATATGAGGTATCAGCTTCAGGTATATCAATGAAATCAATTTCAGTTCAATTCAATACCATAATAGACAACACACTTATGAAACAAGTGCAATTGAAAGAAAAGCTTTGAGCAAATCGGTGTGTTGTAGAGAAATACACACATATGCATATTCACAGGCACACATGCACAAACATAATTCTTACACACAAACACAAACATAATTCTTACACACAAACACACACATATGCACACAATCACAAGAAGCTAGAAAAACATAAATGTGACATCTCTTTTTGCCCAGAGATGCCTAAGGTGAAGGAGCTCGCTTCACAGATAGGATTATAACGACCGGGACAATTCTGGGATATTCTATACAGAAGACTAAAACTTGGAACATCTGAGAACCTTAGTATAGATGCCACCTCTGTCTGCCAACACACCACCTGCTCTTCTCCTGCCTGAGAAATTAGCTGTGAATGATCAGACTGCAAAACAGAGTGGAGCTGTCTTTCCGCCACAGGATCAGTGAATGAAAAGATCAGGTTAATCAAAGATCTAACTATGAGGTGCCGGGAACACCAGTGGAAGTCAGTAATATAACAATAGAGAATGCATTTGGCACATAAACCACATGAACTGTTCCATTTTTTATAGTTTGAAGGCATTTGAGAATTTTGTAAGATCTGAGTCATCAAGGCATAGTATTTCTGGTCATCTGCAAGTGTAATTCACCACATTCCAATTCATGCAATGCTCACAGAGAAAGGTATTTTGGCATTTATTTTCTAACGTGGCTGGTATTCAGAAACATTGCTTCAACTTCAGTAAAATTCAGGCATATTGTATAAGCAGTTTAAGAAAAGAATGCCTAACCTTAGTCTGTTTTGCTCAGTAGTTACAGTGTAGGCTCATGAACAGAAGGATCTTGGGTTTAATTCTGGTCAAGAGCATGTCACTCAGTTACAGGCAGCATGCAGGAGGCAGCCAATTGATGTGTCTCTCTCACATCAATGTTTCTCTGTCTGTCTATCTCTCCTCCTCCCTTTCACTCTCTATAAAAAAAAAATGGAAAAAATATCCTTGGGTGAGAATTAACAAAAATACAAAAAAACAAAAGCTTAGCCCATCATGAGAAATCTCCCAGAAAACTCTGGAGGGGGATATAATGGGAGAATTTTCTAATTTATAATTCACCATTTGTTTCTTCTTCTGATATTAAATTATATATAATATATAGGCATATAGATATAAGACAAATAGGCATATAGACATATAGATATGCAGATATATAGATATATAGATATATAATGTCTCTTGTAATATAAGTACAGAAACTTGAATTCATGTCTTTCCCGTAGTAAGAGCTTGGCTTTTGTGTAGCTAGCACATTTTGAGTGATTGAGCCTAGGGCTTAATTCTTTGTGTTTGCTGGAAACTGGAGTATGTATTTTGAAGGAACACAAACAAAATAGAATTCATGTAAATTCTCCCTCGTTTAGCTCTAGCTGGCCAGCTCACAAGCCCGACAGTGTGGTATGTTCTGTGATAAACATTGGAACCATGTGTATCCAGGCTACAGTGTGGGAGCTAGTACCTCTCTGCAGTATCAGTCATCTGCATAATTTGTCCAACTCCAACGAAATTAGTTTAGAATGTGAATTTCCTCCGCCTCACACCAGAAAGAGAATTCATAATAGCACTTTTGGTCTGATTTGTTTTCTCCCAGGGTTTTAAAAATAACAAGTTGTCTCTAAGCTTTTACTAAGGCAAGACCAGTATCGGTTGCAAGGAGAAGCATCCTGTGTGGGACAGATTGGAAAACTTACACTGTCAAAGAGAATCATCTTTCCTTGATGAGACAGCCTTTGTTTTTCTCCCCCAGTTGAGTGTGGGAAAATGGACAATTTCAATTCCACAAAGCCTGTAACACATTTTCGTGATAATATTTATTGGCCCCAAGCACAGACATGTTGAATTCCACGTTGTTGACTTATTGGACTGTCTCTCCTCTAAGCTGGCTGTGCTCTCTCAGGCCTCTGTTCCTCTTCTTGTGATAACAATAGCTTATCCCCCCCCCCCCTCTCCCCATTCCACTCCCTCCACCCTCCCGCCACTTTAAAGCCTCATATGTTCCCAGCACTGTTGGTTGGGTTTTACATACATTACAGTCTTCTTAACTTTCACATGATTCCCAGGAGGAAAATTCTAGTTGTATTCACAATTTCCAATTAGGGAAACTGAGGCTTGGATAAAAGTATGTGATGTGCTCAAGGTCCCATGGCCTGGTGTGCCAGAATGCCTTGAATGCATCTCTTCTTGCCATGATTCTCCAGTACTGTGTGCTTTCCTACCCACATCCTAATTAGACTGCAGTCACAGCTTGCTCTGGATATGAAAAGCCAAGGAAGCTGTCACCAAGAGTTTGTGGTGAGAATGTCTTACCATTTTCTCCAGGACTGGTTGTGACCAACAGCCTAGCCATGGAACTCAGGTATTTTCTTAAGGCCTGCTCTTTCCATTTCCCCATATATGCCCCCTTTTGACCCTCCCATAATGGCCTTCAGTGTACCCCTAGGGATTAAATAGATTAGTATAAACCATAATCTATAAACCATATAATAATCCAATCTAATAAAGAAAGAATATGCTAATTGACCCTTACACCATTGCAAAAGATGGTGGTGCCCACAGCCAATCAAGAGGAAATATGATAATTTATGCCACATCCCCAAAGATGATGGCACCCACAGCCAATAAGGATGGAATATGCTAATTGACTATAATGCCTTCAGAGATGGTGATACCCATCAGCTCTGCCAAGGCCGCAGGTGCACAGCAAGGCCAGGCCTGCTGGGCCCAGCCACTCCATACACCTGCCTCCAAAATCTCCAAGTCCCCTCAGCTCCCTAGCCACCCAGGGCAGTCTGAGGCATAGGCAAGTCTCAGATGGTGGCTGCTCAGCTTCCCAGGGCCGCCCAAGACTCAGGTAACCAGGGCTGACTGAGGCTCGTCTGCTGGTAGTGGCAGCAGCAGAGGTGTGATGGGGGGGCATCACCTTCGCCTCATCGCTGGGTCACCTTCTGCCTCTGAGGGCTCCCAGATTGTGAGAGGAGGCAGGCCAGGCCATGCACCGGGCCGCTACTATGTAATAAAATAGGAAGCAAATTCATACTTGGTCAGGCCCTGATCACCTAATAAGTCACTTGAGATAAACTTATTTAATCTTCCAAATGCCTGCATTTTATATATGTGTGTGTGTGTGTGTGTGTGTGTGTGTGTGTGTGTGTAACATATCATATATCATATATAGTATTCAGTCAGTTTTAAAATTCCCATTAATGGGATCATGCAGTACATTTCTTATGTGTAAGTAAGTTGCACTTTCTACTCTATTTTTGTTTTTGAGAACTACCCATGTTGATATTTATGTAGTATCTGGCTAACTTATGTAAGAAATAAAATAAGCCCCAAAATTCAGGGGTTTTGGTAATAGAACACAAAACATACTTAGTAGTCAGGCAACAAGGCAAATATCTTTACTTCTATGTAGAAGGGTGTGCAGCACATGGTCTGAAAGCACTCTCACACTGAGCAGGTGGTCTGCTTGGGATTTTAATCCTGATGCATGTGACCTGCCCCTCACTCTTGATTGGAGCTCAGGCTCACAGTCTTTCTCAATTGGCTAGTTTGATGGGAGGGGTTGGCCTTTCCAGTTTCAAGATGGGGTCCCCAGGGGAGTTGCAAGCCATGCGGCCAACATGGCAGCTGCCAAATTACACAGTCCAAAATAGTGGCTGTCTAAACTGTTCTTTGACAGAAAAGATGACTTGTTTATTCTCACACTTATTTTAACTGATGAATAATTTAATCTAGATGAATGTCATATATGATATGTAATCATATCAGTATATTTTTCTATTCCCCTATTACTGATTACTTAGGTTGTTCCATTGTTTTGTTACTGTGGACATGAAGGCATGAACAATCCTGTACAGTCTCCTGGGCTCAGGTACATGGGTTTCCCTGGAGGCTCTACCCAGAGCAGACTGCTGGGTGGTTGGGTATTTGCATGTAAAACATTGCCAGGCATTGTCTCATGGCTTACCCAAGTGTTTCCTTAATTTACTCCCTGATGTACAATATATAACAATTCTTATTTCCCTACCCTCTCCCAACACTGAGTACTGTCAGACTTCCTAATTGTTAGACAGCCTAGAGTATAAAGAGGTATCTCATGGCTAATTTTCAATCCTCTGATTCCTAATAGGGTTGAGTATTTTTTTTAATGTGTTCAGTTGCCATCCCTTATTGATTTTTCTATGCCTCAGCTGTACATATATTTGTTGACCTCTCTTCTATTTGATCTCTTAATCTCTGTCTCATTACTTTGTGAGAGTTCTTTGTATGTTCTGAAAATGAACTCTTTGTATGTTAATTGCATTGCAAATAGCTTCTCCTAGGATGTGACTTGTTTTAAAACTTGATTTCTAGTGTTTATGTTTTAGTTTTTATCACCTAGGAGTTTACTTTTGATGCAGCCAACTGTGTGGATAAAATGGCAGTTGAGAAAGTGGCCTCTAATACCAAATGGCAGGGTCAGAATTCTGGCTTTACTACTTGCTAGCTCTGAAATATCCAGCAAGTTCCTTAACATCTTTTACCTCAGTTTCATTATCTATAAAATGGGAACATATTAATTATCTTAAAAGACATGGAATGAACATCATCTACCATATTGTCTGGTATAAAGTGTTAGCTACTAAAATTGGTCGTTTTCATATTTTGTTTCTGAAACTCTTAATATCATTGATTTATATATATATTTAGATATATAGTTAAAGGTTAATGTTACATATGATAGCCTTTATTATACATTTCTTTTCTCACAATATTTGGATTCTGGAACTTAAACATAGTTATGATTAAATATATTTGGAATGTTCTAAATTACATTTATATATTTCTGTATAATTACTTCTATTTCAATAAATAGTATTTTTAATGAAAGCCAACTTTATTTCTTGAAATAGAACATGCATGTAGTTACAACAGCTTCAAAAAATGACTTTTGTGTTATAGTAAATTGGATAATATTATTGGGAGAAAGTTCTCCATGAGTAATTCCTAAACACCTGAAATAAGAAGGATGGAGACACAGGCTAATCCATGTTCATTAAATGTATAAATAGCTGTTTGCTTTTTAAAAAGCACCCACCTCAGAGCAGTTTTTAAGAGAAGGGATTAATGAATAAACTATGCAATTGCATAGAATCCCCTATCCAAAAGAGTAAAGTGTACATTCAGAGGAAATAAAATCCAAACCAGGTCTCTCTTGGGACTTCCACTTTCTGTGATCATTCATACTTTTAATGCATTTTAACTGCACCAATGGAATCAGGAAACCATTTATGTGATTAATGCTCTTTGACTGCCCCAAAGGAATGCCCTTCTGCTTGGAGAAGATAGTTTTATAGTCACTGCCAATGGTATTTTTTAATTGTAATAAAAAAATGCTTCTTCTTTCTTCTGTTGCATCTTAAAATAGAAATACTTTTGAAAGACATGAATTAAAAATAACTATTGTATTATGAAATCACCCAGTATTGTCAATGAGGCTAAATCTCAGAGGATGGGTACAAGACACCTCCCAGCTCAATGTGTGGAAATGAAGAGAGAGAAGCAGGAAATGCCTTATGAATATAAATGATGGCACTTTTAAAGTGATAAGTGATTTAATAAGTGATGCTAATATAGAAGTAGAAAATACTTTTATACTTATAGTATGTATATATATATATATATATATATATATATATATATATATACACACACACACACACACACACACACACGCACACACACACACTTGTTGATTTCAGAGAGGAAAAGGAGAATGAGAGAGAAATAGAAACATCAATGATGAGAAAGAATCATTGATCAGATGCCCCTTATTGGGGATCGAGCAGGCAACCTAGACATGTACCGTGACTTCTTGGTTCATAGATCCATGCACAATCACTGAGCCACACCGGCAGGTGATGACACATTTTTGTATTATTCAGTGTGACATTTATTCTACGGAAACAATCCTCCATCAGAGTTTTAACAAACATTGGTTTGTTTCTTACTCATGCATTGTCGTGTATGGGTTGGCTGGCGGAGATCTTTCTTTCACATCCTTACTGAGGGACCCATCGCAACACAGGGCTTAACAGGAAATGAGCATGAAGATCTCATTCCTGCCTTTCTCTGCCTGGAGCAGGAAGTGACACTTGTCCCTTCTTCTCACAGACTTTCACATGGCTCCTTCTCTGTGCAAGGAGGCAGGAAGTGTGGTCTTCATTGTGCCTGCAGAGAGAGAAGTGTGGGGCTTCAGTGTGCCCTGGGGGAAGCTCTCAGTGACTGGCTCACTCACTGCATTGGGTGGGAACTAACCTTAGTGTGTTTTTCTCTATAGCTGTAGACTAGGAGGTGGGAATGTGAGTTTTGGAGTTGAATTGGTTAGTTTAATCCCCTACTGAGTTCCTTAAGATCCCTGTGGTCAAGTTAGTTAGCATCAATAAGCATGTTATTCTTCATCTGCCAAAATAAATGTGTGATTGTTGTGGATAAGCAGAGACCTGGTATTCAGTAAGTACTTACAAAAGGGCTGCACTGATAAAAGGAATGTTGTCCTAAATCCTGGAGGATATAACAGAAAAAATAATGTCAGTTTCCTGGGACTGCCATAACAAATTACTGCAATTGTGAGGGTTAAACCAAAAGAAACTTAATTGTTTGAGGGAGAAGAGAAGTTCCAAGCAGAGCTGTGAACCCTAGAGATTAATCATTTCTTGTCTCTTCACAGTTCCGATGGCTCCAAGCATTCTTTGGCTTGTGGAGGCATAATTCCAATCTCTGCTTCATCCTCACTGGCCTTCTCTTTCTCTCCCTCCTCTTCTATCTCTCATAAAAACACTAATCATTGGATTCAGGACTAACTCATCCGAAATTTTTAATTACATCTGCAAAACCGTTTTTCCCCAATAACAATTCTTAGTTTCTAGGGATTTTATGTGGCCATATCTATGAGGAGAGAGGGCCATTCTTCCACTTGCTATAAGTATGAAAGTATTTTCTACTTCTATATTAGCATCTCTTATTAAGTGAACATGCTCTGCAGTTTTTAAAATATTGATTATAGGATGACAATTCTGTTTTAAGTGTTAAGCTTTGTAGATAGATGGTAAAAGTTGCACTGGATTGACTTTGTAATGTTATCATTTCATGTATCTAATGTCTATAGCTCTCATCACTGTAAAACCATTTTCAAGTTTGCTCATATGTATTGGCTTCAAAGCAATATACCCTGTAAAAGCTATATGTCTCTTAAGGGATTACTCATGTATTCATTTATATCAATCATGGGTTTTCTGAACCCTGATTTATGCCAGAATTCCTTTTTCCTCCTGTAAATGTATTCAAAAGTCATCTCCAAGGTATAGATTAGTGTTCTAAAACCCACTTGCTGTTGGGAAACTGATGAGCTATTCATAGAAGCTACTTGATCAGAGTAAAAGATGCAGTGGAATAAATGTAGAAAATCATTCTGGAAGTGATGTCTGTCAGTGATTGGCATCTAGATTTCTCAATTATTAACATATTAAATGGGGCATATTGGAAGTATTTATGTGTATAATGAATTTTTTATACTTAGACATTTTAAATGTATGCATATATTTAATAAAGCATTCAAAATGAATCTGTTTTCTACATAGTTGCATTTTGCACAATATCTTTGGTATATTATGCATGTGAACATACGCACACTGGGGTCATTTTATTAAATGAATGTATACAGTGAGAATTTGGGAACTGCATATTCAATTGGTAGTAAAATGTTATAATTTTTAAATTACTTAATGTAAACTATAATAATCAGTTTAAAGGAACAGTTCACCTGATATGTCTATAAGAAGGTATAAGTTTATTATGTCATCCTTGTAATGAAAAGGGGGAGTATTATTTCTTTTTTAAACTGCATTACAAAGTCTACATGAAACTTTTCAGACTTGTGTTTTAAAAGCACTGCATGTATATAAAAACTATTATAAGGAACAAGTATAATATGTTTGGCTTTGTGAAAATTGAGCTGTTCTTTTGAAAATTACTGGACAATATCTATTTATAATATGCTAATACCTGTGAATCAAAAGGGGTGTACATCAAATGGATTAAAGTTAAGATTGTATCAAAAGGAGGTCTCTTTTTCAGTAAGAAATTAAAACAAGTCCCAGGAGCCACCATTACTACCCTAATGTTGTGTAGGGTCCTTTTGTTTCCAATTCATGCATTATACCTATGTGTTCTCTTTCTTACAGTTCAGCAGAAGAGCAGTTTCACTGGCAGTCACAAGGTAAAGTAAGCTTTCTTTGTTTAAAGAAACATATATTTTTATTGATTTGTTGATTTCACAGAGGAAGAGGGAGAAAGAGAGAAAAAAAAATCATTGATGAGAGAGGATCATTGATTGGCTACCTCCTGCATGCCTCACACCAGGGATCAAGCCTACAACCGGGGCATATGGCTCAACTGAGAATTGAACCATGACCTCCTGATTCACAGGTCAATGCTCAACCACTGAGCCAGGTGGGTCGGGCCACGTATGCCTTCTTGATGAACATTTATTACATGTGTCTCTATTGATTAATTTCCTTATGAACTTTAGGAAGAGACTTATGAAAATGAGCATGACAACACCATAACACTAAAATTAAGTGAAGTTGTGATAGCTCACAATTTCATGGGACCTAAGTTCTCACAATTCCCTAGTCACTTTCTGTCCTTCATGTGATCATGGAATTGGGGGATAGGGGGGCGGGAGTTAGCTTTTAATGCTGATTGACTGAAGATTACACTATGATACTGAGAACTTCATAGTACTTTTGATTTTTAAATGATTACCTTAAGCTTTAATATCATCTCATGTTTATGACTTTAAAATACTACAATTTCAGATGGTCAAAAAGATATCGAAGACGAACTCACAACAGGTCTGGAGCTGGTGGACTCCTGTATTAGATCGCTGCAGGAATCTGGAATACTTGACCCACAGGATTATTCCACAAGTGAAAGTAAGTCAAGTGACAATTATATTCAAACACAATTAAAAAAATATCATGCCATTATTTTTCTAATATAACTAATATTATGAGACATATTGAATAGGACTTCTAGACATATTTATACTTATGTTATGTATTTCGCTTCACTCTCACCTACTTCCTTCCCACATTACCCCTCCCCAATTCACATGAAATTGTAAATGCTCTTAAATCAGTAATTGGCATCTAATGTTTTCACCAATTATTGATATAATGATTATTTTCACCAATTACTGATGTAATTGTGATTCTCAACAATTCTCTGATAAACATTTTAGCCTCTAGACCAGCACATTGTATGAACACATCATATATGTGTTTAATCAAATCAGTGTCTGCTTTAAAATTAATTGACAATGCCTTACTCCTACATATTATTGTTGGTAGAGATTTTAAACCATATGGTTTAAAATTATATAACAAAATAGGAAATTGGATGTAATATATGCTACTGTTTAAGTGTAATACACTTTTTACAATTCTATATTTAGCAATTTTATATTGCTGTATTAATCTCAATAGAGTATTTAAAGATTTCTTTACCTCCACTTAATTACATATTTTTCAACCAGACTGGTTGAGATGTAAAATAAAAGTGCTGAATTGAAATGAGCCTCACATTAATAAATCATAAAATTATCTTAATTCATTTCAATAAAATCCTATAAAAAGCTAAAATCTAAATCATTAAAACTTACATTATCTTGATAATTTCTACATTAGAAATCAGTGGAGCATTTTGTTCCTTAATTTTTAAAAATAAAATTTCCTTGAATATTCATCAAGGTTTGCCATAGAAAAGGAAGAAGATATAAGAATAAAATAGTATAGTGCTCTTGAAACCATTTCACTTACATATTAGTGTAGTTTCTCTATAATCTTTCTAATTCCACTACTCATAGGGCAGTATCATCATGAATATCTCAATTTATTTAAATAGATCCCCTCAATAAAGCTCCTAAAGTAAGATCCATGATTTTTGTTCTCTCTATTTTATATTTTAAAATGTAGGATAGTTTCCTCTTCTCTCTGAGTCAATAAATTTATTTCCTTTTTATCGGCAGTTGAACTTAAAATATATTTAATTAAGATTTGATGTACTTAAAGTCCCCCTTTATTAGACAGTAAGGAAAGCAGAGATAAAATAGTGTACCTTAGGATTATATTGGATATCTCATATTTGACACTAAAATAATAAATATATTTTATTATGAGGTTAGGAGAGGGGATGTTTTAATACCTGGAAAGTATATAAAAATAAGAAAAAGTAAAATTAAAATGAGATAAATTGACTCTACCAATCTAGCTCTACCTGTAAACACAATGGATTTCTTTGAAAAAAAATAAAAATTCAAGTTTGTAGTAAACAAAGATAAAATAGTGATGTGATGTTTATGAGACACTAATATTAATGAAGTAAATGTTGAAATCAAAGGAATAGATACACTAGTGACTGCAAATACAAAGAACACAAAAAGTGGAATTGAAAAGCAAATGTGAGTGAAGTGGAATTTCATGCAGAAGCACTAAGCATGGTCAAAAACAAAGTGAAAACAACTTATAAAGATGTGATAAACTTATAATAAAATCTAGTGAACATATATGCACCAAACTACATAGCATCTGGATATTAAAACAAAAATATTAAAAATGATAAAGTTGATGAAAAATATTATGAATATATCAATGCCTGTTTATCAACTAGACTGAATACTAGAGGAAAAAGCCATAGAAATCCAGAACAAATATAATAAATTAACTTATATTTGCTGAATGGTAATATACATTTTTTATATATGTCCAAGGAATAATTATAAATATTGATCTGCTACCACATGGTAAAGACAATCTTATACATTTAAAAGTATAGCCCTAGCCGGTTTAGTCAGTGGATAGAATGTTGGCCTGCAGACTGAAAAGTTTCACGTTCTATTCTGGTAAAGGGCACCTGCTGGAATTGTGGACTCAATCCCCAGTAGGGGGCATGCATGAGGCAGCCAATCAATGATTTTCTCTCATCATTGGTTTCTATCTCTCTCTCCTTCTCCTTTCCTCTCTGAAATCAATTTTAAAAAGCATATAAAGGTCACATTTTAATAATAACTCCTAAAATTGAATAACAAAAAATAAGCAAAAATTCTATCTAATAAAAGAGTAATAAGCAAATTTACCCCATATACACTGTAGCACAGGAGTCCCAAAAGTACCTTTGCTGCTACACCCACAAGTCACGCCCACCAGCCATTCAGGAGCAGGTATGCAAATTAACCCAACCAAGATGGCTGCAGCCACAGAGAGAGCAGGAGGCTTGGGTTTCCCTGGCAATGGAGAAAACCAAGCTTTCCACCTGCCCTTACTGGCCCTGGCCTCCACTCAAGGTTAAAAAGTTTCAACTATAGAAGATAAATGAATCCCAACAAATATGGTAGGATTGGGCCTGAAAGGGCAGTCAGACATCCCTCGAGGAATCCCAGATTGGAGAGGGTGCATACTGGGCTAAGGAACACCCCCCCCCCCCCATGCATGAATTTCATGCACTGGGCCTCTAGTATAATTATATTAAAATTAAGAACCAGGCTTTGGGATCTACTGAAACAAATTTGATCACTGCTGGATTTTTGTTTTTCAAAAAGATTAGTTATTATTTACTGAATTAGCTGTCTGAAAACTCCTAAGATTTTACTTGATTATCTTTTTTATAAGCCTACCCTTCCTTGTTTGGAGATAGGAAAGAAATAAGGCAAACACAATAACAACCAAAGAAAGAAACAGGTTGTAGAAGTGCCACCTAAAAGTTTTATGCCATAGGCTCTGAACCACAGTGAAATGTGAAATATTGTTGTTCTTAACATTTTCAGAGTCAGTTTGAGAAGAATTAATTGAGAAAAATTTAGGAAATTAATTTAAAAATATTGAGTGGATAACTAATATTTTGAATATTAACTGTTGCTAATTTTAAGTACTTATCAAATAAAATCCAAGTTTTTGTATCTGTATCAAGGTTCAAAATGGAAATAGATTCTTCTCAAAAGAGTTGAACTGATGGGAATTTGAGGTACTATTTACAAAGATTAATGGAATAAATTATGTCTGCTGAGATTCACAGGGAACAGCAACAAACAGAAGCCCTTTCCACCCTCAGTCCTGAAGGAAAGTGTAGGGAATAGTAGCAGCAGAGTCAAGAGGCATGGCAGGAGCAGAGGTATAACATAGGACCTTTCTCTCCTCTCACCTTCTCTGCCCTTCCTGCGCTTCCTAATAGCCAAATCTAGTCAGAAAACAAACAGAAGGGACTCCTGTGCTACAGTGTATATGGGGTAAAGGGCAGAGAATTAATATGGGGAGCAAAGAAAGTAATCAGCAGAACATTCTGCTAAAGGCTGGAAGAAGATATCATGTTTAAATTATTTTTTATTGATTTTTATTTTCATTTTTAAAAATTTTATTTTATTGTTTAAAGTATTACATATAGTAGTACATATGCCTCCTTTTTTCCCCATTGACTTCCCCCTGGCTTCTCCTACCCCCAGGAACATGCCCTCCTTCTACTCCTCCCCCGGTATCTGTGTCCATTGTTCATTGGTTATGCTTATATGTATGCATACATGTCCTTCGGTTGATCTCTTACCTGCCCCCGCAACCCTCCCTAGCCTTCCCACTGTAATTTGACAGTCTGTTCGGTGCTTCTCTGCCTCTGTATCTGTCTTTTTGTTCATCAGGTTGTAATTTTCTTTACTATCCATAAATGAGTGATATCATGTGGTATTTTTGCCATTTGCAGCAGCATGGATGGAACTGGAGAGCATTATACTAAGTGAAATCAGCCAGTCAGTGAAAGAAAAATACCATGTTTATATTCTTGATATATAAATTCAGCACATAGATATGTTGTGGCTCTATGACACATTTCATCTAGTATTATGAGCCCATCAGATTCTGCTAGTCCCTTGATTTTGTGATTATCCAATCAATGGATTCATTAGCTAGAACAGATATGAAATAGCTAATGCAAAACTGGACCTGGCACACTGCCCTTGAGAGCCAGCCTCTTAGTCCTAACTCAGAAAACACAACAACACTAAATACAGTCTAAAAGCAGCATGGAACAGTTCTAAGTGGCAACCAATCTCTACTTCTAAGTGCATAGTACTTAATTTATTGTTTTTAAAAGCTTTTTCCATATTTCTTTCCAAAATCTGATTAAAATAAAATTTGAGTCTTAGCCAATCTTCTTGACCCACAGACTAGTAATAACGGCTCTACTGTACTGACTATAGTATCATACAGTTACCAGTGTTTCTCAACACGTGGCATTTTTTTAAGTGGCATCCATTCTGAACAGTATGCAAATCATGTATACAACCTTAGCCACTGGCACTGTTCTGTGACCGCCAGCTGTGTAATTTCAATTCCAGCAAATATATGTCACATAGTCACTAGGAAAATTGCTATTGCTTTTCTGGGGGAAAAATGTTACTGACAGAAGCTCGGGGCCATTAGCATCTCACATAATGTACAGCTTGACCCAAACTGCTATGGACAAGCTACCCTATTTAATCCATGCATCCTTTGAGAAATAAGCTCAGAGAAAGGGGTGATTATACCAGCCAAAAAGTAACAAAAATATGTCAGTCAAAATCAGAAATTGAATGGACACCTTGGGAAAAAAAGGACTTACATGTTTATAGGAATTGTTAATTGCTTTAAATATTATATTTTGAAATAGTAATTATTTCTGTCTGTAGCAAATTGAAGTTTCACCATATCCTAGAAAATACCAGCATCCAGTAGCAATAAAATTTTAAGAGCTTAATATATTCTGAATGTTATGGCAGAGAATGGAATGTCATCTTAGTCTGAGTTTTCAAATCAGAATATATTCAAAAAATCAAGAATCAATCATGGAAGGTACCATCTGAGAAGGTGAAATCCAAATAAAACAGTCATATGTAGTTTGACAAAATGAATATATCATGTACTCTTGATTTATAGTTGGTCGTTTTCATTTAGTTACTGTGAGTACACTTAATTCTGTGTAGTGAGAGAATTGTTGGGAGATCATGTTATTAAAATGCTTTAAGATATAATTCCATATATTCTTATGCAATAATAATAAAGGTAAGAGACATCCTTATGAGGTAAATATTTGCATAATTCCAAGTTAAATATTTGCATAATTCCAATTCACAAATGATGCTGAAATGGTTTAGGAGGGTAAGGTTTTTATAATAATTATAAAGCAAATCAAAATGAGAAATACATTGATTATGTGACTCACATTATTAATGTCATTCTCAGGGAAAGAGGATTTACTGGCTTGTTTGATTTTCTATTGTGGTGGCAGCTAAAGGCTTAGTTAGGCCTGACAGGGTGGAGAGCCTCTGGGTGGGGGCACAGGTGGCCTAGCCTCCCCTCTCCTTGGAGCCAGGATTCAAGTCCTGCTGCTGCCTCACTTCACCCGTGATTGAGGACTGTCACTAGGACTCTGAAGACCCTGAGTCATTTCCTGGAAGCATTTATTCAAGTCAGTTGAGTTTATCCTCAGATTGTTCATTTCCCGTGAAATCACATTATCCTATGCCTTATGGTCCAAGTTTTGAAAAACTAATGAGACAGTCTCCTTTCCAGAAGATCATTATTGTTCCAAGTTTTTAGATACCAAATTAGCTCACACCCACTTCCACCCATTTCTAGAGCCTACGGGAAGCCAGCAGTGGCAGTTTGTGATCAAAAGTCAGGAAAAATCCAGGTGTCTCACCGGGTGTCATTCTGTCTACAGGGAGCTATAATCTTTCTTTCCAGATACTGTCACTACCTTTTTTTTTTTTTTTTAGCTAATGTTCAATTTATTTTTCTTTGATTTTCTTCTAACACGTAGGTATTTAAGAAGCATGTTAGGCCTTCTCCAAAGAGGTCACCAGCTCAGAGTCAAACCTAGGAATCAAAGGGAAGGCAAAGACATAAATTACCAAATGCTCCTTAAGCAAGGAAGAACAATGTAGAGTTCTCATTAAAAACATCACTCTTAGGGTCTTCTGGGTAAAGTAAAAAGTTAGCACCTGGTGGAAATTTCTAATGGAAACATAATTAGGTTTTGAATTTTCAAGGCACCATAGATGCCTACAACTTTCATATGAGCACCAGGTGCAAAAAGCCAGAACTGTATCAGAACTGGTATGAGCATGAGAAAAAGTAGAGGCTGAAAGCCCTCATTAGAAAAATCAGAATAAGCAGAATAAACAGACTTTCCCCAAGAGACAGCGAAAGGCGAGGTCTCCTGGTAACACCTTATGGAGATGTGTTGTGAGATCTCTCAGAAGTTAAAACTTAAGCCTACCCTGTTTGACTCAGTTAATAGAGCTTTGGCCTTTGGATTGAAGGGTCCCAAGTTTGATTCCAGTCAAGGGTACATGCACGGGTTGTGGGCTAGATCCCCAGTAGGGAATGTGCTGGAGGTAGCCGATCAATGATTATCTCTCATCATTAATGTTTCTATCTCTCTCTCCCCCTCTCTCTTCCTCTCTGAAATCATTACAAATAAATATTTAAACAACAACAACAACAACACTAAAACTGCCTCTGATCAAATAAGTCACTTCCACAGCAACTGATGTAAGCAAATCTTAATATACTGAGGCTTTATTATATCACCATAGGCCCAGGTAGGTGTTATAATCACTCATTTTTTTACATTTGTTTATTAAACACTTACTAACACTGCCACAGAGTCTCTGCCCTGTGGTATTTACACTCTAGTCAGGGAATTCTGAAATCAAGCCATCTAAATACTGTAATTTCAGGTGGATGCTCACTGCAAGCAATGCCAAAGCCGGTACTGGGTACTTAAAAATCCTGGGGGCCCCTGAGACCTTCCCAGGGGCTCTAATAAAAGGCACCAATTTTCACAATAATTCTCCAATGTTATCCATGCTCACCCCCGCACAGTGAGAGCTAGGGTGAGAACGAGGGTCTCACAGGATGAGAGCCCCACGGGGAATAAAAGCATCATTGTTTAGAGGGCGCATTGATGTATGCTCTTGTTTTAAATATTTTCCAGTGTTTATACACGAAGTAGCTTTCTTTATCACCCATAGAAATAAAAGCTCTCTGGGGTCCTTGGTAATTTTCATGAGTGTGAAAGTTCATGAGACTGGAAAGTTTGAGAGCCTCTCTTGTTTTGAGAGAATGATCAAAGGGCCAGGAAGTCTTCCACTGTGAGAAGGTGTTTGATCAGGGACCTGAGTAAATTGCACAAGCAGGCCATGTGGGTAGCCAAGGAAGAGATTTCCAGCAAATCCAAAGCTGGTTTTAATGCTGGTGTTAAGTCCACAAATAAAGTATAGTGTTGTCAGGGCAGAACTTTTAAATTTAGTTTTCTTCTAAATTTATTTGTATCAATTTTCAATCCTTTGCGTAATTATTGATACTAAGAAATAAAATTAATATATATATGTATATTGATATATATTAATATAAAATTAATATATATATATATTTATAAAATGTTTTCTGACTTTGTGATACATTCACTTTTTAAATCGTATATAATCTGAATATAAACTTCTATAAGAAAATACTTAAGGAATGGAGCAAACTATAAAATATCATTCTATGATTATACAGGTCATATGTGTCATGTCAAATCCAATGCATAAAATACATTCTTGAACTATACATTTTTATTTAAAGTTGTACATTTAAACTTTAGTTTTTTCTTACGTCCCTCCCTGTGCACAGATGTAAAAAAGTAAGAAAGTTATTGCATCGTCTGGACACTTAACCAATGCTCAATTCTCCATACATGGTAAAACTTGAAAAGCAAACTAATTAAGCCAGTAACATTGCTTGAATCTAAATCAGTTTTAAAAGCTAAGTGAGTACTTCTCTATTCCTGAGACCATTATAGCTTTAATTTTCACATAAAACATTAAACAGGAAAAGCAGTTGACTACATGGAATCGATCTTCTGGGAATAGACTTTGAAATGAAGTTTAAAAACACACCTGCCCATACAACAACCACATCGCTCTACATTTCCTGGCATAGCAAGTTTTCCCCTCAGTTAATTCTAGGAATGGTAGCTGGGTTCAATCACTGTCTTCAGGGGATTCCTTGGCAGAGCTTGTACTGTGAGGTTTTTGGGTTACTAATGAAGACTGGGGGGAAAGAGCCAATGTGTCATGGCTAGGGACTTCTTATTCCAAGTAAGTTAGTAAATTGACAAGTTCATTCAAAGCCCATAAAGAAGAAACTGCTCCTATCAATGAACCTTATTAATAGGGCAATTTAAACAAAAGTCAATATTTCTACTCTATAGAGTTAACTTGTAGTTAGATATGACTAAAGTGCTTTGAGCTTGGTATAAATCAATTTGATAATCATACAAAGAATTGGTAGATTTTCTAATTGATTTTGTAATTTATAACAGTTCTTTTGTGTGTAATATATAATTTCCACCCCCTCTTCTTTTTATTCTCACTTAATGCTTTATATAAAGAGATTTCCCCTTTCTCTTTATTTGATCTTGCTCTAGCAATTTACTCTCGTTTAAAATAAAGTAACACTTAACCTCCAAATCATTCTTAAACTTCCACTGAGGGTGAATAGCAGGAGAGTGGGAATTAACGCCAATTCTCTTGTCAGTTACCGATACCTGTGAATCTTGTTGCCATTGTTTTCAAGGGCTACATAAAGATTTGATATAATTTTAAAGAATCAAATTAACCTAAGAGTAATTATGGAATGTTTCTAAACTTCCTGACAAAGATAAATCTAAACAAAGCCGCCACTGTCAAGTGTCCAGGGCTCAAGGTTCCATCTCAATTTGTAGGTTTTTTTATTTCTCTAACTGTCCTGATTTAGCAGGCTCACAAAACACTCATGATCACCTATTTCAGACATTGCCTAGATCTCCTAGCTGTTTAACGAATTCTTGTTAATACTTTCCTTTTAATAGTAAGATGATCCCTTGGAATTAAATTGATAATTACTCTTTAGAGAACTTGTTTTATTCATGTGGCTTTGGCTTTCAGTACTGATGATTTTGATAGTTATAGCTCTGTCCTAAAATTTCATTTACACATAATCAAACGTTGAGCTTGGAAATTATTTAAGTCCTAGAAGGATTAAATTTGTCAGATTATGTGAGAGCCAGTGTTAAAATCAAGCCCAGAGTAGCTTTCTAACTACATAAATTCCCACCATCTCCTCCAAGTAATTTAAAAATTAAGTCCATCCTACCCCAAAACACTGAGTTGTCAATACACACAATCTCCTGCCAATCTTATCCTTGGCAATACCACATGGTAGAAGTTTCTGCTTTCTCCATACCCATTGAGTGAATATATATTGTATTCCGGGACAGATGTTCAACTGAGGCAGACCAGAATTAGCAACTCCCAATAAATCACCTTAAAACTTGTGGAAACAGAAGGTGTGTGGCTGATTGTCACAAGGCAGTTCTGTCTGCTCAGTTTTCTAGAATAATGCACTGGGCAGAGTGGGAAACTCTTGGGACTTATCAGTGATGGCAGTAATATTATCCTTCCAGTGGTCAGCTGAAGAGTGTCCCGTAACTTTTGGCTCTTCTTCATTTCCTATCTCCACTTGGTCACCAAGACTTCATCAGCTTTTCTTTTAAAATGTCTCTTACATAAGCAACTTCCTCTCCCTTCCTAATGAAGCCACTACCCCCACTGGGATTACTGTAGGTTTCATTTCTCTGCACAGCAAAGCCCTAGGTCCTAGTCTCTCCAGTATGTTTAGAATCTCTGCTCTCATCCTATCCCCCTCCTTCCAGATGTGCAATACTCTGCAAAATCCCTCTGCTAAACAATTAAGATCCCCCAGTCTTGTCTGTTCAGAGGGTTAAGGTAACATAGAGGGATAGGATCCTGTACCCTGGACAGCCAGACATCAGGGCAGGCTGCATAGAGGGGACATTTAAACAGCACTTTAAGAATGAATTTTGAGGTCGATTAAGAATGGAATTTCAGGCTGGGAGAACAGAGAGAGAACTTTGTTTTTCTTATCTCTTTGCCCTGACACTAGATTTTGTTTTTAATATCAAGCGAGCCATTTTAATGATCTATGTCTTGAAAAGTCTCATTTGTAAAATGAAAGCTCACACAGGGTGTTGAAAGAAAGCATTAAGTGATATATGGGATCATACTGTCATAAGGTTTTTAGGACAAATTCCAATTAAGGCTTTATTATTCTCAGACCATGTGGCTATATAATTAGATAATTAGATAATGATACTAATAACTAACATTTATGGAGTAACTTATATTTTTCTAAGCACTTGCACATCCATTATCTCATTAGGTGCTCAAATGTGCAGAGATTAAATTTGTAGAGACAGAAAGCTGCAGTGTGGTAGGGAACAGGCACTCTGAAGCCAGACTGCCTTGCGAGCACCAAACCCCACCACCAGCTCTGCAGTCTCAGTGATTGGGACCTCCAGGTCTGTCACCACAACTAGGGATGCGGGTACCTTCCTCTCTGGAGTCTTGTTAACATTCAATAGGTTAATAGACATCAAGTTCCCAGGGCAGTCCCTAGAACTTTGGAAGTGCTCAGTGGAGAGTAGCTGGTATTACTATCATCATCATCATCATCATCATCATCATCATCTGTGCTTTCACCAATGGAAGGTGGACTAGAGCCCAGGACTGCTGAATTCTAAATAATGCCTTGGGAATGCCATACTGAAGGCCTCTAGCATTTTCTGTATTATTGCAAAGAATGTAGTCTAGTTAAGGTTTCCTGTATTCTAGGACTGGTGTTCAGCTAAAGAGGAAATAATTAGTAATTCTAGATGAAGACTCAACAACATGAGTACACATGATTATGAATACCATAAAATATCTAGTTCCTTTCAGAAGAAATTGTCTTTCTCAGTTTGGCTTATTTCACTTAGCATAATATTTTCTAGGTCCATCCAGGTTGTCCCAAAGGGTAAGAGATCCCTCTTTTTTACAGCTGCATGGAACAGACTGACATAGTTTAATGTGGGGGTTATGGGGGAACAAGAAGAGCTAAACCAAAGAACTTACATACATATATACATAGGCCATAGAAATGGGCAATAAAGTAGTGAATAGCTAGGGGGTGGGTAAGGACTGGGAAGAGGGGGAGCAAGAAGGGGCAAAACTGGAGATATCTGTAATACTATCAACAATAAAAATACATTAAAAAAGGGAGAAGAAATTGTCTGTACATGGTAGTGTATGTATTATTACAACCTGCACGTGAGTCTCAACTTCTACACAAAAAATTAACATGGTGATCTTTTCATGTGCTGAAATTAGTCTCCTCCCACTAATGATGGACCCCAAGTTTCTCCTAGACAGCACCCAGATTCTGGAAGGAGAGGTCCCTCGGGGAAGTTCCACAGTCTGAGGGGTGAAGATTTCTCTTGCAAACAAACCGACTTCTATGCAGGGATGGATTTTCAACCTTAAATGCTTATGTGTGTGTATGTGACCTAAATAGCGCTTTGATGTTTAATGATAACAACTTCTGGACTTGAAGATAGAAGATGAGGATCCAAGTCTCATCTTCATTTTACCAAGTGTGGGACGCTGGCTGACTTCTCCACAATTCTAACAATAAGGGAAAAGATACAAAGGAAGTTTTTTTCACAGATTATGTGGTCTGTAGTCACTTCATATATTTGAAAGCATGATGAGACATTAGCATGTCACTCCAGTTTTGCCCAAGGTGTTTTTGTAGGATCATTGGCAGGTTCCATGGCCCTCACCTCTATAGCACCCTTAGAATTTCTCCCCTCTGTCCAGCTGGGACTAGTGTGTCTCAATCAGATCAAGGACACATGCTGTCTGGAGTTTTATCAGTTTATTAAAAAATGGCTTCACTTTCTCTTCCTGGCCACTGGGCTGAGTTATTTTGAGTAGATACTTGAGTTCAGCTTTGTCCAATGATGTGTAAAGTTCACAATGGTCAAAGACATCACTGTGACCAGGTCAGTGTCCTGGAAGAATACATACCCGAGTGTGCCTTCTGCTTTCTGTGACTTCAGAGGACATTGTGACCCACTGTTCCTCATAGTTGAAGTTTCTTCTGTTGCAGTTAACTGCAGTGATCGCAAGATTCCATTTCCCTGGGTGGAGTTTGAAGTCTAGGTCTCTTTCTCTCCTCCCAATTATGTGTTCTTACATTGCCCATCACCTTGCAGATGCATTGTGTCCTCAAGATTGCAGCCTAATTTTACCACTAGCCCAAGCAAGACTTGATGGAAACCCTTATGTTTTAGAGGGGGAAAAATCATGGTTTAGAGCTAAAAGCAATAATGCTTTTTAAATCTATGGAAAATTGGTATTTTCTACCTCGATGCACAGTAATATTGGTAAAGCTAATCAAGTGTTAGTTATATGTAAATTTTACTTGTATAATAAAGTAATTAAGACTTTTTCTATCATATTAGCTTTTTCCAAATTCTCATGTAGCTGTTCTTTCTAAATTGGAATGAGTAATGCTGTTGATTTGAAACCTAGTGAGCTATGGAAAAATCGCTCTATAATTTTTGCCTGTTGTCTGACTGTTTCGTCCTTGACAGGTGATGTGTCACTGTTGATATATTGCTCATTACTTCAATTACCTTTGTCAGAGTACATTGAGGTTTTATGCTGTAGATGTGTGAGCAAAGTAATGAGAGAGAGAATTTTGGTTTGTTTTCATTGAGTATCGATAAAATACATGGCTGATGGTATAAAAGATGAACAAATCTGATTATTTCATGATGTATATTTCAGGAGCACATAAATCATATTTTTAACTGAAATACCTTTTGAAAGATGTTTTCAGTTGTCACCTTAAGATCCTACAAGGAAAACATTTGTAGATTTCTGGAGATAATTTTATGAATCTATTCAGAATCTATAAATCGTTTCACTTGCTAACTATATCTGTAATAAAGTTCATCAGTGTAAAGTCACATGGTCTGTTTTAACCAGGACATGCAACTCTTCTGCTTTATAGATTATGTTAAACTGTTTATATGAGGGTAAATATTTTACTTTATTCCATTTTATTGACATGTCCAAAAGTCTGTGCATTGTTGTATCAGTTTCAGTTTTCACTGCCCTGGAGTTGCTTTATCTTGGGGCAGATGTGCAGAAAAATAGCCCAAGAAAGTCTAGTGGGAAGATACCTGTTGTCAGTGACCACTAGCCTTAAAGGGCTTTGCCTCTTCCACCATAGTTCACTCTCTCCCATTAGGTTGTGGCTTTCAGGAAGGTAGGGACCAAGGAGAAAACCCTTGGCCAGAATTCGTCACCATCCTCCCAGTGCTTACTATACCTCCTCCCCTGGCAATCAGTCCCCATCCATCTCTGTCCCCATCAATGGTCCCCCTTTTCTTTCCCATCTGTGGTCTCCCTTCCCTTCCAGAAGCTCTCCCATGCCTCAGCCTGACTCCCTTGGGCCTTAAAGTCTACTTGTTGGCTCTGGCTCCCTTTCTGGCAGTTTCCACATCAACAGTGGGGACAATATGTTGCTGGCATCCAGAATGAAGCACTCAGAGTATGCACTCCCCATAGAGGAATCATATAGCTGGTGATTGGGCCTATAATACCATTAGTATGGATTAAACGATTTTTTTGCAGGCTATTGCAAACTTCGCCATCTGGTATATACTGTTTTCTTGGGACTCTATTTTCTAAATTAAAACAAAACGAATTACAATTGTACTTTTGTTATGCTCTTCATGATGAAATTGGGTTGGATGGAAATGTTTTTATCTTTTTCCTTGACTTTTTTTTCCCCAGGAACTGTACAGATTCCAAAGTCTTTACCATGTTATTTGATTGGCTTATTACTCATTATCCAACAATGAAAAAATATTTTTTTTCATTGTTTAGAATGTCCATTTGGGATATCAGAAGGGATGGGACTGTTTTAAATGGTAAAAATTACATGAACCAATGTATTTTAAAGAGCACACATTATTTCATAAAAATAAGGCTTATGCCACATCAAATATGCAGTCTTGGTTGAAATATAAAATTATGTTCTTTTAAAGAAAGAAATAAAGATCTTGAAATTTGCTCACACTTATTACAAAAGATTCTATTGTCTAAAACAGCCAGAGAGAGATATGTAAAGGATGAGATAGCGATTATGTCATAGTCTGTGTGTATGTAATTTCCTTTTATCCAAAAAGAAGTAACTTGCTCTGTGATTAACATAACATGAGAAAATTTGTGTTGCCAAATCCTCCTACTTCCAACTCACTCTACTTACTCCAATCCCTTCTCAAACATACACAATGGAAATTGACAAGTACGCTTCCACTCCTCTATACTTCTCTTTTTTTTTAATTCCCAAAGTAAATACGAAATTTGATTAAAGAAATGTTGCTTAAAAAGAAAATGAGCAAACTATTGCAAGGATACTATCTATCTGAAATGCAAGAAAATAAAAGACAGTTCTTTTGCAAAGTATAATTAAAGGATGGAGCCAGGAACTTTTTCCCACTGCTCCATCACTTGCACTGTCAGCCATGTTACCATCACCATTTGTAGCACTGTTTCCTGTCTTTGTTCTCCTGCTGTGCACAGATGTGATGGCAAAGATTACTAGCCATCAGAGATCCTCTGAGAAAGAGCGAATTCCACATTGTAGGAAGAGCTATTAATATTTTAAGCACTGTCAACCCTTCAGTGGTTGAGGTATTGCATCACTATTTATACGATAAAATTTGTTACTGATTGGAAGGTTTTGAGGGTTTTAGCAGCCTGATAATTAAATAGGAGATATGATTATAATAATGCAATTAATGTGCATTAATAGGTGGACTTTTAAATGTTTCTGATATTGTCTGATCCAAAAATAACTACTTGATTAACTAATTTGTCTCCTAAGAAATATGTCTATGTAGGTCAGGATGAGATCATTTGGGGGGGGGGGGGGGAATCTATTCATTTGAGAACTCTAAATCTCAAAAAAAAAAAAATCTCATTTAAGAGCTGGAGTCAAATTATATGGTCATTTTAGTTCTCAGAATTCAAAGCATAGATGGCTGGAATCATGTGTGTGATAATTCTAGGCTACTCTCAATAAATAATACATGTCATTTCTGCTTCACTGAGGCTGTCACTTACTGCTCTAAATGACTTTCAATGCAGGGCCCAGCCTGCTCTCCCAGAGTGCACTTCAGCTCAATTCCAAACCTGAAGGGTCCTTCCAGTTTCCAGCCAGCTACCATAGCAACCAGACCCTGGCCCTGGGTGAGACAGCCCCATCGCTCCCCGCCCGCAGCACACAAGCCCGAGGTGCTGGCCAGAGCTTCAGCCAGGTATGTATGAGAATGGGGCCCTCTGCTGTATTAGTCGGTGGGCTCCCAGGGGACAGTCCTGGAGCAGAGCTATGAGAAGGCCACTGGGACCCCTCCTGCCTTCCTGTGGCATGTTCCACAACTTCCTAAAGATGCCTTTAGTGCCGTGAGTGAAGGAAATGAATAATAAAATACCATCATGAAATAACACTGAGTTGTAAGCAGGTGTTCTTTAGGAATTTCTGCGAGGTGCTCATGCTATATTTACACTGTATATATTTATCTGTGTGGATATGTGAATGTGTGTCCTTACTATTTCTGTGTCTATCTGAGATATAAAGATCGCATGTGTTCTGCTTTTGTGTGTGCACCTGAAACAATTTTTATTCTCCTAAAAAAGCATGAAATTATTCTTTGGGTAACTCATGTAAAGAAACGTAATGCCAATGCATAATCAAGTACATAGAACTGTTTTGAAGATAATTGTGATAGTTCAGGAATAGTTACACTTTGTCAATTTTTTTAAATGTGCCCTTAGTTATTCCTTTAAGGTGGATATTTGTTCTTATAGTTTCAGTGCGCAGACTCATTAACTGCCATTCAAACCAGCTCCAGGTTAGTAGACATTAATAGTAGCTACTAATCTGATTTCCCCCCCCCCCCACACACACACAAAAAGTGTAAATGTTGTGCTAGATCCTGGATGGATGGGTGGCTGGATGGATGGATGGTTGGATGGATGGGTATATAGGTTGGTAGGTATTTTGTATTGATAACTTTAGAGTTCAAGATATATTCTATCAACCTAGAAGGTGTAATGTGTTTTGTTTTAAGCTATTTTGAACTTATTTTCAGCAGCATAAGGCCCCTTTAAATCCTTTGATCTTAGAATGAAGAACCCACAGCTCCAAAAGCAATCCCTTTAGCTGGCTAAGTTGATTTTATCCTTTCTGCATTTATTGAGTGGTACATATGCTATCTGACCCACCACTGGCTCCTATAACAGCCAAACCTCTCCTTGTCACCAGTTTATTGTCATTATTCCATCCATGTGTCTTTGCAACTAAACTGAAAGTTACTTGGGGGCAGGACCATTTTCATCTTAATCAGCAGCTTCTTGCCATCCACATGGCTCCCAAGTAATGTCTGCTGACAGAGAGGAGGCAAGGCAACTTAGAATGGCATAGTACAGTCACCATGAGATGCCTACATTAGGAGACATGGATGTAAAGGAAGCAAAACCTGAAAAGTCTCAGTGCATTTCTATTATTAACTTATTGCCCAGCAATATATTTTAAAACCAATTGTGTTTTTTAAGAAAAACACTTGTCTGTTGCTGTTTTGTAACTTTTACCTGGTAATGCTGAGCTATAGAATTTGTGGATAAAAGGGAGTGGAAAATAAAAGATTTACTGAGAAGATAGGCCTGTCCCTTTTTCTTTATCTGAGTAAACCCAAAGAGTAATTTCATGCTTTTTTGTGAGAATAAAAAATTGTATTTAATTTTTTTAAATAAACAAGTGAGATACAGCAATTTTTAACCCTGATATCCAGCCATACTTCTAAGTGGAAGAAGCCACATTCAGAAATAAGGCACATTTTCATTCTCAAATTAACCTATGACAACTATGGACTTAGCTTTTACCAGTTCCTAGACATGTACCTAGAAAAACCATAAAGTTCTACTTTGCTCATCAATATCTAATACCCCTATAATTTGAATTGAAAACATTGAGTCAACTTAAAAGAAATCTATATATTCCTTATGAAAATATGGAATGAGCATCATGAAAATGGAAATATCAATATAAAATGCAAAATAGCTTTCACTTACCCACCTCCCAGGTAAATGAATGATGCCAATATCTTTGCCTCCAACTTATCACCTTTGTTATACCCCAACTGTGAGCATCCTGTAAACCTGCTCACGCTTAGCTGTGCAGTAACTAGCTGCAAAATCAAAGCTTCTTTATAAAATTAACAGTTACCATTTATTGAGCACCCAGAAATAATCTGTTTTACACACATCCTCATAGTTAATCTCCCCAAAAGAGCTATATTACGATTTGCATTTTAGAGACTTGGAAACTCAAACTCATCACATTTAAACAAGCTGTAATGCCTCATTTTAAGGCAGAAACAGTGATAATGAGAACAGAAACTTGACTGAGTTGAAATATGATCATTCTAGAAGAAAGTGTTTCATGGGGGTCTTTTAAATTAATAAATGTATTTATTAAATTGATTGGGGTGACATTGGTCAGCATGAACGTATAGATTTTAGGTGTGGGTTTCTAATGTCACAAGATCTTTATATTGCAACAAGTGCCCACCACCCAAAGTCTAGGCTTTAATATCTACACTAATAAAAGAATAAGATGCAAATTGACTGTACCTTCATGATACCCACCAGCCAATCAGGAGTGAGTATGCAAGTTAACCCAACAAAGATGACTTTAACTTGCATAAACAGGTACCCAGCAGCCAGGACACTTGCCTTCTGCACCATCCCAGCCTCTCTGGGCCTCTGGGCATCATGGGAAGGCGGAAAGGCGACTCCAGCCAGAGCAAAGGTGGTGCCAGCAGCAAGGGAAAGGAAGGCCCATTCTTGCATGAATATTTGTGCACCAGTTTGAATAAAACTGGGTCACACAAATTGTCATAATATATATAATCACTTCAATCAAATGAATCTAGAGTTTGAACCTATTAAGAGGTGTATAAGATCCGAACAAGCAATGTGGTGATGTATCTGTTTTCATGTTGTGAGAGTCTATCTTCCACTAACTTCCATGGAGTAAAACGTTAGAAACTCTAATTGACAAGATTGGGCCTCACATTTAAAGTCTGCTTTAAAGTTTAATCAGAAAGTATACCTAAGTTGTAAAGATATCAGAGCTCAGGGTTATAATTTGGAGTCATCTATAAATGTGAATGTTCAAGGTGATAAGTTTGAGGCAAAGGTTATTGGCATTACTCACTGGCAGGTGGGTAGGACCTAATCTAAATACTAAAATCTAATTCACTTGATTCATAGAAGTGAAGCCGTTGGTGACTATCTGAGTCCTGTTTATTTCAGCTAAGTGATGGATGGCTATCAGTACCATGATTTACTAGTATTTTCAGCCTTAGTGTGCTGCAGTATGAGAGGTGTGTTTTACTGAATTATAGGACCTGTGACTTCAAAATTGTCAGAGAAATGCTTAATATGTAAGCATTTTTCACTCAGCAGTTAGCTTTATACCTTGGAAACAGAGAGGCCATATCCCATTCCAGTAAGATCTTCTTCATAGGATTGTCTTGGGAATCCCTTTATTCCAGTTATTTTGTAGAGTCCTGTGACTCATTCTTTTCAATATTCTGATGTGTGTTAAAGCTCATTTCTTTGAGTCTAGATTAATTTTTGGAATATCCTGTAGTCATAAAGTCCCAAAAAGGGCTAGTAAATGTCAAATTATGGCAGTAGATGTCAGACCAATTTAATAAGGTCAATAATCAACAGAAAAACATTTCATTGCTTGAAGAGGAGGTGTAATTCTAAAGCAAGTGATTTTTCAATCTCAGTGATTTTCTCTCATTCATAAATCACATTGAAATGTAATTTCAAAGCAAAGCAATATTGCAAATATTCAATGATGCTAATTTCAATTTTTAAAAATCTAGTTTATTCAACATAATCATCGCTTTGGTTATTAACACCAGGCTCTATGCCAAGCCCTGGCAATATGTGTGCAGCCCACATTGCCCCATTGTATCAGTTTGAATAAAACTGGGTCACAAAAATTGTCATAAAATATTTGTTCTCTTGCATTTCCCTAACTAAAATCCTTGAAAGTCATTCTCCTTAGGCTCTAGGATGAGTTTGTGGGGCCTGGCTGGAGGAGAGAGCATATAAGATTCTTCCCAAGGACCCCGAGCCCTTTCCCGGAAGTAATAGGAGTCCATGTATATCTATTCTTCTACGTGCCCTCAGCATTCTTCTCAGCCATCCCTCTCCAGCATTTAATAATCTGTTAGTTACCCCTCCATTCTTCCCTTCCTCCTCTAGGCCAACCTTGACCTTCGTGTGGCTGTTTTGAGGAGCCTTTGTCAAAATAGAGCTAGTTTTTCCACTACATTTATGTCTCTCTGGGTTATTCTTTAAAGCATCCGGAGTATTTATTGTCTGGTTACTGTATGCCATGAGCAAATATATTAGTTTGGGATGAAATAGTAAAAAAATGGGACCCTGTCCTCCAAGAACTATTCTAGAATCAGTGGTAGGGACTCAGAAAATCAGCACAGTAAATAAGTCAATTGCACAGTTTTTTATTTTTTTTATTTTTATTTTTAAATATATTTTATTGATTTTTGTTCAGAGAGGAAGGGAGAGAGATAGAGAGTTAGGAACATCAGTGAGAGAGAGTCATCCATCAACTGCCTCTTGCACACCCCCTACTGGGGATATGCCCACAACCAAGGTACATGCCCTTGACCGTAATCGAACCCGGGGCCCTTCAGTCCCCAAGCCGACGCTCTATTCATTGAGCCAAACTGGTCCTGGCTGCACAGTTTTTTAGATGACAGTGGTTCCTATAAGGAGGAAACAAATGCAGAATAGGATGAGTGGGACTCAAAGTGTAGGACGGGTGTGGCATAGGAGGCCTTGTGGAGAAGGTGACATGAAAGAGAAGAGGGAGGGAGCTGGGGGACAGCAAATGCATGGCTCCTGGATGGGGTGGCCTAGCTTGCTGACTGGACAGCAGGGAGGTCAAGGTTGTTACAATGGGTGCAAGAATGGTGAGGGGATGGGAGACCCAGTCAGTCATTGTGTGGAGCTTGTGTTTTACTCAGATTGAAATGAGGGGCAGATAGAGAATGTTAAGCAGAGGCACAACGTGGTTCAGCCTATATATTGAAATCTTCATTCTGTCCTATCACATGTAATAATACCCTACAGCAAGTGGCATGTAAGCCTGTTTCTTCCCATCAGATTGCCTTGCTGCAGGAGCAGAAACTTACAGAATTAATCTCCATATCCCAAGTAACTGAGTAACTGGCTCAGGGTTCACCAGATGCGCATCAGGTTCCTCCAACTCCTGTCTTATTCTTTATAACCAAACTGCCAAAGGCCATGGGGGGTGAGATGTTAAGGAAATTGGCTGTCCCCCAGGCTCTATCTGCTTCCACTCGCATTCCACTTCCTATGGATTCCATGAGATGCTGGATGTGAAACCTCTGGCACAGAGCAGTCACTCTAAACACGTTGGTTTCCCCCCATGTCCAAACATAAAGCAGTCTCACCAAGCATTCCGCCCTTTAAGGAAACCAAATGCACAAAATGTAAGAAAGTCTCACAGGAACCAAAGATTTTAAAGCCACTTTCATGTTCCCCAGCAGCACTGAAGAAGTGCCTGCACAGGCATAATCCCAGGGAAATGTCTGCTTGCTGCAGGGAGTTAAGAATTGTGTGATAGTTCTGTTAAATAAAATGGAACAGTAGTGGAGGCTCTAGAAAAGCAATAAGCTTTCAAGAATCAAAAATTGCCATTTCTTTTTTATCTGGCCTAACTATTTAATGTTGCACTGACTTCTGTGTCTTAAGGGTTCTCATGGATGCTATATCATAATTATAAATATGCTGTGTACTCACTTCTGCCAGAGGCTGGTGCATTCTTGGGTTTGGAACATTGCAGATGGTGCACTCTCACGTCAGGCAGTTGCTAAGGTCCAGGGAAGGGAGAACCCTGTGGACAGTGGCCTGGTGGACACAGAGACCCACAGAGTGCAAAAGGATGAGCAAATCCCCAATAAACACCTCTACATTGATGGAATAATGACAGGCGTTATACAGAAAAACCAGTGTAACATCACTCCAGTTTGCTTAATTATGATATAAGCTGTTTACTTGGAAAACACAAAATTGCAGAGATACGTTTAGTGGACATTATGCAGCATTCAGAGGAGAAATGATATAACTTTGTATATTTTTCTTGGCATATTTTTGGGAAAGAGGCATTTTATTTGATTTTGAAATAGTGTTCAGATGCCTATCTCCTGGAAATGTTTTGTCATTGTTCTGCTTTAAAATCTTCTCCCTCCCTTTTCTCTTTCCAGAATAAATATATTTAATCTGACTTTAATAATTGAAAACATTCTCATGGCAGGGAGAGCCATGTATGCATTCTACTATTACATTTCCTGTTCTTAGCAAATATTTGAGCCATTGAAGTCATACTAAATGAGCATCTTGTGAAATAAAAGTTTTATGCGGTGTAGTTTTGCCAAAGCTCGTGTTTTGTTTTGTTTTGTTTTGTTTTGTTTTGTTTTAGAAAGAGCTGCCATCAAGAAGCCCCTCCTTATATGTTCTCAGAGATAAAGTTTTATTTTTTCTTCTAAAAGTTCTTCCCCCTGGCAGACCCTACTAATGACCATACAAAATACTTTTGGAATATTCAATTATAAATATCCTAATCATACTTTTATCAAAGGGAGGCCAGGGGAAGGCAAACCACCCAGAATACAAAAACCTACAGCACCTGTTTCCTGGGAAATGGATGGACTGTCACCTCCATTCACCTCCTCTGACAGGGACAGTGTGGTTTGTAAGATCTCTCTCACCCACACTCTACACCTCTTTTATAATTTTGGGACAGTTGTGCAAAGGAAAAGCATTTAAGATCGTCTCCCTTTTGTCTCCAAAATCATAGCTCTCTTTGAAATGAGGTGTTCTCACCAGAGGAAGGAATTCCTTCCAAGTGCTTTGTTTTTTTCAGTTACTCAAGTTTACTTTGCCCTGGGCACGTTCAATGTTAGCAGGATGTCACTGCCTGGGTAACCCCAGCCTTTTTCTCCTCATCTCAGCGGTAGTGACTCCAGGGACAGTCTGTGAACTGTGTACAGAGCCTCCTTTTTCCTTTGTTTAATGTTTTTACCAAAACCAGCTCTCCTCAAGGGAATTGCTAGACAAGGTACTTGATGATTTTACTTGGCTATTTCTGAAATCAAATGTTTCTCACAGTATCAGGATTTTCTACCTTGGGAATAAGTTGAAAGTGGCACTTTCTGAAGACAATTTCAAGGAGAAGCAAAATTTGGGAATCAATGCTAGAAGTGTTCAAGCACATTCATTTTATTCCAGGGAGTAGGTTCAAGGGCACAAAACTTAGGTGTGGATGTAGATTCATTTTAATTGCATCATATTACAGGACATTTCATCTGACTCCAAGGAAGACTGTTTACATTGTGGAGTTCCTGATTTCTTGTTTCCAAGTTGTGAGAGTCAATGTCTTTGCTCACATACAAGTGCAAGCCTCATGCCCTATGCAAACGCAGCCTAGAAAAGCTCCACAAATTCTCAGACATTGCAATCAGTATACGTAGCTGATATTACTAAATCACACTACCAGTTTGTTTTGATTTAGAGTGGATTTCTTCAAAGATGGTATCTGAAAGTGTGTCCTGTTTGGGGGTATTTAAAAATTATTCAGGCTTTTTTACTCCTCAAAAAAAAAAAGTCTTCCTTCCTTATTCTTACTCTCTCACCGCCCTGTCACCACTTAACCCTCTCTTCACTCCCTCTAACACAGTGTTTTTCAACCTTTTTTGGGCAAAGGCACACTTGTTTCGTGAAAAAAATCACGAGGCACACCACCATTAGAAAATGTTAAAAAATTTAACTCTGTGCCTATATTGACTATATATAAAGTAATTCTCTTGAATAGGAATCAAATAAACACAAAGAAAGTATTTTATAATTACTTTATTATGAAATATTAAGTAAACAAAATAGTGAAAAATTATAAAATTCTTGTCTTGTCTGCACCTACGGCACACCAGGGAACAGCGGTTGAAAAACGCTGCTCTAACAACCCGCCCCACTCCTTCCCCACCAAATCCATTGCCATGCTCCTGTGTTCTGGCTCTTCGTGGCCCTTCCCTTGCCCTAACCCTGTGGTTCTGCCTTCCTTTGAAATGTGCGGGCTGGCTTTGCCTCTCTGGACACTGTTTTGCCAAGACTACTCTTTCCAGCAGGGACTTTAGTCCCCACAACCAGAACTGCCTACAAAGGGGAGACTCCATGAATTATTAAGCTTGTGATCTGATAGTAATTCCCAAAAATGACCAGTGATGATTACAGCCAAAGGGGAACACACTACTTACCCCAGGTCACTAAGCTTCCCTCAGGGAAGCCAACCCTGTCCCCATGGGCCTGGCTGCCTAGCAATTGGGGCAAATATCCTTCTGATCCCAAGTTGGAACCTGCCTGGCAATTCCAGGAAGCCTGGCAGGCCTAAATGCATCTCTGAGAGGACTGCTGGTAAACCAAGGACCTGCTTTCTGAATGCGGTTTTCTTCATTGGCCTGGGTACACATTATTCACAGTCAAGATTCTCTAGAATCCACACTTTCAAGGCTCTTGTCGACTAGCTCCAAGAGATGGTTTGGTTTGATTTTCACTGCCAAACCCCCAAAGGATGAGGATTACATGAGTTTTCAAGTTCAGAGAAAAATTTTCCCTATCATCCCAAGCCATCCCCACCCCTTTCATAAAAGATACAATGAGAAGGAATCTGGAAACAGCTCAGCTCTATATTGAGGCTGATTCCACATTCTGGTACAAGAGCACCCTAATTTCAGGGGCTCAAACGCTCGGATAAGAACAATGTCATCGTTGTGAGGCAGATAGTATTCTGTACAAACAAAAACTCGACAATGACAGATCAACCAAGTAAGGTCCAGGTGAAATACTCCCTGTGAGAGGATTATAAGGAGACCTTCACCAACATCTCCTCAGCTGTCCATGGACTACAGTAAACTCTTATTAATGGTTTATTGACTTAATGGGCAAATTAGTGCATAGAACTTGAACGCTGTTATTTAATGAGAATAATATAAATATTGCCTAAAGTTCCATCCATTTCACTTTTTCCACTGCACTTTGAAAATACATCTGCCCTTAAACGTTGGTATAAAGTAGTCATAAATGCACTCCACAGTCACACAGGAGGGCTCAGTGTGCACATGTGAAACATGGAAACATATAATATAAAAACCACTACTGTAGTATATTCTAAATCTAATCCCTCTGAAACTTACACTATCATGCAGATGAAATATTTAAGATGACAGAGCTTCATTGAGTTAGGTGTATTGCTCCTGTCTCATTAAAACACAATTCCTACATGTTTTAAATCTGAAGTGTAATCTACAGAAGGCGTTCATAGAAATTGGATGTTTTTCATTTTTTCTCTTGATGAAGTTCCCATCATAGGAAGCAAGAAAGGAATGACATTTAATGTTCACAAAATGCTGCCTGTCAGAGGCTATTCTGTCAGGGCATCTGCCATCTGCCGGCAATGTTCCACTTATCAGTTTCACAGAGCTGCCCCCTGTTGGAGGGGTGGGATTGACAAAGTAGCCCTTCAAAGAGCTGAACATAAACACACCAAAGGGAGCTGTTCCCGCCAAGAGCTCACGCTGTGATCCAGGACAGTTCTGGAGCCCAGTCTTCTCCAAATGCATTGAAAAAGTTTTATATCATCTCTTTTCTTCTAAAGGTCCCATCATCAATGAAAATAGTATTTTAATTCCCATTGCTAGTACATATACTTATCCAGCTATCCCAGGGATGAAGGGTGTGGTTGTCTCTTTTCATTTTTAAGTGAAGTTTTGCAATTCTAACTTTAAAATTGCATTTACAGTTTGATGGTATTTACCTACATTTAAGGTAGAATTGAGCTTCCAGGACAGTGAAGTGAATGCAATTCTTTGTGTGTTGAAATGTGTTTATATTGTATTTAGTCCAATGAGCTAGGTAGTAATAAGCCAGCCTTTGAATTAGGCGGTAGACTTTAAGTGCAGCCTTTTGTATCCCCAACTGGCTAAGAATTGCTAAATGAATTATACAATGGAACAAAAAATAAACACAAGAATGGAAACAAGTTCCCAAAAGATTACTGTTTTTGTCCAATTCGTGTTAAAAACATATTTCTTAGATTAGCCAGAGAACCATTCTTAGACACTTTTTTACTCCATAAACCACCAAATGGAGTGTAACACTCCTGGATTCTATATTGTAAACTGCAAAAGGGCTGATACAACTGTGTGATCCAGTAACATAGCCACTGGCCACATGTGAGGACTTAAATTCAACTTAAGTCAAATAGTTCAGATCAAATGTGTGTGAAAATCCAGTGCACATGTCAAGTGCCCACTAGGCCACTGTGTCTGCTGACTGTGATATTAGACAGTGAAGATTTTAAACATTTCCACCATGGACAATATCAGTCTGAAAGAGTATATAACATTTTAATGGTTACGCTTTTCTCTTCTCATGTGAAAAGTTATTGGCTAAATTTTACCAATATCTTGCAGTATTTAGAAATAGTTTTGATTGGCTGCTACAGCCTGTCAAAATTTGTGGAGCTAGTGTGGAAGTGCTCAAAACTTGTGCAGATTGGTGGCTATTTAACAAACCTTATTAGACAATAGTATCCGCAAAATTAGCATTCATGAGACTCAAAGTTCCAACAAATTAAAAAAAAACACATTCCAACAGATTAAAAGAAAAGTGTTTGCAAAATGTATTCAAGGTTTTTCTAGGATCTGTGTCAATATTAAATATTAGAATAATTTTTTATATTGGTATCAAATTCATGCACCAGTGAGGTCCCTCAGCATGGCCGTGGCATCGAGCCAAAACTGGCTCTCTGACATCTGAATTGCGAGAGGGCACCGGCCAGGCCAAGGGACCCCACCAGTGCACAATCTGGGCTGGGGAGAGATACAGGAGGTTGGCCAGCTGGGGAGGGACTGTAGGAGGGCTCCAGAGTATGTCCAGCCTGTCTCGCTATCTCGCGATTAGCAGCAAGCTAACCTACCAGTTGGAGCATCTGCCCCCTGGTGGTCAGTGAATATCATAACAAGCGGTTGAGCAGCCTTAGCTTATCATTAGCATATTATGCTTTGATTGGGAACAGATGACTGGATACTTAGCATATTAGGCTTTTATTATGTAGGATTCTGCTACTTGGTAATAGCACTATTAAAGTCTCCTTGGGTTATTACGAATATCGTATATCCAAGACATAAGAAAAAGTGTTTGTTGTGTTGTAAGCAAGGGACTGTCCTCACACCCTCTGGAATTCTTTCTCCTTGTGCTCCTGTGAGAAGACTTCACAGAAATCGCTGCCTGGGGCTTGTCTGTCCCTTGCCAGATGGGTCCTGTGCTGCTGCACATTGCTCAGGCCCCAGGAGAGCTTCAGAAGTGAAGGAAGGCAGAAGCTCACTGCCTGCGCCTTAGCAAGTGCTTCCCAGACCAGCAGCAGCTGCTGGAAATGCAGACACTCAGTCCCACTCTGACCCCAGCATCACAGTCTCTTCTAGCTCAGTGGCTTGCAGACTTCAGAGACCACCAGAATTCCTGTGATCCAGAGAACTTGCTAAAATGCACTTCCTTGGGCCCCTTCTTCTGGTCTCTGCTTCAGTAAAGAGGGAGGGATGCCAGCACTGCTCTGGATGCTAGCTGCTGGAACAAGGACCACAGTTGGAAAACCACTGCTCTGGGGATAACTCTTTCTCACATCAGATTGCACATTAGAATCACCTGGTGAGCTTTCAGAAAGCCTGATAAGCCCCACCTCCAGAGATTCTGAGCTGAATGGCTAGTGTACAGCATGGGGGCTGAGACTTCTTCGAAAGCTCCCCTAGCTATTGTAAGGTGCAGCCAGGTTTGAGAAGTCCCATCTGTACATTTCATGCTCAGAACTTTTACCAGGAGGAAAGCAAGAATTGGGTCTAAGCACGCCCATGACTGTGGATGCTGCTGGAATGTATCTCTGGGGTTTGGGTAAGCACAGCAGTTCCACACAGCTTCTCCACCTTCCTCTAAGCCACATGTGTCAAACACAAGGCCCTCGGGCCAAATCCGTCCCGCCAGGCCTTGCAATGTGGCCCGCACAGCGCTGTCATCACTGCACTCCGCTGCGTTTCCATCACAATGACAGTTTATGACTGTTCAGTAAACCATTCGGCCCGCGATTTAAGCTGGATTTTAGATTTTGGCCCCTTCTCTGATTGAGTTCGACACCCCTACAAGCAGTCAAGCCCTCATTGCCAATGCCTTGGGACCAGCTTTACTAACAGTTTGTTCATTTATCCTGTCAACATTTGTGGCATCTCTGCTATGAATCAGAACAAATCATGGAGCCTACATTTACTTCCCACTAACTATTAAACTCAAAATACATGCTCTGTGGTGTGAGAGGAGAATCAGGCTGAACAGAAGACTGGTAAATACAGATTTTATTCAGAAATACACAATTGCATTAGAGGAAAGAGTCCTCAGTCTAGACTGGGTTCAATTGCGAATATAACATTAAAAAATGGGAACGTATAGCTGAAGACCAGGGCGGGGTCAGTGGGCAGAGCATTACTGAGAGGAAACACCATGGGGAAGGGGTTCTGGTTAAACTGACCCGACAGGATTCTTGCTGAAGCCAGGCCTGGGTGCTGAGATGCCACCTGGGGACGGTGGCCGATGAGGAACTCTGTCTGATATGGAGGGTGAGGGACATGGGGGAAGAAGGGATTCTATAGGATGCTTGCTAAAACCGTGCAATGCAGAGATGAGCACAGGGCCTCATTCTAAACAGTGGTTTGACTAGGGTTTGCTCAAGGAGAGAATTGTTATCAGTGGCGGGGGAAGGAGAGGGAGAGAGACTTAGAGAGAGACTTACACATACATACATATCAAATACATATATTATATGTAAATAAATACACACATACACACCCTCACATGGAGAATGTCTTTCAACAGTTTGATTCCCTGTCTTTCCATGCAGCTCTTACTAGAGGATTTTGATGTTGCTCAGTTCATTCCCTCAGCTTTCCGCAGGAGTCTGGCATCCCAGACAAAATTTGGAATGTTCTGGATGTGGGGATGGAAGAGCCCAGTCTGTTATTTGCCAGTTGCCATTCCAGAGCGGGTGGAGAGGCAGCATTGAAACTCTTAATGGGTAGCATCTGTTCAGTCTCTCCCACCCTTCCCTTCATCTCATCAGCCTCCTCCTCCCCATCCAATTCCCGTCCCTAATTCCAAAGCCTTCCTTCCCAGCGCCTCTCTTTCCTTACAATCCCACTTTACAATCCCACCGGACTCTTCACACCAGCCGCTCTCAGAAACCTCTCCTCTCCAGGAGAAGCCAGATCACCCCAGACCTCCTGCCCAGAAGTGGTTGACAATGTAGTGTTTTCATTCGGATGCAAATGTATCTCTGGATGAGATTCAAGGAAAAGTGATTTCCCCTCAGCCCCAGCCCTTGTGGGCTTTTGTGTTCTTGTGTATAAAGGGGGACCACTGACTTTTCAATGTGAAGACACAGCGGCGGGGGGCTCTTAGAAGTGAGCCACAGAAAGAGGGCGAGCGCCATACTGAATGGTTTGGAGCTCAGGATTAAGCTCTAGAAAAGAGAGGCTTTTTTAGTCTTCATTTGCCATCGCTCTGATTCCTCTAGAACTGTGTGTGTGATTTCCCATCACACTGAAAGACCAAGCGTGTTCATTGCAGAAATAATACTTCCCCCTCCTTTTAATGTTCTTATCCAAAAAGAACCCGCGCGCGACCCTAGCCCAGAATAAACTCCGGGAAGCATGCTCTCCTCGCTGTTCTCCAGACTCAGTCTGCAGCGGGGCCGGTTTCGGAGGCAGAGTTTGCAGCAGGGAAAGATTGAATGCCTGAATTCCGCTTTAAAACTTAACAAATCCTGATTGCCCTTAAGTAGCTCCCGGTGGCCTTTTAAAAATCCTTATGTGACGCCTGCGATGCCTGGGCTATTCCAGAAACATCTTAGCTCCGTAAGCAGACTCCTGTCCCATTTAACACACCTGATGCCACTGTCAGCCGCCTTTGCTAGTTGGTTGGTTGTTGCGTGCGTGCGTGTGTGTGTGTGTGTGTGTGTTTTCTTTCTTTCTTTCTGTTGGAGAAACACCTGCCTGTCGCTGGAGGGCCGCCGGGATCCCACTCTCAGCGGTGCTCCCAGGCGGCGGGGCGCCCCGCGTCCCTCCCTCGCCGGGCGGGGCGGGCGTGGAGGGCGGGCCCCGCGCTCCCGCTAAGCCGTGTCCTCTGCTCTCCCGCGCACAGGGCACCACGAGCCGCGCGGGGCACCTGCCGGGGCCCGAGCCCGCGCCGCCGCCGCCGCCGCCGCCGCCGCCGCGGGAGCCGTTCGCGCCCAGCCTGGGCAGCGCCTTCCACCTGCCGGACGCGCCCGCCGCGCTCTACTACTCCAGCTCCACGCTGCCCGCGCCGCCGCGCGGCGGCTCCCCGCTGGCCGGCCCGGGCGGCTCGCCCACCAAGCTGCAGCGCGGAGGCTCGGCCCCCGAGGGCGCCGCCTACGCCGCGCCGCGCGGCTCCTCGCCCAAGCAGTCGCCCAGCCGCCTGGCCAAGTCCTACAGCACCAGCTCGCCCATCAACATCGTCGTGTCCTCGGCCGGCCTGTCCCCGATCCGCGTGACCTCGCCCCCCACCGTGCAGTCCACCATCTCCTCCTCGCCCATCCACCAGCTGAGCTCCACCATCGGCACCTACGCCACCCTGTCGCCCACCAAGCGCCTGGTCCACGCGGCCGACCAGTACAGCAAGCACTCGCAGGAGCTGTATGCCACCGCCACCCTCCAGAGGCCGGGCAGCCTGGCAGGTAAACCTGGGCGCGTTGTGGGGTGGCTGGTGTGCAGGGTGGGGACACGCACCTGGGTCTGAGCAGTACTCATGCTGGGCCTGCCTGTGGGCCAGGGTCCATCCAGCCTCTGTGGGGCGTCTCTAGGGTAGGTGAGGATCTGAACTAAAATAGGCTGCTGCTTTTTAAAAAGTAAGGCAGTCTCTCAAACTCTAATTCCTCCCCCATCAGAAGATTCAGACATTCGTAAGACTAAATCAAATTTAATGGGGAGTCACATAGACCTGTTGATTGTATTCAGAAAAAGACCGATGCAAGTAAAACCGTATTTATATGATTACTTTATAGTGATTTACACTTAGAAAAAAGTATTGGATTTCCCCCCAAAGTAGACATTCCGTTTACATTGATCTCAATAGTAGTGAAAAAAAAGTAACCAATGATGAATTGCCTTGAAATTTTACTACTTGGTTATGGCTGGAATTTATTGTATTTTGTCTAAATTTAGTCACTGGGGAAAGTGAAAAACTCCCCCACACCTGCCAGTGAATTTACATGGGGAAAGGGTATACTTGTACGTTATAGGGAATGAGGGGCTGGACTGGGGTTGCTTTTCCCTGCCCATACAGAGTAGGTCACATGTCTGTGGTTGGTCCTTTTGTCCATCAGAAACCATTGGTAGTGGTGTGAGTGTGGCCAGAGCCAGCTACAGGTGCAAGTGCCAAGCAGGGCTTAGCAGGTGACTCTGCTGGTAGCACCATACGTTCAGCTAAACCAGATGTAATGATTAGAAAACTAATGTGTTGTCCCCCAAGCTCCTTACAACTCAGCTGGGTTTAATGGCAGCTCTTTTCTTCTTATGAAAGTACTAGGGGCCCAGTGTATGAATTCACACACCTTGAAAGGAACTGTGGACTGCAAGGTTGCAGTGGGCACAGGGGTGGGTCTTGGCTCATCCTTCATGCCAGCCCCCTTCTGCATCAGTCCCTGGTACCCTGTTTGCCAACAGCCCTCCTCCTGCCCCCACTGCTCCTACACGCTGACCCTGCCAGACCTGCTCCCACCCACTGATGGGCAAGGAGCCATTGAGGCCAGCACCAGCAGCAGGTGTGAGCGGGGCCTGCACCTTCTGCAGGTGCAAGTAGCAGCTGCTGCCCCCATCGCCCCTCAGGAGCAGGGCAAAGTGGAGAAGCCCTCAGGGGCTATTGGGACTGGCATTGGGTGCCGGCTACAGGTGCAAGTGGGGCTGGCACAGGTAGTGGGTGCAAAAGTCAGCTGCCAGCCCTGATCACCCCTCAGGAACAGGGGGAGGTGGAGAAGCCTTGAGGAGCGATCAGAGCCGGCAGCCACCACTGACATCTGCTGATAGTGCTGAGTGAGTGGGGCCAGCGCTGGGCATTGGCAGTGGTGTGAGTGTGGCCAGAGCCAGCTACAGGTGCAAGTGCCAGGTGGGGCTGTGGCAAAGAACTTTCAGTAACCCCTAGAGGCTCGCCCCAATGACAGCACCCAGCTCCCTGCCTTGGTCTAGCGCCCCCACTCATCTGGTCCACCATCCCACCATGGCCTTTGCTGCCATGTTTTGCGCTCTCCTTCCTGCTGCTGACTCTCACTATGTCCCACACACTCCCCCTGGTGGTCAGTGCATGTCATAGTGTCCGGTTGTTTGATCAGTTGTTCCACCATCTGGTCTATTTGCATATTAGGGTAATATGTATATTAGAAGCCTGATGCATAAAATTCATGCACTGGGGAAGGGTCCCTCAGCCCAGCCTGCACCCTCTCGCAGTCCAGGAGTCCTCGTTCTTTACTGCCCACCTGCTCACTGCTCCTTACCACTCAGCTCACTGCTCCTTTAAGCTGCTGCGGAGGCTGGAGAGGCTCCCATCACCACTACACTTGCCAGCCATGAGCCTGGCATCTGGCTGAACAGCACTCCCCCTGTGGGAGTGCACTAACACCAGGGGGTAGCTCTGAGCGTTCTGGTCATTCTGCCATAATAGTTGCTTAGGCTTTTATTATATAGATTAGGTAATTGTGTCACTCTAGTAACAGATGCTGTGTTTACAAGTTTCCTTTTGTGACATAAATAAATGACTATGAAGATACCCTATATAATAAAGTACTAATATGCTAATTAGACCGGACAGTGGAATGACCTTCCAGAATAACAAGAGGGTAGGGAGCAGGGCTGTGAGGTAGCTGGGGCTGTGAGGGCTGAGCAGAATTTCATGCTTTGGGCCTCTAGAATAAAATGAAGAAAGGAACCATTGCATACATGAAGCAGGTGTCCGAGGGTGTCTTTCATTTTACACAGTAATTGCTGCAAAGTACTGGTGTGACATAACAGAGTGAAGGTGGCAATTCCCCTGCCCCCAATTATGCTAAGTGTGTTTACTGAAGTGAACATAGTGCTCTCTATCACTCACTCCTTCTTTCTCTTTAATAGAATTTTGGAGGTAGATCATTTTTTTTAATTTATTAATTGATTGATCATTATTAATGCCAAACTGCTACTCGTACCAAAATATCTGTGAGGCAGGAAGTAAGAAGCACTCTGGGTGAAACAGAGGGCTAGGAGACATGTATGGAAACTTTGTTTTATAAGTTTACAAAGGGTGGGGAACTGGTGGAGCTCTTGGGAGACTAAAGCTCCATGACATTCTTCCCATCCACCACGGAGAAGAGGAAACTGAGGCACAAAGAGTCCAGGTGACTTGCCAAAGGTTGTTTCATTGCCTTAGCTTCCAGCTCTGTCCCACGTGTTATACATGCTAAACGTGTGCATAGTCTGCATTATTTTACTAAGAACAGGGAGTGTGGTCTAGTGGAGAGGTCGGGGGTGTGTCAATGGAACAGATCCATACTTCTTATTATATCATGAATTAAGGAAACGGTTGTAAAACTAAGTATGTTGTGAAAACTGATCCCATGCTAGTATCTAGAGTGAATGTTTCTGAGGGTCTGATTGTGTGTGTGTGTGTGTGTGTGTGCGCGCATGTGTATGTGTTGGTTGGGAGGCAGTGTAAAGGCTTTGGCTAGAAAGAGAACTGCAGTTGGTCAACAAAGTCCCTTGTGTCTTCTCTCTTCCTTCCCCATTTCCATTTCTTCCTCAGATTCTTTGACCATATTTCATTTTTGCTACCTGGTGAAAAAAAATCAACTTGTCATCTAACATTTTTAATTTTAGAGCTTCAGTGTTTAATGTTTGAAATACTTTGTTTAAAATGCATGCTTTTAAATGCTCATTTAAATATCCTTTTTATATAAATTGCTGCTGGTGGTTATGAGTTTAAAATTCCAGGGTGGAGCAAACGTAGATTTACAGACATAAGTACACAAAACAGAGTTTATTCTTGTACTATTATTTATTTATTATTGTATTATTTTCTATATGAACAACTGTAAACCCACTGTGGCCCCACCTTATATTTTTAATGCTACATAAATGTTACTTAGGTTGCATAAGATCAGATGGCACATTTAGAAATTGGAAAACTGTGGCCCAGGAAAGGTGTGGGGACACACATGTTTGTGAGAGACCAGGAATATTGCACCTTTTGGACTCCATGCCTACATCAGGGTTCCTGATAGCATTCCAGATGTCATAAACTTTGGAGCCACCTTGTTTGCTAATTGAAAGTACCATTAAAGTCAAGACTGAAAAATAGATTTTGGATTTTCAAGGCTGTTACTTTGTAGATTTGTCACTGATAACTAAGACATGTAAGTATGGAATAAGTAGTGACTTTCACTTTTGAATGAATTAATTCCATAATTATTCATTAAGCACCTCTGATTTACTGGCACTGATTTAGAGCCTAGAGAATAGTGATCAATATCAACCAATATCTTTCAGCTTGTTTCAAATGGAGAAGACAAAATAATCAAGGAAAATATTTGTTTAATATATTTCTATTGATTTCAGAGGAAGGGTGTGGGAGAGAGATAGAAACATCAATGATGAGAAAGGAACATTTATTGACTTCATCCTGCCCGCCCCCTACTGAGGATTGAGCCCACAACTCGGGCACCTGCTCAGACCAGGAATCAAACCGTGACCTTCTGGTACGTAGGTCAGTACTCAACCACTGAGCCATGGCAGCCAGGCAAGGTAAATATTGTTGATAGAGTGGCTAGGGAAAGCTCTAATTGGAAGCTACTTTGAAGTCAGTAGTGAAATATTGATATTGTCAGAGAGCCGGCAATATCAATATCTAGGGGAAGGGCATTGTGAATAAAAAGAACAGACATGCTAGGCTGGTCAGTAGGGGCATGTCTGATATGTTTGCAGGACAGCAAGGGGAGTGTATCTAGAGAGATGGCAAAGAAATGACATGAGGTCAGTGAACTGACCAGCAAGGAAGGTCTTGTAAGTTGGATGAGACTTGAGGCTGCTGGCTGTGCTAAATCAATGGGAGCCATTAAAGATTTCAGCAGAGGAGTGACATAATCTGCTTAGTTTATATAACAGTCACCCCAGGGTGCTTGTAGAGAATACCCTGTTGGGGGTTAAGGGCAAAAGCATGAATACCAGTTAGCGGTTATGGCAGTAATCTAAGCAAGAAATGATTATGATGTGGGCCAGGATGGTGGCATTGAAGGTTATGAAAAGTTGTGTGATTCTGGGTGTATATGTATGGTAGAGCCCACTGGATTTTATCACACTAGGTGATGATGATAAGAGAAAGAGGAGTCACCACTGAGACAGGTGTGCTGCAGAGGGATCTGATTGGATTTGGGGACAGTGCTCATAAATATTAAGATTTTGGTTTTGAGCTGAAACCGGTTTGGCTCAGTGGTAGAGCGTCGGTCTGCGGACTGAAAGGTCCCGGGTTCGATTCTGGTCAAGGGCATGTACATTGGTTGTGGGCACATCCCCAGTAGGGGGTGTGCAACAGGCAGCTGGTCGATGTTTCTCTCTCATCGATATTTCTAGCTCTCTATCTCTCTCCCTTCCTCTCTGTAAAAAATCAATAAAATATATTTTAAAAAAAGATTTTGCTTTTGGACATGTGGTACCTATCAGAATCAAAATGCACATGTGAAGTATACAGTTTGATGCGCAAGTCAGAGTTCAGGGGAAAATGTCAGGCTGGTGATAAAAATTAGGGAGTGGAGTCATCATCAGGTAGATAGTATTAATTATCCTGGAAAGTAAATATGAAAAGAGGTCTTAGCCTTAGTGCCTCCCACAAATGTATAGGTCTGATAGTTGAGAAGGTCAGTGTCATTCCTTAGAAGCCAAAAGAACAGAATGTCACAATAAACTGTGTCCAGCACCATTAAAAGGTCAAGACAAAGGAAAACTGTTGGCTGACACTGGTTTAGCAGAGTGTATTCACTGGTGAGTTTGAATGAGTAGTTTCAGTGAAGGGTAGGTGTGAAATCTTACTGGAAGTGGAGATCCAATAGAGAATGGGAGGAGAAAAACTGGAATTCAAAAACGTGCATAATGTTTTCAAGAAGTGGTTCTTGTTTAGCTGCAAGTATATCCAAAAGTGTAGAAGTTCTATTTGAGGATTTTGGGTCATCAGTTATGTGGTGAAGAACACACACCCACATGTTCCACTAGACCCGTGGTCAGCAAACTGTGGCTCACGAGCCACATGTGGCTCTTTGGCCCCTTGAGTGTGGCTCTTCCACAAAATACCACGACCTGGGCTAGTCTATTTTGAAGAAGTGGTGTTAGAAGAAGTTTAAGTTTAAAAAATTTGGCTCTCAAAAGAAATTTCAATCGCTGTACTGTTGATATTTGGCTCTGTTGACTAATGAGTTTGCCGACCACTGCACTAGACCTTCTTGATGGCCAAGCTTTCTGAAGTCCTGCTGGTGATCTCAGAGTTCCACCTCTGTGGAAAACAGCACACTTCAGAGCCAGCCTAAAACAGTGTAATTTCTCATATGTTAAGTCATCAGACTCCAAAGATCTCAGAATTTTTTCTCTCTTTCTTTAGATTGTCTCTTTTCATCCCATAGTGATGCCTTCATGGAAACCCAGCTCTGCCTTCCTGATGGAGGCCCCTAACCTTAGGTGCATTACTTGCCTGCTTAAAATTGTTAAAAAATCTAAGTTTTTACAATAAAATGGATCTCACAATGTCAGACATATATAAGGAAAAACATATTGAGTAAAATTCTAGTACATTGGCCAGCTCAATAAAAGATAACTCCTATTACTTAATAATGCCTGCCATACTAACTTGGATGTACAAGGAAGAGGTCATTTGTTTTAGTTTCAGACAATCAGCAGGTCTTTTGAGTCTCCAAACATGCCAGTGTCTGTGTTGGGCATACAGAGATGAGTGAAGGATAACTCTTGCCCTCAAGAGACCTAATTGGTAATGGATATAAGAACCGACGGTTTGAAATCCAGTGCTCGGATGAGTCAGGTTGGTTACTATGGGAACATGCTAGAGGGGCCTGCTATAGTGGGGATCAGATGTGTGCTGCAAATGCCTCCTTAGTGCGATGGCTCCAGGGCTAACTAGGCACTATCAATGGAACTAGTAAGAAAAGGTAGCTGCAGTGAAGTCCAAGAGTAGAAGAGGGGTGTGATGAAGGGTGCGGTGGGAAGGTGTAGTGGTGGTCAGCAGATCAGGCTTTCTTGAGGCAGAAAAGAGTGATGGGCTTGAGGGTGGAGATAAGGAAGGAGATGAATGGTAAAGGATTTGTAGTTTCACCCTTCCAGCAGAACATATTAGAAACTTTGTTCTGGGGGCTGTGCAGAGAAGGGACTTTCAGTGAAAAAATAGGCAGGGAAACACCTAGAAAGGCATTGAAGAGTCCGTCCCTGCTCCCAGATCTAGTTATTAAAACTTTCACCCATTTATTTTGAAATGTGACAATTCAAAAATTATCACTCATAAATAGTACAGGAAGAAGAAGGCTAGATAAATGACATAAGTAGTTTTAACATTTTTCTCTTAACAAATAGGTTGTTTAATGTTATTGTTTACAAATTAAAAGTTAAATGTATTCCTTTTATTCACAATGAATAAAATTAGGCAAAAAATAATTATAAACTCCAATATAAAGCATTTGCAAATGCCAGGCATTGTGCCAGATGCATAGCGAGCTGTGTCTTATGTTGCCTCCAATAACTTCATGTACAATTTTCAGCTCTACTGTACAGATTCAAAAACTGAGACTGATTAGTGATAAGTTTCTTTCCCAAAGTTATGTGTCTGGATCACAGAGATGTGATTGGAACCTAGATTCCTTTGAGTCCATATTTTCTGTATCTTAAATATACATGATATGTGGGTAGAAAGAATATTTGTGTTATTGAAGAAAAACACCGAGAATGTAAAATGCTATATATACTTTTTTAACTTTTGTAAATGACTGGTGATTTCAAAGAAAGCAAAAGTTTGCCTACCATATGGCAACCTTGCTAATTTAAAATTAGGTTAACAAGCTATCATCACTCTATGGAATATAACTTAACAGTACCAATTCTTGTTCACTTCTGTAAGAAAAAGAGCATGATTCTTTCCTTTTCTTGCTTAGAGCAAAATTAATCCCATTAAAAATAGGAATCTGAGTTATAAATATGCATTAAAGTTATGTCAAACATCACAAGCATATTTTGAAGCAAACATGAAACGGATTAAATGTAGATTTGTACATTTAATGATTGCAAAGCTAATATGGAGAAGAATTTAGTCAAGGCATGTCCACCTTGTACCCCAACCAGATGGACTTAAAACTCAGTATTTTGAGTGGATTGCACATTAAAAATCCCAAATTTCATATATTTCCAGATTTCAGACTTGCTAGTGCTGCCAGGTGCACCTGTTATAAGAAAGGAAAAGGGGAAAAATAAAAAGCCTAATCTTAGAATAAAGCTTTGCAATCTCTGGTGGCAGGTTCTCAGAGGAAACAAGAAGTCTTCCCAGATAATGAGCCGGTTTGTTTAACACACAGCACTTGAGATATGGTCAGAATGCAACATGATACACGTGGCTTTCACTCCTCTTTTACATTGCATTTCCTGAAGGTGAAATTTGCCTGCAGGGCACAAATACTTGATCGGTTCTTGAGAATGTCCTGCTCACCCAGAAGTAAAAAATAAATAAAATAAAATAAAATAAAATAAAATAAAATAAAGCCATAGTCTAGACCTGCTAATTAGAAAGTGATCAACCAGTGAAATCAGTCCACACTTTAATCTTTCAAAGGTGGTTAAAAAAGCTGACTCTCCACCAGAATTTCCGAGTCTTTTGAACTAGCCCCCTCCCCCAACCTCAGAAGCTCTATGGCATGGCACAGAGGCTGTGCCTCTTAGCCCAGGTCCCTTCCCCATGTGCTCTTATTCTGGGAGCCAAACCCAGCCATCCTGTAGATCAACAAGCTTGAGAGGTGCAGGTCTATTCCCATATATGGACCCTTTCCTGCTCCCCTCATCAAACATCAAAGTGAACATTCCTTCAGCCTTTTGCCCCCTAGATCCTGGGACCCCATTTTATAGCAGAGAACCCTCTTCCGAGGGGTCCCATGGAAGTCCCTTATCCCCAGGCTCTCCCTACCAAGAGCATGGATACTGCCATCTCTCTGACAAACCTCCTCTGCACCTGCTAACTCTTGTCTAACAGCCTCCATCTGCTCAGGGACCCAGCACTCCCAGAAACGGTGACCAGGCATTCCTTCGTAGTCACTTTGCACAGCATCTCATGCCCGATTATGTTGCTATCTGATTTCTGTCCAGTTGTGTCTGGGTCAGACTGCAGCAGCGAAAGGCTGTTTTAACATCTGGTTACAGTAAGCTGGTGGCCGCTTCTGAAACTCAATATTGGGGCTGATAGGTGGCCCCAAAGGCCTTCCTGATGTCTTTCTCTTTTGTTGAGTCACAGGAATGAATACCTCCCCTTCCCTGCCTACCATATGGCAACCTTGCTAATTAAAATGAGGTTACCAGGCTTGCTTTTGTCCCAGGTTTTATTTTGGTAGGAAAATGGTATTTTTATGTAGATCTCAACCAAAGCTTTTGCAGTATTATTGATACTTATATGATATTGATCATGCTTAACTAGGAAATGTAAATTTAAAAAATGAAACTGTATCTTGGGCAAGAGTACAAGATGGCATAGTCTGACCAATCATGTCCCCTCTGTCTCAGACATCTTCCCCATGTCTCAGACCCCTTGAAAAATAACGTACAGGATTGCAACCAAGAATGACATCACAAAAAAGACAAAGAGTACAGAGGCCTGAGGCCAGGGGGTGGGTGTCACCAACAGCCTTTTTAGGAACTTTCTAGAAAGCAAAATAGATAGGAGGGGTAAGCAATTAAAAACATCCATGTTTCTCCCAAGAATCTGCTCTGTCAGCACAGCGGAGGTGGACTGGCTGTCTTCAGTGAATTCTTGGACAGGCTCAAGGGTCATAGTTGAGCTGAGGGGCTGGGAGAGAAGAGAGGCCTCAAGATGAAGGGATCCATTGAAAGCCAGGGCTCCAGGCATTTCTAAGTTGGCTGCCTCCTCCCACACATGTCCCTTCTCTCCTACCAAGATATTGCCATATAGCCCATGCCTATTCCAAGGCAAAGAACAGGGATTGACTATTGAAGAAACTGAACAAACTGTCTGAGAAAGTAGACTTTGGTTATGGCTGCCCATGGCCTACTACAGTCTATTTCATATCGTTCTGTGGGCAGTGAGCTGGCAGGTGGCTCAGGACTGCCCCTGACCTTCTCTTTCAGAAGGAAAGTGCCAGCCTGGATGTCCCAACCTCCTGTCCCTAGTTCTCCCTTAGGGATGCATAATGGGAAACATTTGCCTTTAGAAATGGGAACACTTCTCTTTAGGTTGTAGCACAAGAAAAAACCTCAGAGATTTTCTTTCTCAAATATGATACGTTTATAGTAGGGATTATTGAGGAATTTGGGAGGATTAGAAGCCTGAAAAAATAGAAAAAAATGAACTGTGCCTCAGCAGAAATAGAGATAATTAACAGAATAAAAGAGATTAAGAGAAACTAGCAATAAGTTTAGGTTAAGTGCTAAGAAGGATTTAAGACAATTTTGTGTTTATTAAGTAAGAACTAGATGATATATAAAAGGTTCAATAAAAAGAAAATATTTTCTCGGCCACAAAAATATAACTACCCAAATTAAAAATTTATAGAAGGACTGGAAAATAGTCAAGGACATCACTGGGAAGGGAGAACATAAAGGGAGAAAGACAAAAAATATCAGAATATGCAGAAAGCCTTGCAGGACAAATCCAGATCCAACATTACTGGAGTCACAGAAAGAAAATGGAGAGAAACAAGTTATCAATGAAGTAATATGGGAAAATTCCTCAGAGCTGAGGCACCTGTGCCTTCATAGGAAATACCCTATGCTTAGAATAAAAAGTAATTCATAGTCTACATCACGAAATTTGAGAGCACCAACATAAGAATATCCTAGCACCCTTGGGAAGAAATAAAACAGACGCTACCTGACTTGCAGTAGTGATACTACATGATAAAGAACAACCCAGTGATGCTCTCAGAATTCTGGGGTAAAATAACTTTCAACCCAAAATCTATATGTAGCCAAATTATCCATCATCATAAAGGGAGGACCAAATAATTTCAGATTCACAAATATTCATAAAATCTATCTCCTGTGTATCCTTCCCTAGAAAGTTACAACACTTGATGTATTCCAGCTATATCAGGGCATGAAAGGAGAAGCATGGTATCCAGGACACAATGAACATGACTCGAATGAAGTCCCAGGGCGGTGAAGAGAAGGCCCAGTGTGTGTGTGTATGTGGTGGGGGGCCGGGGAGAGATACATAAGAATACAGATAACTTGGCAGTAGACTAGCAAGTAGGGAAAGGTGGGACTCAACACAAAAAGTCCACAGTCAAGAATGTAGGCATAAGTCTGAAAGAATCTAGGTTGTTTTAATATATAAGAGCAGAATAATTAAAATAATGAGTAGGGATAATGCAATTAATTGCAGATGAAGAAGAAAGAATTATGTTGCATTCCAGTGAGTTCAACAAATATAGGAGACTGTGATTAAGAGAATGGACTTGGGAACTGACAGTCATGGGACTTAGGAACTAGAGAGACACTATTTCTAAGAGTAATGTCCAAGATTTTACTGCCTATGTTTTTTACTAGGAGCTTTATGGTTTCACATATTATATTTAAGTATTTAATCTATTTTGAGTTTATTTTATTTTTTAGCATGTATCTATCCAATTTCCCCAGGACCATTTATTGAATAGACTGTCCTTGTCCCATTGTATGTTCTTGCTATCTTTGTCATAGATTGACCTCATAGGTGTTGGATTATTTCTGGGCTCCCTATTTGCTTTCATTGACCTATGTTTCTGTTTTCATGCCAGTCTCATCCTGCTTTTGATTACTATAGTCTTGTGTGATATCACCATTTTGTTCTTATTTTTCAAGATTCCTTTTGCTATTTGGGGTCTCATGAAGAGGAAGCCTGTCTGTCTATCAGTGGAAACTTGTTGGTCTATCCTGCTATGCATCTCTCATCTCTCTCTCTCTCTCTCTCTCTCTCTCTCTCTCTCTCTCTCTATATATATATATATATATATATATATATATATATATATATATAAAAGATGGGCTAGGAGCACCTCGTTCTGGATTCCTTCCATGGAAATATCCACAATTATCCTTAGCAAATAGGTCTAGACTCCAGATGTAGAGTCCCCGTATTTCACTGATGGGTGAGGGGCTTTGAGAAGCAGTTGCTGAGAAATCAAATGGCACTCATTTAATTGAATGTACCTTGTTGATAAAGAAGAGTCTCTGTGTGAATATGAGAATGGCCATAGGAAACCACAGGTGGGTATTGGGCACAAGCGCCTAACCACCCCAGTTTACCCAGTATGTTTCACTAGTGCCAGTGCCATCTTAGACAAGCAGGTTCCGCAGGCCCTTCTTTAACACAGAGCCATCCCTGAGTGCTGACACAGCACACCCTTCACAGCAGCATAGGTGCAGGGCCCCATGACCTTTGACTAAAAACAAAAATGGAAATGGCCCATCCTAAGAATGCAGATAGCAGACTCAACAGAGCTCATTAGACCCCATTACCCCAGTCTGGTCACTTTCCACATGCCTGTCTGTCACAAAAGGAGCTAAACAAAAGAAGCCTGTTTTTCTAACAGCCTGGGGAGAAATGCTTGTGGTTAGAAAATAAAAGAACCAGGGGTGCCTGCTTTTATAAAGGATAAGGTCACGTGAGCACCCTTACTGCTGCATCCAGACCAGTGACTTTGGCCTTTAAATTTTTCTTACTGCAAAGTATGTGAGAGTACATTGTTCATTTGGAAATAGGTGTGGTGAAGCTTCATAATTACCATAAGTTATGCTGGAAACATCATCAAGAAAGTTACAGGAACAATTCCTTCTGTTTTCGTCATTTGTCAGAGACTGTGTGAGCATGCAAGTTACTTGTGATAGTGTTAACGGGGGGGGGGGGGGGGGGGGAAAACACATTGAAACCCTTGAAGAATTTTTGTGAGTTTATTTGAGCCAAACTGTCTTGACATATGCTGGGAAGCACAACCTCAACGGATTGAGATAATGCTCCGGAGAATGCAGGGTTACATCTGTATTTATCATTGCAATCAAAGGAAAGGGACTATGTGAGTTACCTGAAATTCATTGGTGTTAGATTAGGGAGGTGGGACAGAGCAAAGGGGGGGACCTCTGGGATAGGGTAAAAGGTGAAATGATGGACATGTGCTTCTTTTACAGAGATGGGTATTTAAAGCAATTAACAGTTGACAATTAACTTGATAACAATAACAATGAGGGAATGTTTCTTGAGGCCATTTGTTGTGCCCTGAGAGGTCCAGGGTAAAAAGGAAGTTACAAGTTACCCAGACATCTCACAGATATGTTATCTTAGAGGCAAAAAGGCAAATGGGCTCAGTAAAGAAGATATCTTCTAAGTTGATCTTTGTCAGGTGAAATATCATAGGACATGACTACCCACTATAACCTGTTTGTACTTAGATATTTAATTTTCAAACCATCTTTTGTGGTTATTTTAGGTCTCTGAGTTTGCAAGACTGCCACAGAGGCCTACCCTGAGCTTGTCAGGTTAGCAAGTGGCTCTTTTCGTTCACAGCAGCAAAGCTGTATTTCCTTAGTTTAGTATATGCGAATCTGGGATTTATAAAATAGATGAAACAGGAGGGCAGGTTTTGCCTTCCAAAACAAACTTGTAGATTATTTTATATCATCAGATGGCCTGTCACATGAAATTATTAGGCTTCACTGCAGATTTACCATTGAATCCATGTGAATAAATCATCTCCCTTCTAAACATCAGTCTGAAATATAGCTCATAGCCTGTATGGAAAATGGGCCCATGTATTTTAACACTTATCACAACATGAGGTAAGATCTCAAACTGATTTAATGAATTAATGGTCACTTGCAAATGCAATTTAGTTCATGGACTTGAGTCAGGATACATAGGAAATAATTTAACCTGTTAACCGAGTGGGACCTATAAATACGTCAAACATAAACAATATCGGGAACGGGTAGGACATATGAATACGTCCTTGAAATAAATGTTGCGCCCTGAAAGGGATGCTATATATTTTTTGTAATCTTTATCATTGTTTGTAAAATTTATAATTTTTTAATTCAATGTTTCCATTTTTTTGTTGGTATTCTTTTCTATTTGTTTATAATTTTGTATTTTCCTTTGTGCTTTATATATAAATAAATGAAAAAATATATATTTCATTTATTTTAATTAAGTATAAATAAAAAAATAATAATATGAAATTACATCCTTCGGGCGTGATGTACTGACGCGTCCTACTGAAAAAGTACGTGCCCGTTACAGGTTGCCTCATTAAAAAGGGAACTCCCCGGTTAACAAGTTAAGACTAAAATTAAGTTCTGAAATAACACATAGGTGTAGGATGTGGATTTTGGAATTTTGATTTGAGTCAAGAGCAAAAATATCAAGAAAAAACAAGTTTTTATTGTGGAGAGGTATTCCTCAGATCCAAGATGTGATAGTTACCTCTCTTAGCAATTAGCACACATGTATTGTATTATATGATATAATAACATTATAACCAAAATTGTTATATTTTGTTTTTCTGAAAGTGCTTATCCATTGATGTCATATTTCCCCCTCAATTTTAATGAAACCATATATAAAACTACATATTTTAAGAGGCACAAAATAACTCTTCAAATCCATACACATCACAGAGGGAAGGGGACCTACTGCACAGGTCATGCTTCCTGGACACATTGCTTAGTGATGGGCAGGACCAAACCCCTGAAATCAGCAAGGGGAAGAGTTACAGCAGGGGTTTGTGAGGGGAAAATCTGCTTCTCCTCTAGGCTCTGCACTTTTCTATAAAAGTTCTGTTTTGCCCTTCAAACATGTAATTGTGTTAATAAATATCAGTGTGCAATTTTTTTAAAGAAATGAATTCCAAGGATTTACTTTGTATTTACCTCCACAGCACAGGAAATGTACAGCTCTTCTTCCGCAGACAGCTCTTTATCTCAGAAATGAGAGCGCTTATCGCTGGCGCCTGTTTGCAGAGGCCTCAGTCAGCCAGCTCTGCTGGCTCACCCTGACCACCCTGGCATCTGGCCCTTCTTTCCTCCTTCCATTTCTTTGCAAATGAACATTTAAAACTGGCTCCCAAATTTGACATGAAGAGATCAGTGGCATTTTTTTTTCCCCTTTAAGAACCTTATATTGATATTTCTAAATGAAAACATGTACAAATTTATTTCTTTGCATGCAAAGCAAGTTAATTTGCATTAAATTAGGGGGTCATCAATTATATAGTATAGAGATTAAAAATGTGAATGGGCCATAATGAAAAATGGAACAAATTTGTTTCATTCTATTAAGTAATTTGGCTTAACATAGTAATAAATGATATTATTTGAAGAAATCAAGAAGTCATAAATTGAGGGTTGTAACACACTATTTATTTATTTTAACTATGCCTGTCTCCTATCTCTCTATATAATTATGAGTGTGGGGATACCCATTAAACACACAGTGCCACTCCCACACTCAGGTGGACTGAGTCCATTTCTTTTGGAGGTTGTGTTCAGGAGTCACTATTTCAGAGTCCCCCAGAATATTCTTTGTGGAATAAACAAAGATTTGAGAATGAATCATATTCTCAGGAAAGAAAAGTCTAGTGTGTGTGTGTGTGTGTGTGTGTGTGTGTGTATGAATGTATTTGAGCTGAATCTTTAGTAATGAAATTCTCATGAGTTTATGTGTGATCTTCTGTTGAATATTTCAAATCCTTTTGATAAAAATGTAGTTACTGTGTTGTGACATTTTGAGTTAAGAAAATTTCTGTTCAGTTCTTACTGTCAACTCAGTATGAACTTATTTCTTTTATAACACGGTGTGGATTAAGTAGGTCCTAATAAAATCACTTCTATAAATATTAGGAAATGAATCTCTACAGAGTGCCTTTGCTCTGGCTACTAGTTCTCTTTGGCTGAAAAGTAGGCATCATGCTGCTGTGACTCCTTCTTTGGTCCTTTGAAGTTTCCTGCTGAAATGCCAGATGCTCAGAAAGAACTTCTTGACCCCACTATCGAAGCAATATACCCCCAGCACTTTGTCTCCTCTCCCCTATCCTACTTAATTTTACTTCAGCCTCTATGTCTATACTTACATAAAGGTGATCTCTTACTTATTCCCAAGGCCAGAGACCTGGTTTGTCTGAAGCACCTTGGTGTCCGTAACTCCTAGAAGTTGCCTGGACATTCAGTAAATATGTGTTGAATGAATGAAAATATAGGTCAATATAGATTAACTGGTACATATAAATGATACAAGCATATAGACTTTCATTTGCAAATCAATCTAAAAAATGATAAATGTTGCCTGTTGCTTGTCAGATGCAAACAGAGCCTGTTGGATTCTCTGAGCCAGTGAAAATGTGGTGTTGAGGATGAGACAAGCAAGGCCATGAGAGATACTGCAGTCTTTTCAGCTTCTTAATTATTTTCCATGTCAACAGCTCCCTACAAGTCTGTTGCTGGCTTTCTACTAGATTAGCAAATGTTTGTTTGTCCTTAATGTGCAGGTTTAATTTATGCCATACCCCTTTCTAAAAGGATTCTGCCTTTTCTTGGTCATTTTAATATATCTTTCCCTTTTGGACTTAATTCATTCCTGCAATTATCCATTACCAAGCAACCCTGATATTGTTCCTTTAAGATCATAAAAATATGATTTACATTTTGTAATATTCTACAAAATTATCAAATTTTTGTCACGTATTTCTAAGTTAAATCTGTTTCATTTTTCATATTTTGAAGGGTTTTGTTAAGAAGTTTTTCTCCCAATCAAAAGATATATTTTCATGAGATAATATAATTTGACCCTGAGGTTGAATGACATGGGAATACTCATCGTAGGCTGTTTTAAAAAGTATCCATTTTCCGACATAGTCACACTCATCTTGATCCTCTCACTATTTCATGCCATACAAATGCATGCATTACTGTCTGTATTTCTACACTGGAGGAAACTTGGGCTCGGAGAGGCTCAGTGACTCCCCTTGATTCACCCAACTGATTAGATACAGATCTGGAGCCCAAATTATGTCTTCTTATTTCAGGTTATTTGGGCAAAATTTACTCAAGAAATAGCAGTAGAATTACTACTTTTGATGCAATCTATTTTTACTTCAAACTGTTGAACATGATACATCCACACTCATAATGCCACCTTTCATTTGCAGAACCTGATGGTGAGCCATGCTCTCTAGCTTCTACATAGGGCTTGCTCATGTAAATGGTGGTGCTAGTGTGAAGATGCCTACACAGAAGCAGGGGATATCAGAGGTCTAGTGTCCTCTCCAGTGGTCCCGTCTTCCCACCCCTCTGAGCCCCTGGAGCTTAAACCTCCCTCATTGCCACAGGACTGAACCCTCCTTCCCTCTCCCCTCCTACCACCAGTGCCACAGCAGAATGGCCAGGAGTGAGCAGGCGATGGAAGTTTTATGACCAAAGGTAGCTCTTGTACAACGGCTGTCCCTGGCCTGGTCCTACATCAGTTTGCAGGTTCTCCCCTGTCCTCCAGGGCTCCTGGACATGCAGGAGGTGTGGCCCTCACAGAGCACCCTCCAGAGTCACAACCTTTCTTAGCCTGCAGTCCGACCATTCATGTTCCAGATGTTCCATTAATTTCAGATTCACATTACAGATGAAAATTACCAGTGCCTTAGCTCTCTAGACCCAAATGTTGTCTTGTGAAGAGAAATAGGAAAAGTAAAATGATATGACAGCATTGTAAGGTGGACATTGCTGAAACCAGTTTGGCTCAGTGGATAGAGCGTCTACCTGCGGACTGGAGGGTCCCGGGTTCAATTCTGGACAAGGGCATGTACCTTGGTTGTGGGCACATCTCCAGTGGAGGGTGTGCAAGAGGCAGCTAATCGATGATTCTCTCTCATCGATGTTTCTAACCCTCTATCGCTCTCTCTTCCTCTCTGTGAAAAATCAATTAAAAAAAAAAAGGCAAGGTGGACATTGGATGAGGTAAGCCTTGTTGAGAAAATTGATCATAAAGTGCTCTGTAGACACAGGTATTATATCTGCATGACCTCTGCCTGCAATGGTGGGGAACTCTTTGCTGCAGTGGGTCTGGCCTGTAGGGTCTGCTTTCCTTTTCTCTCTGGCCACCATGTTTCACTGCACCTTGTCATGGTGTAGTTCTGAACCCTCATCTCAGTCAAGGTGAGGCTCTCAGAATTGTTCTTCATTGCCCTGAACATCTGTGACATTTTGGATAAAGTCACTTTCTCCAGCATTTTTCCTTGCTATGATAACATCTTTTCAGTTCCTGTCAAAAATACAAATGCTTACTGATGGTATTCTGAGCTCAGAATGCTGAGGACTTATTGTCAAACAGACCATAATGGTGAAAGAAACTACTGCTAAAGAAAAGTACATTTTCTTTGGATCAGCAAATATCTTCACCACCTCGTGAACTTTTGCAGCATATTCCCAGAAGAGGTTGTGTGAGATTTTTTTTTCTCTTGGAATTACCCGGAATAAAATAGGTTTTGTTCATATAGGCCTTACTTGAGGCTGAATGGTAGAAAACATGAATTCCTGAACTTGCACCTTTCACCTTTTATTCCCTGTCTCCCTTCTTTCTCCTAAATCTCTCTGTTGCTCTTGCCAATAACTGTGCCCACCCGTGAGCAATTGAAAGGATCACAATGGATAGAAAGGAGTATAAACAAGGCTCCTTTTAGAAAGTCCTATCTCATTCAGTGCTGTGCATAATGCTTATGTATGCAAATGGGTTTGCACAAATGTTTCCACAGGGAAACACTGTGAACTTATAGTTTTATCAAGAACATGCTAATAAAAAATATATTGTTCAAATATTTAATAATTCTATTATATTTTTTCTTACTGTCAGCATATAGTTATAGTGATATCCACAAAGATAGACTTTATTGTAAGATCCATGTCCCTTGGCCATTGATTTCTGATTCATTGTATGCTATTAAAAATGTCCTAATGCCCAATAAATGCTTTTACTAAGAGGATTTTCACATACGCCCTCAGATCATATGGCCACTTAAAGGGTCAGCAGGTGCTTTCATTGCACACCCTTAGATGTTTTCAGGGGCTTAGAATAAAGAAAAGTGATAAAATTACATTTCTAACTACTAGCAATGGATAACACACTTATTTATAAAACATTTAGGTGTAGTAACTCTTGAACAACCCAGATTTGAAATGTATGTGTCCACTTATATGCAGCTTTTTTCATCTTGTAAACAGACAACATAAACTTATGGTATTGATAAAGGCAATACTGTAAATGTATTTTCTGATTTTCTTCATATTTCTTCTCTGGCTTATTTTATTGTAAGAATACAATATATGATACAGGAAAACATGCAAAATATGTGTCAATCATGTATGTTATTTGTAAGGCTTCTGGTCAGCATTAGGTTAGAAGTAGTTAAATTTTGGGAAGTCAGAAGTTACACAGGAATTTTTGACTGTATGAGGGTTAGTGCCTCTGACCCACGGGTTGTTCAATGGTCAATTGCAAAGACTGTTTCCTTGCTTTTAGACTTGAAAGTTTTTGGCACTATTTCTAAAACTTCCAAGTAGTAGCAAGAGTTGACAGCAGGAACACATGGATTATCATACTTAAAATATATTTTTGGAAAATGTCAAAATGAGATAATATTCAGTGTGATGTTGGCATGTGATCAGTGAGATGCAATGAACATAATTATGCAAAGCAGTTATTTTGGACCTATCATTCATCTGCATGCGATCTGAATCAGGATTGAAATAATTACTAGCAAAGGGAAAGGTAAGGAACTTGCCTTTCCTCAAAACAGTGATTTTAATTATCACTAAATTCATAGAAGTCTTAGCACTGCACCAATCATCCAGAAATCCTGTTTCCTGTTTGTTTATTTGATTGTTATTTTGACAGCACCCCGTGTAAAATATATATTAGGAAAACATTTATTGCCAATTTAAAAACATTTGAGGGGCTTTTTTCTCAAATATACTAGATAAGAATATTGAAATCATTTTGGTTAAGGGATCCTCAGGAAGCAGGTTTTAAGGTGGGCCCCAGTGAAGGGTTTGGACCAGAGGAACAGAGGTAAAGCTGCCCACAAGCACCTACAAAATCAAGGAATTGCAACACCCTGTTGCTGTAGGTTTGAGTGGGGAGCTCAGAGCTGGGGCTATTCAAAGGCAGTTGACAGTTAAACCTCAGGATGCCCTGTGGGCATTAGCTTTGGAGACTTAGGGAATGGTCTTTCCTAACATCAGCTGCAGCCTCATTTGGCTCCTGTGTGCTTTCTGCTCACCTCATTAGAGAAGCCATTTATCCTGGAAGCCCCACACCCTTCATTGTCCTTCCATGTCCTTTACTTCATCTGCCTCAATGGAGATGATCCTCCTGGCACTGTTGCTGTGATTCTGACCGGACCTTGACCGAAATACTGGCTCTCAATCAGCGTCCTCCTTACCTTGTGTCAACTCAACTGCTTAGCCCTCATAAAACTTTATTTCCCCATGTGCAGAGGTTCACAGCATGGCTCTCAAGTCACACCACTCCCCATACAACGCAAGGAAATGAAACATACAGTGACTTATAACTATTATAAGGCGAGTAATGTGTAGCCTCGATTTATAAATTAAACCAGCTATTTGTATCTTCTTCAGAGCAGGGTGCACTAAGCTTCAATTTAGAGGGTAAGGATAAAGCAATATATAACTTAAAAACGTTCTTTAAAAAATCTGCCCTCAGAGACTTCGGTTGTTGTAAGTCTAAACGTTTTGGTTCATTCGTTGTCCAGGGAAAAACTGCTGATGGGAACAAATTCGGGCTCACTTTTCAGAAACAACATAAAGATGGCTTGCCATCCTGGCTTATTCAGTGGATCATGAGTTTAATAACTTGTTGCAAAATTTAAGGTGCAAGGGCTATGGGATGATCAGAGGGTTTTAGGTTTGACTGTCTGCCTGATCCCGTTAGTAAGGAAAACAAGCAACATTCGATAGACTGAGAAAATGGATGTTTCAGTGGCCTTGGTTCCGTGTGGATTTATCTCAGCTTCGTTATCCTCAGAGGGCGATGAGGTTGGGGAGCAAAGCTAGGCAGCTGGGTGATGCCGATAAGCTGATTAACTTGACGTATTTCTGCCATTTCATGTCATTCATTTGATATTCTGCAGATTTCAACATTTTTGTTAAAAAAATATCAAACATGCCTTTGATACTGGTCAGGTCTTCATGCCTGCTGTTATTTTATTCCAGCCGGGTCCCGGGCCTCGTACAGCAGCCAGCACGGCCACCTGGGCCCGGAGCTGCGGGCCCTGCAGTCCCCGGAGCACCACATAGACCCCATCTATGAAGACCGCGTCTATCAGAAGCCCCCTATGAGGAGTCTCAGCCAGAGCCAGGGGGACCCTCTGCCGCCAGCACACTCCGGCACCTACCGCACGAGCACAGGTGTGTATTCAGGACCCACCCCGAGCCCTGTCCAGGGTGGGCGGGCATGCTTGGGAGCCCCACCACCCTCCCTCATGAAAGGAGTGTGTGTGTGTGTGTGTGTCCTCTCTCCCTACAAGCTTTGTGACCTGCTTCTGTGATGGTGATGATGGAAACCAAACCTCCCTAAGTATGTTGTGAATGAAAGACATACCATGGAGGGTGTAAGCTTATTTTGTCAAACAGGCAACTGAAGGAATTAGGAGTAATTCCTTATTCATCCTTACCAATTAGGAGTAATTCCTTATTCATCCTTACCAATATATTTAATGAGTATAAGTCCTCCAGAAAGCACGGTCATTATATGGGATGTCAAAGGCATATACCTAATTCTGGTAAGTATTTTTTAAATGATGTAGTCTACCTACTTGGCAAGCTTGGGGGAAAAACATATTGACTACAAAATGCAGCATACTTTGTAAGGCAAACTGAGAATTTATTTTGTACGCACTATTAGGTTGAATTATATGAAATTATTATTTAAAGATTGGATGTTGGCCATTGCTTGCAGTTCCATCAACTGTATAACTTTCCCGGATTAAATCTATATTTTGAATTGAATACCAGCAGAGGCCACATGAAGAAAGACACGTGTTTTCCCAGAATGTGCAGCCATTGGCAAAATAAAAATGGTCAAATGTCATGACTCTGTGTGCCAGAGAACACTTAACTACAAAATGGATATAATTAAGATGTTGAGGGTTGCAATTATTATAAAGCTGAGTATTGCTAAGTAATCTCAGAAAATTTTCTGTAGACTCTTTGCAGAGAGCAGTGCTCTCTCCTTCCTTCCTAACTCTTCACATTGGCCTGGACAGGGGCTGAGGCTGGGAAAGCGAAGCTCTAGTCTACACCTGGGCTCACAGGGCTCTGCCTCTTGAGATGGTCGTTCCTCTAGTCACCACCGCATAGAGCGCAGCAATTTTGTTAAACTGCATTATGATACTAAATTGCACATTTTGAAATCCAGTCAAGCTAAGTTGCTTTTATAGTTGATTATTGGTATTTACATTTCCGTTTTCTACGGCACCATAGGCAACGGGACAAATTACTCTTGATTTTATGTTTGACGTCGTAAATGCCATCCAGTGTTAATAATACCTATCTTGTGTAGATGAAAAAAATACCCATTTATTCTTCTGTCAGAATCTCTCTCATCATCAACCTGCTAAACCCACACCCGTCTGAGGTTGGGCTGGTTTAATGTTTAGTTTGTTGCATGTTATTAAGGTAATTTTATATAAGATGGAGATAACCTCAGAGATGTTCAGTATCTAATTTTAAAAATATATATTGATTTTTTACAGAGAGGAAGAGAGGGATAGAGAGTTAGAAACATTGATGAGAGAGAAACATCGATCAGCTGCCTCCTGCACTCCCCCTACTGGGGATGTCCCGGCAACCAAGGTACATGCCCTTGACTGGAATGGAACCTGAGACCTTTCAGTCCTCAGGCCGACGCTCTATCCACTGAGCCAAACCGGTTTCAGCTTCAGTATCTAATCTGAATAAACACAGACAACCAAAGGGATTATGTTCCTTCTCAGTTCTGTATTCATAAGCTCTTAGAACGATCTCATTAATAAACTTCTGGGGAGTTAATGAAAAATTAGCTATAGTAAGAAATCAATACTTCATGCATGCTTGCCAGATTAAAGACAAAGAAAGATGCTTGCACTTTAAAAAAAAATAAATGGGACTGTAGAGTTTCTTCTAAGGCAGAGGTCCTGGGCCAGACACAGCTGGCCATCTGTTTCAGGAGCCCTCATGAGCTCAGTCCCATATACTTCAGGGAGTGCACATTTTTAAATGGCTTACAATCAAAAGGTAGAATCTGTTTTGTGGGTTTTTCATCCATGTCCATCCTTGGTCATTCAGGGCAACGGCTGTGCTCCCTACCACCTCAGGTCCCAACATCACTCTTGGCTGAGAGTCCCTGGACCTCCTTTGCCCCAAATGCCACAAAGGCTTTCTAGAATAGCAGACAGTTCTGTAGCTGAGAGATACTCAAGATGACTATACAGCAAAAAATCAGAAAAACAATTATAGATGTTGAAGGTGAGATGTTAAAGCTCCCTAAACTTCTCACCAAAGGGGATTTCTCAGCATTGCCCCTTGGGCTCAACCTCCCAGCATCTTTTCTCATCTGTCCTCTTGGTCTTCCTCCTCCATCTATCCTGTTTGATTGCCACACTAAGCCACTCACCCCTGTGACTTTATTATAAAGGCTAATGCAAATCTCAGACATCAACTCAGATGAGAAGCACAGACTACCTTTGGGTATTCAAAAAAAACTTATCTAGGCTTTCCTAAAATAAATCTCCCTAATGATAGAGATTTACCTAGGAGTATTTATATTCATTTAAATACATGTTAAAGGATCAGGGCAAGTAAATCCTATTTCTCTCCTCTCTTTTGCTCCAGGCTTGTGGATGGTAAAACATACAAATAAGTTCACTGTTCACATGGAAAATTAATAAGATTTTATTTAACTAAGCAGGCACAGCTATGCCAGAGAACATGGTCTAAAGAGGGTTTTCCTTCTCCACCCACTCCCAGACCTCACTGAGATAGATCAGGCTCAGACACCCCAGCCACTGCAAGACAAGAACCACAGACCTCTTGCCCACCTGGGCCAGCAGAAGAGTGCGGGCTCTCATGTGGCCCGCTAGCCTACTTGGGCCCTAGTTCTCTTACTATGGAGGCAGAGAGAAAGTTAAGACAGAAGTCAGCCTCACAGCCCCAGAGAAGGTAAAATCCTCTTATTCAGATAAAAATTACTGAATCTGCAGTGGTTCATGGTCAAGAGGGCTCCCCCAAGGGTGCCATCTCACCAGTAAATGAGGGGAGAGAGACAGAAGCAGAGGCAGGCTGCCATTCATGCCTTCTCCCAGGGCAGGGAGGCACAATAGTGTGTACAGCAGCAGGAAAAACAGGCCTATGAGGAAGACTATGGTGTAAACAAGCCCACCTACTTTTCCAGGACAACCGATCTAACATCCTGCACCAAGAAAATTTAAAGAGGCATACTCTTAACTAGGGTTTCTGTGAAAATAAAACATACCTTTCATCTGGGAAAAAGGCTTCTAAAAACCAGAGTTTGTTCAATAGACACAGCCAGTCAAGGAATATGTGAGCCTCATGAATTTGCTTATGCTGAAGTCTATTAAGTAGAAACTAAGTAATACAAATTTGTATTTCAAACTCAAGACACATCGATGACTGTCAACTTGGGAGTCATTTGATTAACACAAACTCTTGCCTCTGACAATCCCGCGAACACATCTCTCTAGACTAGTGAGAATGGCCAACATCTGCATCAGTGATGGACACTTGAATTTCCCGGTAGATAAATGTGATTCTAAGAGAGTGGAGAAATCGAGCTTTCGGTAATGGAAGTGTCAGCTTATAATAAAGAATGAATTATCACAGACACATTGCAAGGGGAAAACATGCCGAATATTCTTATGAGGATGACAAGTATTGCAACATAAAAAAGAAAAAAGAATATGGTGAAAGCCTGACCAGTGTGGCTCAATGGTGGAGCACCGACCATGAACCCGGAGGTCAGGGGTCGATTCCCAGTCAGGGCACATGACCAGGTTGTGGGCTGGACCCCCCGTGTGGGGCATGCAGGAAGCAGCTGATCTGCGATTCTCTCTCATCATTGATGTTTTTGTTTCTCTCTCCTCCCTTCCTCTCTGAAATCAATAAAATGATTTTTAAAATAAAAGAATGTGGTAAAAATATTTGCACATGTTGGCAAAATATTTTTAAAAATCTTAATTCTATGCAATACCAGCCAGTGCTTAGTAAAGTTATAGAAGGATTACATAGAGCCTTCATATTCATAAATTTTATGTTTATTCTCCAATGATACATAAATAACATTCTCAGTTAAAATTACCACTTGAGTCCAGAAAACTATGGGTTATTTGCAGTTTATTGTTTGTGAATGCTGTTACTTCAAACAGTAAAATTGTTTACTTCCCATTAGAGCAAGTCAAATAATTTATTAGTTTAAAATTTTACTATTTTTTGATCTAAGAAGACAGGGGCACATTATCACCCAAATGGAAATGTTTAATAAGCTCAATGATAAATAGTGTCTTAAAGCTAGGAAGAGCTTCCAGATGCTTACCTATATCAACTCATTTTATATATAAAATGATATAAGTAAAAAATCTAATTACAGCTGAAAGAAGACAGTGTTTGCTAGTAGAACAGTTCGTGGAAAAATTCAGAAACATCAACTCCAGTAATAATGATTCCACACTACTAAAAATTCTGCATTAAATGCCACTTTCCACAAATGTAACAATATCTGACATTAAAAGATTATCTTTAATTTATCTTGCATATTTTCCATTGCATTTGGCATGGATCAGCCTGTGCAGAGTGCAGAAAATTGAAAGACCTTTAGGATTAATTCTAAATGATAACCTATTGGAAATGTCATTGCTTGGATGCTAAAGGTTCCTCATCCCTAAAGTAACAGAAGTAAACTCTCTTGAAGTAGGACTATATCCCAAGAAACCAGAAACACCAATCAGAAAGGACATATGCACCCGTATGTTCATAGCAGCACAATTCACTATAGCTAAGATTTGGAAACAGCCTAAGTGCCCATCAGCAGATGAGTAGATTAAAAAGCTGTGGTACATCTATACAACGGAATATATGCCACTATTAAAAAGAAGGAACTTTTATCATTTGCAACAGCATGGATGGAATTGGAGAGCATTATGCTAAGTGAAATAAGACAGTCAGAGAAAGATAAATATCACATGATCTCACTCATATGTGGGATATAATGATCAATATAATTTGATGAACAAGAATAGATCCCTCTAGGGCACAGCTAGACTCCTCAGGGTTATGCCATGTGACACCAAACTCTCAGCATGAATCTGATGTCCTGTAGATTTTATATTACGGATGTGGACAGGGCTCCAGGAAACAGATCAGGTGGGCCAGTGGCCCAGGTTCCTAGTGCTCTACATGGTCTCTGGGCTTACACTTTATCAGGTGTGTGGAGGGCTCAAAGAAAATACTGCTCTGAATAACTTTTGAGTCATCTAACTGATTACTGATGGTAGATTCTCTAATCTCACATAACTGGAACACATACATGAAAATTTTTCATCCTATAATACCCACAAGATTACTCATATATTCTGCTTTAGCATCACCCGTTAGCTTTGACATCTAAGGGGCCTTGAAATTCATTTCTAAGGAAAACTGAAGAGAGCAGAGATGAGCATTTGAGTACATACTAGTAAAGTGGAGCAAAGCAAAGCAATTTGGAATTTATGTTGTGTGTTTTTTAATGTCCTACTTTAGTCATTTTCCCAATGCACAATCTTTACTTTTTGTGTTTTTTTTTCCCCTGACCATTATCCTGAAGAGCTCCAAAGAGATAAGAAAAATGTAACAAAGCCCTAGTGGAGAAAATTTATTTCTATGTGAATATTCTTTTGTATCTTAAATTTTGCACTGTATACATGAAATTTGAATAATAATCCATTCAAAAATTAAAAAAAATAAATAAATAAATAAATAAAACGCCGGAGAGAAAAAAAAAAAAAAAAAAAAAAAGAATAGATCCAGAGACAGGGGAGGTGGAGGTTAGAGAGCAACTAAAGGACTTGTATGCGTGCATATTAGCATAACAAACGTACACAGACACTGGGGCAAATGAACACAGACACTGGGGCGGTGGGGACTTGCCCTGAGTGGGAATGGTGGGGGGAAGGGGGAGGGCAAGGTCAGTTGGGGAAAAAGGGGACATATGTAAAACTTTAGATAATAAAAAAGGGTATGTAGGCCTTGTTCTTGGACTCACTGCCACCTAAGCTATCTTTATTTTCTGAACATGCAGAGGGGATTCATTAATTAGCTTACTGCATGCTATGTATGTAACATATGTAAATGTGGTTTTTTATGTTTTCATATTTCTGTATCTAGAGACCCACCCTTTTTATTCTGTTCTTCCCCCCCCCCCCCGTTGTCAGTAAATAATACACGTAACCACCTATCATTATTAAAGTACCAGGAGAATGTTTGATTTTATTAAAAAGAATCTCTCCTCACCTCCTTCAAATATAATGTGTAAAACATCTCTCTTTTTACACACTAGACCTTTCTTTGTGTAGCTCCATGGAGAGCAGATAATTTCATGAACAACATAGATGTTGGGTGAAGTACCAAGCAACCTGCTGAAGAGGTGAATTCTAAAATCTCCTCAGAGAGACCAGTAGGATGGTTCATTGAGTTCCAAGAGCTCATTGAGGGGGAAGGGGCTGTTGGCAGGGCAGGGGAGAGGAGGAGTGCTTACAGACCTGATGAAGCACCTTCCACTTCAAGTGTTTGCCACAAGAAGGTTCAATTGAACAGAGTTATCCTACCAGGTGGGTGATTTGGTCACCTGAGCTCTAAAATTTAAGTAAGGAAAATGTGTAACAGGACAGGAATTAAGGGAAATACTATATTCAAAGAAAGTCTTCTCATAGTGTGACCAACATGCGTTTATCCATGTGAATAGAGAGCCGTGGTTTGCATAAGCCACCCTAAGTCTGCCTGAAAGAAAGGGAGAACTGAATCTTTATGTGTTGAAGACCTTTTTTTTTAATGCCATGCTTAAAAACATGAGGCAGTACAAGGTGGCATTACTGATGGCTAGTTAGAGACCTGTTAGATTCTCACATGTTGTTGTTTTCTTTTTTCTATATAGTCCTATAACCTCTTATTAAGATAGTGTATTTTCTTCACATTTGTATTGGTATTTTACATTATTTTACATCAGTTTCTAATTTATTTCATTTTGGAGTTACGAACTTGAATTCTGATTTTATATTTATAAATTCTCACCACTATCATATTTATGGTGACCTAACAGACATAAAACAGATTTTTCTGGTTGTAAACTTCATGTTTATTAGTCTAATCTGATCATTATGAAACTTAATCCATCAGAGCAACCCTCGTTTCAAAAGATAGCTCTTCTGGAAATGTACATATCTTTTGTTTAGAAAGTTGTTCTTAAATATTTTTGTAGTTTTCACTGGTTCCTGTTCCCATAATTTTGGTCATTATAAGATTAAGTATTAGAAGCTCATTGGAAATAAGAAGCACTGATCTCTTAGTTAAAAATCAGTTTTCAGTATTAGAATATGTTCCTCCAGTTCACTGTGTCATTTACACATGGTTTCCTTAACTTCTTTTAACAGTTGTTTTCTCGATATGACATAATTTTTTTTTGTGTTTGATAAGGCTTATATCATTTAATGTAAGAGAGGATAAAATAAACTATCCATCCACTAAGAAGCTCAGGGAGTCAAAGTTATGGGGGTGGAGGGCGTGATTTATAATTGGAACCTAATGCCATGTAGAGAGCATCCAGGGAAGAAATGAGCACACTAGATACTGGCTACCTTTGGGGTATATTCTGATCTACAAGGCCAGGTAGTAAATACCCTGCCTAAAATTGATCATGGCTATTCATATACCTGGGTCAGATTCTATTAATATTAAAGATGCTGCTTTTGCTGAAACCGGTTTGGCTCAGCGGTAGAGCATTGGTCTGCGGACTGAAAGGTCCCAGGTTCAATTCCGGTCAAGGTACCTTGGTTGTGGGCACATCCCCAGTAGGGGGTGTGCAAGAGGCAGCTGGTTGATGTTTCTCTCTCATCAACGTTTCTAGCTATCTCTCTCCCTTCCTCTCTGTAAAAAATCAATAAAATATGTTTAAAAAAAAAAAGATGCTGCTTTCATTGCACAGGTCAACTAAATCTTAGGTATCAAATTTTTGAGACCCAGAAAAACCTCAGGAATCACGACATGAAATATACTGAAAAGAATCCAGGAAGGAAACAAAACATTGAAATTCAGTTTAGAAATAGTCATACTGGTTTTGGTAACTGGTGCAAAATCTCCTCAAAAATAACTTAGACACATTGAAAAGATGCAAATGCTCCGAGAAATCCAAGAAAGCTCATTGTTTTGTCTGGGTTACAGTTGGGCTGGTCTTCCCCTTCTCCTGTATGCCTACCCTTCTAATCCCATGGTTGGCAAACTGCAGCTCACAAGCCACATGCAGCTCTTTGGCCCCTTGAGTGTGGCTCTTCCATAAAATACCACGGCCTGGGCGAGACTGTTTTGAAGAAGTGGCATTACAAGAAGTTTAAGCTTAAAAAATTTGGCTCTCAAAAGAAATTTCAATGGTTGTACTGTTGATATTTGGCTCTGTTGACTAATGAGTTTGCCGACCACAAACTATCTGTTACTGTGGCAGCTTTGGTTGAAAAGAGGTCTATGAAAATCTCTTGCGAACAACCTGACAGACACTAGAGCAGTTCTGCATTTTTTGCCTTAGTGCTAATTAGGGCAACACTGGCCCCACTGAACCCAATGCACACATTACCTCTCACTTTCCCTTACTTTTTAACTCAGGAAAATTAACTATGTTACTAAGTTTGTTTTGTACCCTTAATAAACTTGGCATAGCATCTCATGAACAAACACTTTCTGAATTTTCTCAACATAAACAATAGTTAACTGTCCTTGATTCCCTATACAATATTCCCTCTAGAGCTTCTGGGTTTTGTTTTCACACAGAGTTGACCTCAGATTAACAAACCTCTTGGATGCTGATCAGCAATATACAGACAATAGATGCATTGTCCCCTAGGGCTGGAAAGGGTATTTCTGAAGTCGCATGCTAATTATCATTACTGGATGACATTGACTATATTGGTTCAGATATGACCAATTAATGTTTTTATTCTTTCAAACCCTTGTTGTTTTTTTATGTGTATAATTTTTACCCTTGCCTAGACCTGGTTAACCGTTTCTGTGAGCAGGTCCTCAATTTTTTACTTTGTCCCTACTTTCCTGTCCTAGCCCCATCTTCCCCTGGTGTCGACTCCGTCCCCTTGCAGCGCACAGGCAGCCAGCATGGCCCACCGAATGCCGCCACGGCCACCTTCCAGCGGGCCAGCTACGCCGCAGGCCCAGCCTCCAATTACGCCGACCCCTACCGACAGCTGCAGTATTGTCCCTCTGTTGAGTCTCCATACAGCAAATCCGGCCCTACCCTCCCGCCCGAAGGCACCTTGGCCAGATCCCCGTCCATTGATAGCATTCAGAAAGATCCCAGGTGGGTACAAACCTTTTTCTTTGCCCTACTTATGTCCAAGAGGCTCTCTAACCAGTCATTGTATGTATGGCGTTATTTTTTCTTAAATCACGTTATTGCATGAAATGAAAGGGTTGAGTTTGGTTAGGTTTTATAATCTTTTGTCTGATTTGGAATGTGGGTATTGGTCATGGATCCCAAGTATCACTGCGGTTGGTTCAATAGCAAACAGTAGAGATGATCTTGGGATCAGGACATCGGTAGTTGCTTGAGGTTTCAGCTATTTGATAAGATCTAGAACAACTATCTCTTTAATGCTAAGGAAGCTGAGAATTGTGAATGATCTCAGTTGACCTCAGATATCACTGACTAGGTTTTTACTGTATCAATGGACTCATGCTTTGTCACTATGCAAGTCTCTCTCAGCGAGTGAAGTGGTCCATATACCAGGCTATATTAAAAATTAAAAACCTTAGAAAATCAATATAATCTTCATTTTTCTGTGTCTGAAAGTAAACATGATGTTGAAGTTGCCTGGGCATTGATAAAAAACATATTAAATAAATTGTTAGGTTGAGATATGTTTCTTTTTGGCTTTCTTTTTCAACATTGGCAAGGGATGTAGCGATGCTCTACTTCTGAAGTTGGAATTGAATTCCTGCAGAATTAAATGATGTTTTATTCATAGCCATTTGATGTATGCTGATAGAGTCCCATAAATATATATCTGCATCTGTGAATACTATCGACATGTCAGATTTCTGGTATTTCTGTAGAGCAGGGCATGTGACTTGACTCTGGTGGCATACTTGAAATTTGTCTCCAGGAATTTTCTCTGATGGAGCACACAGGTGCTTATGTACTGTGTCGAGGGATTTGCATGGAGTATTTGTAAAAAGAAATCACTTCTACAAAAATAAAGGTAGAATGGGACTATTTTATGATATTCTTTGAGATAGCTACTTCAGCACAATTGCACCCCTCTGGAGGGTACATGCTAAATATTATATTTGATAGCACCTCCATGGTAAAAGTGAGCTGGAATAAATGTTCACTTCACTGTTAACTACTAGAACTAAAAACATTTGCTTACGTTTACATTGTGCAGCATCTTGCATATTCAGGTTTTCAACCTCAACAGCAATCTCTACAGTATTAGTCTTGGAATTTGTCCCCAATCCTTATATGTTCTGGTTATGTATGGATAGAATACTCTTCAGATAACAACTCACTGAACTATTTTAAAATAAATTTTCTTTACATGCAACTGAAAACATATAGAATAACAGCAGACGCTAAGAAATGCTAAGTAGAATATAGAATTGGCATTGCTTTATTTAACGTTACATATTTAAATTGAGGATAAGTGTTTTATCTCCAATGGGGAAGTTTTAAATGTTCATATTAAGGGAATTTGGCTTAATAAGAAACCAAATTTATGTTTCTCTAGCTACAGATAAGCTTCTTTATTTTTTTGCTGCAAGCTAAATGCATTTTATTTTACTAAGTGGCATATCCTTTCCATTTTATATTAGTCCCTTGTATAGCTATTTTTCCTCTTTCAGTATATTGTCATGGCTCTTAGCTTTTCAAATTATGGATTATGTCACTTATAGTTATTGGGGGGCACTGTATAAACCAAAAAAGAGAAATACCAATAAGAAATGTTAGAATGAATAAGAGAATGTTGGCCACTATTCTATTGTATGAGTAAAATTTATATGCAGATTAGCATTATATGAATTGCAGATTCAGTATGTTATTTTCAAGAATGCTAATCATTAGCCTTAATGTGTTCACTTTGAAAAAGAAAATCATACCACCATTCTAAGTCCAGCTGCACAGGTGAAACAGACAAAACCAGATCTAGAACCAGAACTGTCTTATTGTGATTATTCACAAAAGGAACCAGTACCCTGGCATCATGCAAAAACGGATGGGGGATATAATACAATAAGGCCTTGCTTGTAGAGTTTCCTTAAAATAAAGGACTACAGTTAAGTGTTCAAATTTAATTGAGATACATCCCAAATCCAAAATTCAAGTCTAAAACCTAATGATATTTTTATGACAACTTTTTACATTATCCTTCAAATAATGAATTTTTATTTTCCCCAAGTGACTATTACTAGAACTAGTATATTTAACTTCTAGGGTTCACAGTTATTTATTTGGGCATTATTGCTTATGATTTAAGCTTTTTCCGTCTTCAGATTTCTTTCAGCTCTCCTGCATATGTTTTTAAAGAGTGTTTAAGTTTTATTTATCATTAAATACCAGGCCATTTAAGCCTCTGTGCTATTACAAACATGTCTCCATAGCACAATTTCAAAGCAGTTTTACATACATCTTTGATGTAATTCTCCTTTGTGGGGGGAAACTAATATCTCCATATGCCTCAAATAAAGGGAGAACTGGAGTGTAAATTACTTACGAAGATCACATTGCTGAGACGGGTATGCAGCTAAAATTCATTCTTATGGGTACTGTGCGTCATATTGGCATGAACATTTTTATTTCCTTATAAAAATAAAAAGGAAAAGGAAAGAATATACTCACATCTTTTATGACTATTTTGGAGGATGGTAGTACCAGGTATCTGTATGTAGGAGCTGAGAAGAATAAAGGAAAGGATGCAAATGGTCTGAGTAGATCTACTCTCTGATAATTGCTTATTGGATGTATGGTCTTTGTTTTACTTCTCCTTTCTTTTCTAATATCTGTCTTATTTCTCTTATGGCAGATGAGTGTCTTTTCACTATTAAAGAGTTTTAGTATTATTCAATGAGAGTTTTTCAGAGTGTGTGTTTTAAAATAAGAAATTAAAATTAAGATGCCCCAATTTGGTCATTAGACTTGAAACCAGAGACCTCCTACTAACTCTAAGCCTCAGGATATGAAAGGTTTGGTTCTGAAGGGTTGGGGTTTTCTAGCTTGCTTGCCTCAGTCATATAGATTTTTGTTGCAAAACTTTGGACTTTTCACTATTAACTGCCCCTTCTCTGTACTTCAACAAAGAATGTCCAGAAACTTTTTATATAGGAGACGGTAACGTCTAATTCTCTTTTTAAAGTCAGGATTACTTTGAAAATGTCTATAAATGTAAATTTTTCTTTACAGTTACATTTGTGAAGCTTTTATCTTCCATAAAATGTGAATCTCTTAAGAATTGTCACATAACTAATACATTTTTTGATGCTGTACCAAATATAGCATTGCATACTGTTGTTCTTAAGTTTATAGGTTAAATATAAATCTTCAAATCAAAATATATGCAAGAGGTGTCAATGATGTTGCAAGTGAGAAGACATAGCATTCTTATTTTGAAAATGTGATTAGTGAAATAATTGGAGAAAAATAAAGCAAGACTGGTATACCTGGTAGACTAATGGTCCTATAAATGTTCTCTATGGAAGAAGAAAAGTTTGGGTAGGACATTTATTGACGTAGCTTAACATATACGTAATAGCATCTTTTCATCATAGTTGATTAATATATTCTCAAGATATTGAATTTGTTCATGTGCACTCTCAAAAACAATTTTTCAAAAAAGCTTAATGAATCTAAATTATTGTAAACATATTTTATAGTAAAAATCTGTCTTATTTTTTTTTTTACTCAACATAATAGAGAAAGAAATACAAGGGCACATCTTTACTACTGAATGTGGTTCTATCAAATTTACACAACATGTTTTGTTTCAAGCTACATTTAAGATATTAATATTTTCTTCATTATTGGATATTATTAAATATTATAAAATAATACTGCTTATAAATACCTTATCATTAGGTAAATCTGTGTTAAGAACATTTCCACATATTCTTTCTTCATTGTTTGACTACTCAATTAAATCAGCAGCCGTCATGAGCCCTATGTGAGATGCCCAAATAAGCAGAGGTGTCATCATCAACCACCATGTTGGAGCTTCCAATGAAAAACATGGTGTCATCTAAAATGTGAACCCAGTGAGAGGGCCAGTGCCAAACCATGGAGTAAATATGACAATTTTCTTCAGGTAAATGAATGAGTGGAAATTCGAATGTTCTCCTTCCCACCCCACCCCCATGGTGATCTTGGTGCAGCCCTGCTGTGCAAACTCTCACCCTCCAGGGGAACAGAGGATACCTGGACTTGGAGAGTGTCCAGTTTATGCTGAAAAGAGTTCTTAGCAAATGTTGATTCTGTCCAGGATGCTCCTCTGCTCTGCCCTCAAAGTGCCTGTATAAAATGGGCATCATAATAATAGTCTTTTCCTTATAAAGTCATTGTGAAAATGCAGTAGTTTAAGTCTTTGGGCTATTTCCTTGCACAGAAAGATCCAATTGTTAGCTGAGATTCCTACCATGACTTCCTGCTGCACCAAGCATTCCTGCCATCAGGAGTACCTGCAGACAGAGTCAGGCTGAGAAAGGCACTTGGAGTCAGAGACATGGAAGAAATTGGAGAAGGCAGAGGAACTGGAAGCTATCTAGTTGGAAAAACAAAGGCCCAGGAGCAGACCCCGGGCAATGCCTTGCTGGGAGGCCAGTTGTGAGAGGTTTTATCCCACAGCACAGGGGGGAGGGAAGACTGAGAGCTTGGGCCTCACAGCCAAGAAACGGAATTAGAAGATGGAATATTAAATATATATATATGTGCCACATAGATTATATATGTGTATATACATAGATTGTATATGTATGATACATTAATTATATATATGTATTATACCGTGTGTGTGTGTGTGTGTATATATATATCTCTATCTATATATTTATATGCTTAGAGTATGTGTTTGCATGTATATGCACATAAACAATCTACCTACTTGTTTATTGGCTTTGCACATATTTATATAGAGATAAGACCTATAAAACTTGCATAAGCACACTGTGATTAAGTTGGCAAAAGACACAATAACAAGTATTGATTTTTCTTCTGGCCTGTTAATCAGTCTGGCCTCTCAACTCTTATGCTTTGCTTTTATTTTGTCTGACCACTTAAAAATAAGTCATTCTAAAGTTTTCAGTCTTTAAATCAATATTGATAGAATGGTAAAAACTAAAAATATAAATTTACAAAATTAGATAAGTATAAGATTTGTTTCCCTTATGAAAATATGGATTTATGAGAGCATTAAAAGGCATAGCCTAGTTGCTAATTTATGTATTTTATAGGCATTCACATAGATATGCTGAACCTCTTGAAATTACATGCTCTTTGTAGTGCTCCGTGCTTGTCAGAGAACTTGACCAGTTTTTAATTAAAAGAACTGTCTTCTTCAACTTATACTGCTGTATCTATAGAAGGCCTATTTCATTTTTATATTATCTCAATTCATCCTCAGAGCCTCCTTGTTTATTTCACCACATGCAAAAATCTGAAGTAGCTTTGGTCATTTTATGCATAGCCCAGTTATAATATTTTTCTTGATGCCATGTGACTGAACATTTACTGGAGGACAAAAATGAAGATTCACAACTTTTATTGTCTTATGTGGCAGGTGGTAGTTGACTGTCAGTTAGTAACTAATGGAAATTAATTTCCATTGCATCTTGAGATGCTTTGCAGCTGTATAATGGCATGCATTAATTTGAAAATAGTGATAACTATTGAGATAACATTTGTATTTTATAGTAAGAAAATCAACATTTTGAGCAGAATTTCCCATTGCATGTGATACCTTGAAGCTTGAGAAGGCTAGTAACTTAAATTATCGAATCTAGTGAAGGTCATGGTTAATTACCTTAACTGAACTGCAGAGCCAAGAGTGTTCTAGAGTCCAGGTAATTCTAATTGAAAGAGTGGGAGTCTGAGGGGGAGGAGGAATAAAAAGAAAAGGAGGAAAAGAGAAGAAGACAGTGAGTGGGAAATTCAGTGGGAAAGATTCCTGCAACACAGAACATTTCATGCATTTAATTGAATCTTGAGTGAAATAAAGCATGTGTCCTCACTTAAAATTTTATACTAGAACGTGGCCACAGATCACCAGTCCTCTTTAGAGGTGAAGTAAGTCACCACACCCCAGTGCATAGGGCTGGCCTCTGTGACCAGCAGGGACTGCTGAGCTGAGTGTATGACTGTGGTCCGTGGGGAAGCCAGTTCAACATCCTAAGGCTCTCTGGCAGCCCCATGGAGAGGTCCATAGTGTGAGGGTCCAACCTGCCCACCTGCCTTCCGAGCAAGTCCCCCAGTGCCAGTCAGGGCTGTGGCTCTTCCAGCTTCGATCACAGATCTTGATGAGCAGAGACAAACCGCCTGTGCTGGTCCCCGTCTTAAATTCCTGCACAAAGAGACCATGAGATCATAAATGATGGTGACCATCTTTAGCTATTGAGCTGTGAGATGATCTGTTAGACCTACTCTGCCTGGTCATCTGACCAAGCTATCATCTTTCCTCCCAATATCTCCTGTGCAATTAACTTTTTACTTTTCTTACTTAAAAGAAAAAAGCCAAAACGTTCAAACAACCTACACACCCATTGAAGGACAAACAGATAAACAAAATGTGGTCTGCACACATAATGGTGATGTTATTAATACTTTGTTTTCGGTTACTCAGCCTGAAAAAGGAAGGGCATTCTGACACATGCTACAACGTAGATGAACCTTAAAGAGTTCTGCTGAGTGAAATAAGCCAGGCACAAGCAAGGACAAATACTGTCTGAGTTCACATTTAGGCAGTACTCTGAGTCATCAAAAGCAGAGAGGCAGAAATTAGAATACTGGTTACTAGGGGATCAGAGGATGGGGAGTGAGGAGTGGGGAGTTAGTGTTTAATGGAGTTTCAGTTTAGGAAGATGAAAAAAATCCTGGACAGCAATGCTAATGGACCTAATACCAGTGAACTGTGCACCTAAAAAAAATGGTTAAAATTGTAAATTTTATGTTATGCATACATTGCTACAATAGAAACAAAAAGCAAAGAAAGGAGAAACTAAAAGAGCCAGCTAAAAGCTGCTCAGGCACTACTCTTACAGATAAAAGCCAATGTCAGATGGAGGAGCAGCGGATGAGGGTCCCTGGGATGAAGAATGAACAGAAGTGGTACATGGATCCTGAGCCTTACCCTTTGCAAAGCAGTGCTTTCTGCTACTTGCGGGCAGCTCCAAGACCCATTTTTCAAGAACAATCAGTGTCTAGCCCGTTTATTACTTGCCAATTATGTAAGTCCTGTAATCTCTTGGCCACATTTCCTTATGATTAAATAAAAATAATAATAATATATATTACCATAATATAAAACCTAATATATTAGCTATTAGACTCAGTTGAAATAATGAATGTGAGATTGCTTTTTAAAACTGATTGCATAATATTCTATAGAATAAAAATATTTATTAACATTGTTTGAGAAATGGTGACTTATGGTGTTCAGTTTTAAATATATCCATTCATTTATTTAGCAAATATTTATTGAGCATCCAGAGCCACCAGGCACTGTTCTGGACACCAGACATTTTTTAGAGGGGAGAGATGAGATAGGAATGTTAACTAGGAAATAATCTCATTTTAAAAAATCATATAAACTTTAAAATAAATCAAATTTAAATGGGAACTATCCACTACAGTTTTATTAAAAATTGCTCTTAGTAACTGATTATACCAGTTACCACATAATTCCGCTGTAATAACCTCAGAGGCTCCTGCTGTGCTTTTGGCTTAGGGAGCCAAAGTTCTAGTCCATGAAGTGTTTCCCCCTCACACTAAAGATGGAGGCAGCAACTGTCCCTCCAAAGCCCTAAATCAGAAAGGAAGCAGACAAGATACAACACACCCCATCTTTCCCAGGAGCCAACAGAACGCCTGTCGTTGTCACTTTGTGACCAAGAAGTCTGCTATGTTTCCAGCCAGGTTATTTTATATTTGAAAAGAACTCATTAAGATAAGTGGCAATTAGCATCTATACTGCAGTGAAAGTGCTTTTGACATTAAGGGAGAAAATATGAAACATGGGCTCTTTTTGATAGATTGAAATGCTTCTGCAGGGGGCCATCCAAGATATTTGCTAGGCTTTGTTTTGAAGGTTACGGAAACATTACCAGATTGAAATTTAGCATAAATCAGCCTGAAAGTAGTAGACAATACTGCTGTAATTATAAAGTAGCCATTAGAAACACAAACACCGGACTTGTCTGCTAAGCAGTGTACATGCATGGTCACACACACACACACACACACACACACACTACACACATACACACATGCAAGCATGCATGCACACTAGACCCTCTCAAGTAACTGTGAGCTTTTGATGATGATAAGTTTTCATTTGTATCTATTAGAAAGGACAAGAGTTTATTTGATTACTTTGCACTTTTGCTTTAATAAAAATGAAGGCAAAGCTTGCAACATGTAACAGGAGACCCGCATGTTCATCTGCATAGAATGTGCATGTCATTGAAGCCCATGCCATCTACAGAAGCACTTATATGTAACATGTCATACATTTGCTTGACATGTTATTCATTTGCTCATTCCCAGTAATAAGCACTTACCAACTGCAAGGAATAAAGATGCACCCCGGTTGCCTCAGTCAATAGGAGCTTGTTGTAAGTTCCCAGAGGAGAATGAAAGGGACAGGAAGCTGCCGCACCAGCCTGGCCAGGCAGGTCTCATTGAAAACCCGATCACAGTCCTGGATACAAAAGCTGCTTTGGGGCCATGGCAGGAACTCCGAGCGTGGCGCTGAGAAGTGAGCGTTTGTGGTGAGGGGTGTCTGCCCCTGCCCCCTGCTTCCCTCTGACCTCCTTCTCTCCGCACTGCTGGCCAGGGCTGCTGCTGCCAGCTTCTGCCCTGTTCTGCCTCTCTCTGGTCATGTGTCACTGTACAGTGTTTGAAGTCATATTTGCTTAGGAGAGCTGCTAGGGCTGAATTGAGTCTCCCCAAATACATGTGTTTGAGGCCTGGTCTCCAATATCTTAGAATGTCACTCTGTTTGGAAGAAGGTCTTTAAAGGGATGATTAAGTTAAAATGAGGCCGTCAGGGTGAGGTCCTAATCCAGTGTGACTGTGACTTTATGAAGGAAAAGGCCATGTGGGGACACAGGGAGAAGGTGGCCATCTGCAAGCCAAGGAGAGAAGCCTCAGGAGAAACCCAGCAGCTGGCACTTTGATCTTGGACTTCTTGCCTCCAGAACTGGGAGAAAACCAATTTCCAGCCTATGGTACTGTTACAGCAGCCCTAGCACACTGACAAATGTTGGAGGCTGTTTTTGGAACAAAGAGTGGGTATTCAGACAAAACTAGCTGGACAGACCTCATGCAACGGGCTGCCTCACCTGTCATTCCCCAGGCAGAGCTGCCTTCGGATCCATGGGAACCCCCAGGCATTCAGCTGCTGAGGGATTCTATAGGAGTCTACGCCTGCGTGTCCTCCAGGGAGGACTTAGGGGCGTGACAGCTGCTCTCAGAAGGCCCAGAGTGAGGCAGGTTAGCTGGCTGGTCATTTTGCTCATATAGACATGCCTTTGCTGAAGGTGAATTTTGAATAGTGTTTAAAATGCAATGTGCAAGTCAACATATGTACATTTATCCTCTCTCCATTTGAAAAGATATGTGATATGCCCAAACCAGTTTGGCTCAGTGGATAGAGCATCGGCCTGCAGACTGAAAGGTCCCAGGTTCGATTCCAGTCAAGGGCATATACCTTGGTTGCTGGCACATCCCCAGTAGGGGGTGTGCAAGAGGCAGCTGCTGGATGATTCTTATCGATGTTTCTAACTCTCTATCACTCCACTCTCTCTTCCTCTCTGTAAAATATCAATAAAATATATATTTAAAAAAAAGAAAAAGAAAAGATGTGTGATACATGAAAGGCAGGATTCTTTGGAAAAGACAATAATGCTGGGAAAAATAGAAGACAATGAGAAAAGAGGAAGACTAGATATGAGATGATTGACAACATGAAAGAAGCCATAGGCATGACTCTACAGGAGCTGAGCAGGGCAGGTGAGAACAAGACATTGCAGATATCACTCATTCATAGGGTCCCCAGGATCAGAGCCGACTCAACGGCATGTAACAACAACGGTTATCGAAAATGAGATTACAAAAAATAGAGTAGCTTTTACTAGATAGTTTCACACGTAAATCATCAAACGTAGGAAGACATCAATCTAATAAATCACGACTGCTTTGATTAGCTGGGTATACCCACTTATGAAAATGGAATGAATTCTACAAAATAATCACCATCATTCATTTCATTGCTTCTACTTTAAAATCACTGAAATAATATACTCAGTCTACCACATTCTGAATCTTACATCAAAATATATTGTTCTACTTAAAAAATTACCAACACTAGAATGACCAGAACTTTCTAGCACCTTCTCTAGAGCCTTGCTGTCAAAGCATGGTGTGGGACCTGGGTGCTGGTTGTAAGTGCACTCCCTCCCTGAGAGTCTCCCTGTGACAGGACACTAAGAGGAATTCTGTGTACGAGAAAGTCCTCATAACGTGGCTAGTCAGAACCTCCTCTCAAATGTCATGTCCGGTTTATTGCAGAAGTTAGAAATCAACCTATGATATGAAGTTGTTCGTCATATTTGACCTTACAAATGTGATTTTTATTGTATTTAATTTTAGCATCATAATAAGGTACTAGGGTCATTGGACTATTTCAATTTTAGAGTTTTTCCTTATTTATCAAGTCTGAATTATTTGGGGAACCAGGTGTTTAACATAATTAATATACACTGAGTAGCAAAATTATTATCTCTGAATGCATAATAATCTGGCCACTCAATGTATACCCTATATAATAAAAGGCTAATATGCAAATTGTCCCTTTGACCAGGAGTTCGACCAGCAGGCAGGCCGGCTAACCACCCATGTCTCCTCCCTCTGGCCAGACTAGCTATACTCCACCCATGCACAAATTCATGCACCAGGCCTCTATATATGTATAATATTATATAATTATGCATATTAGAGGCCCAGTGCATAATATATGTATAACATAATTATGTATATTAGAGGCCCAGTGCATAATAGCCTGGCCACACATATATACTGAATGGCCAGGTTATTATGCATTCAGAGGTCATAATAATCTGGCCACTCAGTGCATAATTAATAACAAAATTCAGACTCACTTTTTAAAATGTTGGAGAATGGATTTTTCAAGACATAAGTTACTTTTTAAAAAAATCCTCACAGTATATATTATCTTTATTTTTTGCAATAATTATAATGTATCCTTATTATTCTGCAGCTTTATTTTATTTACATCATATGATGTGGGAACCTTTTCTGTCAAAATATGTAGACTGACTTTAAGCACTGCATCCATAGTATAGATGTAACACCATTTGTGTAATCATTCCCTCAGATTGCTCTTATGTGCTCTTTTTTGGGAACTCTTTTCTTTGGTTATTTATTATCCAGGGATTGTAGTTTATGAGATGGTGTTATTCCCTTTAAAACTGTCAAATTTTTCAACTTGCCTTTTAGAGGTTTCAAACAATTTTCTGCCTTCCCTGTCCCCAGCTAAACCCTCTGAATGTCTCTATTCTCTCCTACTGAGCCTTTCTCAGCTAGCCAAGGTCATCTGAACTAATGGCGCAGAGTTGGGCTTGCTCAGTGCTGTATCCCCTCTCTCTGCCCTTACCTGCCTGCCCTTGGCCTCCATCAGACCCAGTGAAATGCACAGCCACATCTAGTCATTCCTTTTAAACTTCATCCCATAGCATCCTGCTCAGCCTGAGACATTCACCATGAACGTGGTGTTTTATAATATGTTATGATTCACTGCTGCCTTTGTGGGTGCCTTGTCAGTGTTCCTTACAGATTAGGAAGGTGCTCCTCATCACCTCACCAGCATGGAGGCCATTCTCTCCAGCCGAAGCACATCCCCAGGGGTGCCTCAGACAGAGCTTGGAGCCTTTAGAAATGCAGAATCTCAGGCCTGCCCAGACCTTCTGCCCAGAATCTGCATTTTGGTCAGTGTTACCCAATCATTTCCCTTCGCTTCACTAATAAAGGGCCTTAATATTTCTTCACAATGCTGTGGATTTTGCACCCCCAGGGAAGAATCTGGGGTGGAGCTGTCAGGAAGCAGGGGTTCTAGAGAAAGTAAGTTCTGGGCCAGTGGCTTCCAGAAGGTGGCAGGTCCCCAGGGGGAGGGGCACCATGCATTCTAAGGCAATCAATGTCAAGTCCTCATTTGCTCCAGTATCTATTTGCCCTCTGCCCTTTCTTTCCACCTCCCTTTCACAGTTTCTCTTCCTTTTTTTACAAATAAAGGCCAACCTCAGACTCACCCTGATCCTCACTGCATATTTGTATGAACAGGTTTTTTTTAATAGTTGTATCTATAAAAGTCCAACATAGAAATATTGGTACTGACCTGTCTTATTCTGGCAAAAAATAAATAATACTTTTGCATGGACACATAAACTAATTTTGAACCCCCCACATCCATCTCATCAGGGGATGCATTTTCAATAAAATTATATTTCACGTTTTATAATGGCAGATCAAAATGTGTATCCTTAAATTATCATACCTATGATGATAATCCAAAAGAAAAGAAAAAGCTAAATTGTATCTGCAAAGGAAATAAGGGTATCTGCATATGTGTGGATGAATTATGTGTTGTTTTAATGAAGTAGCAAGTCACTGCCTTTGATCTCCTATCTGGGATTATTTTAAAGGGAGAAATCCATGGAGGTTCCTTCAACAACCGAGATTGCTTCATAGTCTAAATTTTATTGGGTCAGGCCCGGAACCTTTTATTAAGACTGCAAAGGAAAACAAAACTTCTGAAGAGTTCCATTAGACATGACCTTTGAACCAGTTTCTCAGAAGTGAGAAAGGAAACACTGAGTGTCATTTCCCTTAAACACCAGTTCAGGCAAAGGGGGTCAGTGCTGCGCTTCAGACTTTGATTTCCATTTAAGGCTTTCGGTCTTCAGAAAAGAAGGATAATGGGCTAGGTTGAAAGCTGGAAAAATTAAACTTGGCCTTGAGTTTCCTGGGAAATCAGCATCCATTTATCTAGCAAATTTCAGAAGCAAACTATTCTGGCCACAAAAACCAATAGTGTCTTTCAATTAATACACAGCAAATAAGGATGTCTGCAGCCCCATTTAGACAATGGGCCAACTATGCTCTTTCCCATCCTGTCCCCCTCTCCATGGTCAATGGCACACTGTGCAGCAATGGCAGGCTGCCCTTGGGCTGGGAAGCCTTAGGCGTTTCATCTTTTCCAGAAAGCCAGGATTCTCCCCTGCCAGTAACCTGACGTGCCCCCAACCCTGGTAGGAGTGACACCACTTCGTTTTTTCACCATGATGAGAAAAAGAGAAAGGAAGTATTCTCAACTGCTCCCTAGTTGTTATGCAAGCGAAAAGCATGCTTTCTTTCAAAGATCATTGCAATTGACTAGAAAGGCTCTGGTTAAGTTTCAAGGAGGGGAAAATAGCTTGCAATTCCTTTCTGCTACATGCCCTTTCATGTTTTTCCTGCTCTCTTTCAACTGGTAACACGTGGAGAGCATGCAGGCTGTGACTTAGAGAATGTTCTACGCATGAAGGAAGCATGTTGCATGTCGGTGCTACAAGGCAGGTGTTCAGGCTGACAGGACAGCATCACCTGTGGAATGGCTTAGGCATTATTCTTTAGTTGTATTGGATCATTTTGGCACTTGGCATAGGAACATAGGAAAAGGCTTCACTGGGCTTGTCCGAAGACCCTTCTGCCTGCCCTCTTTTCCCGCAAGCAGGTTTAGCCCCTCCAGGCATTGGAGTCAACACAGACTGCAGTCAGAAAACTCGAAGACCATGTCAGTCCTGTTCCAAGAACCCAACATGAGGCTCAGGCTGGTCCCCCCTGTCACCTAGAACCTGGCCTTTGCTCCATTGCCAGTTTCCATACCTCTAGTGACCTGATGAGGAATGGTTCCCTGGGCCTCATCTTTAAAACACAGCACCTTAGCTCAGCACCCCTATGGCACGGTGCTTAATGTGCTGGTGGTTCCCATCCTTTCCAAAAGGCTAGAATCCTGTCCTTGGTGAGGACCTTGTTCCCTGCTGCCATGGGCTTACCTGCTTTATGCCCCACCTGCCCAGCTATAATCCCCAGTGCCAGGCTCTTCCCCTGAGTGCTGTATTTGCATCTATTGGGTAATTATTCCAGATATCTCAAAAGCATTGTATCTCATCTTGTAAGACTCTAACTCAGTTCTGCTTCCTTGAGCCAGTGCCCTGTGTGGCCTTTTACTTGTTAAACTAAAAATTTTGACAATCTTCAACTCCTCCTCCTCTTCACAAATCACAAGGCTTTCCCTGACTTTATCTCCGAAATTCAGCATCCATCTAGACTTACCCCCACCTCTGCTTTTCCCTTCATGCAAACCCGATGACCTCTCACCTGATCCCACTGCCCCCAACTCTCTCCGTTCTAGGAATCCTCATCCTAGCAACCAAAAACACCATCTTCAGAACGAACCTGATTATGCCATTCCCCTTCTTTGTAGCTTCTACTCATGCTCTGTTGCCTACAGCATAAAATAGAAACCCACACTCTGAAATAAAAGTGCACAAATTTGCCCCACCTTGCGTCTCTAACTCCATCCCACCATACTCCTCCATGTGACCCAGCTGCCGCTGAAGGAGCCGCCCTGCCCTTACAGGCATCTGTGCTTTTCACATGCTCTCCTCTCAATGGAAAGGCCTTTTCTCCTTGACACTTCTGCAATATTCAAATCACTCTTCCAATTTCCAGAAAGATCTCTTTTGCTTCTCTGGTGCTCCCCCTGGAGGGTCTGCAGAAATCTGCAGGTCTGTCTAAAGAAGGGAAGGCGAGGGAGAAGGGGGAAGGAATAACGAAACAGAACCCAACTACTATGAGAAATCTTAAAGTGAAACAGTTGAGTCAGAGAGGTGGAACTCGGCAAATGCACAGATACGCGCGCGCGCGCACACACACACACACAGTTTGATTCTGGAGACTAGAGACCAAAATGCTTAAGGTGTATCTTTTAGAAAAAAAATAAAGTCAGGAAAATATTAATAAAATTGTCAGCATATTGCAAATTAAGTAAGAACCATTAAAAGGCATCATATTTTTTACCACGATTGAGTAATGACAAGATCATGTCATTTAGGTTTTGAATGCTGGAACAGTGCTCAGGCCATTAATTCTAGCAAAATATTTAAACATTAGGGGCTATTCACTGACATGATATATATTTATTACTCCCCAAAAAAAAATCTTGAAAAAGTTTACAGTGTTGTTGTATAGAAGATAACACACTGGTTGATTACCAGTTAGATATTTCAAGAGTTTGTTTTATAATTCTTGAAATAACCACTGTCTCCTATGGGAATATATTTATCGCCTCTGTCTAGTCCCTTTACCCCTGGTGCAGGCGATTGCATAGCCTCTTTATACTTCACTTTTATTAATCTTTCATTTGAAGACATTCATAGTTTTAACAATAGAATACTGTAGAGAAAGGCTGGCGCTCTTCTCTGAATTAACCATGCTATCCCTAGACATAGGAAGTTTGAAAAGATGCCGAGACCTTTGTGGCACAGTTATTTCTAGGAGAGAAGAAAAATTGAGTGATGACTTTAAAGTCTTGGTCCCTAAAGAGGATTTTCTTGGTTGTCTGGCATCTTTTAAAGTCATCCTGAAGGTGAGGAGTAAAGTAAACATGAAGTGTGATGTAGTTAGATGAGACATGACGGTGCCAGCCATGAGCCCTGTTAGTTCCTCTCGGTGGGTTGTCAGCACATGTGGTTTCCTTCCCGGTGGGGAGAGTTCAGATATGTGGGTCGGATTCAGTTCACATCTTCTCAGGATGGTGTCCCTTGGAGGGAAAGGCTGTGCAAAGTGGCTTTCCTGGTCACCTGCTTCTTGGGGTGAGAGTGATGACACTCAGGTTGTCTCTGTAGATCATGTGGCTCATGGACTTCCCAGATGCCTGGAATTTAAGAGAGTGTGTGGGGAAGAAGATCAGAAATATATCACTAAAGTGGTATCTTATGTCAGTGACATAAATTAACTGTGCCGTGTACAGTTTTTGACAAATGATCACCTCTGCTCCCAGAACTAAAGACCATGTTACTTTTTGCTTTTTAAACTCTAAGTTTACATGACTTTCTTTTTAAAAAAAAATGTCCTGTAGCCTTCTCTAGAGTTCATGTGTCTCCATACATAGAATATGTCCACATATAAGCTTTTTAAAAGTTAAGTCTTTTAAAAAACAACAACAACATACATGGCCTTTGTTAACTCCCAAAGCAGAATAAGCGTACTTTGATAGAAATTTATTTTGACTTTGAATATAAGTTTCTTTTATGCTATACACATCATAAGTCTGTTAATAATAAAATTCTTTTTTATCATGTAACTGTCAAAATAAAAGAGCTGTATGTATTGTGCATGAATTCAAGAGGCCGCTGAAAATACATATAATTGAGCAATTTCATAAAATATTGAAACATGAATTATTACAGTGTAACTTTGCTGAATATATCTATAATAATAAAAGCGTAATATGCTAATTAAACCAGATGGCCAAACAGCAGAACAACCATCCAGATGACCTTCCAGACGACCTTCTGGACAAAGCCAGGGCTGACAAAAAGTGTGATGTGTGTGAGGAGCAAAAGGAACCTAGCATGGGAGATGCTGATGCATGGAGGGGAGGGCAGCCCAGGTCACCACCAGGGGGCGAAGTGTGCCATCCTTTCCATTGTTCTGAAGGGCATGGAGGTGGGAGATGGCATGATTAGAATTCTTCATTGTGTCTTCAATCAAGGCCACAGAGAGTGGGAAAACATAAGACTGGATCTAGGAAGCTGACCTCTGATTTAGAATCAGACAGGGGAGGATAGTGTTGTGAGCCAGCCTTCCATGTTCAAAGGACCACATTTTGACTCGGTGCTTGTTCAGTGTGTGTGTGTGTGTGTGGGGGGGGGGGGGGGGGGCGATGGTGGTGGTTCTTTCTTCTTCAAGGTTTTTGCAACAAGACAGTCTATTCCCTCATACATTTCCCATCTTCCTTTTTCAACTGTGATACTTTCTATTTCTTACAAACTTCTCAGAATTCCAACTTTGTGCTTGTATTACAGCATTATCAAAATGTCTCCTGTTGATAAGCCCATAATATAGGATGAATTTTACAGTGAAGACAGAACTTTCTTAAATGGCAACATGGGTAGGGGGCATGATGGAGAAGGGTGTCATGTCAGCAGTAAGTCAGAGCTATTTGTTCCTGGCGTGATGGCTGCGGTTTGAACCTTTAAACCTGTATCCATTTACCACCATCACCTGGCAAATGCAGTGGGTGTTCCGTGGATTGTAGTATTTATTTGACATAATAATCTTTCTTATCATACACAACTCCTGCAAGTGACAAGCAGGGAAAAGTAAATACCTTTTCTGTGTTTTAATGTAGAAAAATCACTGTTTTGTGAAATATTATTCATTATTATGTCATTTTTTCTGATAGCTTAAACGGTTTTAATTCTCTTTTGCTGGTGGATCCATTTCCATTTTAGTTTTATGTTACATGTATTAAAAAGGTGATAAAACTGATTTTTAGAGTGCATTGCTAAGTTCTCGGTTTATTTGAGAAAAAAGGGATAGTGTGCGTGATTTTCAACATAGAAGACATAATTTGTTACTTAAAATTATGAAGACAACTATATTAAGCTGAAAAATAGGTTGCATAAAAATATGTTAAATTGTATTTCTTTAATCTTAAGAATTGGTGTCACTTTTTAGAAGTTTGTAAGATTATTGAGTATTCCTTTAGCTTTGTTTTATGATATTTGTTTTCAATTTTTAGACTGATTAAATATTTATTATTCTGTACTTTTTTTTCACAGATGTTTTTTATAAAGCCATGATTTAGTTGCTGGTTTTTATGAGGGAACCAATATCCTATATAATAAAAGCTTAATATGCTAAGTGCCTGGTTGTCTGGTCAGCCATTCAACCAGTCGACCAGTCACTGGGATGTGCACTGACGACCAGAGGACAGATGCTCCGACTGGTAGGTTAGCTTGCTACTGGGGTCTGGCCAATCAGGACTGAGTGAGATGGGCCAGACATGCCTTGTAGCTTTCCCTCAGTCTCTTCTCTGCTTATCAACCTCCTGCGTCCCTCCCCAGTCCCAGACTGGTGAGGGTCCCTTAGTCTGGCCTGCACCCTCTTGCAATCCTGGAATCCTCAGGGGAAGTCGGAGAACTGGTGTTGGCCCGATCTTGAAGGCCAGGCCAAGGGACCCCACTGGTGCACAAATTCGTGCACTGAGCCTCTAGTCAAGATAAATAAAAACCTAATGCAAAAAAGTAAAATAAAAACTGAAGTAACATTACTTGAGTAAAAGTGATTCCCACAGAACTAAAACATGTCAACTGTCAGTTGAATTTATAAACTCTAAAACAAAAAACATTTCACAAATGTTGTATTTGAACATCCATGTATTTCCTTTGGGTACATGATTCTCTTGTAAGTGGACTGCGGCAGGAATGCCTATGACCAGTGAGCTTAGTTGCAAGCTCCAGATTGGATGGTATTGTACAAAGCGCTCAGCATCATTTCTGTGTCACTGTGATTAGTGTTCCTAAATACCAGGACGGTGCCTGTACATGTGCAGCTTCTGTTTGGGAGGCTGCAGGCCCAGCAGCTTCATGGAAATAGGAAATGAATTCTCCATTTTAATATAGAATACATTAAAATATTCCCATAAAAGAAAATCCAAATATGAGAAATTGAATATAACTTTGGACTTATTCTGTGCTTTGTCATGCAAAAATAATTTTGTACATAACTTGACAGGATTACTTTAAATAGTATATCCGTGGTATATACATTTTAACTTACAAATAGTTATGTTGTGTATTCTTCACGCTATCTATCTTATACAAAGTCATGGTGTATTTAACATTCTTCATTCAACAAATACTAATTGGCATCAACCAGGCCGTGGCACTGGTCCAGGTATTGGAAAACAGACACTGGTCCTATTCTGCGGGAATTTACATAAAGAGAAGCAAGTGGCTAAAGAAACAGGCTGTGATCCCCAGTCCCATGGGCTGCTGAGGACTGAGGATGCACCATCGGATTTCACATCACTAGGTTTGGGGAGTGGGGAGTGCGGAGTGGGGAGTGGGGTGCTACAACCCTGATTTGCAGGATTCACCAGAATATGAGTGAGGAAATGTAGACAGTAGTGTGGATAAAAATCAGTGCAGTCAAGGGCGTGATCTACCTTGGTTCTACCTCAGCTCATCTGGGGCCTGGCTGGCATACCTTGGACCAGTCACTAATCTCTGTGACTCATTTCAGTTAAATATGAAATGACGACAATAACACCCCTTACGTTATACTTGCCATCCTAAGATTCCTGTATGGAGTAATTAAAAGGTGTTTGCTGGAGCTTTCAGTCAGCTCCAGGAGAGTGTGATAAGGACTCAGGGGCTGGACTCCACAGGCGCTATCAGGGCCTTGTAATTTTCCACAGAGAGAATGAGTCAAAAATAGATTCTAGTGGTGTTTTGATTTGGAGATAAAGGAATTCTGGAGGGGTAAAACACCAAAGCAAAAAATTATTTAAAAAATAGAGTATGTGAAAAAAGCCAGCTGTCTAATGTGGTGTGGGAGGCTTTGAGGGTGGATAAGAGTGTAAGTGTGCATGTGCATGAGTAATATGTGTGTGTGTGTGTGTGTGTGTGTGTGTTTGTGATAGGGTAGGAGGGCATGAGAGGAAGGGGATGTTAAACTTGGACCCCATGGACTACCTCATGAAGAGCAGCACAGCCTTTGCTTCTGAAAGTCAAGGACAGCTCCCCAGGTGTTATGAACAAGGATTGACAGAATCAGAACTGAGTTGTAGGAAAATTAAAGTGATTATAAGGTGTAGGATGGAGTGAAGGGATGGATCCATGAGCTGTCACCAAAGATGACTTTGGGGATTTAAACCTTAGAAAACAATGTTATAAATAGAAGCAATGAAGGCAGAAGGAGGTATTAAGTTTGAGGGGAAGCTAAGGATTCACTTTAGATGTGTCAAATGTGATGCAGCAGTTCAGTCAGTCAGCAAAGATGTTTTGAACACCTACTAGGCTCCAGGCCTGGCCCAGCACTGGGTTTGTCATGAACAAGGTACTGAAGGCTTCAGACTCCATGGAAGCCTGGGGGTTAGCTGGGTTATTCTGTCTAGCCACCGCCTAACACAAGACATCACCCATTGAAGGGCTCAAATATTTGTTAATGAATGAAGACAGACACAGTCCAGCCAATGTGGCTCAGTGGTTGAGCATGAACCCATGAACCAGGAGGTCGTGGTTCAATTTCTGGTCTGGGCACCTGCCGAGGCTGTGGGCTCAATCCTCAATAGGGTGTGTATGGGAGGCAGACAATTAATGATTCTCTCTCATCATTGATGTCTGTCTCTCTCTCTCTCTCTCTCACTCTCTCTCTCTCTCTCTCTCTGAAACCAGTAAATCAGTAAATACATTTTTAAAAGACACATATAAGCATACTATGGCACATCCAAATGAAAAGATCTGAGCAATTAAAAATACTTCCCAGGTTTACATCAATATTAATTCCTTCATATTACTTTTGCCTCAAATGAAGCTAAATTTACTTTTCAAAATAAGAACAAAACCAAAACATATTTTTAAAAAATTAACATAGGCTTCACATTGCATGTAGTCTATCACTGATTTAGAGTTTGTGATTCATGGAGCCTGGAACCTACATTTTCTAAATCAGTGTTGGTTGTCCCACAGTCTATTTTGTAAATAAAGTTTTATTGTAACACAGTCATGCTCATTGTTTATGCACTACTTTTGCACTACAGCAGAGGAGCTGGGTAAGTGTGAGACACTGTCCCACAAAGCCTGGCTGGCACTGCCCAGAAAAAGTTTGCTGACTCCTGCTTCTAAACCAATCTGTGAAAAGTTACATCCGTAATACTCTCAACAACAAAAAATATATTTTAAAAAAGAGTAGATTTATAAATGCAATAGATCGACAGCTTCCTTAGAAAAAAATGTAATCCAAGCAGAGAGTAATGTGGCTTAGGCATACAATTTAAAAAAACTAATTATACAACATTTCTGCATCTAGGAATTAAAGCAAAGCTTTTAATAGGCGACACTATGAATACAATTTAATGAATGTACTTAGTAATAAATCTCCCTTATTCTGAAAATTATTTTTATAATTCACACTCTTTATGTAGTTAAACCAAACGACTGATGCTTTCTTATGGAACCATAATTTTTTCCTTTAGAAAACTCTTAGTGAGCACCAGTTAAAATGAGCATAAACTGATCTCATTAGACAATGAGGTAATAGAATACAAATTATTATTAATGAGAACGTATTAAAAAAAATACAGGCCATGCTCAACCATGGGCACTTCTCTCAACCTCTTGGCCTATTTATTGTTTCACAGCAAGTCCACACAAAAGCCATCTCACATGAGCCGCCTCATGCTGGGGATAAGGAGGCTTCCCTCCCACCAGCTTGCCTCCAGCTGTTGGACCCTTTGCTTTGTGCCCTGAGCCCATGAACACTTGGGAACACACACACACACACACACACCACTTTGTGGTTTGCATGTTATCTGAAGGGCATACACCTCTGATCTATACTCTCTTCATTATTGCTTCAAAAACAGAGAAAGAAGGAAAGGATCACTTAGTATGGAAAGAATTACGATTGCTAGAAAGACTAATTTGACCCTGAGGACTGATACAGGACTCCGGAGGCAATTCATAGATAAAGCTTAGACATCAAACTCGACACAAAGCAATTCACCTACTAGCACTCGGCCTCCCACAGGGGCCACTGTAAAGGACAGCAGTCACGCCTGTGGGCACATCCCCTGGACACTGTTGGAGCCTACACTCAGGCCTCCAGCCTTCTCCCAGAGCAGCACACAGAGGGGAACAGAGGCCAGTGAAGGCAAAATATGAGAGCTAACACTAAGGACAGACTACTGGATTTTATGAATTTAAGATCAAACTTGGTTCTCTGTGCCTTTAGCCGGGCACAATGCAAGCCAAACCTTTGAGGCATGTTGGCATTTTGATCAGCAACATGGTCAAAGATCAAAGCTTCCAACAGTCCTGTGCGTTCGTGGATATGAAAGCAACCCGCACATTTTAAAGATAGCTGTGCCTTGCGTAACAGGCCCAAGGTGAACCTGTGTGTTCTGGAAAGAGAGCAGATCAAGAAAACTAAATTCTGTTTCCAAGGCAACCAAATGACAAATAGCTGGATTCTTAATCCAATGGATGGTGAGATAACTCGGGCACATTTCAATTAGAAAATGGCTATAGGAAAACAGACATTCCTGGACCCATCCGATGCTGGCCCGAGGAGCCTATTTTTCTAATAATCTTTCGAAAAGATTTCCTAACAACATTGATGGAAGCAGCATTTAGCTTCTTATTTAGTGGGGAAAACAAAGGCAGAAAAACATATAAGTAATGACCATAGGAAAGCCAATTCACACCATAGGAATTGGTGGGTAAGCCAAACAGATACTCACTGAAGTTAAGAAAAGAGGCACATGAAAAGACAACCTTAAAGAGCTGATTGGTATGTGACCCTATTGTTTTATCCTCTAATAAAACAATTCACTGATGAAACTCTCTTCAACTCGTGTTGAGAGTGAGCATTTGTTATCCATTAAAGATTGTTGTACTGTTATTTTTTTTTAATATGTTGATTTTTTTTTTATATAGAGAGGAAGAGAGAGGGAAAGAGAGTTAGAAACATCAATGAGAGAGAAACATCAATCAGCTGACTCCTGCACAGCCCCTATTGGGGATGTGCCTGTAACCAAGGTACATGCCCTTAACCAGAATCTAACCTGGGACCTTTCAATCCACAGGCTGACACTATCCACTGAGCCAAACCGGTTTTGGCTGTACTGTTATTAAGGCAAGCAGTTTCGATGACAGGATGCAATGATAGTGGCATGGCCCCATGTATAAAATGCACTGACGTGCAAAAAGTAAAAAAAAAAAAAAAAAAAGGTGGGGGGGGCCTGTATGGCTGTGCTCTCCACCATTGTCCTCAGCACTAACTGCCCAGCGTGAGGTGCTGTTTGTTATTTTAACATTCAGATGACTGTGTTTTCACTTTGTCTTGATTATCACTGTGAATTTTGAAGTGAAAATAACTAAAAATGGGGTCCCTTGGAAATTTGTTAGAAGAGGGTGTGTGGCATAAGTTTCTGCTTCCTGGGATAAAACCCAAATGCATGCTTACTTGGGCATTTTGTTACATAGTCAGTCTCCACTCCTCCCTCTCAAATCTCTGGGATGGCTCTTCTCAAACCTATTGATAGGCCCCCTTCCCTTACATGCTTAAAAATTATAGAAAATCTCAAAGAGCTTTTATCACTGTGATATATCTTTTAGTATTTACCATCTCAGATATTGAAATTGATAAGTGCTTAATATTTAATATAGTTGTTAAATATTCATTACTAATAAGTGTATTAAACTAACAATCGATTGAATTTATTTTAGTAATCATAATAAACCCACTATATATTGGTATAAATATTTTATTTAAAAGTAACTATGTTTTTCCAAGTGTGACATTCTTTTATAATTTTGAATATCTCATGTGTATGGCTTCAGAAATGGCAGCTATATTCTTATATCTGCTGCTTTGTCAGTCTGTTCAGCCTGTCATATATTTTGTTTGAAGTACATGAAGAAGATATGGCCTCATGCAAATACAGACTTGGAAAAGTGATGAGTATTTTCATAGCTTTTAGATAATTGTGAATATTCTTTGATACTGTACCCAAACTCTACAAGTTGTAGTTTCTTGAAGTGTAGTTGAAATAAAGAATTTTTAAATACAGCAATGAACTTTTTATCCTGTGTCACTTAAAATTCATTGCTCGGTCTTGAATGGACCTCAAATGCTTTGAATGGATCTTTAATTTACAAATGGGGTCAGCATACATTGCTCTGACTTATGCAAATATTCTAAATGTTGATATATTTTATTGTACGGTTTATGTTCGTAGTCACTTTTTAAGGCCGTATATGTTAGTGTTCCCAACACTCTCAGCAGAGTCTTTAAATGCTAGAAAATTTTTAAATTAAAAGTGGCAGACTCAAGATTTCTCATATTCTAATGCTTTTATGGAAGTTCGAACTTTGTCGTTGGCAATAAGTACTATCAGTTATTACCTTAAGGGGAGAAGCTTACTCTGTTCCTTGTTGTCCATGAGAAAAGGCCTGCAGATACTCAAGACCAAGTAACCACAGTTTGTCTTTCAGTCTTTTCCTTCAAGTAAAATTCGTGTCCCCTGAAAAAGGCAGCTGGTTCACTTCACAACTCAACACACAGCCACTGCTTTTCCAGGAGAGGGCCATGTTGTCACCCAGGATATTAACAAGATATGCAATCAAGGGTCAAGATTTAGTAAAAATTAATCATTTCTACAACTGCATCAAGAACATTCTTAATTGGAAATAGTGTGTGTGTGTGTGTGTGTGTGTGTGTGTGTGTGTGAGAGAGAGAGAGAGAGAGAGAGAGAGAGAGAGAGAGAGAGAGAGAGAGAGAGAGAGAGGGGAGACATTGAGGAGTTTAAATTTGGTGTCATTGTCACAATTCTGCTCTGGCACTGCAGTTTCACCACCATTGCTTCTGCAGCTTTTGTACAAATCTCAACAAAGCTGAAAGGGCAACTCGCATCATAATTTTATTCTGAAAATAGTCATAATCTTGTAATGTCTGAGAGGAGTCCAGGGTTCCTGGGCCAGATTTTAAGAATTGCTGCTCTAGCGCAGCTGGCATGGCTAAGTGATTGACCTATGAACCAGGAGATCATGGATCGATTCCGATTCAGAGCACATGCCTGGGTTGTGGGCGCAATCTGCAGTAGGAGGAATGCAGGAGGCAGTTGATCAATGATTCTCCCTCATCATTGATGTTTCTCCCTCTCTTTCCCTCTCTCTTCCTCTCTGGAATAATATATGTGTGTGTGTGTGTGTATGTATGTATATATATATATATATATATATATATATATATATATATATATATTTTTTTTTTTTTTTAATTTATTTTTTTCTTTTAAAGAATTGTTTCTCTAGGTCAGCCCTGGTTTGTGATGATTCAATGACTACTTCCAACACCAGGAAAATGTTATCGAGTACCTTACACCTCTGCCCTAAAATATTTTTTTAAACAGCACGTTTCATTGAATAATGTTTACCCATGGTTAATGCTCAAAGAAAGGCGGTTATGTTCTGTGTTCAGTAGTACACATAATGCTTTGAATCAGTGAGTAATGTTTAGGTTGTTGATTGCTTTTTCATTTGGTTGCACACTACTTATTAAGAATAAATACATACTTTGAAATGTTTTCAGAATTTAATTTTCATTATTTATGCACAGCGTGATGCTATGATTTTAATTTCTTTTAGCAGTAGTAATATTATGTTGGCATTATAAAAGAAACAGTAAGAAGTATGCAGCCAAGCATGTTAAATTTGTTTATGTGTCATTTTATTTTAAATAACACATCTGATAAATTATGTAAAAATAATGTCCCCTTTGGGACCTTTTGGTGAATATGGTCTTGTCTAAAGTAAAATGAATTATTTTATTTGGTTGCACACTACTTATTAAGAATAAATACATACTTTGAAGTGTTTTCAGAATTTAATTTAATAATAAACTGTCTTTTTCCATGGAAAGCTTAAGGAATGTCCTAAGTAGAAACTGTGGTATGGTGCCCTGGGATTGTGGGAGGGCCACCTAGGTGACCTTGCCCCAGCCTGAAGGTGTCAGGGGAGGTCCTCCAGAGGCTTGGAGCAGAGTGATCATGAGTTTGGTTTTGGAATCATAGTCACTTTGGTTTGTTCCTCCCTTTATGGGTGACCATGACCTTCGTTTTCAAAACTGTAAAATAGGGTAATGATTGTATGAACCTCTAACTCAAGATAACTCAATGCCGTAAGTCTCTAAAGGGTTTTAGCCAATTGGTCAGTCCCTAGTATATTAGTTTGCTATGGCTAAAAAAGCAATGTGCCACACACTGAGTGGCTTAAACAATAGAAAATTATCACCGGACAGTTCTGGAAACAGCAAGTCTGAGATCAAGGTGTTGGCAGGGTCATACTCCTTAAGGTGCCAAGGGAGGATCTGTTCAGGTCTCTCCTGTAGCTGCTGGTGGCTCCTCAGCTGGAGGAAGCATAGCTGTAATCTTCACATGGTCTTTTCCCTATGTGCTTATCTGTGTCTAATTTCCCCTTTATATAAGGACTCCAGACACTCATATTGGTTAAGGGATTCACCCTGCTCCAGGATGATGTAGTTTTAATTAATTATATTTGCAGTGATTCTATTTCCAACTAAGGGCACATTCTGAAGTACTGTGGGTTAGGACTTCACATAGGAATTTTGGGGAGATAGAATCCATAACCTTTTGTAAACCTTCAGTAAATGTAAGATTTTGTTATTATTGTTTTGTTGCTGTATTGCAATAGAGATAACAATGCCAGTGTATGTTTCTTGGCATCTAGAAGGGTTCAGTAATCTGGATAAGGGCTGCATGTAAATTATTAAAGAGTTCAGAGATGAAACATAAATATGGAAGGCATTTTGGGGAGCCAGAGGAGCTTGGCTGTAGGAACCAAGTTTTCTTGTCTCTCTGGACCCCTTGCTTTTTATTAACACAAATTGTCCTAAAGCAAGGTAGATATACATATCAAAGGCAAGGTTTAGTATACAGAATCCATTGTCAGATTGGAGGAACACCCTATGGCTGTTCAGGTGTTTGGCCAGCAGGAAGCAATAACATGTAGATTGAAATGCACTCAGTTGTCTGGCAGCCAGCAATCATCTCTGCAAATCTTTAGGTGTTGGGAAATTTCCATTTCCAGCAGGCAATCCTCAAGGTTCCATCAACCTTTTGATGAAACTTCTTGCATTTATGACATGCTGGAATTAGTTTCTGGCATAACAAGGATAGGCAGAGAATTCTCTGGTTTCTAGTTTTGACTTGGGTAAATTCATAGGCTGCAATGAACTAAGAAACTCAAAAGAGCAGATTTTTTGGGAGAAGGAAGGATAAGCCAGGATGTGGATTTAAAATATATATATATATACATCTTTATATATCTGGTTGGTATATCAAGTGAAAATGATAAATGCAAACCAGAATACAATGGTGGGATGAAGATACAGTTTTGCTAGTCATTGGAAAGTTAAGTTTTGTGTGTATATTACCTACATATGCTTTCATTCTTTCATTCAGAATTTATCAACTCCCAGTTTTATACTAGACACTAAAGTAATTTTTTTGTAAGTATTCATATATTTAAGAGCTATGTCATTAAAACAAAGATATTTGGAGAAAAATTGAGCAATTTGACAACAGGCACAAGAGAATTCCAGGAATTCTTCTGAAGAGAGAGACTGGTGCCAGGTAGAGGAGGACCAAACTCATTTTCTTTCAGTTAATTTCTTTTCCTAAAGGTAATGGGAGCAATTGAGGACTTTGGGCAGGAAATAGGCACATGCAAGGCTGTCTCTGAGGAAGACTAACCTGGAAATAATTGTGCAATGGGTTGGAAGTGGTGGGCACTGGTGCAGCAGGTGCAGAAGGCATTTAGATTCACCCACAGGAAGTGGATGAAACTGGGGACCGATGACTAGGAGAAAACCCACAGAGGAAGTGATGATGGTAGTTGGAGACTGAAAGTAAACAGTGAGAGAGCAATCGAATTTATTCCAAAATCTAGAGTCTAAGGTAATGAGAAAGTGTGGAATTACTGGGGAAAAAATAAAGGAAGTGCAGAGGGAAATGGATTTGTGGGAAGCGGTGGCATTAGGGTTTGGATGGCTAGCCTTCAGTTGATAGCACATGTAGGGTGGAGGGGTCCCACGTGGAGCCGGGCCTGGACCTCAGTCAGGAGCAGGCACGTACAGCTTCTCTGCACGTGCCCAACTTCTCTTTCCTCAGTAAATTAACTAACTCTAATGCAGGCAAAATGTTCATTCCCTAAAACTCCACTTACATCAGCAGTTTAGTTAAACTTCACCAAACCAGCTGCCTTCACGTGTCTTTTATTAGAATCCCAGTATACCCTGCTTTACTATATTAAGGTAAAGAAACAATTAAGGTTACTCTGTTAAACTCAATAGGGTCTGGGGGAGACTTAGATTTTGATTCATGTCTTTTAATGTAAAAGAGGAAACAGAGCATGAGACTCAACCAGAGCACCAGGGTCACCTTCAGAAGTCATAGAGAAGGACCAAGAATGGCTAATCCCAATGTCCTCCGTGAATCAGAACTGCCTCTAGGACCCTTTTAGAGTTTTTAAAAGCCCTCTCTGAAGTTGCATTCAAAATCATTTGTTCCCCTGACACCATGAAATTTGGGCTGTTTATTCATGAGTTCATTCATGAGTATATGGAGAAGATGCAATTCTCAATAGAGAAGTGACAGCTACTTAAAGAGAGGAGGCGTGGTGGAAGTAGAAATGGAAAAGACAAGCAAATGTTTTTATTACTGAAAGTGAAGGTGAGTGCAGAGTTCACTGCTTTGGGAGCAGCACATCACAAAGACACAGTCACATGTGTGCTTAGTGTAGCTTTTCTTGTGCAATGAGCTTCCTATTAGATACTTCGTAGTTAGTTCTCAATCAAACTAAAAGCCTCCTTAGTTCTCATATAGCTTAAAATCTAGTTTAAGAGGAAATGGGATGATTTTTTAAAATTACTTCAAGAGACTTATACAGTAAGTTTAGTATAGATCCTTGCTCATGAGAGGAGAGGAAATTGCTATAAATTAATATCATAAACCATGTAAAAATGGTGATATTCTCTAGGAATATGCAGTAGGCATCTCTCTATTTATGTGCACAGAGTAGTAGCTTTTTTTTTTTTCCTCCGGAATGTCCCACCTTCTGGGAACAGGGAGTGTTTCAGGGCTCAGCTCCTCAACCTGGAAGAGCCCAAGAGAGCCCTTCCTTGGAACTTTGGACTTGGGACCAAAGAGGATGATCTGCACTTATCTCTGGTGATGAATGTGAGAAACCAACACCAAGAATGGCCATGGACATGATGAGGGGCAGTATCTGCAGAGAAGCAGTGATGGGACCCAGAGAGGGACCCTGAGGCTCTCCTGAGCCAGCTCTTCGGAAGGTTGTGCATGCCCGATGATAAGCTCCCTGGGCCCAGAGAGCTACTGTTGCTGTTTGCTTCTTGTTTTGTCCTCTTGCGTTGCTGTCACTTGCATCCAAAGGATGCCATTGACACAGTGGGTGCCGCAGAAACTGGATCTGTAGAAGAACAAGCCTGTGGTTGTGATGCAGACCACCAGTCTGAGAGCAAGAAGATGCTCTCTTGTGAGTAGACAGTGAATAACTTCCCCAGTGCACAACTGCTGTTCTTTTGGCCAAATTCAATTTTATAAGAGAAGATACCATATGCAGTCTTATTAGACAGTATGGAATGTCTTCATTTGTGCTGCCAAATAGTTCTTCTTCCTCTGAGAAATGGTATCAGAGCCTGAGATTAGGATAGGGGCAACTATGAGAGGGGCTGGGAATCACCACATCACCACGTGCTCAGCCCCTCACACAGGAGAGGCCTGTGTTTGATAGGCTTTTTCCCAGCACACACATATCAGGCTCGTCTGCCTGAAAACGAGGGTTCAAACACAAGTGTTTTCCTAAGTGGAGAGGAGAGTTAGTGCCTTAGCACTAGGTTTGCTTTTGATTAGCTTTTAGTGTCCTTTCCTTCCCTGGGTAGAATTTAAAATCCTAATTATAGACTTTTCAGATTTATAAGCAAGTATGTGCCGTGTGTGGTTTTCCAGAGCTCACATGTTTAGACGTAGATTGACTCACTAATTGCACACGTATCTGAAGAAGCAGGGGAGTTTTCCTCTTCCTAATTAGCCGCTGTGTCTCATGAGACTCATGACAGGCTAGTGTCTTGCACTGATTTCTGTAGTGTGTATAAAAATACTAGTAAGTGTTTGAATACGATTGAATCCCAGTCATCGAAATAAGAGCCTGCTTCTGGAGGTGCCAGACCTCTTCCTATTCTTTCCTTCCCCTGTACCATGAGGATGGCCACTTAGGAGCTGGAAGCCAGCTGTTACTTTTCTCTAACCTAAGGGCCTTTCCTGCCTAGCAGATTCACTCGCACATAAAAGAGAACTTTCAACATAAAATATTCACTCTCTATGATGGCTTCAAGCCCAGTCAGGATCTTGTTCCTTCTTCGCTTTACAACCTCCTTTTTTTATGAACCCCAAGGCCAAGCTCTACTGCAAGGCTGAGCTCCAGCCACAGACAATGGCTAAACCTCTTCCTCCAGTTACTTTCTCTCTCTCATTTGGGAGCTATTAGGCATGCTATTTCTCTATATGGAATGCCTTCTCACACCCTGTTTGTCAGTCTTCATATCATTTAGAGCCATGCTCAACTGCCACCTCTTCCAGGAAGCCGTCCAAGGTTCTCTGTCTGGATGAGATGCCCCATCATAGCACAACACACTCCATATCACGCTTTCTGGCTGACTGCTTCCGTCCCTCCCAGGCAGCATCCTGCTTTAAGGCAGGGTCTGTGTGTTGTATAGTGGTATCCCCAGAACCTAGCCCGGGGAAGTCTGGTAATTCAGACGGAAATAAAAATGTGCATACTGGTTTCACTTGGGTTTCCACATTTAGCAGCAATTGAAGTTACAATATCCTGCGCACACACACACACACACACACCCCCAAGAGCCCTTATATCCTACAGCAAAGAAGTTGCTATGATTTTCATATATATTTTTCATTGTATTATACCAATCGCTTGTACTCAATCTGAAATATGACAACATCCCAAGTGCCCTATTCTCTGTTCCCCATTCCTTAAAAAAAAAAACAAAAAAACTAGTTCTGGCCCTGGCCAGGTAGCTCAGAACTAGGTGTACTGGTTAATGATAGCAGATTTTGTAGTCAAAGAAAACACGATAATTTTAAGAGAAACATCAAAAGTGATTTATTCAAAGTAGTGTCAATTGCTAGCTACACATTTCTCCCATCTTTCAGGTAATTTGTGGATTCTGTCCAAATAGAACTTTTCTTGTTTTGAGGCAAGCCATTCAGAGACCCAATTTTCCACTCCTTCGTACGTTTTGAAGTGCTGCTCAGAAAGTGCATGTGCCATCAGGAACAGGTGGTAATCTGATTGAGCAAGGTCTGGTGAATACAGAGGGTGGGTTAATATTTCCTAGACAATATATTTTAACATGTCTTTAACTGGTTTTGAAGTATGTGATGGAGCGTTATCATAAAGCAAAATTACTTTGCCGTGTCTTTTTTTTAAAATATATTTTATTGATTTTTTACAGAGAGGAAGGGAGAGAGATAGAGAGATAGAAACATCAATGAGAGAGAAACATCAACCAGCTGCCTCTTGCACACCCACTACTGGGGATGTGCCCGCAACCAATGTACATGCCCTTGACCTTGGAATCGAACCTGGGACCTTTCAGTCCGCAGACCGATGCTCTACCACTGAGCCAAACCAGCTTCGGCTACTTTGCCGTGTCTTCTGGTACATTCCGGTTGTTTCACGATCAAAACATGGTTCAAATTGATTATTTGTTGTCAGTACCAATAAGAATTAACAATTTTACCTGGTTTTAGAAGCTCATAATACACCACACCTTCCTGATCCCTCCAAACACAGATCACTGTCTTCTTTTCTGAAGTTATTTGGCCTTGCAGTCAATGTTCATGGTTGACCTGGATCAACCCATGATTTTGTGCATTTGGGTTGTATAAATCCATTTTTATCGCCAGTCACAATTCAATGGAAAAAAGACTTTCAAGCCGTTGAAGCAACATTTTATTGATGACTTTTCGGTTTTCCATTTGTCTTTCGTTTAGTTGATGTGGCACCCATTTTCTTTCCTTTAAAATCTTTCCCATTGCTTGTAAATGATCAGAAATTGTTTGCTGAACAACGTTTAATCTTTCTGCAAGTTTTTTTTTGAGTTTTACACATATCTTCATCCAATAATACTTGTCAATATAACAAAATAGCATACATATCAATATATGTATGCTATTTTATTATATTGCATGTATATCAGCTTATGTGTAGCTCCATCTATTGAAAAAAAATTCACATTATCAACTGGTACACCCTAGTAAGTTAAAGCATTATCCCAATATGTCAAAGTTACTGGTTAAATTCCTAGTCAGAGCATATACAAAAATCAAGCAATGAATGCATAAATAAATGAAATAACAAATTGATGTACCTATCTATCATCTATCTATCTCTTTTCTCTCTCTCTAAAAATCAATAAATAACAAAAACAAAACAAACAAACAAACAAAAACTAGTTGTTAACTCTCGTTCCCTTCCTGCCTTCTGGGTTCTTTCATTTCCAGAATGAGCATTCTCTGCTTTTATCTATGGTACTTAAATACTAAGCTGTCTTCGTTAATTTGCCCAGTGCTTATGCCAGGTAGAACTAGATATGTCAAAAGATCCATGTACAAGCCCACTGTATTGGTTCATGATAAAGTTAATAAGTATCTGATGGCTAACAGCCTAAATAATAATTAACAAACAGGTATACCCATACAACACACAAAGAAAGACTGATTTACATCACAAGGATTTTAATTGGAATTTTATTAGCATAATTGACATGGTGTTAAAATTAATTATCAATTGTTTTTTACAAGTCTTTAAAGAAATTACTTGCAGGTACACTGAAAAACATTTTGAGCCATTTCTATACAAAAAGAAGAATATGAATGTATGCAAATGATTTTCAGTAGGTCAGTGACATAAATGAGCAAACTTTGGGTTTCTTTTGAAATTATCATCTCATCAGATTTAACTATATAGCAGGCAGCTCCCATGCCACATCACTTCCATATATTGGCATATTATTTTGTGCAAAAAGAAAAATAACCTGCAGCCATGCATCTGTCTGCATAGCATAATAGCTTAGAAGGCATTGAATTATTTAAGTGTCATACCTGAGTGATGTCTGACATGGCCCAGAAGTTAGTAGAGCATATTTTTTCTCTAATTCATAATAAAAATACACATTGTAAATTATAATACACATCAGCATATAATTTATTTTCTGTTACAAAATAAAAAATAAGACATGACAGCCCAGGAGGATGGGTAATGTGTGTTTATTGCATCCCCTGAGTGATGTGGAGTTATTATACTGATATAACACTTCCGTATAGTTTTCAGATCTGGTCCAGTGATTCGAATTATAATTGAGGAAAAGAACTCTTCCTGTGCTAGAAAGGGAGGCATAGTCACTTTCCTGAATAAGGAAACTCTCTTTCAATGCAACTCTCAGAATTGTGTGTCTGTCCCTCAGCACTTTCCACATGTTCATAGGATGCTGAGACCACCCTTTACAGCTGTGCAGGTGGCAGATGGACTACTATTCACACACGCTGAGGATTGGGGAGATCACCACCTTGCACTGCTCTGGGGATGTTATTCACATATGTGTGTGTTCATAAACTGCTGTGTGTGTTTTAAACATTTACATCATCAGCATGTCTATTAGTTAGACTTTTCCAAAGAAACAGAAAAACCAACAGGAAGTGTCGATAAGACAAGAGTTTTCTTTCAGGAATTGGCTCATGCAATTGTGAGGTGTTGGCAAGTCCAGAATCATACATGGTTGGCCAACATGTGAGAGACTCAAGGAAGAATTGAGGTTTGATGCCGAAAGCTGTCTCTTCTTCCCAGAATGTCAGTCTTTTTCTCCTCTGGCCTTCAGTTGATTCTACGAGGCCTGCCCACATTATGGAGGGCAATCTGCTTTATCCAAAATCTACCAACTTAAAGTGAATCTCATCTAAGAAGCACCTTCACAGAAACATCGACGATGTAGTTCAACCAAATATCTGAGTATTGAGGCCTAGCCAAGTTGTCACGTAAAATGAACCATAACAAAGATAAAAAAAGTAATACTTTGAGTGTATTCATTTACTCATGGTTCACTTTTACAGCACCAAGAGAGGACCTTACTTTAAATTGTGATCTTGGGTGATAATATTGTGTCAAAGTAGATTTATCAGTTGTAACAAGTGCCCCACTCTGGTGGGGGATATTGTACTGGGGGAGGCTACGCATGTGTGGAGCAGAGGGTATGGGAGGGGGAATCTCTGTACCTCCCTCTCTTTTGCTATGAACATAAAAGTGCTCTTTAAAAAAAGTTTATTCAATATAAAAACAAAAACTTAACCCCCAGTACCTCAGAACGTGACTGTATTTGTTCATAGGGTCTTTATAGGGACAATTACATTTAAATAAGGTCACAAGGGTGGGCCCTAGTCCAGCATTACTAGTAACCTTATAAAAAGGAGAGATTGGAACAGAAAAGACACATCAGGTATTCTCATGCCCAGAAGAAAGACCATGTGAGGACACAGTGAGATGATGGTCTGCAAGTCAAGGAGAGAGGCCCAGGAGAAGCCTTGACCTTGACCTTGGGCCTCTGGCCTCCAGAACTATGAAAAAAAAACAAGTATCTGTTGTTTAAGCCCTCCAGTGTGTGGTATTTTGGCAGCCCTGGCAAACTAATACAAATGATAGGAAAACAGATTCCGTCTCCAGGTGTTGACTGCATTCTGTACAACCCTTCAGATTGTTGCTCCTGTCTTTCATTTCCTTATGCTCCATGGACTGCTGTTTCCTGGAATTGTCTGATTCCAGGAGCGTTAACACCTCTCATGGGATGACAATGTTAGTAGTTAAAGGAACCTTTTATAAAAGCTGATGGATTTCATGAACTTCTAAAACATGGTTTACCCAAACCCCTTTTAGTCAGCAGTGTAAACATACATGACCTTTCCTTTCACTCACTGAACTTATCTCCTCTGGCATGTGTTGGGCTCGTGTAGTTATTTCTGAAAGGCGAAGAAAGCTTTTCCCCCAGGAGCAGAGAGCTGCTGGGGAAAGCCAAAAAGGTGAAATGTTTGATACTTTACTTTTTTCCATCGACTAGCCACGTGCTCATTAGTTCTGACTTATCTTGAGGATTTTGCGTTTGGTGAATGTGTTATATACTGTTTCAAAGAAGATAAATACTGACTTATTTTAGTTTTGTTTGTTCTTTTGCCACTGCTCTTGAGGCCATGCCAAGCCCCTGCTCCCACCTTGGTCAGGACTGAGCCTTCCTCTACCTACCACCATCCATATTTTTTCTCTGTTTGCTTGTGTGCAGGGAATTGAGACACACAGTTGATGGGGGCAGTTCAGGAGGAGACTGGGCTGGTTAACAGTCTTTGGGGCTATGAGTCTTAACAGAGTCTGCAAGATCCTATTTCACATAAGATCCTATTTCCTTTTCACAGGTACTAGAGGTTGGGATTTGAACATAACTCTTCAGGGGCCATTTTACTGCCCCACTATTCATAGTTTTGTAATTTGAGATGCGATTGTGTGTGTGTGTGTGTATTTCTTTTATTCGCCATTATTTCATGTTCTGGAAAATCACATCACTTAAAGTAGTTACACAGCTTAATACAATAATTTTGAATTTAAAATAAACAACTAAGGCCATTCTTTAATTGCATTTTGTAGATCTTATGCCAGCAATGGATGGCTTAAGAATTAAAATCAGCTGAAACTGGTTTGGCTCAGTGGTAGAGCGTCGGTCTGCAGACTGAAGGGTCCCGGGTTTGATTCCAGTCAAGGGCATGTACCTTGGTTGCGGGCACATCCCCGGTAGGGGGTGTGCAAGAGGCAGCTGGTCGATGTTACTCTCTCATCGACGTTTCTAGCTCTCTATCTCTCTCCCTTCCTCTCTGTAAAAAGTCAATAAAATATATTTTTTAAAAAAGAATTAAAATCAGATATTTAGCAATGTACAGATTGTATGTTTCTCTTGCTGACATTGAATGGATTGGAAAACACCATTAGTAAAATGTTGTCTGAAAAAATACATTTTCTCCGGTGCATTCCCCCACAGATTGGCCAAAACAGAATCCTAATTAATTTGAAATCTTGTCAATTATAATTGTTTCAAATGTTTGTTTCTCTGGAGTATAGAGCTGTAGAAGTTTATAAATAAGCAGAGAACAGAGAAAAGTTAAAGTCATGTGTTGTAAGGGAGAGAAATGATGTTTATTGAGCATCAGTTTGGTTAAAAATCTGGAAAATCACTGGAATCAATGCAGCCTGATTTATTACCAGAGCAACCCAGAGAGGTGGATTGGGTCTTACCTGCCTTATAGCTGAATGCTAGAGGCATTCGTCAAATGGCCCAGCACACAGCTAGCAATCAACAGAGACAAGATTTGAATGTGGTGCATCAGTTTCATCCTGTCTGATTGTGTTCCTCCAATAACTTAAGTGTAAAGATGGTTAGAGTGAGGCTCAGAGAGCTGGGTTCCTGATCTGACTTCACCTCTACCCAGAGACAGTGCTGAGGATCAAGAGCACCACCTCTGGTGCAAGATGTGATAGCTGTTAGTTGTGTGACCTTGAGCTGAGTCATGTACTCCTCTCTTTGGCCCCAGTTTGCCCTCTGTAAAGTGGGGATGATATTAGAACCTACCTCATAAGGTTGTATGAGGATTAAACTGAGTGGCTTATGCATAAAGCACTTGTAATGGTGCTTGGCACTTAGAATCCCTGTTGAGTCACCTGCTGTTACTCTTGTCTTACCCTGTAGGTATTTATCAGCTCTCTCCAACCCTACACCATAATGAAATTGCTAAAGATGGTGATATATCCAAGGACAAAATGTCCATTAAGCCCCAAATGTATTTTTTATTTCCAATTGAAAGATTTTTTTAACTGTGCACTAGCTGAAGACAAAGAAATATTTAATGATTTTTTAAGAACTTTCTTGTATCTGTTGTTGTAGACCGGCCTCATACTTTATCCTTGAAAATCAACTCTCTGTTTAACAAAGAAACCTTTGTTTGGATGAAAACCATTATTTTCAGCAGAACCTTTAGAGCAAAAATAAGCTACAATATTATACAAGGAGAAGATAATTAATTATTACATTTGATTATTTGAGTTTATAGTTTATTTCCAGATAGATGATATTTAATTCAGTCTGCGTGGCAAAACCTCATTCAATAAACCCTGACTAAATCTTTTTTCCAGGGAATTTTTTTTAACATGTTTTGCTTTTGTCATTTTTTGTCAACTAGCCTTTGTGGAAGTTGTTTAATTTGTCTCTGCATGTTTGTTTCCTCATTACCCTCCAAACTGTGTTTTTAATTTGATAGTGAGCATTTGTTTTCCTACCTTGGGTTTGTCTAACATTTATGCTGATGAGCCTCACTGCGGAATGAGAACTTAATAAGATGGTAGTTTCATAAGAAATGCTACTAGTTATTTGTAAAACAGGCATACCATCAACAAGAATTTAATAAGGGCCCAAATTTCCACATGTATGAAAACACAAAGGTTTTAAGAACAAGGTGTGGATTAAAATGCATCATATGCACATTAAGATTCCGACTGAGTTGTAGAATATTGCCTGTAAGGTAAGTAGCACCATCAGTGATTAGACCAGTGAACTCTACCTTAGCTCAGACCCTACCTAACATGAGAACGAGGGGTGACTATTGATGGAGGTTGCTGTTTAAGGCTTTTTGTTAAATGTGTTCAAAAGAGAAGTATTGATGGTGTGGAGGAGCGGAGGAGAATGAAGCAGAAGCAGGCAAGGTGTAAAACACAGTAAAAATTAAAAGCAGCAACTGTATAACTGTTCCCTGGAAAATCTATGTGTTCATTCCAATTGTGCTTTCCCAGTGCTAAATTTTAAAATCTTAATACTCAATAGAGCGAAACATCTTTTTAGGGAGACTAACTATGTATTAGGATAGAGTACAATTTTTTTTTCTATTGGAAAATATACACAGAGGGAGCTGTATCATGCTGCTTCATGTCAACCCAAAAACAAATTAGAATTTCTTAAACATAATGAGCATGAGGCTGCTCAATAACACCATTTATCTGGGCCCATAAGTGGCAGCTATTCAGAATGCAGTTGCCGTTGCAAGGAAGACAGGAACTGCTCGCGTTTTACTGAGATGCTTATTAAGTAGAATGTCTCCCACTGCAGCTCTGTGCACCTTTCCATGACATCGTGGGAATTAAGTGGAAAGCAATTTCATTGAACCAAAAGCCCAATTTCCCTTTGAGCTTATGGCTCTTAATAAACCAAAAGCAAAGTTCTTTATAACAAAGACATCCGAGATTCTTGGCTGAAGAGAGGGCCTGCTCCTCAGAGAAACAGTTTTCTGAGCTGGAACCAAGGGGACAATTTTGCACCTGGAGCACAGGTGGGGGCTCCTGCATGCAGTCAGTCATATGCCTGGTGCACGTATCACCTGTGTGCCTACCTGGCACCGGAGTGTGGTTATAGTTGCAGCCAGATCACTGTCTGGCTTTACATGTGTCTATGTTAATTAAATAACATTCTAATTAATGCATGGGTCATAAAATTTTTGCAAAGGGTTAGATAGCATTTTAGGTTTGGCGAGTCAAGAAATATTCCATAATGATGGAAAAGGAAACAAATTTCCCCAAAATTATTATTAATAAAATCTTATAATAATAAGTAATTTATTATATATCATTTATTAAAATGTAATAAAATGATAATGTTTTGTAAACAGATCTATTTATAAGGATAGGGTTATTGTGCGGAGATAACCCTACAAAACCCAATTTTGCCTGATTGGAGGTGAAAATTAGTGTTTCCTAGCACTGAATCTATTGTAAATATTCATCTGTAAATACTGGTTTTAGCTCATGGGTCATACAAAAGCAGAAGTTGAACCAGATTTGGCCCAGTGGCTGACTCTGCTCTAACATAGTATTTGTTTAATGTTCTCATGGGTATAATGCTAGCATTCATCTCTGAAATATAAAAGTAATACTTTGCCAAAACATGTTTTAGAAGGTAGCCCTTTCAGTCTGATTAAAATTAATGTAAGATCGATGCATTCTATCTCATAGATACAGTTTAGGAATTCACATCCTGGCTGGCGTGGCTCAGTTGGTCAGAGTGTCATCCTGTTCACTGAAAGGTCATAGGTTTGCTTCCTGGTCAGAGCACATACCTAGTTTGCAGGTTCCGTCCCCTGTTGAGGTGTGTACTGGAGACAACTGATGAATATTTCTCATATTGATGTTTCTCTCCCTTTCCCTTCCTCTCTCTTTAAAAAATCAATGAAAACATATTCTCAGGTGAGGATTAAAAAAAAGAAAATCAGGAGTCCAGGACCTGATTGGATTAGAACAATTTTTTTTTTCCAGCTGGGTACCACCCATGAATGAGTAGTAAAATAAATTTAAAGGGTTAGACCAGAATTTTAAAAAGGTTGAATAGAATACAGTATATTAAAGTACAGTAGAGTAGGAATGGAGTAGAATAAAGGATGAGAAAGACGGGGAGGGATGGAAGGGAAGGGAGAAGAGAGGGGAGGGGAGTTACAAAATAGTTACATTTCTGTAGTACAGAAAGTTTGATTTTATGTGTTGGAAAAGGGATATCTGACTTGTATCTATGTGTGTGCTTGTGCGAGTCTAAGATATATTTTTACTATGAGTCTTGAGATAGAATACATTCAAAATACTGAGAAGTATTTACTTTTTTCAGAATAACAAAATTTTAAAAAATGTCCTAGATGCAGACAGAAGAGCAATATTATCAAACATCTCCAGCTATTTGATGTTAATAAATCATGTCATAATTGATGGGTATAAAATAAATTGAGTGAGTAAAAAGTGAGTGATCAAAGAAATGACATAATTTGGTCAGGAAAATGATCTCACATTGCTGTGTTTTCTGAATTAGTCCATAAATTTGGGTGCAAAATAATCTAAACTCTTTCTCTTTTTATGTCTCAGGAATTGGTATTTTAAAAATTATAACTGCATATCTTTATTAGAAATAGACATTATAGTTGTAGAGAAAAATATTTTATAATATTTTAGTTTGCATTCTGCAAACAGCTTCAGTATGGTATTTTACACAATTTGACTCTTTGCTAAAGAGTTTTCTCCTTCTATTAAGTGGGATGGTTCGTATCTCAGAGTGAAGTCTTTCTCTTTGTCATTTTATTTCAATCTCTCTTTCATTTCTCATTCAGCCAGCCCTTGGTAGGGATGCACTGGTAATTGGAGCCAAATTGCAGATAACATGAGATACTCAAAGGGACAACATGATCTTGCCCCATGGATCATCTAAACGTGGTGTTCCTGTTTTATTTGAATATAAAATATGCCATAAGGCCTTTGTGTCCACCTGAGAATTGAGATTAGTGTCTAAACAGAAGAGGCCGATATTATTAATGTCACAGTTCTCATCATCTTCATGTGTCTCTGAAAACTGTATCATATGTCTGTGTGGAGGAATGAAAGGGTACAAATAGTAAGTCAACCAGGAATTTAAATAAATTAAAATCACAAAAGAAAGCTTTCTCCCTAGGTCTAAAAAATTAAGTATTTAAAGCTAAGTATTACCCGAATTGTCAAACAATATTTTATATGTACAATACTGTATATCTGATGAGTGGATATGCATAATTACCTAGCTCTCACATATTAATATGCATATACCTGAAGTGCTGATTGGGACTCATTAGTGGGTAGTAAAATACTTTTATTGGTCATATTTTGAAAATAATTTAATGTCATAGAACAGAGTAGAGTATGATGGAACAGAAAAGAACCTATCAAAATTCACCTACCTTAGTAAGGATACCCTTTTCTCCTATTCCATTATGCATACATTTATGTGTATGCTTTAGTGTGTACGAACTGAGTTTCAGTGTCAATACTCCATAGAGTGGTTCACTACTAACATTTTTTGAAAAATAGTGCTAAAGTCATAGGGGCAACTATTAGCTTGTTTGTTTTATTCTCCTCAATATTTGGTAGTTCATTGCCAAATGCCAATTCACAATAATTAATAGATTACTTCCTGGAAATGCATCATACAATTTAATTTAAGTAAATATTTTAATTTTTGGTTCCACATAGCATTTACACAAACTAACTATTATTATATTTGGTTAGCTTTTTCTATCTGCTGGTTGTTGTAGCTTTCTTGTGGGCTATTTTAAGCTTTCTGATATTAAGGCTAAAGACTGGGTTGCAGTAGTCCAATAATGCCAACTAAAGAATTAAGAGATGTAGCCTAGAAGTATAATGTTAAACCCTGGGACAGGGACTCTTGGCAGTCTGATTGTGTTGTGCCAGTGTGAAGGGGGGATGGGGTGTGGGAGAGAAGCCTGTTTTGGAGCAGGGCGGGGGACAGCAGATAGCATTCTGCTTCTGAAGCCAAAAAGCTTGGTTCTCTAAGTACAATGGGAGAAAAGAGCTTGGTCCTCTCTCATGCTACTTTTAATGGCACCATGTGTCCAAGCAGAGATCCTGTATTTTTAATGAAAATTACATAATCTATTGTTTTCCTGTTGAATAAAAATCAATCCAGCCAGAAATATTATACTGCAGAAGTGTGAGAATTCTTAAGTTCAAATATTAACAGTGGCTGGATTATTTCCCCCATCTAGTTTTCCTTTGAATAGATTTATGGAAATACAACAGTGTTTTTATGTGTGGTATTTTACCAATCATTATTAGCCAATGCGTATAAACTATATATAAGTGTATTATCTAAGCTGTGGGTCTCTGCATCTATGAATTAGGAGTTGCCTGTTAGAACTTGAGAAATTATGTAGAAAAAAACGGCCATGCTGGCATTTCTTGTTTGTGAGCAACATGAAAATAACAGCAGCTCCACACTGGGGAAGCTCTTCCAGCAGGAACAAATTCGAGTTAATTCCAACATTAGCATAAAGTGAATTCGAAATTTAGGGTTTAGATACAAATTTCATGTCAGTTCATCCTGAAGATTTTGTTTACGTCTTGGAATTCAGAAGTGGTGAAGTATAATGTTTGTCAATTGAATGTCATGGTTTATTAATGTGGAAGCTTTTGAATGTTATGGGATTAGTCATCCCAAGGTTAACATATGCAATTGGAGGTTCCATGTTTTATCATGTGTAATCACTAGTATTACTTTTGTGTTCTGTAGCTCGTAAGTAGACATGTAGCGCTCTGAGCAGCTTTGCTCTGGCTGATGTAACGTGAATGTGAATGTTGATGCTGTCCTGCCTGTTCTGAGGGGGAGGGCTTACTCCTGTAAAATCATTCTGCAGGCTTCCAAAGGGCAAGTCTAGCGAGGAACTCTGGCAGCAATTGCAAAAAGAGGCACCTTTTTTGTAAGTATTTACATTTATGCCAAACGTCTATTGTGACCTTCGTGTACATGTAGTCTTTGTTGAGATCAGAGCTCTGACTTCTTACATGAAACATGTAACTCTGTTTCATAGGCCCTATTATAGAACTATGCGTTAAGTATGTCCAATGAATGTGAGGTATGGACACAACATGCTTTTTTTGAATGCTCATTGCTCACCATTAGGAAAATCCTATTTCAAAATAAAAGAAACTTACCCATAATTGTGAAATAAATACAAATTTAATGGTTGAAAAGTGACTACCAAAAAATACAGATTGTGATGACATGAATGAGCCTTCATTATACAACCTTGATCCCATTGAGAGTAAATAGTGTGATGATGCCTTATGTACATTCATTGTGTTATTTTTCAGTTGAACTTCTGGTGACTGAGAAAGTAAATGGGTACCTTGTGAAATGACTCTAAGCTCACTCAGGATTTGTTTAGAAGCATGCTTCAGTTTCTAATGCACATCTGGAAAAGAAATTTTTGAGAGAGAGCAAGCACATGTTCTGTGTCTCATGGAACTACCCGGATTTTCCAGAAATGACATGATGTTAGGCATGTGTAAACCCCCACTGCATGCAAGGCCCCTGAATCATGCCTTCTGCCATCGACACTTCTCATTAGACACAGTGTTTTCCTGGGTTTCACCATTATTGGTTTAACCCGTCTGCTTCCTGGGTAGTTTTCTGACTTGAAGTTTTTCTGCACAAGAACAGCATTTTCTCATTCCCTTCAAGCCTCACCTTCGTATCCCTTGTGTGAAACATTCACCTCTCTGTGTGGCAAACTCAGAGGAAGCAGGAGTGCTTCGTGAAAATGTTAACACCAAAAATGTTGGCAAACACTTTTTGGTGAAGTCATTTTAGTAGATAAGTGCACATGTAAAATATAATGAGCTACTAGAACTGAAGATTTTCTTTTAAATTGGACAGTTTGCAACCAATCATTGCAAAATGTGTGCAGTGCCATTCAATCACAGTGTAGGTATTGGCCATCTCAGTGCCAGATGAGTAGTGTGGCTCCCTTTTCTTGTTAATTGGTTTCCTGAGCAGGAGCTTTGGAGGGGAGACCAAGTGGCTTAGGATCTTTCAAGTTACTAAAAATTTCTTAAAGGTCTCATTTATCTGGGTGCCAGTTAATAACTGATGACAGCTAGTTGAGGCACTCAAGTGGCTATCCCCTGAGGATACAGATCCAAAATAAACTTTAGAGATGTTTTCACACCTCAGGCTAGACATTTACAGACTGATGAGGTCAAACCCCAGCCCAATCAACAAATCATCCATCATCACCCCCCCCACTCCCCTTAATAATCTCAGGGGGTGGGCCCTCTACTGCTCATGTCCCAGTGGAAGGTGGTGATTTGGGAGATTCCATCAGGGCCCCTCCTTGAGAGGCATGCCCTCCCCCCAATCATCATTCCTGGAAAGTAGGCTTCAGACATCTCCGTGCATTTGTGGCAATTCGTGACTAGGAGGCATTTGTCTCTCCTTATGATGTTCCCTGGAAGAGTTCCACATGGGGAGCCAACCCATAATGCAGCTCCTTTATTAAAATATGTGCAGAGGAAATTATGCTAATTTTGTTGCAGTGTAATTATAGACTAGAAAGATTCTTTGCACTCTGAATCAAATTGTTGTAGATAAATGTGCATTAACTTAATAGTGTGCAGCTAATTGTGAAAGGTAAAGGAGAGAGAGAGAATCAGTTACAGGATGTTTTAGAGATGCTGCTATGCTAGGCATACACTCCCATCAAAGCCCAGGTAATCCTGGGATGAGAATTCTCCCAGCATTGTTCTATGATTTTTCAATACTACAATGAAAATAGTCACTGGTGACTAAGTAACTCATTTAACTCAATTTGTGTGTGGCATTAATGACAGCAGAGAGTTAAATGTGGGGACACTTTGCAGCTTTATGTCCTATTCCAACTGCCTTTGTGGAGTTAATTCTTTATTCCTCATTTATGCTTGTGTGTGCATTTATGATCATTATGAAAATGAGATAAGGATCTATCGTCCCAAAGTGATTTTGCCATGCTCAACAAAAGCTGTATCCAGGAAAATAATTTTTTTTTTTTTTTTTTTTTTTACTTAAGACGTTTTCAAAGCTCAAGTAGTAGTCATATGCCTTTTATTCCAATGCTATCAATTCAGAGGATCTTAGAGATACCATCATCATGCTATGGTTACATGAAGAAAAAAATATTTAATCCCTTCAGCTAAAGAGTTCTAAAACCTATCAGTAGGTGGGTTTTCTGTGCTCATTGATCAAAGTCACCTGAACCAGCTATAGGAGAGGTACCCTTAAAAACAACACCATAGAAAATACATTCAGGAATGTTGAGTGATCTTTCAACTAATATTGGCAGGTTTAATGTTTACTTGTCATCACAGCAGAATGCCTTGACACCCCATTGAACAGTACTAGAGGGCTCATAGAAATTAGGATCCAACAAAGCACTCGGTGTTAAACAGACACGATGTACAGTGGTCCTTTCTAGCTGATGTGACTGTCCCATAGAAGATGGCGATGTGAGGTGCAGAGGTTCATTGCAGAGGGTGTGACAGCTGGGTAAAAGGAGAGGGCTTGTTTTGTGCCATGCCACAACTCATTCTTTCTTCTGCGTTTCCAAAGAACTTTTAAAAATCCCCTTCATGTTTTCTTCAGCTGGAAAACCAACAAAAGGGTTGAGATGTGCATCAAGCTTTTACTGATTCCCTTGAATTTCTATTGTCTCTTTTCTCTGTTTACATTATTGCTATGGTGTTACAGATAGATTATTTCAGACACTAACAACCAATAGCCATGATGTTTAGTTGAAATTTTCTAAATCTCTTCCGACACATCTCTGTGTTCTCTAGATTTATAGAAGTTCTCTTTTGACTTAATAAAATTTAGCCTGTCTTTGTGCTTCTCACATGTCCTTACGTTTCTTTTGCCAAGGTAATTTTGGCACGAGATTTTTAACTTTCAGCCTCAGTTTCCTCACCTCTGAACCAATAAAAACAGTATGTTCTTTCTCAAAGGATTATAGCAAGGGTTAGCAAACTATAGCCCATGGGCCAAATCTAGCTCACCACCTATTCCTGTAAATAAAGTTTTATTATAACACAGCCACGTCCATGTTTACTTTTCACCTGTGGCTACTTTTGAGCTATAGCTGGAGACTTGAATAGTTACAACAATGCCTGCGGGGCCAACAAAGCTTAAAATATTTTATATCTTTTAACAGAAAAGGTTTGCTGCTCCCTAGACTGGAATATTAAATTTGTATGTTTGTGGATAAAACATATATAAGCATCCATGTATGGAATATAAGATTATACATGTGTATATAATCATGTAGCTTGGATATTAAAGTTTCAGCATATGATTGGCACATTGAAAGCATTCAATACATGTTGACAACTTTAAATGTTATCTTGTTAAGTAACAGTTTCACTTTCTTGTTAGAAAATTGGTTGCGAAGAGGATATTGATTAGATACCCTTGAGCCCTCAAATTAAACACAATTAAAATACTATTCTTTGAAACTATTTTCTAAAGTAAAGTCTTTGTTTATAACATAAGTGGGTGTTGATTATAAGAAAATATATTGTGGCACTTTATCTTATATATTCGTTCTCTAGAACAGCCATTAAAAATAACTACCAACTTGAGTAGCTTAAAATAACAGAAATGAATTGTCTCAGTCCTACAGCATGACTGTAAAGATTTTAAGTGCCATCAGCTCACACATCTTGGAGGGATGGGTCTGGTTCTATAGGTGGGTTGATTGAGGCAGGAGATGAAATTTTCAGCATGATACATACCACAGTCATGCATGTGCATGTATGTACTTACACTTCACCTTTGCCCAGAAAGAATTTAGGGTGATTTCCTTCTCCCTAATATAAAATAAAAAGTCTACCTATGGAGGCAAAATGACCCCTTAAGCATTAGAAACAGGGACACAGGTGTGCTCAGAGCTGCCTTAAGAATGATGTAACAAAATTCCTACATGCTGGAATTATCTATTCTCATATAACAATCCACCTCAAAATTTACTGGCTTTAAACAACAGGCTAACATAAACTCTTGCTTCTCAGAGTACATTTGGATTAGCTGGAAGATTTAAATTTTTCTTTATCCTTTAGTTTTTTTGTCTGGTCTAATATTTTAAATCTACATAAGACAGATAAACATACAAATTTAGTTATATACGTATGTATATATGGGAATCTCACATATAGAGAAAGTTATAGACCCCCACGTACATAAAAGGTTTAGAGACAGAAAGGTAAAATAAGGTATTTGCAACATCCTAAGCTAAGAAATATAGAAAGAGGTCAGAAGCTTCAGAGGGGAGGAGAGTAATTCTCAGATTAGTAAGAAGAGCATATGTTCAGTATTTAGATGTTCGCCTTGTCATATAAATGGGTCATAAAAGTTATCTCTAGTAATAAGTCTTATTATGAGTGAAGTCCCTAATTTAAATTCTTCTAGGTAGGTAAGGGACAAGGTTCTCCTGAGACCTCAGGGTTGCCTTCAGCTCAAAACAACCCACATGCCAAAGAAGCACATATTAGGGAGGTCTGTTGTACCCCTTCATTCTCCTCATCAGGATGTGGTGAGACGTTGGTGGGATGCAATCATGTACCAACCTCTCAGGACCTGACATTGTAGGGGAGTAACAGTAATTTATCCCGACCCTTTTTATTGGTTAAGACACTCTGGGGTCATAATAAATGATAAATTAACAAGAAAATATTAAACAAGTTTATTAACATGTGTACTTCACGTAAGCATGGGAGTCACCCAGAGAAATGAGTGACTCCCTGAGAATGACCCAATCCCCCACTTAAGTACTGTCTTCAGCCAAAGACAAAAATGATGGTGGGGGTAAAGCTGAGAGAAAGAGAGGCCAGTTATGGGAAGGTAGCAGGGAAAGCCTGTTAAACAAAGGTTAGGCTTTTTTATGTGGATTTAAGTCCAGGTCTTCTCCATTGCTGAGTTTCTACTAATTGAGTCGTCCTTCTCTCCCTAAATGGAGATTTCCTTTATAAATGTGATTTCTATTTTGTTTTAGGAGCTTGTCCTATCTGTAATTTCTCAAAAATAATCAGGTCAAAATAATCCTGATGCCAAAGAGGCATATTATGGGGTGGCATATTCTGGTATCCTTCAACGACCAAGATGGCACACTCTCACCCAAGCAGTCGATGCCAGTTGCCCATAAGGAGCTCAGCTGAGGCATTTGCCCAGAACTCCTAATCCATGTTGCTTGGGCAAAACAAAAGAAAAAATAATAATACAACAATGAAAAAGTTATAGAGAATGTGCAGAAGTTTTCTGTTTAAATGAAACTTGGTCAAAGATTTATGAAATCTAAAAATAGATATGCTATATGAAATTCCTGGAGTTGTCTTCAATTATTTTTTTAAACTTAAGAAGCATGATGAAGCTTATCTTCCTTCTTTCTGTAGTCTTTATCTCAAATGTAATGACCTTTCACTCCAAAGATGAAAAAGCTACAGTGGTTTGTTTGTTTTTTGGTGTGTTTTTTTGTTTTTGTTTTTGTTTTTTGGGTGTTTTTGTTTTGTTTTGTCTTTTTGTTTTTGTTTTTGTAACCCCTTCTATTGAAACAAACAACTAAAAACCTTTTTAGTGAAAAGATAGACAAAAGAGAAATTTGCTAAGTTTGGGTTGGGGAATTGCAACATTGAAGTCTTTTTCAGCTTTGTAAGATTTTTGTGTGTTACCTTGAATAATCAGCCTGCCTAATTGGTGCCGCAGCATACACTTGTTTTGCAAGGTTGACAGGTGAGTGTGTTAAGGGTTTGGGGGTGAGCAGATGGAAGCTTCTCTGTTTCTGGGGAGAAAAAGGAAAGGAGAACTGGGTTTGAGCCAGCCCCTGCAAATGCCTTCAGTTTTGCCAGCTTTGCAGTGAGTGTCTCTGCACCGTGCATCTGCCTGTGAACCTTGTTACAATGCAGGCATATGCCAGGTTCCCTGATGGGCAGGGTTTATTAGAGAAAATCCATTAGACCTAAGATAGGAGGCTGGCTTCCTATCATTCCACTTCTCATGAAAGCAGCGCACAGAGCATCTGACTTCCAGCAAAATCTAAGACTGCTCACCAGGTCAGCTAAAGAGCATTCTTCACCCCAGGAAGGTAGCAATTGAAAATGCTGCCCTGTCAGGGTGGCTCCGTTGGTTAGAGCAGTGGTTGGCAAACTCATTAGTCAACAGAGCAGCAAACCTTGACTCGTGAGCCGCAGTTTGCCGACCACTGGGTTAGAGCATCCTCCATACACCAAAAGGCTGTGGGTTCAATTTCCAGGCGGGGCTCTTACCCAGGTTTCAGGTTCAATCCCCAGTAGAGATCCATATGGGAGGCAATTGATGGATGTTTCTCTTTCTCCCGCTCTCACCCTTTCTTACTTCCCCTCTCTCTCAAACCACCAAAATGTCTTTGGGTGAGAACACACATACATACTTAAAATTTAAATTAAACAAGGAAAATACTACCCCAGCTCTATTTTCTTTTCTAATATATTTTATTGATTTTTCTTACAGAGAGGAAAGGAGAGATATAGAGAGCTAGAAACATCGACCAGCTGCCTCCGGCACACCCCCTACCGGCGATGTGCCCACAACCACCGGAATCGAACCTGGGACCCTTCAGTCCGCAGACCGACGCTCTACTGCTGAGCCAAATCGGTTTTGGCCCCGGCTCTATTTCTTGATGGGAGCCGGTATGGTAGGGTCTGATGGTTTTGTAAAACAAGAAGAGTTACCTGTAAGGAGCCTACACAAAACAGACATTCCTTCCCCAAAAGGTTTTCTGTGCACTGAGAAGGCACAGTGTGTGCCATAGAAGGCCCATGTGCCATCAGGCTGCCATGACAATGGCTAATGAACTGGCATGTAGTCACAGGTGGTTCCTGGGACTCAGGCCAGGCTGACAGTTACCCATCCACGTAGGTGCCTGAACCAAAAGAAAGAAGAGGTGAGGACTTCCTCAACTCTTTCCTTCATATCCACATGTCTAGACCAGACCCACTGAAGTGTAGTCAAGGAAACCTATGCTATCTTTTGGCTTCATTATCATCAGGAAAGGAGTAGATGGAGGCCCCAGCATTATGACCAGAGCCTATTAGTGTCCTATGAGCTCTCTCTGGGGACATCAGAGATCTTCCTTGCACCAGTGGCTCCCAACAGGGAGTGATTTTGCCCCCTCCAATCTCAAAGGGCTATTTGGCAATATCTGGAGACATTTTTGGTTGTTACAACTAGATGGGGATGCTGCTGGCATCTTGTTGGTAGAGGCCAGGAATTTCGCTAAATATCTTACAATGTGATGACCTTCCATTTTTCCCAAACAAGAATTATCTGCCTCAAAAAAAACTGTGGTGCCAAGGTTGAGAGACCTTGACTTACCTTTGTTCCTTCTCCCTCCTAAATCCCCGCTCCACCTCCCAGAGGAAGCTCCTGGGGCCCAGTGGTGGAGCAGTGTTCACTCTGTCTCCTTAACACCCAGGAAACATTCAATGAATGAATGAATGGGTCATGGAAGTGTGATACGCAAGGGTGCAAGTAACTATTAAGTTACTACTCATGTGAAATTTGCATTTCTGTGGTTGTTAGTGTTTTTATCTTTGAAATGTTCCACTCGTTCTTTGTGCGCCTACTCTATGTAAGCCAGCACATAGCACAAGGAGCATTAGGATGAGCTAAAAATAGCACAGCCCCTGGCCTGGCTCAGTGGTTGAGCTTTGACTTCTGGACCAGGAGGTTATAGTTCAATTTCCAGTCAGGGCAATACCTGAGTTGTGGGCTAGGCTCCCAGTGTGAGGTGTACAGAAGGCAGCAAGTCAATGATTCTCTCTCATTGTTGATATTTCTGTCTTTCTCTCTCCTCTCCCTTCTTCTCTGATGTCAATAGAAATATATTTTAAAAAACAATAGCAGGACCTCTGCTTGCTGGTGTTTATTTCTCTAGTCAAGGGGAAAAAAGTGTCATTAACCAATTATACATTTAAGTGTAGAATTTCAGTGCAATGAGGGCTGCACGTTCTATGTGTTGCCACAAGAGAAATCAAGGAAGTGTCCATGATGTCAAGAACTAGATAGCATTTTCCCCAGACTGGTGTGGCCCTGCAGGTCTCAAATGTCAAGCTGACATTTTAAGAGTCTGTTTAAACATACCAACAAGCACCTATGGATAATATCAACTTCTTTGTCATCAGGAAAAAGCTTTTGCAAGTGCTGAGTTCTTGAGCAAATAGGCATTTGCCCAACAGATGGGAAGTGGGCCAGGTTGGCAGTGGAGGACGTGACTTTGTCAGGCCCTGCAGGAAACTACAAAAGTGCAACAGAGGGAGGAGGCTGGGCCACCCATGGGGCCATCCTGGAGCAAAGTGACAGAGCACAAGTGGAGAGTTTGCAGAAGGTCAGAAGATGTTCCATTTGCCTTTAGTGGCATTGCAGTCAGGATGGCGAGGAGGAAAGACAGGGGCCTCCAGCCTGGAGTGAGAAAGCCTATTAGAAAACATCAGGAGATAAAGAGGCCGTGGGGCCGAGGCTCCCCCAATGGGACTGTGATGAAAATTGAATTTATAATCCTTGTGTCTGACTGCATGCTGCGTGTTCAGAAGGATAGAGGAGCTTCAAAACCAGTGAAGTCATATTGCAGTCATATTTTTTCCCCAACAGAAATAGTCCCTTACGAATATTCGTGTTTTTTCAAGATAATGATGCTCCTCCCCTCCCCTTCATCAGCATCTGGCTAGATGGGGTAGCCTTTATGTTCTTGGCAACTTTATGGATTTTGCATTTCAGAAAAAATGAGACAAGATTGAATTTTTACTTGTTATAATGCTATGGTGGTTTTAGTTCAAAAAACCTTTTTCTGAAAATATTTGATAACTCCCCAGCTGCTAAACGAAGACGAAAAATGCTAGAATCCACCGATGCTTTTTTGGTGTGTGTGCCACACGCTTGCTAACATCCTGATTGGGTTGTGTGGAAAGCCACTAAGTATGCAGCCTGCTCTCTGAAAAAGGTGCTCTGAATTAGCTGGAGTCCCAGCCATAGGGGAGAGGAGGCTAGGCCTGGGGCCCTCGTTGCATCTGGGATTGGCCATGTTTTCCATAAAGTAAGGTTTATGTTTGCCCCTCCCCTTGTCATCAATTCCATTCAAGCCTTCTCCCCTTCTATTTAACCACAAAACAAGTATTAAATCACACAGTAGGCAATACACTTAAAGTATCCAATATTGCTGAGACTTAAAACCTAAATAGGTTAAGGTATATTTAGAAATACTCATAGATGGCACACACAAGGAGTTTGTTTAAATCTTATCCCTAAACTTTTAGCTCTGATAGCATCCAGAATTACAATTTTAAATAACAAAAACCTAAACCATTGGGCACTACTCTGAGAATGAAGAGACTCAGCGGAATTCTCAGTTTTCCACCTTAAGTCATACCTTATGCACTTTATGTCTAGACTATTGGAATGGGTTTAATAGTTTGATCAATCATAAGTTTTCAAATCTGCTTCTTCTAACTCAGAGATATAGTTCATAGATCTTACACACTTCTATTTGAACTATTTGGTCAACATTCTTCTGCTTTCTTCTTTTGACATCCACTGTTGTAGAACAGATCTGAATGTTCTCATAACTGGAGCAAATATGCATGTTCTGTAACCTAGTGAAACAAAGTTGTCTTTAAGATCTTGCCTCTGAGCACAGTCTATAACTAGGATATTTAGTAAAACGAAAGTCAGCCACTCCCAGAAAATCACTGGGAAAATTGAGTTGGTCAAGACTGCCCAGCAAAACAGGAACAGTGTGCTTTGCACGACCTGTGCTTAAATTCCTCCTCTGTGCCAACACAAATTCCAGCTTTCTTAACCATCCCTGAGAACCAAGGCCCTGGGAGAGATGGGCTTTGCTCCATATGACCAGCACAGGTTATGGACTCATTGAAACCCTTGGGACTTCCTTTCATCAATTTTGGGAAAGTCACTGAAACTTCCTGAACTTCAGACTCCTCATCAATAAAGATCATTATAGACCCTATCAAAAAGAGTCATTGGGAAGAAAACTACAATTTCTTTTAAAAACAATTCATATAAATATATATATATATATATATATATATTGATTTCAGAGAGGAAGGAAGAGGGAGAGAGAGGATATAGAAACATCAATGATGAGAGCAAATAATTGATCCACTGTCTCCTGCATGGCCCCCACTAGTGATCAAGCCCACAACCCAGAGATGTTCCCTGACCGGGAATCGAACCCTAACCTCCTGGTTCATAGGTTGATGCTCAACCACTGACCCACACTGGCTGGGCTACAATTTCTGATCACTTCAGTGCAGACAAGTCTAGAAAGAGATGCTTGTTACCTTCACCTGATAGCAGAGCTTTCTGAACTTTGGCTTTCACGTCCCTCACGTGATTTCCTGTTGTGCACTCAAAGTCCATAGAGCCCAACAAAGACCCTGGAGAAGGGCATGAAGTGGGCGTGAGGAGGACCCTCAAAATTAAGTGCAAGAAGGAAAACTTTTAAAAATTTGAGACAGTGAAGAGCATGCCAAATATGATGTGTTTGCAGTTAGTCTGCTGCTGATTCCATTGTTATATATATATATATGTGTGTGTGTGTGTGTGTGTGTGTGTGTGTGTGTGTGTGTGTGTTCTTGCTAAGGTTAAAAGGAGAAGGTAATTTTAAATGTTGGTCTATTTCCCAAGGTCTGTCATAAGCATCTTCTCAATATATAATGAACCATTAAGGGTTGTTGTGATTTAGATCTTTGAAAGTTATAAATAATCTATTTCAAATATTCACCAAAGGAAAATTATTATGCATGAAGAAGACTATTTTCCAAAATGACAAGTATTTGTTTCATTGAACTTATTGACAGTGTTACATAATTGAAATTCTAAATTTAAATCTTATCATTATAAATGTCCTACTCCTATATACAAGAGCTCCCCCTTTCCCAATACTTGTTCACTATGTTAAATTCTTTAGATTTAGGTCATAGCTACTGGAAGGACCTTTTACCACCGTCCCCAAACTGTGTTCCAAAGTGTCCCAGAGTGACACAGAAAATCCAAGGGGCTCCTCAGGATAGTGTAAGTTGTCAAGGGAAACACAACTTCTGTCGGACACCAAGGGAAGTATGAGCTCAAGTTAGTTTGCCTTCAAAATTCAATTGTGTCACACTTATTTTGATAACATAATAACTGCACAAGCTTTCTTTCATGAAAAGCAAAGACATTGAAAATCAGTAGGAGAGGAATGGAAGACTGCAATGTCTGATTCTAAGGGTCGAGAAGTTGTGCAGTGCCCCATGAGACACTAACTTGTTAGGACATAGACACTTCCTAAGTTGTTCATCCTGACCGCTTAATAAATGGAACCATTAGGCATTTCTTTGGGCCCAGGGGCACTGTGAAAATCTTACAAATGGCCCTGTGAGCCAATCCAGTTTGGGAACCTCTGCAGTTATATAAAATCAAGCTCTGCCCATTTATTGTGTTCAATTTTCACAAAGAAAAAATAAATCAGGGAAGCAGTTATTGAATTAACCTTCTTAAAATCCAAATGATATTTTTCCTTGTGGCCTTAATGTGCTGCGGTGAAGATAGTATGTAAAATGTTTTTTCTGGTGAATAAAAAATACTTAATGAAAAAGCCATAATTCTTAATTAGTGAAAAAGATAAAAGAAATAATATGTGCTTTTATTATTTGCATAAATAAAATTTATCCATAAAACTATATTTATTTGCCACTTGCTCATTTTCCTGTAATCACACCTGTTTCATTTGTCTTGTCCTCCCATATATCCCATTTTAAACTATAAAGATCTGTGGCAGCAATAACAGAGAATATCTTTAAACTCATTACAAACTGTACAATTAATTTTCAAATTAATCATAGCCACTCTACTGAGAGTTAGGTTACACAAAGGTAATAAAAGCCTAGCCTAAGACTTTACCAATGGGTAGAAATTAAAGGTAATTGGACACTATTATCTTGAAATGAATACCTTCTTTTTTTGTTACTGCACTTTAAAAAGAAGCTTGTTAATGTATTCAGTGCTCGGATATGGAATTTCCCAGTAAATGGCATATAGCTTTCCTGTTCATGCACCTTTCACCCATGATCTGGAAGCACTTCTAATAAATATTCATTGTTAGAAAATTTATTCAAAATGAAAGTTGAATATATCCTCTACATTTTATATTTAGAAACATCCAGATACCAGAAATGAAGGATAATTAATAGTTTTATAGCAATGAAATATGGTAAAAGAAACACAATGGATAGATATATATATTTTTTTTTTTTGCATTTAATGTCTAGTAATGAGAAGTAATTGTGAATGGCCACTTGGACAAGGTAGTTTTTTTTAAATTTAATATTAAGAAATGTGCCCCAAAGATTCATAGCTTCTTTATAACTCCTTTATAGGTAAAGTGAAATAATGAACCTAGACAGATGTGTTTTTGACCTGGGCCCTAGTAACTATAGACCTAACTAAATGTCTATTGTATTGTTGGTGTCTTTTTGGTTTTTTGGGGTTTTTGTTTTGTTTTGTTTTGTTTGTTTTTGTTTTTATTTTTCCTTTTCTAGCTGCTAAGCAACAAAACCAAAATATTTTCTTCCATCCCTACTGCATTTTAGGTAACAACAACAAAAAAAAAATACAAAGAAGATAATCAATGAAGTCACTAATCAGTTAAATTCAACATCAATCTTGCTGTCTACAAGATTTTCAATAACCGGTCAATGATGCAGGAAAAGTTAGACTGTGGCTTCATGGAGATACCAATGGTTTCTTCCCTTCCATTTCCTTTTATTTTTACTTGTAGTTTTGGTATCATGTTAACAAAGCTTAAGAACGCCATTTTTTTAGCCGAGACTGGTTTGGCTCAGTGGATAGAGCATCGATCTGCAGACTGAAAGGTTCCAGGTTCAATTCTGGTCAAGGGCATGTACATTGGTTGTGGGCACATCCCTGGAAGGGGGTGTGCAGGAGGCAGCTGGTCGATGTTTCTCTCTCATCGATGTTTCTAGCTCTCTATCCCTCTCCCTTCCTCTCTGTAAAAAAAAAATTAATAAAATATATTTTTTTTAAAAAAGAACACCATTTTAACAGCAGGTGACACTTCCACAGAGGCAGCCAGTTGTAAATGTATACCTTTAGCACCTTCCCTCCTTCTGTGACCCTGGGTCTTCTAGCTGGTCTTCTAGCGTCATACCTTGTGGCCAATGGAAAGGAGAGTAGCCCAGGCAATTTGGAGCTGACCTGGCAGCCACCGCCAAGTCTTGGTGTTCTTCTTTTTAGCATAAACAATTTCATAAACTAGCAACATCACACAGACATCTCATTCTGATGATGTTGAATCAAAACAAAACCAAGACCCATCCATAATTATGCCTGAACACAGGCAAAACATAAATGTTGTCTGAATGACAGAACTGATGAAAATAACCTTGTGTCCTGGCTTAACTGCAATGACTTCTGTTTCTTCACCAATTTAAACCTTGCTCTATTCTTCCCTCCTTTGAGATAAGGTAGAGGGGGAATGATTGGTTATGGAGGGACTATAAAGAAGAAAATATATACATATATGTATTTTTTTTAAAAAGAATCTTTAAGATACTCAGTGAATTTCCTTCACATCCTGGTAACAACCAATCCAGAACAAAGCCCTGTTCCCTTGAATCTGCCCAAAAGCATTTAACAGAGCCCTAATTCTAGTCTATTGTATAATAAAATCATCTTATTGAAATACCTGATAGTCCTATGGTGTGGGTTCTTTTTATTTGTTAGAAGAAATAAGTCTAGCTTTGTTCAACCACAGATGGGATTCTGCTGGTCCTGGCTGGCTGATACTGGCTTGGGTAGCAACTTGTTTTTTGAAGTATACTCTTCCTCTACATCACCCTCTACATCACGTGACCCTATGTCCATTAAGAAATTACTGCAAAAAAGAATAAGTGTTCTCTTCCTTCAGCAAACCAAAGACAGGAACTGAAGTTTGAAACTAGAGGCTGGATGCATGCAGAGCAGACTGATGATGAGATATCTTGGCTCAGTGTAACTTTGAATAAGCTTTGAACCTACATAGTTGACCACCAGATTCCATGCACTGGCTTACTTTTGATATTGGTCAAGTCCCTAACCTGTTTGACCTGACTTCCCACTCTACACAATAAGCGTGGGAAATGCTGGGTAAGGTGCCTTCCCATTCTGCAGTGTAAAGAAAATCAGATAAAATGCATGTTAAAAATACCTTTAAACGCCTTTCTCACATGGTGCCTTTCTAAACCATATTTTGTTATATTTTACTAAGACTTTCTTTAAAAGAAGTATCTCTGGTCAGTGTTGTCTGAAATCAACTTAGTTGGGATTCTTTGGCAAACTAAGATGACAGAGAAGAAATAATGTATCAAGAACATGCTACAAGACATTTGTAGGACTCAAATCACTAAGTGATTGCTAACCACACCTGGACTATGGTTAGCAATCAGCCCTCACAAATTACAGTGTAAAGACACTACGATAGGTGCATGGGACGGGTTCTCACTTTCGGAAACATGGAGCCCAGCATGGGATCATAAGAGATGGATGTTCTTGCAGTTAGAATGTATCTAATATATAATTGTGACCTCTCTATGAAGTTCAGAATGTTTTCAGAAACAGAATCATTAAAAGCACTATTTTTGCACAGATAAACTGTCAATGATAGTTACCTCATTTATAAGAAAATGTGCCGCAGTCTGTGATCTGTACACAGTATATTTCCAATTCTTTATCTAATCCTGAGCCAAAATCCTGATCTTCTTCTGATATTGACAAGTTAACACTGTTGCTTAAACAGGTTTGAATCATGCATCCCTAACCAAATAGAATTGACCACTAAATAGCCTTCCCTCTTGACCACCAAATAGCCTTCCTCTTGCTCCCAGTATAATTTCACAAGTTCAGGTGGGCAGTTAATTTTAAAATAGGCATATAGTCATAGAATATAAACATTTTCCCTAAAAGATAAAGTTTGAGGGTAATAAGTTGTTAAGTTGTTTTTTGGTGGTTTTTTTTGTTGTTGTTGTTTGTTTTTGTTTTTTTTTGTTTGTTTGTTTTCTCCCTCTGTGCTTTTGTCAGCAAACAGAGCCTGTTAGAATTTCCAGGGCAACTAAATTCTTACATGTATGAAATTGGTTTTTTGTTGTGGAGTATATTTTTACTGGGAGAGTCTAGTTACATCAGTTAATAAATAATAGTATTTTAAAGTTAATTGGTACTGAATATATATTATAATACAATTGAATATGTATTATAATACAATTCTTTGTAATTTAATGGCCTTTTAGAATATTTTTGTCTTAAATAGAAACAGAAATTCACTAGTACTTAAACTTCATGTGGCTGAAAATGATAAATAATAGAATAAATTTTGGCTAATCATTTCACATTATTTTCCCTCTCAACTCCTAATAACATGAAGTCAGAGAAGTCCATTGCTTGATTGAGATTAACTTAAACTACCCAGTACCCATAAAAATTTAAAAATAACCAATTTCTCATTATTTTACTGTTTTTCTCCACTTCAGCAGAAAACTTGATAGTTGAAATTATTCCTTCTTATTCTGAAATAATAGAGGCCAGTCCACAAAAGCGGGTCCTAGTCTGACCAACCCATCCACTGGCCCCAGCGTGGGCCTAAGAGATGAGGTAAAGCTTTGGGTGGGGAGCAAGTAGAGGATGCCCATCAGAGGGATGCACTGAGTACCTGTTTTCCACACATTCATATGCAACTCATGGAAAATCCTACTGGCTCTGCCTTCAGAATGCTGCTTTCAGACTCCCTTGCTTCTCAGCGCCCTCTGCTGGACCACCACCATTCTTCCTGCTCTGGTCTTCTCACCTGTCTGACTTGCCAAGAAAACTCCTGGCTCTGGGTCCTGTTACTGCTCTGCCTTTCTGAAACATTCTCTCTACCTGGCACTACCTTAGGTCTCTGCTCCAAGGTCACCTTCTCAGTGAGATCTTTCAGTGCCCATACTACAAGCACCCTTACAGTTGGTGCTCTCTCTCTCTTTCTCTATCTCTCTCTCTCTCTTTTTTTCTATCTCTCTCTTTCTCTCCTCCTCCCCCGTATTCCCTGTGTTGACCATACTTTATTCCCCTCATCATACTTGTGTTAGTATCCTGAAGCTGCTGTGACAAAGTACAATAAAGTTCTTTTGTATTAATTTAAATTTATGTTGTATTAAATTTAAAGTTCTTTGACTTACTTCAACAGAAATTTATTCTCTTATAGTTCAGATCAGAAGACCAAATCCAGATATCAGCCTAGCTCATTCCCTCCAGAGGCCCTGACAGAGAAACCACCCCACGCCTGTCTCCCTGCTTCTGGTGGTGTTCAACAGCTTTTGGTATCCCTTGGCTTGTAGGGCATCATTTCAATCTCTATCTCCACCTGCACATGCCTTCTTCTCTCTGTGTCTTTGTGTCCTTTTCTATTTCTTATGCCGACACCCTCTTTGGATGTTACCTAATCCAGTAAGTTCTTGTCCCAGTTCTTAATTACATGGGCAGAGACCTTGTCTCCAATAAGGTAACATGCTGAAGTTTCATGTGAACATGAATTTCTGGGGGACATGATTTAACCCAATAAATCTCCTACCTCTATCTGATGAATCATAGGTTTTGCTCTTTTAAACATTGAATTGACAGTTATCATTAGAACTAAGTTCCCAAAGGACAGGAACCTTTGCTCTGTTCATTGTTGTGTCCCCAGTGGCTAGACATCCAGTGGTCGTTCAGTGAACATTGGCTGGAGGCCTGAGTGTTTCGTGGACATTGGCTGGATGTTTAAAATGAAGCAGACACAGGCAGCCTGTGGGAACAAGGCCAGAAGTAAAGGCTACCGGGCCTTCCTGAAATAATCTGAAGGTCAGAGAAGTTGGAGTGCTACGTAGATAAACAAGAGGAAGTCAGAGAAAATTAATAGAGGACTCTGCCAGATAATCAAAAGTCACAGATAGAGAGGACCCCTAGAGGCATGGTTTGGAGATAGTGCCTCTTGGAATACGTTAAGCAGCTCCCCCCTCCTCCTTCCCCTGAGGGCTGGTCTCTTTCAGGCTAAAAAGGGTCATATCCTGAGGTCAGATGGGCCTCTGCATTTGTTTGCTGATAATAACACAAAGTTGATGATTTAAAACACACACATTTAATCTCTTATAGTCTGAAGTGTGGTTTATTGCAGTGTTTTTCAACCGCTGTTCCGCGGCACACTAGTGTGCCGCGAGATGTTGCCTGGTGTGCTGTAGGTGCAGACAAGACAAGAATTTTATAATTTTTCACTATTTTGTTTACTTAATATTTCATAATAAAGTAATTATAAAATACTTTCTTTGTGTTTATTTGATTCCTATTCAAGAGAATTACTTTATATATAGTCAATATAGGCACAGAGTTAAATTTTTTAACATTTTCTAATGGTGGTGTGCCTCGTGATTTTTTTCATGAAACAAGTGTGCCTTTGCCCAAAAAAGGTTGAAAAACACTGGTTTATTGGACCATAATCATGATGTCAGGGCTGGGTGTGTGTGTGTGTGTGTGTGTGTGTGTGTGTGTGTGGGTGGGGGGGGGGGGTGGATTCTTTTCATTGTCTTTTCCAGCCTCTAGAGCTGCATTCCTTGCATTCCATGGCTCTTGAGTCCCTCCTCCCCCTTCACAGCATCTTATTTTAAGTGTTTTGTTGCCTTTTTATTCTGTGCAAAATGTATTTTGCCCTATAAGGTCACAGGATCTAGAAATTAGGACCTGGATATCTTTGGGAGCCATCATTCAGTTTGCCATAATCTCCTAACCAGGACCCTGCCACAGATAACAGGACAGGCTTAGAGTCCCAGACTCTTTCCTCCTGATTTCCTAGTGCACAAAGCGGTGGCCATTCTGTCTTTTCCTTTAACAGGAACTGCCCTTCTCTCCTATATTAATTTATCTCCTGTTGGCAAAGCTACTAGTAAGGAAAGAGACACACTTAAAACAAATTAAGAAAATATGCTGACCTTATGCTCATCATATTTAAAATTTCCCTTTGTGTGCTTGATTTCTGATTTCTGTTTTATCATCTCATCATAGATGGTTTGCCAGAGTTGCTTCATTTTTTTGGTAAGAAAGTAATTTATAATCCAGATTTCAGATGAGAGGAGGAGGGAGCTACCAGTGGGGTGGTCCCCAGGAACTGAGCCCACCTCCAGAGAGCAAGGTGGCTGCTCCATCAGGAAACAGGTCTAGAAGGCACTGTTGAATGAACTAATGCTTATGATGTGGCTTTGGGAGTTACATCTTCTCAAAACATTAGACTTGGAGAAAGCCGTTTCTTTATAAAATCTATAACAATTGAACTTTCTTTTTAGACAATCATAATTCTAGAGTGACTATTGATATAAACACACAGGATGTTTTAAAACAAGATTAACCATATAGGGCAGCTTTTTGTTTTGGTTGCAGAATCTCTACAAATGAAGATTAAGATATTAATGCTTCCACGTGTTTATTATTGGATAGGTTCTCCTTGTTCACAAGAATTAAAATAACTCCATTTTGTCATCACAAAAGATCCACTAACATTTTTATGACCACTCCATGTAAATCACCCGTCCCACCCTAGCTCACTCAGCCCTATCAGCGAAACCAAATCAAAGGTAAAACATGCCACCTCATGGCCCTGGGTATAAAAATTAAAGCCAGTATGGTCTTTAAAATTTTTAGAGTTCAAAAGTTTAGAAATGATTGAGATTTTCATATGTAAGTAATGTCCTGACAGCACTGCCCCCAGTGGAAATGACTGAGGTATCCATCAACATGAGCAGCATCCCTCTGCCCTAAAGCTTTGCCCAAAATCACATTTTGGATCCTGAAGGCTCTGGTCATCCTGGGCTCTCTTCAGTGCAGAAGTGAATGTAATGCAATGTTGTAACAGTACATCAACTCTTTTGTGTCGGTGCCAGAGTAACAGTCCCAAATTCCAAACTGTTTGCTATTTAGCTCTGTGCTGAGCACGTTGTAGTTTTAACAACCCAGACAGTCCCTATAAGAGTGAGGATTTAGTCACAATATTGTTGGTCTATGTGACAAGTTTTAATGGGGAAAAGGTTACATTTGCATATTCTCTAGTTCCATTAACATTTCTAAAGTGAAGCCCAGTCAGGAATGAGATATGAGTTTGGCATCTTTAGGAAATCTTAGGTGGTTCTCATTTCTTATTCTTTTCTTTTGCATCTGGTTACATTTAATACTTGACATTTCTTGAGGGCCCACTCAATGTGCCAGAGAGCGCTCCAAGCAGCTCATGTATATTATTTCTAATCATCCCAACAATGCTTCCAGGTAGGGATCATTATCTCAATATGACAGATGGACCCACTGTATGTGTATTCTGAGAAAACCTCACATTCCAGCCCATAGAGATTCTGCAACAAAAGAATTTTTGAATTTTTTGAATTTTTGAAAACTTCTGAGTTTTTGAATTGCTGACTAAGACCTTCCTTACCCAAATAATATATTTTAAAATCCTTACACCATCATGGATTTGATATTCTTTTATTGTTAACACTATTAGAGATGTCCCCCTGTTGACCACCCTTTGGCCAGTCCGATACCATCTCTACCCCCCCCCCCCCCGACTCTCCCACCCGTCCCCTCCCTGTGTTCTGTTACCTGTGTTCAGAATAGCCTTTCTTTTCTTTCTACCTGTGATGCAGGCCCTTGGGTCCTTCCTTTGATCCTTTGGAGTATCCATCTGTTTTACGTTTCTGTGTGTGTGTGTGTGTGTGTGTGTGTGTACATTCACACAATGCATTTTCATGCATGTAAGCATGCAGTCCCTAAGACTGTTCCCCTAGAGATCTTGCTCCAAAGGTGTTCTTTTTTAAAAATATATTTTTTGATTCTCCACAGAGAGGAAGGGAGAGGGATAGATTGTTAGAAACATAAATGAGAGAGAAACATCGATCAGCCGCCTCCTGCACACACCCCCACTGGAGATGTGTCGGCAATCAAGGTACATGCCCTTGATCAGAATCAAACCTGGGATCCTTCAGTCCACAGGCCAATGTTCTGTCTACTGAGCCAAACAGGTTTCAGCTAAAGGTGTTCTTGATGTATGCCATGCAAACCTAATAGAATCATTACCATCTGGTTAATAAAACAGGCTGAAATGAATTCTTTACCAATCATTTTCCAATGGCACAAGCCTACCTGAATTCATCCTGGCCATCTAGTGTCTTTACATGTCACTTCTCATTTTAATTTACAGGTATTCTGTAGATTTAAAAAAAAAAGTGTGCAAGAATGTAATTTTAGGAGGCTGCTCTTAAAAGAAGAGGGACTGTGCTATCTTGATGTTGCAAAAGTGGTTTAGAGTCATGCAACAAAAGGAAATTAAATTAAAAAGAAAAATAGGCTTCCTGTGTTTTAATCCATAATTGCTCTCCACTGTGATCACATAGCCAAGAAAACATCAATAGTTTGTCCATTATCAGCAATCATTTAATTATGTTTTGTGGCAAATGCATTACTGTGCCATATATGTCCTTTTGAAAATGTGTGTGTGTGTGTGTGTGTGTGTGTGTGTGTGTGTGTGCGCGCCTAAGATTTTAGGTAAATTTATTAAATGCTCACTGCATATTAAATTAAATGTTTTATATTTCCAATAAAAATAAACTAAGCCAGTTCAAAAGGACTCCTATTCCATGTCTTCAGTAGCTCTAAGAGAAACACCAACGTGTTCTAAGATTTGCTTGACAACCTCTCCCAGTTGTGATAAAGGAAAGATAAAGAGAACAGGTTAGAATCTACGAGGAAACTTTTAACCTCTGTCTGCTCCTTTCTCTCTCTCATTTTTCATGAGTCTTATTCTCGGATGACTGCCCTGACCTGGCATCAGCAGGATGTATGCTTTTGAGCTGTTTCTCCAGGAGTAGAGTGGTTGTTACAAAGTCTCCTCCTAGTTTCTCTTCTTCCCCATCCTTCAGATAAATAGGACACTTTTGTGGCTCCTGGGGTCAAGTTTTTATCTATGGTCTCAGAGGTTGCTTTTTTATTTCTCTGTTTTTTAAAAAAATGGCTTTCTATTAGATGAATAGAATCCAAATAGTTGGCCCTCTTAACTTGATATTATAATTGGTTGAACTGACTTCAGAAAAATCTTTGTTTAATGGTGCAATCAACCTTATGTTTTAGAATGGATTTAAGTATCTTAGGGCATTTTTCTTAAAATTACATAAACAACCAGCTTCTTGGAGTATCTAAGATATAAAAAGAAAAATACAGAAAAACAATATACAATGCATTAAATGTGTTAACATTGTATGGCTAATCTCAGTTCTTTAAATAAATAATTTCCTTCTTGTTGATGCACATTTATCTTCAGAAAATTTTTTTAAAGAAGAGGTAATAGCAATAATGATAACCATTAAAAAAAACAATATTAACTGTTATTATGACACTGTTGATTGTATCCATTCAGTTATATTTCTTTTTCTCTGATAATTTAGTTTAACACTGTACTGGAACCAGACTGTTGAAATACTATATTAGAAAATAAATGTGACCTTGTAAATTATCTTTTTAAGCCCTAATTTAAAAACTATATATTAATAAAATCAGGTGCTATTTTAAGTCATTTTTTTTCACAATCTTCATACACATGTAACTCTAGTTGATACATCTATGAGAGTGTACGTAGACACACATGTAAGATAGTATATGTGTGAAATAGTTTATATATATATAGAAACCATTTATTTATGGAAGTCTTCTTAAGTGGGTTCATGTGTAAGGAAACCAGAACAATTGTTTGTGAAATATTCCATAACTGAAAAGATAACTGAGTGTGGACAGTGTGGCAGGATTCCTCGCTCATGTTCTCCTGCTTCCTTCTGTTCAGAGAATTTGGATGGAGAGATCCGGAGCTGCCTGAAGTGATTCAGATGTTGCAGCACCAGTTTCCTTCGGTCCAGTCCAATGCTGCAGCCTATTTACAGCACCTCTGCTTTGGAGACAATAAAATTAAAGCCGAGGTAAGCGCTACTGGATTCTCCAATGACCAGTGCCAGGTTAATCATCAGTGAGGTTTTTGGAATAATATTACAACAGGAAAGAAATAAGAAAAGCTTGAAAATGTTGAACCATTTAAAAGAATGAAACATAGCATTTTCCATTTAATTAACTGGTGTGCCTACCATTCCATTTGCACTTCTTTAATAAATGAACACTGCAGAGTGGAGGAGAAGGATACATGTGTTAGCGTTAAGAAAAGTAAGATTGTCAACCGCTGTACTTTGGGTATGATTTGCCTTTCTCTTCCCAATTCCATCTCTGGAGTTGTTTCTGCCTTTTAATCCTACAAAAATACAAAGCATCCTATGTTGGTTCCTCAATTTTCAACAAGATCTCTGTATTCAATCTATGTTATCATCTGTCTTCCCTGGAAAACTCATTAATAAGATGGGAACTTGAGGCAGTAAACCAGCTTTGTGTTATAACCAAGAATTCTAAGTCATTCACAAAAGTACCAGCAGATATAATACACATATGCGTTCCATTAAAGAGAATAATGTCTGTGGCCATCATATAAACAATTGTTAGCATGCTTTGTAATTCAAAAATATGTTAAAGTGTATACATTATAATATTTCAGGAAAATCATGGTGGTAAGCACAGCTAACTCTTAAGTTTTTAGACAAGGGATAAGCATTTGCATATGAGCAGCTGAGTAATCATTTAAAATAAAGATTTTATAAGTTATGAATGTAATTGCTTGCATCCATAGCATGTAAGCAATTTTTAGGATGAGTCTAAATTAGTTTAAGAGAGGAAAGAAATTTGAAGACAGAATTGCAATTTATTATAGGTTTTGCTTGCTTGCATTGAATATATATAGCCTAGCAGCTTTTCATTTTTTTTCTGTCTCTTCCCTTGGGACTCAAAGGACTAGATCCATGCTTATTCTTATCAGGACAGTCAGATTTGTGGAACAAATACAGAGCAGTGGTTCTCAACCAGGTGCATTATCGCCGAAGGGATGTTTGACATCAAGAGACATTTTTTATACTCACCATTGGAGAGGGTTGTAGTGGTGCCATTAGCATCTCAGCCAGGGATGCTGCACACAGGACAGCACCCACCACAGAGAATTAACCAGATCCCATAGCCAGCAGTACCAAAGTTCAGATAAAGAAAAATAGTATCCATCTAAGATAAACTTAAAATGTCAAAACATGCCACCTATTCAACTGTCCTACAAGTAAATTAAGCTTATGTGTGCCAACTGGAAATCATCTTAATCTTTCTCTGTTTTTAATTTTTTTTAAATGGCCATTCAAAATGAAGGACAGATTTCTGCCCAAGGGACCACATACCATCATTTTTTGAAGATTACAACTTTGAGGGTCTCTCTAAGTGTCACAAAAGTATTTAATCCCATTGTTGGTATAAAGTTAATTCAGGAGTGTGTGTTACCCCCACTAAAGCAACATACCCTCCATCTTGAAATTTGGTCTCACATCAAGACTAATGACAGGACACACATATCACGAGGGTGAGTTACTCATATGATGAGGCCTACTGGGGTGAGCAGCATGGCTCACAAGCAGGACCCATTAGGCTTCTGAAAGGAAGAAAGGAGGCTGGCTCAGAGCAGAGTGAGGTTCCCATATGCGGACAGGGACTTACAGAGTTTGAAGTCCCTGCTGATGCCGCAGGAGAAAATACTGAGCTCTCTTATCAGCTTGCTCAGATATGGACAGAGGGGCAGCTGGTGAGGCTGAAAAGCTGTCAGAAGCGAAACATCAAAAGTTGGAGTCCAACTCTATTACAAGGAGTCATGCTGTCAGTCAATACAGATGCCATGGCCTGGGGAGTTCACAGTCACTGGTCTGACTGGCTCAGCTGTATGATCCATGGACTGGCCTTGAAGCCTGTCAGTGGCAGTGAAGCCTGACAGCTGGCTGTGAACATGAGTGGCCATAGCAGAAACGCCCCAGGGCCCTACAGTGGACAAGAGGCGGTGCAATGAAGCAGTGACCAACACACACATCAGTGTCAACAGATGCATCTTCCGATGGCACTTTCCTGCTCAACAGCTGTGTCTCCTGGAACAAGCAGCCTCAAATCCAAGTTCACTGGACCAGTAAGAAAACTTAGGGACAGGGCCTTGGTCTGGTTTATGGAAGTGAATTCTCAGCTTTGTTTTTATATGATCAGACATAATTTTGAGCAAAACTGAATTTCTAGGCTTCGTTATGTGAAAAATGTACAAAGTTCTGTAATAAGGAATGAGAAAGATAAGATTTATGACCTTGCAAGCCTCTTTTTTTTTTTTTTTTTTTTTTTTTTTTAGTCTTTAAAGGAGAACTGCTTATGCCTCCATTGTAGAGTCTTTGTAGGGACTAAGTAACTGAATGTATGCAAACTGACAGGCTCCAAACACTGCCAGGACCTCATGATAATGTTTCCCTGGGACCTGGGAGTCTGGGATGAGAATAAAGGAAAGAGTGATGTAGGCTGATACCAAGTTGACAAAGTAAGATGGAAGTTAATAAAATTCAAAGGAACAGGAAAAGTGTGAAGGGCCTAAGTAAAAATATAAAATAAGTCATCTGGAGTTTCCCTTTCTCATTCAGTCACACAAGGAATGCACATGTGTTTGTATGTGTGCCCGTGTACACACATGCACACTCAGAGAGATGTGTAATTTTGCATAGACCTATTCTGTTCTCTCATCCTAACTCAGGGCAGAAATCATTAGTAATAGTCCTCTCTTTGTGACAGATGACTGCCAGTCATGTTTTCATACACAGGCATTGATTTTTGTAATTACCTGTTGTCCAAATACTAATCTTGCAGGCACTAGCCTTTGCAAATTTACTCAGTCTTCTAGTCTTTCTTTTGCATTTTATTCTATTGATTTAGCTCTTCAGTCTACATTTCATTATTGGTATTGACTTTGCTCACACAATGGATAAGCCATTGAGCAAAAAGCAGGATTAAATCTCCTATATGTGGAGGGTCATAAATCATGTCTTTCTCATTCCTTATTACAGTACTTTGAACAGTTTTCACATAATGATGCCTAGACATTCAGTTTTGTTCAAAATGATTCCAGAACTAATGAGAACAGAGCTGAGAACTCACTTCCATAAATCAGCAGAACAAGTTTTCCTGCCGGTCTGGTGAACTTGGATTTGAGGCAATCATCAGGGAGGTGGGACCGAGAGAGAGGACCCAGTATGGTCAGTACGGAACCACCTGTGACTAAGGTAGAGTCTGCAATCCACTGGCTGCCCTGACTCAGGGTAGAACACTCAGTTATACATACTTTGAAGATCAGCAAGTGTCCAAAAATTGGGATATGATGGCATAATGCAAACTGGAGATCCCATCCAGACTAAGATCAAAAGAAAAGCAGTTGAGGAAAAATTGAAACACATGGGGAAGGAGGAAGCAGAAGGAGAGGGTCTGGGTCATTCCCACCAATGCACCAAGTTTGTGCAGTGCATTTACATGAGCTAATGAATATCTGATGTGTCGATGGGTCTTCCTACTAATTTCAAAGGCAGAGCCACGATTGGATGGATGTCAATAATGTAAGAACTATGTCTGCCATATTCTACCTTCAGAATTGTTGGGACTGTCACAATAAATTGAACTGCAGATAATCTGGATAGTTATTAACATGAAAACTTGCTCATGTGTGTATACTATAGGCATTTTTTTTTAAAGTTGTCTAAATGTTTGTTACTTCTTAGTATTTTTCCACAAGTCTTTCTTTATTCTCTCTGGGTACTACTCAAGTTATGAATTTTAAGGACATCCCATAGGTTCGGGGACAATACGAGGTGCCTGTTATGGGTTGTTGGTTATTTACTCTCCTCTCTTGCATCTCCCCTCATTTCTTCTCATGCACACGTTAGAGCAGGTGTACTGCTAGGCACCCATAGTCACACCTGGACAATCATACACAAACGGGAGCATATATGTCTGTGTGTACGCTACATGGTAGCATTCAAGGTGATATGTGATATGTGATCTAGGGGTTAAAAAAGTATTTGCTCATTTTCAAAAGACAGGAATGGATTATTTTTTAATACTTAAAATTTTTAACTTTTGATTTATGTCATTATAAATTTTAAAATTCAATTTGAGTTTTAAATTAATACAATAAAAATTTTAAACTTAAAATGTTAGTTTCCCCATGTATATTTTAAACATAAGACCATTCACTTAAATAACATACCTTTTTAAAAAACATTCAAATCTTCTTATGTGATGTGATGTGGGAAGGACTGAACTATGTTTACTTCTGTGTGATGGAAATGACTGGTGACTACCACTGATGAAGATTTAATTTACTTTTTTGACCTTACTTTCTCATTTTACATGAAAAATTAGCTTTATCTATCAAATATGCAACCAGAGTGTTCCAAGTGTTTGAAGGTCTTATACGGTAAACTTACACAGTTTGAAGATGAGAACAATTTATGTAGGAAACCAATGATAATTTTATCTTCCTAATTCCTAACAAACCTCTTATTAATTGCCTTACCCTTCTACTTCCAATAAAGCCCTTTTTTGTTTTTAAAGAAATTGATTTTTTAGTTCTAGTGGGGAAAAGTTTTGTGTTTAGTAGGGGAATCAAATATTAAGAATGTATAAATCCTATCTTAAGGAATCTATAACCACCTGGACAGACCATGGATAAACAGGGCCCTATCACATCCAGTGTTCAGCCCCTTTGTAGGGCAGGTCCCCTACGGTGCTTAAGTTCCAAACCCAGTCTCATGGAGTTAGGGAGAGCTTCCTGCTTCCTCTAGTGATTATAACACAAAATTTTAAATTAGAATTTTCCAGAATAATATAGTTAATTTATACTCACTTAGAATTGACAGAAGAGGCTCAGATTTAAGGGTATAGGTCCTTTGGAGAGTATATGTGTGTGTGTGTGTGTGTGTGTGTGTGTGTGTGTGAGGTCCTTTGGAGAGAGAGAGAGAGAGAGAGAGGGAGGGAGAAAGAATATGCATTTCCATATACTTTCAATATATTTGTACAATTTACACATTTTTTCCTAGATTGGCATTATCTTTTTTGGTGACATTAACTAAAATATAGAAATTAACTTCTGTGTATAAAAATATGCACACCTTTCCTTCCTGTCCCCATCCCCCACCCCTTTTTAGAATATTCCATAAGCATAAAAAAAATCAAACTTGTTCCTGTCTACTACACTTAAAGTGCTTCATAATTTTTATTTTATTCTTGGTTCTTTCCACCTCATATAGTTCAAGAGAAGATGCCATCCATCTTTTCAGCTGATTACCTTCGAGCCATTCCTTCTCTTTCCTTTATCATAAATTGTTCAGTATTTTTTGCAGAAGAGTCTGTGTCAGTTACTAGATGCCAGTAGACAGTATACTCTGGAGCCAGGCTCTCTGCCTTTGAACTCTACTCCTTTCTAACTCTGTGATCTTGGGCAAGTTTCTTTACCTCTCTGAGTCTCAGTTTCCCAGACTGTGAAATGTCAGGAGAATCCACTTAACTTCAGGGGAAAAACACCTGGACTATCAGCCAGTGTGAGAGGTTAAGAAATGTGGATTATGGTCAGTATATGTCAGAAATGTAAATTAAGGAAATCTCTTCCTAATATTTCAGTGTAAAACCAAGCTCATAGTGTTGTAGACAGAATGTCTGTCTGTATTCTACTTGTACTGTTCATCATTCACATTTTGAAATCTATTATCAGCAATATGACACATTGGAAGCTTGTATTGTGTTGGCTCTGTTGAAACAAGTTGAATCTAAGAATCATTCATGTGTGTAACTTACAAGAGCACGTAAATATGTCCAAAAACTTAATTCACTGATATTATGGGAATGTCGAATTAATGAATATATTCATTCAACTATATTCACTGAGCGGCCCAAAAGTTCCAGGCACTGATAATACAGAAGTGAACAGACTAGACCCAGATGACTAGACAAATTAAGATCTATATCTATCACTAGAGGCCTGATGCACAAAGATTCTTGCAAGAATGGGCTTCCTTCCCCTGGCTGCTAGCACTGCCTTCCCATGGCAGAACACCTGTGTCATTGCCATGGTGATGATTCAAGCATCCCGCCCTGCCCCCAGCTGCTTGATGCCTATGTATGCAAATTAGCCTGCCATCTTTGTTGGGTTAATTTGCATACTCACTTTTGGTTGGCTGTTATGGTCAATTTTTATCTTTCTCTTTTATTAGTGTCAGATAGTGTTAGTGGCCCTGAAGGAAACTCAGCACAGTAATGGGGTTAGAGAGTGATACTGGTGGGACCCACTGATATTCTACATAAGATGGGTCAGGAAAGTTATCTCTGGGAAATGGTGTTTGAGCAGAGCTGGAAGGCACTGACAGAGAACCACAGACTGAGTTCTCTGAGGAGAAGTGTTCCCATCCACAGAGCAAACTAACAAGTAGGACGCAGGGGTGAGCTTGTCTGTGCTCCAGGAGTCTGTTAGTTTCCTGAGCTGCTGTAACAAAGTACTACATACACTAGGTGGCTCAAAACAACAGACATTCACTCTCCCATGATTCTGGGGGCCAGAAGTCCAATACCAAGTTATCAGCAGGGCCAGACCTCCCCTAGACTGGTAGAATGCTTCCTAGCTTCTGGTGTGGCCCTCAGTCCTTGGCTTGCAGACATGTCACTGTTGCAGTCTCTGTGCTTTGTTTTCTTGGCACATTTCTGAATGAGATTGCCTATGTCGTATTTTTTTAAAAGATTTTTTCCTGAGGAACTAATCCCTCCTTCAGGAGTATAGACTCAGTTTATATTCAACCTAAACTTCTTTAGTTGGTATTTCCAATCACTTCCTTTCCTCCAGTCTCCAGAGATGGCAGAAAACCCCTGGCCTTGTAGAGACTGTTTGCATCCTTAAAGAAAATGTGAGACCTAAAATTCCTGTTAGACGCTAGAAACACTGACATAAGAAAGGAACTACCTAAAAACTCCAGTCAAGTGCAGGGATTTGCTCAATAACTGTCTAAATTAGTTTAATCAGGAGGTGTCTACTAGATGCATGAACAGGATGTCTCCAAATCTGGCTCCCCCTGCCTTTTTTCCTCTGATACTGCATCCTGTTCTATAGAGAAATCATAGCCCCAACCTGTGATTCCTTATCAGAATGATGGACAGGGCAGACGGCCTTCCTTCAACCTAGTTTATAGGAAGGTTACTATTAACAGACAAAAACCAATATTAGTGCATCTTCACAGTTGTTCAAGTTGTATTATTTTGAATGATCATTTAAGAAGATATTTATAAGAGTGAGTCATTCATTATTTGTATAGACAGGGTCAGCCATCCAGTGTGCAAGCTGGATGTCAATGAGACTTTTTCTGTCTTTTCTCGCTGAAGGTCTCTGAAAAGAGAAACATGTAACACTGACTGGTGGTCATTGTCCAATGGGCTAGCCACTGGATCAAGAAAATGGGTAACAAGAAGCTCTCTCTCCTTGGCACTTTTTTAGGGAGAGCAGATATTGAAATGAGTGCCTTGGTCCTACCAGACTTCAGTTTGATCAGGTATGAGGTCTTCCGTTTGATCAGGTATGGCCAGCAGCCAGAGAATATGCTGGTGGTTAAAGCAGGAGGTGATGGACTGCATTGCTAGGAGATCTAAATGCCACCCAGGTAACCCAGAATAAAAATTAATTTTAAGTTATTCTGATTAGCAGCCTTAATTCCATCTGCAACCTTAATCTCCTATGTCATGTAACATACATATTTACAGGTTTGGGGATCATGGACATTTTTGGGTTGGGGTGGCAGCATTAATCTGCCTACACCAGCTGTTAGAGGAACGCAGATTCTCACTCAGAGTTAGGAACCCTGGGAAGCACACCTCCGACCGAAGGATGCCTCGTGCCTCCCGCTCTGTGGGGCTGCAGATAGTATTTTGGAATTGTCCCACCAACAGACCATTTTCCCCTTGACTTAGTTGGCTTTATAACATCAGATTGCACCATCTTGAGGACCACAGAGTCTCAAAAGTTGGTTCATTAATTATATATTGGGCAAGTGCCAATTATGGTTATTAAAATCCCCTCTCAGAAATTTCAAATCATGATTCACTTTGAAAGTTCCTCACCCCTGTAAGCATGGATATCTATATTAACAAATGTTGCACAATGTTTTGTATGTCTCAGAGTTTCCAAAGCTAAAGTGTTCCCCCTTTCTGCTAGTCCTACAGGCTCTAGATTTAATTTTTCTGCAATTAATACCCTAAAAAATGAATCAATAGATGATCATTTGTTTTGCAATTTAGGTTTTTTTCTTTGTTTTTGTTTTTTTCTTCATTTTAATGTCTTAAGCCCTCAAGGGCAATAGCAGAATAGGAAAATTGTGAATTTTGAATAATCTTCCTTATTGTTCTGACTTCTCTGTCCCTTTACCATTTAGCCCAGCTCACTTAATGGAAATTGAGTGTTCAACCATGAGCCAGGGCACTACACTAGTTCCCATGCTTTTATATATTTTTTACATTAAGGAAAAACAAGACATCTGCATATCTATAATTAGCTAATAGATTCAGCATTGGCTCCTGTAAACAAGATGCAGGTGTGTGTATTGCAGAAGCATTTCGTATGTAGTATTGGCTTTTCCTTGTGGGAAAAAAATCACTCTTCCTTCTTAAAATGAAGAGATGAACCTGTAAGAAAAAAACATTTTTATTATGTGCATAATGTTTGATGGGCCAGTATCACTGTGTTCACCATTTTATAATACTCTAAGTTTCTAAGATCTCTTCTTAGGCACCAGAATTCTTTCTTCTTAAGTACTAATATGCCTGGCACTGGACGTTTCTCCTGCAGGGTGGACTGTAAACATTGGTTTGATTTCAAAATTGCAAAGTTCGTAGTCAAAACTGCATTGTCAGAAAATAATGTGTAGTACCTGCTGTGAGCCAGGTACTCCCCTCGGTGCTGGGGATTCAGCATTGAAAAAAAAAAAAAAATGAGGCAAGAAAGCCAGTATGAATGTGAAATATATCAGGTGGGTAAATGGAAGCAAAGGCAGGATCTAGAGAAAGGGTGGTGGAGTGAGAGTGGAGGTTATTTTTTATGGTAAATCAGATTGGGTAGACACCAGAGTGATGGAAAGGAAGCCACTCAGAGGAGGCCAGGGCAGCACATTGGCTGTCAGGATCTTCCAGGAGCCCGAGGGAACTGGAGCCAAAAAGAAGTAAAAGAGAGAACAATGAGCAATGGAGACAGAAAAAGACAAGGGCAGGTCACAAAGGTCTGAAGGCCAATGTTACTGACCTTTTGATGGTGATGGAGGTCATTTGAGGATTTTGAACAGAAACCACCTGATCTGATTATGTATGCTTTAAAAAACAAAAACAAAAAATTACTTTTGAAAAAATAGGTTTTTATTGACCTTCAGAGAGAAAGGAAGAGGGAGAGAGAAACATCAACGTTGATTGGCTGCCTCCTACTGGGGATTGAGCCTGAAACTCAGGCATGTGACCTGACTGGGAATCAAACCATGACGGTTCATTGAGCCATAGCAGCTAGCAAAGAAGAATATTCTTACTACAGTATATTGAGGATTTAAAAACAAAACAAAATTCTTCCCTAAATCCATGCTTCATTATTATTAGTCCTCTGCATTGACCAGCCTACTAAAAACAGAGTGTAACTATTGCTTTGCTTCTAAGCTGGAAAAAAAAAAACTTTATTCAATATCACAATAACTTATTTGAAAATTCATAAAGAATTAAAAATGCAAGCCAGGACATTTATGTATCAAGTATTTTTAAAGGCATAATTAGAAAATCAATAAGACAGAAATTAAGGAAACTTTTTTTGCCTGGATTTTATATGTTGAAGATATTTTAAAAGAGTTTATTAATAAACTGTGCTGGGAGCTAACATCTGACAGTGGAGTAAAATCAGAGCATTTGTGATTTATAATTGGGGCTCCAGTCCTCCAATCTGTTTTCACTCCAGGACTGAGGAACTTTGAACAGAAGTTATTAATTTAAAGAAATGATCTTCTCAGTCTCTGTGACTATTTTAATTATTGGAAGGTAGACTACCTAAAGAACAGATCCTTTGAACCCACAAGGGATGGGTTATAAATAAAAAAATCATACTACAAAATTTAAATTGGAGAAACAGAATGAATAATTGAAGGAACAGTATGAACCCCATTTTGGTGGAGGAAGTGAGGGAGACATTTCTGAGTTACTTTCTATTTAAAATATACACATATATTATGTATTAATATATTGTGATACTATTGTATATAGTATATACATACATAACATTATAGACATATGGATCTGGTACTACCATCTTACTAAAATTTCTAGGACAGTTGTTATGCCATCAGAATCTCTGGGCTAACTGTTTATCGTGATGATGAAGTCTAGAATCAAGCCCCCTTTTCCTAGGTGCGCTGCATTGCACTTGATGAGATTTCTTAAAACATAATTTTTATTACCTCAAAGGTCAGGGATGCACTCAACAAGTTTGTATTTTTATTACACCAAGTCCCAAATGTGTAAATGTTCTACTTGGGTTGATGGACAAAACCAAGAGTGAATAGTCTCATAGAATAACTCATATTTCAAGATGCTGTGCTGCAGACAAAGCCTTGGTAGCAGTTTGCTTTGTGTTCAAGATGAACATGTGAGAGAACAGGGTTGACATGTTCCAGTTTGTGGATTCTCAAAAGAGCTGGTCCCAGGGATTGAATTCACTGGATGACTGGACGCTCCTGGAGCCTGAGTGGGGAAGCTCATGACTTGCCCTTTGCTCAGTCTCTGGATGCCCTGCATCCTCAGCTCTGATTCTGGGAACAGAGTTAACCAGGAATCACAAGGTGGTCTTATCCAGTCACCTCACTGGGCCTTTGAGCATAGAGCTGTCAGAATAAGAAAATCAAAGTTAATTTAAACAGATGGTTGAGAGATGTGGGAAACCCATGCATATTGAACTATTCATAAATTCCTAGATGGCAGGCAAATGGATGTTTCATAGCTAAGGTGTTCTTCTGCACAACCCACATGCTTTCTTTGGCATTCTCGCACATTAATTCTCTTGCCACATTGCCACAACTCTTTCCCATATTATTCCTCTACTCAGAAAAGCATGGTTCTCCATCCTAACACCCCAAGTAGTTTTTTACGTGGTGTTCAGTAACAGTCCTAATTTGGTCTTTGCCTGGCATCCTAAAACACCTCCTGCATCCTGCCTCTGCAGACTTCCAGATGGGCAGGTATCCTCCATAGGCCTCACGTTTTCTACTCCATAAATTGTTTAAATATGGTAGTAGTAGTAGTAGTAGTAATAATAATAATAATAATAATAATAATAATAATAATGCCTACCCCCACAATCCTCTAGTCTAGGGGTGTCGAACTCAATCAGAGAAGGGGCCAAAATCTAAAATCCAGCCTAAATCGCGGGCCGAATGGTTTACTGAACAGTCATAAACTGTCATTGTGATGGAAACGCAGCGGAGTGCAGTGATGACAGCGCGATGCGGGCCACATTGCAAGGCCTGGTGGGACGGATTTGGCCCGCAGGCCTTGTGTTTGACACATGTGCTCTAGTCGATTTAAAGGCCAAGAAGATATGGCACTATCTAATACAAATATACACTCTTTCCTCTCAACCCTACCACATGTGTTTCCCACTTTAAAAATCATGGCCCTGCTATGCCCCACACATTTTGGAATTGAAGTTAAGATGTATCCTAACTTCAGCATATCAGTATGACTCCCATGAGGATGTATTAAACTTATATTCAAACTTCTAAAATCAGTATAATCAGGGAATTAAATGCTGAAGCAACATATTATATCTATATACAATTATTTTTAGAATAAAGTTTCCATTCTTGTTTGTGTACAGGACTCTTGCTAGTCCTTGAAATCATATCCTAGTAGATATTTGCTTCCATTATTTTTGTCTTTAGTTGGCATATTTAGTTTTAAAATTCTTGGAATGTACATGGTGCATAGTCACTTTCCTTAAGCTGTAATTCAGTTCTTTAGCATTGTAATTCTTTTTATCACATTAACTTCTAAATACACTAGGCTCTATTTTTTGCTATATATTTTCTTCTGACCTCTGTGTCGCTGTCACAGGCTTTAATTACTGAGGATTTATGAGATGCATTATTTCTCTCCTTGTACTTTTTTCATCAAAAACTATTCTTCATCAACAAAGTATTCTTTGTTTTTATTGCTTACTTAAGATTCCACATGAAAGAATCTTTTTATCTTGTTTGAAATAAATCTCTTTTAAATTTTCTTTAAAATTATGTTTGAAACTGTGTACATTTTGGAGAATCCCTAACCTTTTCAATATTTACTTTGTTTCATTCATAAAGAAGGAGTGTTTCATTGTACTTATGACTAGTTTTGTTTATGTTGTTCTGTAAAAGCTCTTAATTTTATTCCAGGAGATTCTGCATATCTTGGGTGCAGAGTTTACTAAGGAGACTCAACCTCATTAGTAACAAGGGAAATGCAAATGAAAACTAAAAAACGATACCATTTCTTATTCTATATGAAAGTAGTCAATAATTCCAAGTATGGTCAAAGAGACTCTTACTTTCTCCCAGTGGGGAATAAGTTAGTGCATGATTTTGGGCCACATCATGTAGTTGAATATAAACAAAATCTAGATACACCCCACCAATCCCAAGTGTCTATCCTGTAAAAACTCTTTCACGGTGCACACAAATGTACATGGCACCATTGCTTGTGTAAGCAGATTATTGGAAACAACCAAATATCTGCCAATTGGAGACTGGGAGAATAAGCTGTGATTGGTCCTACAAAGGAATACTTCCCAGTAACAAAAGTCAATACCTAGCTGCTGTGCCTGTTGACTGGGATAAATATCACCAATGTAATGCTGTGATAAAAGCAAGTGAGAAAAAATAGATGCTACATGATACCACCAACTTATATCTAAACATGTAAACTAAGCTATGGATCGTTGGGAAGAAATACCTAAAGCATGAGTATTGTAGGGGTACTGTGTTGTAGGGGTTCAGAGCACAAACCTGGGTATGGGCTTGGGTCTTCACCCTGCTCCTGCTCACATGTGACATTGTCAGTCATATCATTTCTGTGTTTCAGTTTCATCATCTGTAAAGTAAGGATATAACCTTTTGGTCATGCACTACTTACATTTGTTTCTAATGTGTGTGTGTAGCACTCTTTTTCATTATAACTTTGGGCATTGTTATCAAACTTAGTTCTTTCTATCCAAGGTAATATGGAAATATTCATTGATTCATTTTCCTAGATTGTATTTGTTTGTTTTGGTTCACATTTTAATTTCTAATCCATATGAAATTTATTTTGTGTAAATGTAAAAAATCAAATGTTATTCCCTCCCCCTCAAATGGTGCTCCTGTTTTTAAAAATTCTAGATAATGAATCCCCATAGCTTCCTCACGATATCCTGAAGTCTGAATCTTTTCTGGGGTTTTTATTCTCTTCTATCGTTGTGTCTTTAGCCATTGGCATATTGTTCTATTTGTTGGTGCTTTAGTGTATATTCAATCTTCTATGTTTCTCCATTTTTTTTCTGTGATTCTCGCCTCTATGTTTATTGTCCTATATGAAATTTAGAGCCATTATGTTAAAAAACAACTTCAACATATATTGGGTTTTAAATTGGAACAGCTTCTATTGTTAAATTAATGAAAGGAAACAGGTAAGTTTATAATACTACATTTTTTCATACAGGAATATGGTATACTTCCACATTTATTCACATCTGCTTTTTTGTACCTCAGTAAGTTCATATAACTTTATTCATACAAAAACTACTCAATTCTTATTATGTTTATTTTCTTAGTGTTTTATATATCATATTGCTATTTTAAATCCAATATTCTTCTATTAAAATTCTGAATATTTTTAGTATATAGCTAAACTATAGATTAATGCATATTCATAAATAAGTTTTTTATTTTTATATTTTATTGAATTCTCTTATTAATTCTGAAATATTTGTAGTAGATTTTGATAAAATACGTTTTGTTTTGTTTTTTGTTTCCCAGTAGGTTTATCTCCCTATGTTGATTTTCAGTTTTACTTTATTGACACATTCACAACAAAGTTAAATAATTAAGATAATAACTGTCTTTGTGTCATTCTAGATTTAAGTGAGGATAATTTCAGTGTTAAATTGCTTAGGTGCCATAGTAGTTATTGATTTCCTATGAGCCACGTTTAAGTAACAAAGGTGGTGACATGGAGTCTGGACAAACAATCTAACCAAGGCCCCAGTGGACAGACCCCTTCGTGGTCAGCTGTCCATGGTCAACTGTCCAGCCCATGGGAAAGAAGCCATAGGGATCAGACTCTGAAAAGGGGGAGAGAGAAAATGTGTCCCCACTAGCATCCAGAGAATTCTTCAAATACACTGTTCACCTTTGTTGATAGTGGGTATTTATTTTAGCCTATAGTGCTAACTATTGTATATGTTATAGATGTAAATAACACAGGATGATGAGGTCTCACACATATTTTAATGGAATGTCAAATAGAGTACATTTCTTACAGTCAAATAGGGTGTGTCTGCTTGAACAGACTGTGTGGGCAGGCCCTCAGGAGATAGGACAGTACTCAGATAAGGAGAGAAATGAAAGGTGGGCCCTAACCTTGGCACGTGGCCTTGCCAGGAGAGACCCACCCACTCACACATGGCACTTGCTTCCAGGTAAGTCAAGGACAGCAGTTTGGAGCTCTTTCAGCTGAGTGGGACCTGGGAATGGCAGGTACTTAACTAATCCGATTTAATCCACACTTTGTAACTTGGGGGAAAAAACCATGGGATTTTGCTATCACTCAGTACCTAATTTGGAAATAGAAAGCAAACTTTTGCCCTCACTGGTTTGGATCAGTGGATAGAGCATCAGCTTGTGGACTGAAGGGTCTTGGATTTGGTTCAGATCAAGGGCACATATCTGGGTTGAGGGTTCGATTCCCAATAGAGGGTTTGCAGGAAGTAGCCAATCAATGATTCTCTCTCGTCACTGATGTTTCTGTTTCTCTTCCTCTCTGAAATATTTTTTTTTTTTTTAAGAAAGCAAACTTTTAAGTTCAGTTTGGAGCACACTAAGGGAGACTTGTATTGGGAGGCCTTCTTTCTCATTCTCAGCACTTCATGATTTTGTATTCTTTATGTACAAGGACTGCTCAGACCAGGTAATGGAAACTGCTAGACTTATTCTGAACACGTTGAGTGTGTCTGAAGGATGCCTTTAGAAAAGGAATGTGTGGAATCACTTGAAGTTCTTGTTAAAAATAAAAGAAAAGAGGGGTCCCTTCCTGAGTGCTCTTAAAGGTAATAGACCTTGTCTTCGGCGTGCAGCAGTTCTGAGCACCCAGGAGTGTTTGTGGAACATCAGCTGCCAGCCCCCAGAGGGACACTCTGAGGCCCCTTTGACCTCTGTGCTAGCGTCATTGCTGGGCAGCAAGGTTTTCAGTAGACAGCCTGACTCCCACTGTGCATCTGCTCGGACCTGTCCTGAGACAGGGGACCGTCTAGGAAGCTTCACTGCCTGTGATCCCAGTTAGCAAGCGGAGACTGAAAAGGACCACGCACTGTGGTGTATGGAGTTTGTGTGCCATGTTTCCGGTGCTTTGTTCCTTTTAATGTGTCTTGTAAAATGTATCGCTGGGTGCATTTTACATTCCGACCAACTTGAAGGGCTTTTCCCAGCTCTTATCTTTATCTTTTAAGTGATGGGATTGTGAGGGTGAGCAGAACTTGAAATTTTGAAATTCTATAAAATAGGTCATTTCAGAGACTTTCATGGGAAATAGTTTTCTTTAACCAGAGTTATGGGCGGAAACTATTATTAATACATGTCTAGTACAATATCAGCTACCACACTTAAATTGAGAGTAATATAAAAAAGAACAAATGTTCAGATTCTCCCCATTCAGCTGTTCATTTTGTTCTAAGTCTATGCAGATCCCTCTGTGATGGTCTTCAGTGACAGCGGAAGGCTTGGCTTGTCCAGGGGGCAGGAGCTGGGTTTGGAAGTATGTGCAGGGTGACAAAGGTTCTAGGAATGCTGGGTCTGCAGACTGGGAAAATAAGGGAAATCAAGGAAAATGTTAATGTATGTGCAGACATTTTTATCTTTCTATATGAATTTCAGAAACCAAATAGCTAGACACAGATAGAGATGAAACCAAAATACCTACACATCCTTCATCATTGCACATAAGTATTGTCTGGGAAGAACTACATGAGTCTAGAACCTTCTGAGTCATTTAACTTGTTACTGAATAGAGCGTTTGCTACTAGTTGCATTTTGTCTGTTTATTAGAAGCTAATTTGATACTAAAATCAAAATATGGTCCTTCTCGTTGCCTAATGATTTACTCTATATTTAAAAAATATTGCTTTTCTTTAAGAATTAGTATTATAAATACATACCTTATAGTATAGTGTCATTAGTTATATACCAGCTTGAATTAATAAAATATCAGATAAAATATATTTTACATACTAAATAAAATTTATAGTTATAACTTTGAAATATCTGCCTTCTACTGATTTATCATACATTAGCATATTATTAAGTTAATTCACATATTGACCAGATAATAAGTCAATTCAGAATATTCTTTAACTAGTTGATACAGTGGGTAGTTTTGTAACAAATACTACTCATTGAGTTCTTTGGTAAACAATTCACATATGAAATTTCATTTGATCCTGAAAACAGCCCTAGGAGACAGGTTCACATTTTGCTCATGTTGTGCAGACATAAATAACTTACCTCAGGAGACCCAGGTTTTAAGAGAAAGAGGAATGATTTAAACCCCGTTGCTCTAGCTTCAAAGGCAGCATCCCCAAACACTGCTCTATAGCCCCATTCTAAAACATAATTGTAAAAGAAACATAATCCATCTTGGTTTACCTACTGAGTGGAGAAAATAGATTATTTTACACAACTATATATATATGGAGATATTTTCTCTCAAAATTCTCAAAAATAATTTCTACCATAAAACTAAAAAAAGGCTTAGGCCTTTATGTATTCTACTTCTCTTTAATTCAGAGGCAACTATGCATACATATATCAATTCAAATTATATGGGAATGTTGATTATTTAACTGGATCTACTATAAGGGAAAGGGATGGAGGTAAAATACGTATTTCTCAAATGATAACTTTGCAATTTCTACATTAATGTTGAGAAGTGAGATTCCGTGATCTCTGGCTAAGCCCCTAGTTGTAGAGCCAGGATTTTTGTGTCTTCCAATAGCCTTTTAAACAGAGAAAATTACTTAATTTTTAGACATTAATAAGGCACATAAATATATATACATATAATTTTTTAAACCAACACTAGTGAGGAATAATAGTTAACTGGAAACATTAAAATCACTGAATCCAGCTGAGACCGGTTTGGTTCAATGGCTAGAGCATCGGCTTGGGGACTGAAAGGTCCCAGGTTCGATTCCGGTCAAAGGGCATGTACATGGGTTGCGGGCACATCCCCGGTAGGGGGTGTGCAGGAGGCAGCTGATCGATGATTCTCTCTCATCGATGTTTCTAACTCTGTATCCCTCTCTCTTCCTCTCTGTAAAAAATCAATAAAATATATAATTTAAAATCACTGAATCCAATATACTTGTTTTTTAGCTAGATTTCTATAAGCCATTGTGACTTGGTTATTTATAAATATCTAGACCAAGAGAAATGCTGTGTATTATTAGTGCTGCAGGCTATTTAAAAGTACTCAGAGTCTCAGGTCCAGGCTAGTTTCTTTTAGCACTAAACTAGAAGCCCGAAGTTATATCCCTTTTGCTTAAGACCAAATGGATCCTGGAAGGTATGGAAATGTCTACCCAGGACCTTAACTCTTTGAAGAACTTATCTCACCTAGGATAGTTAACAGAAAGCTACCAAGCCTCTTCTCTCTTCTCCCCTCAGTTCCACTCCCTCTGGCCCCCGCTCCTTTCAGATGCAGAGAATGTGAGCTACTTCTTATTGCTTGTTTATTGCTATGAATAACGACAGCCCAGGCCTTTGGGGTCTCACTATCCCTGAAGACAGGTGCCCCCCAAGGGGAATTCTATTTCTTGTCAAAATAAGTTTTAATCCCCTATACCTCATTATTCTCATTATAATTTTATGAAGACTGTTATGAACTTACAAGCACAGTTGTAACTGGACATGTTCTAAATTATTCACTGAGGCTGATATCAATTTAATGAGAATATCTAATTCATTGTGTAAGTATATATTATCCTTCATACATGCAGATAATGTTAAGAGTAACAAATTTCATAAGTGGTAAGGGTTCATTTTTTGCAATGAGTGATATTATATTACTTGCATTTTTCTTATATCTACTTCCGTTGTTTACATATTTGTTTTCTGATTTAAAAGGTTTACATCTATTCTGGCTTCTAATGAAGGGATTGGAAAAAAAAAATCGCTTCCTACTCCTAAATGATTTTCAGATACATTTAGTTCTAGAGGTTAAGTTGTAAACATACTTTAAAGCAATGGTTTGCATGGCAAAGGTGTGGAAGCCCATTTCATTCTCCCGCAACACAAACTGGGTGAGCTTCAGTGATTCTGTGCACACACATCCCTGCCTTTTTCCCCAAGAGACTGCATCAGGGTTAAGAATGCCCTCTCTGGAACACTGGAAAGGACAGGCAGTACAGCATAGTTTTGCTTTGTTTGATTGGTTAATCCATTTTTTAATTTGTTTCTTGGTATAGGATCAGCCCCCATTTTTCTCTCTCTCTCTCTAGATCCCTGAAGTTCATAGCATAGTAGAAAAATAAATGACTGCTATTGATATAGGAACAATTTACTAAAGTGGACCACTTATCAGAGAATCATATAGTATATGAATTTTTCTACCTAAGTTATGTATGAAGAGCTCTTTCTTATTCCCTGAGCCTATTAAGTTCAGGGAAGTAGCAGATATAAAATTTGTTCATTACAAATCCAATTCAAGCTACACCTCCCTATGTGGACCTCAACATTGTTTTTATTCAATCATTTCTATTAATGTAAATAAACCTAAATCACACAGTCGAAGAAGAAGAAGAAGAAGAAGAAGAAGAAGAAGAAGAAGAAGAAGAAGAGGAGGAGGAGGAGGAGGAGGAGGAGGAGGAGGAGGAGGAGGAGGAGGAGGAGGAGGAGGAGGAGGAGGAGGAGGAGGAGGAGGAGGAGAAGAAACTGCAATGAGCTATCACTGCAACCTACCAGAATGGCCGGAGGAGGAGGGGGAGGGGGGAGGGGGAGGGGGAGGAGGAGGAGGAGGAGGAGAAACTGCAATGAGCTATCACTGCAACCTACAAGAATGGCCAAAACCCCAAACACTGACAAAATCAATTGCTGGCGAGGATGTGGAGCAACAATAACTATCATGCATTGCTGCTGGGAATATAAAATGGTACAGCCACTTTGAAAAACAGTTTGGCAGTTTCTTATAGAACTATATATGTCCTTACTGCACAATCCAGCAATTGTGCTTGGTCTTTACTCAAAGTTGAAAACTTTGGTCTACACAAATACATGTGTATGAATATTTCTAGCAGCTTTATTTATAACTATGTACCCAGTGCACAAATTTGTGCACCTTAAAAGGAACTCTGGGCCCTGAGGCTTCAGTAGGCATGAGGACAAGTCTTGGGTCATCCTCTGGCCCCCGCCTGGCCTCTCCCACTAGGGTGCAACACCTTGGTCTGGTGCCCCTGCTCATCTGCTTCACCACCCACTGTAACCAGTGCCTACCATGTTCTGCGCACATCCCTGGTGGTCAGCGCACATCAAACAACTGGTTGCTCAGTTGTTCTGATTGTTCTGACACTTGACCTATTTGCATATTTGCCTTTTATTATATAGGATTGTGCAACTTGGAAGCAACCAAGATGTTTTTTAATCAGTGAGTGGATAAATAAACTGTACTAGCCCTAGCCAGTTTGGCTTAGTGGATTGAGCATAGTGTGGACCAAAGGGTCCCAGTTTCAATTCTGGTCAAGCACACAGACCTCTGTTGCAAGCTTCTCTCCAGCCCTGGAGGGGGGGGTGGGGGCATGTGGGAGACAACCAATCAATATGTGTCTCTCATTAATGTTTTTCTCTGTCTTTCCTTCTCTTCAACTCTCTCTAAAAATCAATGGAAAAGTAGTCTTAAGCGGGGATTAATTTTTTTTAAAAAAAAGATAAATAAGCTGTGCTACATCCAGATTATGAATATAATTCACTACTATATAACTCAGTATTAAAAAGAAAGTGAGCTATCTATCAAAATATTAAATGCATACCACTAAGTGAAAGAAGCCAATCTGTAAAGGCTACATTCTTTATGATACTTTATGACTTCAACTATAATACATTCTGGAAAAGGCAAAACCATAGAGACAATAAAAAAATCAGGAGGAGAGTGAGAGGGGTGAACAAGGCAGAGCACAGAGCATGTCGTGAAATTATTCTGTATGATACTCTAATGATGGATACATGAGATTAAACATTTGTCAAGACCCCCTAGAATGTGCAACACCAAGAGTGAACCCTAATTTAGATTATGAACTTGGGTGATAATGATGTCTCAGTGCAGATTCTTCAGTTAGAACAAATGTAGCGCTCTGGTGAGGGATATTGATAATAGGGAAGCCTGTGCATGCATGAGTATATGTTTAAGAACTCTACTTTTTGCTCAGTTTCACTGTGAACACAAAGCTGGTCTAAAAAAACTAGGTCTATTTAAAGATAGTAAAAAGGAGGGTCAGAGAGAAGGAAACTACAGGTGAAAAACAGCTGTACCATTTTTTCCATTGATTGGTAAATAATAATTTACTATCTCGTGCATTTTATTTTGTTATATTGATATTTTACATATATTAGATATATAGCATTTTATTGATTTATTTTACTAATATTAAACAGAATTATTTAAGATTTGATTGGAAGGATTGTGCATGATGATACTTAGGGGAGTAAGGGAGAAAACTGGCTAAAACAAAGGGAGTGATCAATGGAAAGGATAAATGGGATGGAGATTGTTTGCCATTTAGTGAGAGAGGGAGTAAAGTTGCCATTTCAAAGACTAGAATTTTCCCTAATAATTTTTCAAAGAGAAGCTATTCCTTATTAATGTTTAAAATAGGTTTAGCATTTTATAAGTGTTTAAAGTTGGATGTAAGAAGAAATTAGAAGAATGGGTGTGAGAAAAAGTCAAAGGGAGGGAGGATCCAGGAGAAAAGCAGAGGGGAAAGGAAGAGTGCAGCATCGGATTCCTCCACAGCCACCCAGAATCCCTGTAAGTATAAAGACCCGTAAGAGAATTAGAAGTCTGCCTCTTGGCTACCCTCTGGTCCTTCTGGGAGAGGGGAGGTGGCAGCAGGAGGAGGAAGAACCTAGGACCCAACATCACATTTCACATCCGTGAATGTTTAAATATCAGCTTGGATTACTGTTTGGCCTCAGAAAAACTAAAGTAGGATTACCACATTCTTAGATAAATCCAACCCCAAGAAAACAAAAGTTTTTAATATTGATGATCTGGTGACAACTCCCCTCCAAAAAAAAAATATATATATATATCATAAAGAAAAGTTTATTGTCTTATTTGTGTTTCTCTAAATAGAATAAAATAGAATTTAAGATATTGCAATAAATTTGGATATATGGCATTAATTAGGGTCACACTGAATACATTGTGTTCTCATTATGCCGTTAAGAATTGATATTGCATTTGTTTTGAATTCATTTTCCCTTTAGTGCTTTGCAATAATATTTTAATAGCTTGATTCATTACATTGTATTAATGAGAATATATTATCATAAGTTAAGAATATTAACTATAATAAATAATATAGCTAATCTATAGATAAAATAGATTTACTATACCATCTGCTTTCAATATACAATATAATCAATTGGTTAACTGTGAGAATGGTTTTATTGCCTCTTTTTCATGGTTTCATCATTATTAAGATAGCTAAATCCAGAGAATGTTTAAGTAAAGCACACACATGCAAATACACACATAGAGAAAATGACATTTATAGCTTAACTTTTTTGTAAAAGTGGAATATCCCTTCTGACGTATTATAATTGATGCTATTGCCCAGCTGTATGTCAAAGACACATGTATACAGTGGTAAAAACTTTCATCTCCCTTGGATAGGTGCCAAACAGGTCCTTAATAAAACTGTAAATTGGGGAAAAGTTGTTTTTTGATCTTTTCTGTTTAAAATTAACCCAGTAGGCCCTTTAGTTATCTTCCCTGGGTGCTGTCATCACTATAGACTGTGCAGGCACCTCTGGGAAATTAATTCCCTTAACAACCAGGTCCTTCCTCTTCCTTTCCTTGTTCTCTTCTTACTGGAAGTAAACACATTCATGTTTTCCATAGATATACAGTCTGTGAGTTCTAAGTATTACAACTTTTTTTGTGTTTTTATTTTTTGATGGATGAAAATAATTCCTACGGGCATATTCTGAATCATCAGATGGCCCATCGTATATCATTTTATTTGTAAGCTGGTATAGGAAGGTCTGCTGTAGTCCGCAGAGATATTCTGACCTGGTCACAGAGGGTCTGGCCTTTTATTTCCTTTGAAGAGGGATATTACTGGGTTTTGAAAAGCTGAGTGTCAGCTAATCTGAGAAACACTACTGTAACAAGTAATATACTCTCCCTCCTAATTCTTTATTTATTGAAAATCTACTCTGTGCCTGGCCTTGCACTGGGGATAGGGATAGAGTTTATCAGTGAATGAAACAGACTTGCCTTCCAAGAACATACTTCTAGCAGAAGACAGACAATAATAATAACCATAACAATGAAGTGAAAACATGACAAGTGCTGTAAAGAATTCTGTGACAGGTTAAATTAAAACAAGAATGCTGGATTGGGGTCGGGGCCATGGTTCAGATTGCAATGTTAAATACTGTGGTTGGAGTAGCTTCATAGAGAAAGTGGGATTTGAGTGTCTTTGAAAGAGTTGGAGCATTGAGCCACGTGCCCCAGCACATAAGCGGGATGAATGGATTTTCTATAATAAGAAAACTAAGGAAGAAAGGTGCCATATTATACTCTATCATGCCAAATTATAATTCTTCAATTCCTGAGGGATATTAAAATTAAAGAAAGAAAACAATATTACTGAATGGATCATGATCATGTTATTTTTTTCATGTAAATTCAGAAATATCCAAGTATGTCTTTGTACAAAGCAGTCTGTATGTTAACTAGCCAGTATTTTGCTTTAAATTTTTTAATTGGTCTAAAAATTAAAGGGTAACACAATCTATAAACATATTGCAATGTTTGTTTTTACCAAAAAATCAAAATTTTCTTTGGGTAAAAAGAACACCAAAATTGATTTTGTTGTTGCTGTTAATCAAATACCTATGCTAAGCACTAGGTCTTAGTGTTCTGACTAGCTCTCATGGCGAGTGACTTTTATTTTCCAGGTCTTCTCAAATGAACATCTTATATGAAATGTTCTGGCTTCTTATTTAGTTTCTGGTTCCTTTGAAATATTGGGAGCATTTTCCTATTAAGAATAAATTTATCATTTTGTACATCAGTTCTGTAGCCCTTTAAGACAGTGGTTAAATGTGATCAGTCTTAGGAGTGAGAAGCACTCTTAGTCCTCCATCTGCCTCATGCCATGAGTACTTAGTAGGTGGGCATATTTTTGCATAGAGATGGGTCTGAAATCCATAAGAAAGTTAAAATCTCCTTTTCAAAATTCTGTAGCCTGAAAGGAAATGCATTTGAATGTTTATCAGTAGGATATTAAAGCAAGTAAATGCAATAAAATCTAATGAGAGCACACATTTGCTTTCTTTTTTTGTTTCTGCACCTTAATGCAGTTCAGTGCAATTAATTGTAGCAGCTACTCCATATGAGAAAACCGTTTTGATTTAAGAACCGAAAGCTTCCTCTCTAAGGCACAAGGTGTGTTCTTTGCTCTCTCAGATACGGAGACAAGGAGGCATCCAGCTTCTGGTGGACCTGTTGGATCATCGGATGACAGAAGTCCACCGTAGTGCCTGTGGAGCCTTGAGAAACTTGGTGTATGGGAAGGCCAACGATGACAACAAAATTGCTCTGAAAAACTGTGGTGGCATCCCAGCGCTGGTGAGGTTACTCCGAAAGACCACCGACCTGGAGATCCGGGAGCTGGTCACAGGTTAGAATCCTTATTGATAGCATGACTGTCTCTCAAGATCAATCTCCATTCTCCAGCATACTAGCAAATGTGGAGAGTCTAGACCTCTCCGAGGGCTAACAGCCATAGGCAGTTCAAGTAGATGTTGGCAAATGATGAAACAAATGACTTAAGAGCATATTCAATGTAACACACAGAGATTGATCCAATTCAATAATTATAATCCATAAACATAACCCTCACTAAAATTCTGTGACTATATTTCAGTCTTTGTCATTTGACTTAGTACCCACAGGTCATCATTAGAATGGTATGAATAATGATTAAAGGGACTATTGTATTCTTCACTCAAGCTCCAAGGGCCCTTCCTTTATCTCTATAACTTGTTTCCTAAGCCCATTTATTCTATGAATTACTTTTTCTACCTCTGATTTTGTAAATAAATGCTATCTTATAGTTTGAAAAAAAATGATAATGATTAAAGAGCCTGGTATCTGAGTTATTGCTAAGAATGTATATATTCTGGTTTATACTGTGGTTAACAACAGAGAATTGATTGTATTCAACAGTTTATTTCAGTTATAAAATATTTATGCCTACAATGTCCTAAGGTTATATGGGATTAAATATTAAGGAACTTTTCGGTTGTGAACATGAGAGAAAGCCTTTCCATAAACGTAGAACGTTTGAGTTTTGTAAAATAGAGAAAACTGTCAGAAACACCTCTTAGGAGCCATCAGGATTAATGAATGAGAACATGTAAAGCACTTTGTATATGCCTTTCTTGGGATACATGTGGATACAGTAAACATCAGCCATTCGCTATCATCCCTCACTTTTAAAGTATGCACTTTTACTTGTTGGAGTGCTAACAACATTGGTGTCCTCAACATGGAATTTCAGATTGCTCTTCTTGATTATACACATGGCTGATCTGGGTGATATTTGTTTGGGTCCATCAACCTTTCCCATTCAAGTAAATATTTTGCCAGTGGTTTGCAAGGTTGGCTCTCAAAAGTGGATGTTTTCATTACCCAGGATTCCGCTGACCTCTGACTTGGCTCTAAAATTTTCTTGTAGTTATGCTGATGAAGTCTGTGTGAATTTGTCTATTTAAGGAAGTACATTACTCAAGCCAGAGTTATAAATAATTTTACAATCTTGGTTCAAGACTCCCAGTGTCAGCATCTTTTCTTAAATTTACACTCTTAAAGATTATTGCCATGTCTCTTTGCCATGATGGATCCTATGGAAAAACAACAAGCCTTTGGTCAAGCTGTCACTCTAGAAATAGAAATCAGAAATGAGCATCTATAAGAATATTCCATTGTGAGACAAATGGCTTTAAGTAACCAAGTCATGACCAAGCCTTCAAAATATCCACACTGGCAGAAATCTGAGGGCTTCTGGAAACTCGCAGGGCTCTGCTGACTTCTGCTTAGTCACAGCATGGTGTTGCACATCTAGCCAAAGCTGATTCCACTGCCTGATGCAAGAGGTAAAATGAGACAAACGAATACACCTCAAAGGGCCTTAGAGAGTCATGTTCATTTTCTGCACCAGCCTGTGGTCATCTGCCAAATATAAGAGCATGGAATCAGTGGGCTCCCACAGAGCTGGGGGAATCCAGAATTTTAGTACAGTCAAACCTAGTATTTAACCTCAAGGTCATCCTTAGTTGTCTTTTCTCAAATGCTTTTGCATTTCTACAGGGTCAGGTGTGTGCTAAGCTTTAGACTTCTGCATAGGCAGGGTTGGCGTTAGTTGACCACACCCACACCGGCATGCTGATAACTAACACCAGTGCCCACTGTGATGGGTGGGCCCCTGTTCTGAATTGTCGAACCATATGTTCCTGGCAGCTAAATATTAGGAAGTCCTTGACAAACATGTTCACATTTTGGAAACTTAACTAGGTGAGCAGCAAGGGAGTCGATGGCTCTGGAGGGTAGAGTAGAGAGTAAGAGTAAAGAGGCTTTCTTTGTTTCTGTTGTCACAAGCTTCCCCTCCTCCCCAAATCCTCTTGGGAATTAGGTTATATATGTATATAAAAAAATTTAAAAAGCAATGATTTAAAAGTAACAAATAGTACTTCCTTTGTAATTCTCCAGTGGAACTAATACAGAGTTCAGCAAGGAGTAAGTACTGAGGATATTCCAGGAGGCCCATTAGGACACACTGCGTATAAGCAAGTGCATGAAAACAAATGTGCTGAAAACATAGGGGGATAATGAGCTTTGAATTTCTTTCTGGATATTTACAAATGGGTATTTTGTAAACAAATATTCAAAAGAACAAGTTTAGTGTTTTGTTTTTAAATCAAGCATGTTTATAAACCAGATTTTAGATTAGATCTAGTTTCTATATATAGAGGAATCTAGAGTACCAAATTATAAGCAATAAAAGACTCAAAGAAAGGAATGATCTGCATGGCTTTAAATTATTTACTGAGTATTCTTTGACAAACTGTTTGAACAATAATAAAATATTAAACTGGAAGTATTTACATATATTTACATTCAACACAAACATGCATGCTTTAAAAAAAAACAGCTGCCTGTTTGCACTGCCATATCTGTTCACAGTAGAATAAATAGTGCCTGTTAGGCCTTGCAATAAATAACTTTCTTCCTATGCCATAATTGCTGTGAGATGATGATCAGAATTTTATTAAATCCAGTTGAAGCCATTATATGCTAGCCATTACTTCAAATGCGCCAAAGCAAATAAACTTTGATTAGAAATGCTGCATGTCCTTTGGGCTTGACTAATATAATTTTTCTCTCTGTAAATATGGAAATAATCAACCTAAATTTTGAAATGCCCAACTAAAGATTTCAGAGTGCTTTACAAATCATAATAAGACAGCTTTTATTGAACCATAAAACTTAATAAATAAGTTTTATTTTAGTTGAAAGCAAGAGTCCTTATGATTTCTACTTCTTCGAGTGGAGTGTATTCTTTGATCTTATGCTTTGCAGACCTGAATAGTCTTTCCTTTAATTAAAGAGACAGAGCTCACTTTACCTACTTCACTTAGTAGTTTTAGGTCAGTTGCTTAGTCTCCAAAGGGTTCTGCTATAAGTTGAACTATGTTCTCCCAAAATTCATAGGTTGAAGTGCTAACCCATAGTCCCTCAATTATGTTAGCATACTAGAGGAGAGTGAACCCTTAATCAGATAAGGCTGGTGTCCTTATGAAAAGGGGAAATTTTAACACAGATACATACAGGGATAATGCATTGTGAAGATGAAGGCAGAAATTACGGTGATGCTTCTACATGGCAAAGAACACCAACTATTTTCCGAAAGCCATCAGAAGCTCAGAGAGATGCATAGAACAGATTCTCCTCACAGCCCTCAAAAGAAACCAACCCAGGTAACATCCTGATTTTGGACTTGTAGCCTCCAGAACTGTGAGACAATCAAGTTCCTGTTTAAGTCATTTAGTCATGGTACTTTGTTATGACAGCTGTAGGCAACTAATACAGACCTGTATCCAGACTGCTCATTCTCTTTTTTCCAGAAGTGAGCAAACACATTCACTGGTCAGGCAAATGTAAAACCATGACGGTTTAATAGTATCACTGTTTAAAATAAATGGGTCCCTATTGGCCTGATTTCATAATTCATCTTCTTAAAGCAACTACTTATGAAGGATTGGAAGCAGCAAAGGTGATAATTAAAAACATCACCTTCTTTTACTTTTTTCAATCAAAGTAATAGATATATTTGATCAAAAAATAAAAGAATTTGAAAATGCTTATAATGAAAACAGCAGTCCCCTGCCTCATCTGTCTTCCTATAAACTTTAGAGGCATTTGGCTTAGATTTGCTTTGTTTTCCTTTGTGGGTTTTTTGTTGTGTGTGTGTGTGTGTGTGTGTGTGTGTGTGTTTTCATTTTCTCGTGGTTATTTCATGTATTTAAATAATACGTGTATTTTACTCTACATCAATTAGATGGGCTTTTCATATTGATTTTCAATTATGCTAGAGGAGAATTTTTTTTCATTTTCATCATTTATGTTTTCTTCTTACCAAAATGGTATGACCATTATTGGTCCTTTTGCATATTTAATCAGTAACCTTAAAGATAAGTCTCCAATTTTTTCATCTAACTCAGACTTCTTCTCTTATCACTCATTTTGTAAGTTAAGGGTGTTAGTTCTCCCGTGTTTTCGCCTTTCATATTCACAACCTCTGTCATTATGCTTGACTTTTATGTTGTCAGGGTTGACTGCATTTGCCATCTCTTCTGTTACCATAGTCAATCTTCCAAGATTTTCTGTAGCTTGATTCAAGGACTTGAAAGCCAGAGACCAGCCTTTGCATATGTGGGGCCTAACAGTCACATTTCCCCCACCACCATGGATCCAGTATGATGCTTGTCAAAGGAGTACATTTCTGGCATCATGTCTGGAAGGATCCTCCATCAAATCAACTTTGTCCATAATTTCAATCATCATCAATTCCAAAGATTCTCACTACCAGAATCCTCTGTTTGGGGCAGATTTGGGTGATTGCTCTCTAGACTTGCTGCATAGCTCTCCTGGTTTGGAACTTCTGTCTCTTAGATTCCATACCTTCCTCTTTCTTGGTTTACTCTCTTATAAGTTTCTTTAAAAAGGTGCTTAGAAGATAAAATTGTGAAAATGTCCTTATTGCATCTTCACACATGACTGATATTTTATATGGGTGCATAGACATTTATTTTTCTAGTGAATATGTTCTATATTTTAATTATAGTCTTGATACTATAAAAAGCCTGTGATGCTAAATCTAGGTTTGTGCCTTTTAAAAAATCATTGGTATCAGATACTAAGAGTTATAACCTTAAGTGTCAGAAAATTGTCTTGTTATTTTGTTAAAAATTTGTCCACTTTTGTGTTCTCTCTGGAATTATTGTGTTAGATTTTGAACCTCATGGACTTTTCCTCTCAGCAACAGAGGTATATTGGAGCTTTCTGCCTTCTTATCATACATTCTGAGAGATTTTTTCAAGTATCCAACATTGTCCTAAATTTATCTATGAGGGACTCTGGGAGAGCAGGATTTAGGGAGATATCATCATCATTTCTATACTTCTAAAATGCTATGCTATTTTTAATAACCTCTGTTCTTATTTTATGAATATAAACTATTCTTGAATTTCTCTAAGGATGTTATTTAGAACTGAGATTTGTTTTTCTCTTTATCATGAATCATCTCAATTTTTTCTTTTTCTGGTGTCATTTTTTTCTATTTGTCTTTATAGGAGTCTTCCTCATTTTTGCAAGTTTCCTTTAAAGCTGTAGAGACCCTCAGTTCTCTCCTCATTTTTAAGACAAGAGAAATAGAGTGTTTGAGCTTTGTGCACACGACAAAGCTTGTTAACTCTGAGCAGGTAGGAGTGAGCTTGTGTGCTAGAGAGCCCTTGAAGTATCTGAATGAGGAAGACTTTTCTCTAATGTTCAGATATCTGCAATAGCTTCTTACTTCTCTCTCAGTGCATTCACCCTCTTAGGAAATATTCTTCTGGGTTGTTTATTTGTGTGGCGGAGGGAGGAGTCAGTAACTTTCTGGCAGCTAAGTGTTCTTGACACCTAGGTAGGAGTAGAGAATGAGAAGGTGGGACATTGTTTGCTTCAAATCAGTCACCCTTCCATTGCTTCCCTTCTCATTTATACATACTCATGCCCGTCTTCTCTGAGCATGAGTCTTTCCTGTCCTCCAGGACAGCCAGCCATCACTGGGTCATCAAAAAAGAGGCCCCTTTCTGCATATCCTGGACCATATTGGCCTCCCCTCAGTTTTACCTACCAACACACCTCCCTCTGTTTTTGTATCATGCAGAAATGTGATGAAATTTCTCATCTGCTGAATTACTCCTTCCATTGTCTTCTTTATTCCATTATGTCCCTAATAAAGAATATATTCCCTGCATGAGTTCTGAACAGTTTGATAAGACAAAGTGTAAATAATACTACATACTACCTCTGTTGCTGATAGAAGCCACGTTGGAAGCATTGCTTTAAGTCTGTTAGTCAAGTATAAGCTTACAATTTCAAACGGAGTCCTGGGTTTAATGTTAATTAAATACCTTTCATGGAAGAAGACATTGGAACAGAGAATTATTTTTCCCACTAACATCTTATACTATTTGCTATGATTGCCCAGAGGCCTGGCTCATATCTCCAAAGCAAGAGCTAAGCATTTGTCAAGATAGCCTTTCCTTCGTCTTCCTGAGGCTTTTGGTGATGACCTGGAGTCCTGGTGGGCATGTTATTTATTACACCAAGAGGTGCTGAAGTGGGCCAAAATAGCAATTCATTTAAATCAAGTCCAGGATCAATGTGCTCCCAAGATTTAAAATTTAAAACTCAAATATATCTCTTATCTCAAATGTCTAACATAGCATATCAGAGATTCTGTAATAGGTTTAAACAGCATTGTAAAGATACAAATGACTAGAGACAACTAGTAATGAAACACCAGCAATGTAGAGAAAAGCTCTGAATTTTAACATAAACCCCACCAAATGCCAAATTTCTAAGGAGGAATTAAAAATCAAAGTCCAAATCCACTTTTATGTTGAAGCCCAAAGACATTAAAGTTCAAAGGAATTAAAGTCTAAAAATCAATATCTCTTCACCATTGTGTTTAAGTTCAAAGTCCAGAAATTTTAAGTTAAAGTGGAAAAGTCATTTTCCCAACTTTATTCTGCACAGTCTTTACCAGAAGGATTCTCTGCGCCTCTTTGAGGTCTGATTTCTTTAGAAAGTGGGGTTGCCTCACACTGGAGTTGGTGCCATAGTTTCAGGACCTCAAATGCTGCATGATTTCCGTGTCAACTCCCACTTACCTCACTGTTCAAGGGTGTTCATGAATCCTGGCCCATGACCATCACCTTCAGAAAAGAAGCCAATCCAAACTCTAAGAATAGTTACCCTAGTCACAGATACACCCAGAAACCAGTTCTAGCTGAGGCCATGGCAGCCCCTCAGCTACATCTGCATTGGTTACCCATTGCTCCACACAGTTAGCAGCTTAATAAATGCAAATTCATTTCCCCCCAGTTTTGGAGTTTAGAAGTCCAACACAAGTCTCACTGGGCTAAAATCAAAATTCCAACAGAGTTGTGCTTCTTTCTGGGGACTTTAGGGGATAGTTCTTGCCTTTTTCAGTTTCTGGAGGCTGCCCACGTTTCTTGACTAGTGACCCACCTTCACTGTCCTCCAAGCAGCAACCTTGTGTCTCTGATAAATCTTCCATGGGCACATTTCCCTTGGACTGCTGAAAGGAAGGGTTCTCTGCTTTTAAGGAGCCAGGGGATTAGATCGGGCCCACCTGGAAAATCAGAAATAATTTCCAGGATAATCTCCCCATCCCCCTATCCTTAAACTACATTTTCACAGTCCCTTTTGCTCTATAAGGTAACATATTGACAGGTTCTGGAGATTAGGACGGGGACACATTTGAGGCCCATTATTCTGTCATCCACAGTTTCAGAGGGAAGATGAGTAAATGGAGATCTCCTTGTATTTAGTCAGTCAGGTGAGGCCAGTCTGATGGTGCCTGGCTTCCAGAGTTTACAATCTGTGAACTTAACTGAACCAGGAGAAAGAGTCCCAGCAAATGGTTATGCATTTTGCATTCACCGGGTACAGAGAATATGAATCCATCCATGCATATTGTCTATTCTTTAGGAAAATGGAATTATAAACACGGTTGTCATCTTGCAACATTTAGAGGCTGGCACCCTCTTTGCTGCAGGGAGTGTGTGACAGGACTTCCACTATTGCTTGTTAACAGGCATCCCTCCGTCCTGTGTTACAACAGCTATTTCTCTGCTTTGTACTATGAAGTCTTGCGATCACCTGTCCCTATAAAGGCTGCAGAATCACCTCATCAGTCCCGATCGGAGGCTGCTCTTGATTTTACAGAAACCTGTGCTTGTTTGTGCTCAGGCTCTGAGGTCCTCATCTTCCAGTCCCCGCCTTTCATTGCTGTGAAGGGATATGTTTCTGTGGCTCATTTCCCTCTGTTCGTCCCCTGTAATTTTCCAGAGGCTCAGTTGAGTTTCTACCTGTTGAGCCCTCTTCCTCAGGTAGACACTCTGCTTTTGAATGTATGTAGGGATAGCAGTTTGCTGGACTAGAGTCCTGCCTGCACTTCACTTTCCCTTTGCTCTCCTACCTGGAAACATTGCTCTAGTGGCATCATGCATTTCTAACACCCCTCAGGATTCCAGCTCAGGAGTTGGCAAATTTTCCTGTTTTGATTCAGATGGTAACTATTTTAGCTTGCTGGCCACAGGATCTCTGTTACAACTCAGTTCTACCAATACTGGGTGAAAACAGCAGTAGATAATATGTAGACAAATGGGCATGGCTATGTTTCAATAAAACTTTTTGTATAAAAGCAGATGGCTGGCCCCCAGACCATAGTTTATAGAACCCTCTATTGCACCCTCTCTTCCATAGCTTAGTTCTGAACAAAATGAAAATGGAAGCCACATTATTAACCTGTTCCAGTAATTACTAGTACTGTTGGAGACCAGTTTCTAGGCCCGTTTGTCAAGAATTAGGCAGAGGTATTGACCAATGCACAGGTGCGCAGTTGGATTAGGGCAACCCCCAGGACACATCCAATGGAGATCAGGAGAACTGGTTTTCCTGGGGGCCACTCATTCCCACGAGGAGCAAAGACAGAGTTGAGCCAAGCCACGCATGCCCGCAAATGACTTGGGTAAGTCCCTCTATCTCCCAGGGGAAGAATGAGGGAAGGGGTAGAAGAGGCCTGTATTACATTAATTATGCTTCATTCACAGGAGGAAACAGCAGGCCTGGGGAAGAATCATTCCCCAGCAGCCAAGTGCTGTTAATTCTAATGGATCCCTGGAGGGGTGGAAAGAGAATTGTTTGTGTTTGGTCTGCTTCTTGGCCCCTGTTCATCTTATAACCAGCTATGCATTTCACACTTTATAGAGATGTCTGTGTTGGGGTTATCTTTTTATAGCAGATAGCCCAGTTATGCCAAATGCAGAGAGCAAAACCCAACAATCCCCAGCAGTAGATCTGATTTCTAATTTTCTCTCCAACCTGGCAGAGTCTAATCAAATTAAGAAATTTATATAATTAGTTCCTGTCCACCCCCACTCTTTTTTTAAATATATATTTTATTGATTTTTTTACTGAAAGGAAGGCAGAGAGATAGACAGTTAGAAACATCGATCAGCTAGCTGCCTCTTGCACACTCCCTACTGGGTATGTGCCCACAACCAAGGTACATGCCCTTGACCAGAATCAAACCTGGGACCCTTGAGTCACAGGTTGATGCTCTATCAACTGAGCCAAACTGGTTAGGGCCCCACTCTTTTTAAAAATATATATATTTCTTTATTGATTTCAGAGAGGAAGGGAGAGGGAGAAAGAGATAGAAACATCAATGATGAAAGAGAATCTTTAATCAGCTGCCTTCTGCACACCCCCTACTGGGAATTGAGCCCACAACCCAGGCGTGTACCCCTGGCCAGAATGGAACCTGGGACCCTTCAGTCTGTAGGCCTACACTCTATCCACTAAGCCAAACCAACTAGGGCCACCCCCACTCTTAATCCTAGAGATTGAAACAGCTCTGAAGGCTGTGTGTCTAACCCAGTGGTTGGCAAACTCATTAGTCAACAGAGCTAAATATCAACAGTACAACAATTGAAATTTCTTAAATTTTTTAAACTTAAACTTCTTCTAATGCCACTTCTTCAAAATAGATTCGCCCAAGCCATGGAATTTTGTGGAATAGCCACACTCAAGGGACCAAAGAGCCACATGTGGCTCTTGAGCTGCAGTTTGCCCACCACAGGTCTAACCTGTTCATTCATTAAACAAATCTTAGTTGAGTGTCTAGTATGTGGCAGTGAGTTTGAGGTGCTTAGAATATAGGAGTTGAATATCCAGGTACCTTCTAGCTGAATACCCAGGTACCAATCCTAGAAACCCCTTCCTAATTGCTAGAGTGGTGGTGCCTGTGCTTCAATGAACCAGATGGAAAATGTGAGAAAGAAAGGGCACAGTTGGGAGGGGTCTTGGATTTCAATGAACTTAAATAAAAAGAAGTGAACTATGTGAAGATATGAAGTGTAATTTCAATATCCATTAGCAGAATCATTGTGGAATGTTTCATGTTTAAAACTCAGACCTGCCTTCCTGGAAGTTGTGTGTAGAGAACAAATTAACAATAAATCTATAATTTCAGGGAATGGCAAGTGCTATGACAACAAATGAAGCAGGTTAAGGAGATTAGAAAGTGATGAGATTGAAGTTCCTCTTAAAGACCTAAATAATGGTGTGTTAACTTAGATGTGAGTTTCTTTCTTTCTCCCATAAATAAAGTATGTAGGTCAGTGTTCTAGGGTGATAATGTCTCTGTCCCATCATCAGAAGGCTAGCCTCCTTCCAGTCACAGATCACACTTCTCTAGGGCAGTGGTTGGCAAACTGCAGCTCTCGGGCCACATGTGGCTCTTTGGCCCCTTGAGTGTTCTAACGCCACTTCTTCAAAATAGACTTACCCTGGTGGAAAACCGACTTCTGCACATGGGCGAAGTTTCAATTGCACTGTATGTGCGTGCCCATATGTGGTATTTTGAGGAAGAGCTACACTCAAGGGGCCAAAGAGCCACATGTGGCTCATGAGCCACTGTTTGCCGACCACTGCCCTAGGGTGTGGCTTTTTTATTAATGATCAAGATTGTGGCACTTGTGTTCCAATGAGCAAGACATTTTGATATAAAACATTTTTAAGGGAGTTGTAGTTTACGCTAGCTTATACTAATATTCTGGAAAGAGACTTGTTGACTGTGTACATCAATCTTGAAGCCTTCTTGACTACAACTGCCAGAGAGTAGGACACCAGTGGATGCTTCTAGAACTGATATGTCACATTATTTCCTGTGTGTTATATTCTTACTAGAGGCCTGGTGCGCGAAATTTGTGCATGGGGGGATGCATGTACCCTCTCCAATATGGGACCCCTTGAATGATGTCCAACTGCCTGTTTAGGGATCGGGCCTAAATGGGCAGTCAGACATCCCTCTCACAATCCAGGACTGATGGCTCACCTGCCTGTCTTCCTGATTGCCCCTAACTGCTTCTGCCTGCCAGCCTGATCACCATCTAATCACTCCCTGCTAGCTTGATTGATGCCTAACTGCTCCCCTGCCAGCCTAATTGCCCCTACCTGCCCTCCCCTGCAGGCCTGGTGACCCCTAACTGCCCTCCCCTTCAGGCCTGGTGTGCTCCCAACTGCTCTCCCCTGCAGGCCCAGATTCCCACAGTTGCCCACCCTTGAAGGCCTGGTCTCTCCCAAATGCCCTCCCCTGCTGGCCATTGTGGTGGCCATCTGGTGTCCATGTGGGGCCAGCCATTTTTGACCACTTGGGGGCAGCCATCTTGTGTGTTGGAGTGACAGTCAATTTGCATATTGCTCTTTTATTAGATAGGACTAGAAGCCCAGAGTGGGATCCCTCAGCCTGGCCTGTGCCCTCTCACAATCCAGGACCTCTCTGGGGATGTTGGACTGCCAGTTTTAGCCCCTGCCACTACTCGGTAGCACTGACAATCGTATCTGGTGCCCATTGGTCAGCTGAACAGTGCTCCCACTGTAGGAGTGCACTGACCACATGGGGGCAGTTTCTGCATTGAAAGTTTGCCCTCTGGTGGTCAGTGCACATCATAGCAACTGGTTGAACCAGTTGTTCCATGGCTTAGGCTTTTATACATATAGATTGTTCTTCAATGTGCCTAACCTAAAGAATCAAAGTGTTCTCTGCATTCTTATGTCCTAAGAAGGGATAAATAAACATTCATGAACACCCATCTTTTATCAGCCATTGTGCTGGGTGCTCTGAATGCAGATTTAAAGGAAAAGTGCTCAGTGTTTCAGCTATTGTTTGGTACATTCCCTAAACCAGTTTCCTTAGCCTGTCTGCTTTACACAATGATTTTCCAATTCTCCCTAATCAAATCCCAGAGTTCTGGGCCTCGAATCCTGATGCCGGGAATCTACATTTTATCAAGGCCCTCTTTTAGTTCTCATGAGCATCCTTGTTTGAAGAACATCACTTTTGACTTTCTTCACGACAACTGTAACCAGGGTAGGCACCTGAGTGGTGAGGGGATAGGAGGCATGGATGTGTTTTGAGAGATGCCTAAATAATTTGTTGCTGATAGTAGCTAAAAAATGGAGTGACTTCTAACAAATGTGGCAGAAATTGCCTACAACAATCCCCCTAACTGATAGCCAATAGTAAGCAACTGTTATTAATGGTACAGTTCACTGGGGTGGGGCTTGCAACTATTATAGTCCTCAACTTCCTTACAGTCCTCTTGGGGTTTCATCAGAACCTCAGTACACCCAACCCAGCATATAAAATGTGGTGTCATCAGGTTGTTTGAGGCCATCTTCATTTTTACTCTCCATGATCACTGGTGCTGGCGATGTGAAGTGTTCCTGTGATTACCTACAATTAAGTTCAGAGTGTGCCAAAATGTTGTAAAGGTTTAAAGAAAAGTATTGCCAAGGGCATTTTGTTCTGTTTTGTTATTTGCCTGATGGAGATGCACAGCGCATTTTGCTCGTTAGGTCTGACAATGCATAACCAATCTGTAGTTCTACTTTGTGACTCAGTAGTTACAAGTTAATTAAAAACACTTTTCCCTAATTATGTTTGAGAGTTTGTTCTATTTGCTCTACAATTATCACAAAAATTACATTAACTAGTGTTAACGAACACAAACATGGAAATCCCCACTGGATCCTGGAGGAGAGAGGAGAATTAAAGAATGTCTGCATCTCCTGCCCAACACCTGGTTTCCTTTCCAACAGATGTTTTTATTTGTTCTTACTGATGAAATGTGCAAAATAAACTTCCTTCCTTTGAGCATGAAACTCAACCTGGTGGGAGAAACCAGCGTTGTTGTCTTCACTCAGTGACTCTTCCAATGAGCTGTCCATCATGAATGATGGTATATTTGCCATCACAGCAGCTGTATGCCAATAGCTAGGTGTCCTCCCAAAGGAATTCACAGAGAAAGAATCTCCCTGAAATGATTTCTTGACACAGGGACCTGTAGTCTGAAGACCTCTAAGTCCAGAAAATAAGGACATAGTGCTTAGCAGTTGGCTTTTCTGTTCATCTTCTTTCTTTCCTATGTTCTGCACTCTGTATCTGAGCAACACTATGTGAAAGGCAGAATGGACGATCTAAATATATAAATGATGTGAACCTGAGCTCTGTCCCCAAAGAATTGTCAGTCAAGTGAGAGAGAGGACACGCATGGATAACGGTTCTGCAAAGCAAGCACTGAGAAAGGGACAGGAGACCATGGAAGAAAAATGAGAATTCTCAATGGAGATCAAGAAAGACTGAATGAAGAAAGTCATGTGTAAAGATGAACGTGAGTCTGGCTTTCAGGTAATGAAAGCAGAGAATAAAACATGAGTGAAGAAAGTCAAGGGGGTAAAGTCCCCATACATCCTCATAGAATTTCTGTTCCCATCATTGGAATAAATTTGCTTTGTCCTTCTTATACAAGCGTGGCTGAGCATGTGCACACTTGCACACATACTCCCACACAAAATAGGTCCCTTCTGTGAGTGTTGACCTTTTCTTGCATCAAAGTCTAACACTGCATGCTTCAAGCAGTTCTGTTCTCTTTCCATCCATGTTTGCCTTTTACTCTAAATACCCTTCTTGAAGCCAAAGTGCCTTGGGGGAAGGAAATTGTGAGGATGGTACTTTATAATTCTCTATAGAACTTGATTTGCTTCAAAAGATATTGATAGCCGAAACCGGTTTGGCTCAATGGATAGAGCGTCGGCTTGGGGACTGAAGGGTCCCGGGTTCGATTCCGGTCAAGGGCATATATACCTTGGTTGGGGGCACATCCCCAGTGGGGGTGGGGGGGTAAGGGGGGAGACAAGAGGCAGCTGATCAATGATTCTCTCTCATCGATGTTTCTAATTCTCTCCCTTCCTCTCTGAACAAAATCAATAAAATATATATATTTTTTAAAAAGATATTGATAGAGGTACTTCCAGTGTCAGCATTGTTCTTTTCGATAAGAAAAAACTGGCATATACCATTGATTTCCAGTAGTGAGCAACAATTAATTTTATGTGTAAATAATAGTTGTCCAACTTAAAAGTATGGGAATTTTTTCAAGTAAGTGTTTTTAAAATATGGAAACTTGAGCATAAAGGCCTTCAGCACTACACACCCAGCAGTCCCAGGACAAACACATGTAGAACTTAAAATAACGGTCCACATCAGCCAAAGGAGCCACTTGCCCTACATATCATTTGGCTTTCATGCATGTTGATTATTTTTTTTAATGTATTTTAATTTGTTAACTCAATCCCATTTTCAAGAGGCGAACCTGTTTGTTCACAAATACAGTTTCCAAAGCTTATCTCCGCAGTTACTTAATTAAGAGCAAACATGAGCAGGCACTCTGATGTGGTTTCCTGATACGGATGGCCCCCAAATTACAGTAGTTCAACTTAGGATTTTTTGACACTTTGATGGTGTGAAAGCTATATGCATTTATAAGCAACCATACTTTGAATTTTAAATTTTGATCTTTTCTGGTATAATGATATGTGGTAGATACTCCTATGTACTCCCTGGGCAGCAGGGAGTCTCCACTACAGTAGGACTCGTGATCATAAGGGTACACAGCAGGTGCTCAATGGTGTGCTCTCTTGCCTGTATCTTTTGGATATTGTGTTCTGAGCACGTTTAAGGTAGGCTAGGCTAAGCTGATGTTTTGTAGGTTAGGAGTATTAAATGCATCTTTGACTTACATTATTTTCAACTTAAGATGGATTTATCAAGATGTAACCCCATCATAAATCAGTGAGCATGTGAATATTTATCATTTAACCATATTTACATTCATAATTATCAGTAGTAAAAAGGTGACTTCCATCCATAATATTTTATGTTATGAGATTTTTAACATTAGGAAGCATTGTCCTCCACCTCTTATTCTTCATTCAAAATTATTTCTGTCTAAATTGACTCAGAGGCAGCAATGTGCTTGGAAATGGAAGGCTGAGAAATAAGGATTCCAAGGTCAAAAAGCAGTTCAGGAATACAAAGAGGTCTTGGATATTAACTGGAGCAGTTTTTGTTTTGTCCTAGTTCTTTGTTTTTTAAGTGCTTTCGTAGTCTGGATGGAGTAGATGTTTAATTTTATATTTGTTCTGAGCTTGGTTAGGGCAATGAAAGAAAAGAGAGAGTGAAAAGGAGAGAAGAAACAAAACACAGTTGCTTTTCTTGGGCAGTGGAGCCTCGCTTCGGGCTACTTTTCCCAGACAGAGGTGAGCGGAGATGCCTTCCTCTTTGCTCTTGTCCCCGAAGCCGCCTACTGATCCATGTGAACACTGATCCCCAGCGACAGGTGTGTCATGAGCTAAGGACATTGATGGGTAGGATGGTGTTAACGTACTTAACCTTCCATGCCACTTTCAGGAGACTTCCTAATGCCTTGTGAAATAAATGAACAGGAAGTAGAAATTTGTGTTTAACACACAGTTGTGGTTATGCGATAAACACGGATCATTTAGGATTTTCAATCAGTTTGTCAATTTAATAATATTCTGCAAAACAGCCCTGGCTATTAACTTGGCTATTGGAGTGTGTAAACACAGATGTGAAGTTTTATTGTCATTTTTAAACTTCACATTGAGCATGATGAGGCCAGTGTCATTTTATTCATGTTCATGAGGATACACAGCAGGTGCTCCATGGTGGGCTCTCTTGCCTGTATTTTTTTTTTTTTTTGATATTGTGTTCTGAGCACGTTTAAGGTAGGCTAGGCTAAGCTGATGTTTTGTAGGTTGGGAGTATTAAGTGGATCTTTGACCTGCCTGCCAGACGCAGGTCTGCATTAGAGATTAGAGCTGCTGTTCCTGGTTTACTTTGTGTATCTGTTTCACACACTGGGCTTAGCATGAACCTCCACGGTGCTCTCAAGGGCTTTGCAGTTCCTCTGCTGGTCACCACTGCTCCCCTGGGCACGGCGTGCTCTGCTCTGCTGGTTGTCATGGTCTCACCTGCTGCTCTCTGAGCAAAGTGCCCTCACAGGTGTCTGCCCTGAGTCTCCAGGAGGCTGTGCTGGGAGGACATTTGTGCTCCAGTCTTCTTCCAGAACCTACTTCACCCTCTTCACTCTCTTCTATGTGCCCCATCCTCCCCTCTGGTAACCATGTCTATGTCTGTGAATTCGTTTGTTTTGTTTCTTCATTTGTTGCTTTCTGTTTTATATCCCATGTATGAGTGAAATCATATGGTTCTTATCCTGTTCTGTCTAAATTATTTCACTTAGCATAATACTCAAGAACATGCTTAATCCTCACTCAAGAACATGCTTAGAAGAGGGGAAGGAGGGAGACTGGAGGATGGAGAGAGAAAGGAAACATTGATCAGTTGCCTTCCGTATGTGTCCCAACCGGGGATCGAAGCCACAACCCAGATATGTTCCTTGATTGGGAATTGAACTGGCAACCTTTGGCGCACAGGATGGTGCTCAACCAACTGAGCCACTCTGGCCAGACATGACTAGGTATTTTTAACTTGAACCTGATGAAAATGAGATTGAAAAGAAATAAATGATCATGTAATCCCAGGATGAGAACTCTCCCAGCAGCAAACCACAGCACTGCTTAAATAAGCCCCACAATTCTTGAAATGAAAGGAGTACTTTGCAGTTTGCTGATGAACCTTCAAACACCAGGGTCTTATTAAAAGTCGTTTTATCCCTTGGCATGTCTACATAGCTTTGCTAAAGCTTCCATTAAGGCTGTGATGTAATATAACACTATTTCAGTTGCTATGGAAACAGCTATATCTATGCAAATTACTTTATAAAAAATTATTAGGCCACAAAAAGTCTGTCTGGCATGAAATTTGCAAGGCCTCCAGCCCACAGCTACTCTTGGCATTGTGTCTCCCCTCTAACCATTCCCAATTTATTTATTTTTTTACTTTACTAATTTCTTCTTTAAAAAATTAAGTATATTGGGGTGACTTTGGCTAATAACATTATATAAGTTTCAAGTGTACAATTCTATCTGCAGAATGCATTGTATGTTCACCACCCAAGCACTAATCTTCTTCTATTACCTACTTCCACCTCTTCACCCTCTTCTATGTGCCCCATCCTCCCCTCTGGTAACCACCATACTGTTGTCTATGATTTGTTTTGTTTCTTCATTTGTTGCTTTCTGTTTTATATCCCATGTATGAGTGAAATCATATGGTTCTTATCCTTTTCTGTCTAAATTATTTCACTTAGCATAATACTCTTAAGATCCATGAGATTGTTGCAAATGGCAATATTTCATTCATTTATTTGCCTGAGTAATATTCCATTGTATATATGTATCACATCTATATCCAATCATTCACCGAAAGACATTTAGGTTGTAACCATGTCTTGGATACCATGAATAATGCTACAATGAACATAGGGGTACATATGTCTTTATAAATAAATGTTTTCAGTTTTGGGGTCAGTACCCAGGCTAGGGATACCTGGGTCATATATAACCCAGTTTATTTTGCTGTTATCTGTTTTATGCAAATACTATTGAATCCTTGGGAGGGAACACCTGCAGGAGAGTTGAAGAAGGTAAGTTGAGGGCAGTCACCTGCACCAGAGTTTTGAGGGTACCTGTGGGCTGTAGAAGAATAAGTTTACCTACACGTAGATGGGGAGGAAAAAAACTGAAGTTAAGGAAAGTCTACTTAAAATACCAACTACCTCCCATTTGTCTCTCTCTGAAAAATCAAAAGCACTAGCATGCACACACAAGTATGCACACACACACACACATATCTAAGCATGCCTGTGCCATGCAGACTCACACATGCCAACATGCACACATGCACATAGGCATGCTTACATACATCATTCAAGGAGCCCCTGTGTTTGTCGCACATTTATGCCCCTCACACAGCCCTGCCCATGAGATGCAGGTCTGCATTAGAGATTAGAGCTGCTGTTCCTGGTTTACTTTGTGTATCTATCTATTTCACACACTGGGCTTAGCATGAACCTCCACGGTTCATGTCACAGGCTTTGCAGTTCCCCTGCTGGTCACCACTGCTCCCCTGGGCACGGTGTGCACTGCTCTGCTGGTTGTCATGGTCTCACCTGCTGCTCTCTGGGCAAAGTGCCCTCACAGGTGTCTGCCCTGAGCCCCAGGAGGCTGTGCTAGGAGGCCATTTGTGGCCCAGAGTGGGAAAATGGCCCACTGCCTTTTGCATTACAATTCGTTCTGGAGTCCCTGAACAGTGCTGCTTATGTCCCAGGCATTACAAAAATGGTTTTTCCACCTTTCCCTGGTGCCTTTGTGGTTGCTGGGCTGGAGACATATTCAAGTCATGGCTCCCATTATGGCCCTTGAGGCCACGCTCCCCATTACTGCATCCAGCTCACGGTACCTGGCGGCTGGTTTTCACTCACTCACTCATGTCAGTTCTCTCCTTGGAGATTTCCTGCCCCATTTGTCAGTCACTGCCTAGCTCTCCTCCCTCTTCAGACACATGCAGGTCCCCATAGTGCACAGGGCAGGAGTTCTTCCCCAGAATACATTCTGTGCCCACATACTAACAGCCTCTGCCAGCCCATGTGTCCAGGCTGACAGGAGAGCTCAGTCCTGTCCAGCTCAGCAGAGGACAGAGCGTCAGCTCAGACGTGACCCTGCCTCCCCGCTGCACAGGAACTCTCTCTGAGTCGCCAGTTTACATCCTTGCAGGTGTGCACATTGCAGTTTGGTTCTCTGAGGAGCCAGCTCACTCTCCATGTGAACTGGACCTAAAGGTCACCAAAGTTAACTGATTCAATTCCAGGTCAGGGCATATGCCCAAGTGGTGGGCTTGATCCCCGATAGGGGCATGCAGGAGGCAACCAATCAATGTCTCTCACAATAATGCTTCTCTCTCTCCCTCTTTCCCCTCCCCCTTTCTTCTCTCTCTAAAATCAATAAAAACAAGAGAAAGTCTGCCCAAATGAGCCCTTGGGGAACCAGTCTTGGTGAAGGGACTTGTGTTACCTGCCTGAAAGGTCGGGAACATTGACAGATGGGCCCATCTCCTTGCAGGCAACAGGATGCAAGGTCCCCACTATGGCAGGCCACAAGAGCATCATTTATGCTCCAGTGTGTAAAATTTAAAAGTGAGTTCTCAACTAGACACAATTATCTTTCTTTTGATGCTTAAATATTAAGTGAGAATTCTACCTGCACAGTAAACATGTTATATTTTAAAGCCCACAGTATCCTATTTTCTTTGCTAATAACATAATTAGTGCCCTATGCTCAGAAGTTATTTCCTCCAGGAACAGGATCCATAATTCATTATTCCCAGCAAGTGCAAGTGCCTCTTTGTCACTACCCCTACATTCACGTTCTAGAGCAGAGATTTGACGTTATCTCCCTGTGTTGTGAACATTAACCCATCAGCTCCTTGAGGCAGAGACTGTCACAGTCATCTTTGTATTCATGATGCTTGCTGGACCCAGCACATAGTTGGAGCTCAATAAATCCCTCCTGGTTAATTCATCGGAAACTCTATTCCAGTCTCCCCCATACTGAGTTGTATATCTACTAGAAGTCTCAGACATACTCATCAGCTAATGACCAGGGTTCTATCTTCCTTTTTGTTTCCTGAGAGGAGGATTAGAACCGTGGCAGACTTGCTGGTCTTCACTGAGTGCTCACTCGTCTCTGATTCATAGTGAGAACTTGTTGTGTGTCATCCAGGGTGGCACTCTGTCAACACCTCTGTAAGCAATAACAGCATACTATTGCAAGGATTCCAATGGCAATGGGAGATCTCCCAAGTCATATAAAAACCCAGCTTGAATTCTAGGCAAACTTTTGTGTTTTTCAGTTCTTGTTTTTCTGCTTTATTTCCTTCACTACCACCTCTACAACTTCCACCACCACCTCCACTACCTCTACTACTATCACCACCATACCAGTAGTTACTAGAAATTAATGTGTTACCTTATATACACTTATCTGATATACAATGTGACATAGTTTTTAAATTAATTTAAATATGGTTTCCTATAATGGAATTGAGGATACTTCCATCAAATGATATCATTTTACCATCACAAATCATAATTCATCCAAAGAAATAATTAACAATGCTATCTTATTGTTGTCATTAAACAACTCCGTATTAAAAATTGCAAAGGGTTTTTCTGCAAAATATTTTTTCAGAATTTAAGTGGATGATATAAACATCTCCATTAAATAGTAAACTTTATGTATTTTAATGAGGGTATATTATATGTCTAATAACTCTGAACAAAATTAAAAGAAATGGTACTCCATAAAATCTCACTTCCCTTAATATAATTTTGGTCTCTGGGAAATAATAAGTAAAAGCTGTTCTAATCATTTGCAATGCATAAATTTTGTACATATATTATGTGTACATTTTGATTAATTTTTCTTTACAAAACTCGAGTCTCAAATAAGTAGTATCTTAGATCTTTGAATAGATTAATGTTTAGCCTGATTAGGTGGTTAGAACAGTTAGTTATTGTGATACTTCAAGCTGGAAATGATGTGGCATTTTAAGCTAAAAATAATAAGTCTGAGTGATGACAATAGAGACCAGTTAAGATGGTGCCAATCCTGAGTTCCCATTAGTGCAAGTTGGGCTTCACAGAGTGGTATGGAGAGGGGTAGAAATCACTTTCTTGGTAAGTAGGAGCTCATTCAATGAGAGTTCATCCTGCTTTTCAATCACATCCATGCAACTGCCATCAACCTACAAACATAATACAATGGATATATTTAGTTAAGTGGCTGTCTAACACTCTATGCCCTTAGTCTCTGGCAACAGAGAAAAGAGTTTGCCATTGAAATAGTGTGTAAATGATAATATCCCTTGTCAATAATGTATATGTCTGTTGGCTGCGGGTTCCCAAAGCCTGTTTTCACATTCTATTTATAACTGTTGAAGCTTGCTCCCCTCAAGTCACAAGGTAGGAGAATCATGTCAGTGGGAAGCTATAACAAAGACAGATGTCACCTGGTTTTTAAAAAGGATTAGTAATAGAAAAAAAATGAATTAAAAGATGCCATTAAAAAGTGAAAGCATTTGAGGGGAATGGGTAAAAAAAAAAAAAAAAAAAAAAGGTGAAGAGATTAAGCAAAATTAGTAATATATATATACACTGAGTGGCCACATTATTATGATCTCTGAATGCATAATAATCTGGCCACTCTGTGTGTGTGTGTGTGTGTGTGTGTGTGTGTGTGTGCGTGTGTGTGTGTGTATAAATATATATATATTTTAGAGGCCTGGTGCATGAATTCATGCCTGGGTGGGGTCTGCCAGCCTGGCCAGAGGGAGAGGACATGGGCGGTTGGCTGGCCTGTCTGCTGGTCAAACTCCTGGTCGAGGGGACAATTTGCATATTAGCCTTTTATTATATATGATATATACTGAGTGGCCAGATTATTATGCATTCAGACATCATAATAATCTGGCCATTCTCTTTCTCTCTCTGTGTGTGTGTGTGTGTGTGTGTGTGTGTGTGTTTATCACAACACACATAGTCATAGACAACAGTGTGATGATAGCCAGAGAGAAAAGGGGGTTGAGGTAGGTGGAAGAGGGCAAAAGGAGGGTAAATGGGGATGAAAAGAGACTTTGCTTTGGGCGATGGGCACATGGTACAGTATGCAGATGATGTTTTGTGGAGTTGTACCCTTGAAACTTATTTTGTTAAGCAATGTCACCACAATAAACTCAATTTGATACTAGTGAAATAAAGGGATCACTAGACTGAGGGTTACAAAAAAACAAAGATTGAAAGTGAGAAAAATAAATAATGATTGTAGTCATTAATGCTAGTTCTCCTGCCTTCTAAATTCTTCAGGGTCTTCACAAGTTGGCAACTTTTAGTAGCTTCATTTATGTGTTGAGTACCATGCATGGCCAAACTGGGAAATAAAATACCAAAAATGTGAACTGTCTTTTCAGGAAACAGCATGCAAACAGCTAATGTGCTCACAAGGAGTTTAATTAAGAGGAAGGCCAATGGGAAGGAGATAGCATGTTCGGGCTTAATCTCTAAAGATGAACGTGATTGCTGACATGCAGTGCTGGGTGGGCCACAAAACGGGCACTGCTGGTGACAGGGTCAGGATCTGGCTTTCGGCTTTCACTCTTCACCCAGCCCTTCGGGTTTCAGGAATGTTTATTGAGAAGCTATTTGAAAAATCTTCAGAGCAAATGAGTTAATATGTATGCAGGACGTTTAAAAACTCACAGTAAGAGCCACTGTTAGCAAAAAAGTGCATTAGGAACAACCTAAGTGTCCATCAGTATGCAATTGGATGAAAACACTGTATCAAAGAGAACACTAGGAGGCATTAAAAATTAAGATGCAGCTAGACATTTGTTGATACCAAAATATATCCATGGCAGACAAATCCAAAGAGCAAGTTAGCCAGCATGTGCTGTGATTTTTTTCTGTAAAGTGACATGTGATTGTATGATAAACATAGAGACGTATAGCAGCTTTTCCCCAAATCTGATGATCTTTGGTGGATTTTTTTTTACCTTATTATTTGTTCCTTTTTAATAGACTGATGACTTTCAGGTTGCTATGTGTTAATGCTATAATCAGAGAATATACTATTATTATCTTAGAAAACTTAAAAATATGTTCGGAACCATGCAATGAGGGGGGGGCTTAACTTAACATATGATAACAATTAATTATAATATAAAAGGTAATTTATTTTATATGCTATATAGTCACATGGAGAAAATGCTAATTTCAAAAAAGAGACACATTCTGAAATTTGGTTTGAGAAAGACAAAGCATAGAAATTCCAAAGTCTTGATGGAAAGGCTCAATGACAGTTGCCTTCAATTCTCGGGAAAAATGTACTGTTTATATTAACCTAAGGGTTAGTCAGCACATGCAACGATATCTCTAAGAGTCACTTTATCCATTCTGTAATTTTACCGGAAGAAGTACTGTCAAATGTCACACAGCATTTGAATAAGCAAGATTGTCGCTTTTCCTAAATTATTTTCTGAAAATCCTATTACCCTTTACATTCCAGTCATAATAGAGGCTTTGTCATTACGCATGCTTTGCCACACTCTCGTTATGTTGTGACTGCCTGGATTTAGGAAATACCTAAAATAAGTGATTTTATCCCCTCATGTAGTTCGTTCTGCTTACAGTCCCTGAGTGTATGCCATAATGATCTGCTGAATGACTCGTTTTTATTTGTCCTCAATCAACCCAATGATGGGCCTAAAACAGATGCTATTAATTGAGAACTGTGGCTAGGTTTTTCATTAACGACCATAATAAAAGGAGAACTTTAACATTCAGATTACCTGTGAGATATATATTTAAATAAAAACCTCAGCAGCCAACAGAAGAGGCACCAGCTAAGGCTCAAAAGGAGCCGTGCTTTCCAAGGTTGACAGTTTGTGCAGCTGAACTTTTTATAGTGCTTTTTCCTCTTTGGGCCAAACTGCCTTCTCCATTAGACTCTAAATGTAGGCGTGTTTAGGACCAGCCCTGGGCATTCAGATCTTTATTTAAACTCTATTTCTGTGACTTTCATCCAGTCCTGCAGCTTTAAATACCATCTCAATGCAGAGGGCTCTAAATCTGTCTCTAATACCGTGTTCCAGACTCATACACCAGCTGCCTCTGGGCATCTCCATTGGCTATCTCCCTGGCACCTCAAAGTTCCCACATCCAAAACTACAAGGCTCATTTCCTGCAAGGCCTCCTCACCTCTGTAGTTCAAGGCCAGAATGTCTCCATTTCCCCCCACCCTACAGCTAGTCCATCTGCCTGGCCAGACATAGTGTGCCAGACTTGACCACTTCCATCTCTGCTGACCTGATTATTTCCCCCCTGGAATTCGGATAGAGCCTTCTAACTGGTCTGCTCGTGTCTTACCTCATCTCAGACCATTTTTCTGCTGGAAGCTTCCAGACTGTTGTCTATAAAAACCAGCTGTCCTTCTGGGGTGATGGAAGTGTATTAGAACTAGATAGACATAATGGCTGCGTATCATTGCAAATATCTATATGAAGTGCCACTGATCTGTACATGTTAAATGGTTAATTGCATCTTATGCAAACTTTGTCATAATTTAAAACAAAAGATTTGTAAAAGTTACTCTTATAATTGGATGACCAATTGGGAATTTGTCTTGCACTTTATTTCTTAGTGCTGTGGATCAATCAGGAAGGAATGAAGCATTATAAAAACACTAGAGGCCCAGTGCATGAAATTCATGCACAGGTAGGGTCCTTAGGCCTGGCCAGCAATCAGGGCTGATTGGGGTCTTCCAGGTGCCACCCCCTGCTAGTCAGCATACGTCATAGGGAGCAATCAAACTTCAGGTTTAACTCCCGAGGGGACACTTAGCATATTAGCCTTTTATATATGTAGATGTTATGACAGTTACCTGCTTAATGATGTCCCACTGTCCTTAAAGATAAAACAGAAACTTTTTAGCATGTGCCCTCAGCTTATACATCCTACTCAGCATTTCAGAAGGACATATAAGGCACACTCAGCTAAGATTCTGGGAGGATTTAATGAAGGACCTCATTCCCAAGGTGTGGGCAGAGCAAAATCACTGAGCCTGTGCAGTCAGGTGGCTGGTGACTGTGGAAACAGTGGAAGGACAAGGTATTTCCAGAGCCCAGGAGATCAGGAACCATGGAGGGTGGGCGTCAACCCAGCAGGTGTAACAGATGTGGTGCATCAGAACCAGAAATATCTCAGTTCTCTCTTCTTGTCCTCTCATCTCCCACTGACTCCTCCATTGGCTGAACCTAACTGCAAGCTGGAGGGCTTAGGTGCCTGGTGGATTCAGCACAAGGGCATAGCTTTTTGTCAAGAGCAATGAGAGTCCTCACTACATAGCATGAGACATCATAGTGTGGCAGATGTGGAGGTGGGAGGAAACAGAAAATCGAATGCCTTGGATTTATAATGGAACATCAGTTTTCCTATCTAGCCAACTAGAAACAAAAGCACAGGGGTTTCTCTTGAGTCTGAAGTTGGAAGAATGTGAACAACTCACTCTTTTCTTGAAGTCATAGCTTCAAATACATAGTTCTTGCTGAAAATTCAGCTAAGCATGGAGAGAGAGCATGGAGTGCCTGTTACGCCATCCCAAACACTGTCTAGTCATACAGACCTTCTTTGCATTTTTCTAAATAGGATGTTCTCTCTGCCTGATTTGACTTTTACAGGAGCTTTTGACATCCTGGTCTCTGGAGCCCCACTAAAGCTCACAGGGGCTTGAGACCACCACTGTCCTTTTCTCACCACTGTCTCCCCAGCTGTGCAGAGGGATTACACCAAAACTGCCCAGGGTTTGTGGACTTGAACCCTTATGTGGCTTTCTCACACTAAGTCTGGGAAGAGTCCTGCTAAACAGTCCAAGTGTGTCTCCTGAATCGATGAATAATAAAATAAGATTGAAGTTGTTGGGTCATAATGACAGGAAAGTATAAAGATCCCTTTTATGAAGCTCACTAGTCACTTTGATCCTAACAGATAGTGTTTCTGTGTTCATCAGAACAAGTCATGGCAGAAGAAGCTGACATTGATGAGCACACTTAAATTCACCAGGCATAGGGTATAACAACTGCCACTGGTTCTTCACTTTGGCTACTTAAACACACACACAAATACTGGTGATAGGTCCCACTGTAAACCACTTACATCAGAATTTATAGAAATAGAGCCTGTGCAGGAGTATTTTTTCTTAATTTCCCCATGACTGATAGGATGACTAACATTCTAATATTGAATATAAAGTGATGATTGCACAAATGATGAGTATCCTTTTGATTGTTGAGAAATGTACTTTTTATTCAATTAACATATTAGGGGGTATCTACTCTACAACTGGACCCATAGACATTAGCACTATCACCTGTTACCTATTCATATCTGCAAGCCTTTGCTCTCTCTGGATGACTCGGTGCCTCAGTCCCATGCCTGGCTAATTCTTCTCATCCCTCAGAGTTCAACCAAAGACCCTTCTCCCCCAGAGCCTTCTTGGTGATCTTTTGTTACTAAATGTCATGGCACATCATCTCTGACAATTAATGGATTCTGTCATATACAACCCTATAGTGTAAGTCTTATCTTTCATCAGACAAACACATGTTCTACCTCCCCAAGGAGATTCTTCTTATTTATTACATATTACCCAGGGTGCCTAGCAATATTTTGTTTTCATAGGCACTCACAAAATATCTGCTGAAAAATGAAAAGAGTAAAAATGTTACAAAGAAAGGGAAGTTTCCCTAAATCTCTGATTTGGGTAGCAGATTAGCTTAGGGAATATGAGTGGGAAGAAAATACGTTGGAGGAAAATATGCAAAACAAGTGTTCGAATTTGGAGTTGTTATGAAAATGAAAGTCAGAAATATCAATTTGAGAATGATCAGCAGAGATTATAGTTGAGTCTTCATGTTTTTATCCACTATCATCATATTTTCCATGAAAAATAACCTCTGAATAGAGTGTTTCTGAGAGACAAGATAATGTGGAGTGTGAGAACCTGTATTTATATCCCAGCTGTGCCTCTTATTTGTTACCAGTCCTTGAGAGATTTTGCAACCTCACTAAATCTTTAGTTATGAATCTGTAAAATGAAATCAATAGCAACACCTCTCCCATGGTTGGGGTAAGGATTTAATAAAACAGTGCATGTAATATGGTGATGGCTCAATAAATGAGGGTTATGATCACCATTGGTATTACTATAGTGTAGCGACAGAATCAGACAATTTTGATTTAACTGAAAATAAGACCTAGTTTTAAAATTAGTGTGATAGCTAGAGGAAGACTTTAGTTTTTAAATTACCTTGTATGTTTATCTGGTTTTTGTCCAGTATTATCCATGGAAGATTATAGCTTATATTTTTTTAATATTTTATTGATTTCAGAAAGGAAGGGAGAGAAAGAGATAGAAACATCATGAAAGAGAGAGAAAATCATTAATTGGCTGCGTCCTGCACTCCTCAAACTGATGATCGAGCCTGTAACCCAGGAATATGCCCTGACTGCGAATTGAACTGTGACCTTCTGGTTCATAGTCGACACTCAATTACAGAGCATGCTGGCTGAGCATAGCTGTATATTTTTTAATAGAGGTCAGCAGAATTAACTGTTTGCAAGAAAAATTTTATTTGTAAAAGTTATTTCAAAACTTTGTTCTATTAACTCAGAATGTTCTTTGTTCTATTAACTCAAATGAGTTCTTGAAATGTCTCAAGTTACCTGACCTGAGGCTAAGGAGAAACTGGCAGAAGATGAAAAGCAGAACATTCTGTATTCATCTATGCTGCTTCTAAGCACTGCCAGCCCATCAGCTCTCTCCAATTTTAAGTAGCAAGTTTATGTGCCTGACATTTGTCTGATTGTTCATACACTCATGGTCAAACTCTTGTCTGACCTTCATTTTCACCTGCACATGAAAAGCCATTGTCCGAGTGGTTCAATTCTCTGTGCCCGTTTTCTCATCTATAGAATGGAAGTGGTGGAAGGTTTACATGAGTTAATGTGTGCAAGCAGAGATCCCAATGTACAAGAACACAAAATGTTAGATAAGTTGGGCTAGGGTTTCTTTGTTTTTTTCCCAATGTGATTTTATTTTGGACACGTCATAGAAATTTGAGATCTTGACCCAACAATTAATTTGTTTTATTATTCATCAATTCAGTCAGAACCTTTTTTTTAAATCCTGACTAGGTGAGAGCTGACTTAGAACCTAGGTCTCTGATTTCCAGCTGTCATGTCACTCTTCACTCTGCTGTCATGTCTTCATAAAGGCTGCTTTTCTTTGATAGCTACAGGGACCAAGGGAACACTATAAAATAGCCCTGGTATATAAAAGTGTCCCCAACTCTCTTCTTTTCAAGGATTCTAGTTAGGGATACTCCCACAAATTCAATTTGAATCTTAATGTTACTTCCCATAAGAGGAATCAGGAGGATCTGCCACCAGCAGTCTGAGAAAGAAATCCCCAAGCTGATCGTCTTCCCTGTCTTCATAGGGGTTACATCACAGACCTCCTCACCAGAGGCCCATCCAGAGAGTTTGCTATGAAAAGTGTGTGGGCTGTATAACTTCTGGGTTACAGTACTTTCTAGAACTGCAGACAGTTTAATAACCATTATTGCTCACATGAAGTTATGATCATGCTTAATGGATGCCCTGCAGATTCAGGGATTTGCCAGGCTCAGTGTTTACCAAAGATGAAGTTAGCTATCAACTGATTTTTCATAATTCACATGGTTGGTTAACTGCCAGCTCCCTCAAAGGCCACCAGAAAAACCTGTAGATCTAGATAAGTTTATTATGATACTTACTGAAGTATGGTAGAATGCTACCTTGAAAGAGGCAATGGTGGTAGTGTTGAAAATTAGGCAAGGTTATTTATAAGGCCATGGGTTCTTGGCTGGGTGATTTTAAGGTGGGTATCGTAACCTAGGAAACAATTGGCATGGGGCAGAGTTTATAACATGCTAGCTTTGGACCCATGGTGCAATGAGGCAGGCATCTTGACATGTGTTCTGATGAGCAAACTTACTTTTAGTAGGCGAATTCATTTATTCACAGGCTGAACTTCAGAGGCAGGTGTTTGCTGGAGCAAACAGATTAGTCTGTCCCAGTATCATTTAACCCAGGGCCAGAAACTGGTAGGGTTTTTTTCCTCCCATGCTTTTTTGTTAAATCATCAGATAATTGGAATGTTTGTCTTGGAATCTCTCTCTCTCTCTTCTCTCTCTCCCTCCCTCCCTCCTTCTCATTTATGAAAAAGACAAACTTAGTTACTTTATTTAACACATATAATTTGGGAGGCACAAAACTACTGAAAAATACAACCAAAATATAAGCATTCATTTTTGTTCACACACATGAGAACATGACAGTTGTCAAATAAAAGGACATAATCTTTAACTGCAGTCACTTTTAGGAAGAATTTCCAGATGTTATAAAACTCAACCTGATGCTTTGGTGACATTGTTTTTCAAGGTTCTGGAATACCCAAGGTCACTGAGGAAGGCTTTAGTCTCAAGCAAACCCAACTTTATATTCCTGACTGTTGATCCCTGGGGAATTGAGAAATACAGTATTCTATGATTCATTTATAATATGCTGTGATCAAACAGGAACCCATGACTTTCACAGATGGTTACTATCAGACATTGACACCTTAGTAGGGGAGGGAAAAATGTTTTCCTCTTCCCATCTTAGGTTCTCCCGCTGGGGTTCTGCTGTTTAGACAGGCAAGAGACAAATTATTATGGGAAAAAACAAACAGAATTTTATTCATATATGCATTGTTCATACACATGGGGCACCCGGTGTAAAGGAACCCAAAGACATGGCTTGATTTAGGCTTTCATACCATCTGAGACAAGTTATGGGAAGGTGCTTGGAGAAGTATGATAAACAAGGATTGTTTAGTAATGTTGTTATTTAGAATGAAGTCAGGAGAGAGAGAGACACCCTCCAAGTAGCTCAGTTGGTTGGAGCACTGTCCTATAGAAAAAGGATGCAGGTTCCATCCCTGGTCAGAGCACATACCCGCATCAACAAATGAATGCATAAATAAATGGAACAACAAGTTGATGTTTCTTTCCCTCTTTCTGCCTCTCTCCAAGAAATCAATAAAAAAAATTAATGTAAATTTTCTTTATAAAATGACAGCTCATGCCCTGTTTTTAGAGCTTTTCCTGCCTCTGTTGATGCTCATGGCCTTTAGCTCAAAATCATTCATAAACCAAAGAGGCATATTTCAGGATGGCATATTCTGGTACCCTTCAAATGCAAAATGATTTTTGATACAATTCACTTTTCTAAAAATTACCATATCACGAGCTTCCCCCTCTTAGATAGGAACTGCTTATCCCAATTGAGAGGAGCCTTGTTTTCATAACTGGAATCTGGCCTGACAGCCTGTATTGTATTTGAAAGAAAAAAATCTAATGAAACCAGAATCTGCAGACTCCAACTTGGAATGGGACAGAGATAAGAGATACAATTGAATTTGATTCTTTCTTCAAAAAAAGTTAGTCATCATCTTTTGTCTATAAAATTATCCAGCCTTCAATTAAATTCACTCAGGCCCTGAAAACAGCAGTGAAGATAATTTTTTGAAGTATGAATAAAAAATGTAAGCAAAGATGAGCCTCTTGCTTATACTAGTCTGTACCAGTGTGGTCTAAACTTCCTATGTGTGCTGCCTCTGCCAAAACTTGAGTGTCAGAGTGCTGTGGGATCAGTTTTGGCTGTGGAACAAGGCAGCATCTCAACATTGATGGCTATATCTTGTCACAAAGTTATGTAAAAATGTCAAGAATTAAAGTATCTCATGGAGGCCCAGGGAGACGTAATCAGCATAAACCAGAATTTGCCTGGTGTGTGTTAACAAAGACCAGACCTGCTTCCTAATGTAAAGAACAGCTCACTCTTTGCCCATTCTGGAGTTAACCAACTTCTGTCCCTATTTCTAGCAGGGTGATGGGTTGCAGGTATTGACTGTGAGGATCGAATTCTTCTCCACTTATTCCACACATTTACCAGCCCTACAGCACTTTCATAACCACCTCAGGGAGATTCTCAGTTTAGGAGGAACCAGTGAGTCTGATTCTAAAAGGATTACCCTTTGTCTGAGCCCCAGGGTCTCTGCAGTTTCCTCTTTTGGAATATTTAAGCAGGAAACTTAGAGGTCATGTGTTCTGGGCAGCTCATCCCTGGCACTCCTAAAAAATAAACTTGAGGAATTTTGCATTTGAAAGAAAACAGAGGTCTTAATTTAGATTTATTTTAAATTGGGTGGTGGGATCACTTATTGTCAAAGAATGAATTGCTCTTGAAAGTTTACAAAAGTAAGACAAAGCTTCAAATTTTAACATAGAATTTATTTTACTCCCATACGTGCTAGAAATACTGATATTCTATTAACAAAATCTATTAAGGCTCTGTCATAATATTCACCATTCTATTAACCAGTGAAAGCAGAGTTCTTGTGATACTATGAGGAAAATAATTTTCTGAACCCCCAGAGGAGGATAGGAGTATGAGGAAAGCTTTATTGATAATGTAAAATCAAGGGAGTTTCCCCTCTAAGTCCCACCTCTGTCTATGCTGAAATGGGAGAAGTCCCACCTTGTCTTCAGCAGGGTCATTGCCCATAGTTTCTGCTCCATATTAAAGTCCAGTCCAGCATCTGGATAGCTTAGCTTGCTTTCCCAGCTGCAGTCGATTGTGTGTGGGGCCCACATGGCCACATGGCTATGGAGAGAGAACAGGTGTTCTCAACATTTATCAACATTTTGGTAAACTTTAGCATCAAATCAAGATTACTTTTATTTTTAAATAAATGACAGTTTTATTTTTAAAAACATTAAATCAGTGTGGTTCTGAATCTTTCTGAAGTTTTCACAAAACAATCCTAATTTACAGTCGCACTTTGAGGGTCACGACTTCTCAGGGACAAGTTGAGAGTATTTATGTGATTTATGCAAGTATACACATGCCCACACACACATAAACACAGGTGCACACATGTGCGTGCACATAGTACACATATGCACGCACACACCTATTAATACACGTGCACATGTGCACGTGTGCATACTAGTGCTTACATACATGCTCACAAACACATGTACATACATACACATGCACACAAATACACTTTGCATGGGTTCAGGATGTCATGGGCCCCCAGATTTTTAAAAATATATATTTTATTGATTTTTTTACAGAAAGGAAAGGAGAGGGATAGAGAACTAGAAAAATCGATGAGAGAGAAACATCGACCAGCTGCCTCCTGCACACCCCCTATCGAGGATGTGCCTGCAACCAATGTACATGCCCTTGACCGGAATCAAACCCAGGACCCTTCAGTCTGCAGGCCGACGCTCTATCCACTGGGCCAAACCGGCTTTGGCAGCCCCCAGATTTTTATCAGCCACCCTCTACCCACCCATGACTCAAGATGTGAATGGGTACAGATGGGGAAGGTAGTAATAGATCCCCCAAGTCCCATCCCATTCCTACCCCAACCAGGGCTAACCTTGACTTTAAAACACACACACACACACACACACACACACACACACAAAAAAAAAAAAAAAAAAAAAAAAAAAAAAAAAAAAAAAAAAACAAAAACTTGTTTGTCCCTATTCTTCTTCTCTCCCTTCCCCGGGTTCACAAATTTTCACTGTCAGAATAAAATAAATGATATATTTGTTAAAAATAAATCTTCATATATACATTAAGTTAATTTTTAATTAATTTTTTTAAAAAATTGAAGCATTCATTTAAAATTAATTCAGCCCAACTTTTCCTTTGGTTTGAGCTTTATCATGTTCAGGGATTTAATTTTAGGTCTAAAGATTAATAGCAACTGAGGGGGTCATAGGAAAGTCTTGCATAGCCACAGGCAGTGTTTGATTTTATCATGATTTAAGACTTGCAATTATTAAAATACTTCCTTTTGTCAATCTGAGTTTCTTTTTTCCTTGATAGCCTACATCTCTTTTAGGAAAAACCCCACAATCACCCTCTATTAAAACAAAGTAAAGAAGCCTATGAAAGTAATTAAGATTTTATTAAAGAAATTTTAATAAGCCAATTACTGCTCATGAATATGGATAATCTCAAGAAAAAGAGCCATCCTGTGCCTGAAATAATAATAAACTATATTTGAAATAGTTATTTAAATGTCTTCTCAACTAAACTTACTGTCAAAATTATATTTGGAAACAGTAATCATTTTATACTGATGAAGGAAAGCTATTGAATACATATAATTTAGGGAAAGATGCAATAAAAACAATTTTATTAGTGATTATAATCTGGAAAAATTTAGCATCTTTTCATGAGGTAAATTAAAATTTGTTAGTAATCATCAACCAAAATGTTAAAACATTGTTATGTTACTTCCAGATAAGAATGATGGAGTAGCGTGTTATGGCTGCTGAATACCACTGTGAATTCAATTTACTCCACAGTTTTTTCACAAATTGAATTTTTTGTATTGCCTTGGCTAATTTGAATTATGAGAGAGTTAATATAAGAAAATTACTCAAATGAAGCACTGGAGATAAGCCTTCTAATGCTGAACAGATTAATGTTCAATGTTTTTTAGTGATGTGAATTTTTTTCTACTAGCTAATTGTAGGAGTTCTATAGAGTCAAAGGTTATAATTCCCTGAAACAACAGTTTTGTATTCTCATTTGGATTTATTATTTGTAACATTACATCTTGCATCTGCTATTTTATTCTTTCAAATTGTCACTTTGTTTTGCTAGCACTGTGATACTTAATGAATGTTTGATGCTAGGAGCACATGCCATCCTATAAGTCGTGTTACCATTTACTAATTCTTATATTTATTTGGCATCCGTTTAGTGAGCACCTAGTGTGTGCCAGAGCATATTCTATGTGCTGAATGTGTTCTGTATGCTGTGAACACTCGGACAGGGTCCTTGCTTTCATTTCATGGCTGGGACCTTGTGAGGAAGAACGTGAGCGAGCGAATGACAGAAAGTCAAAGAATGAAATGCAGAGGAAATGTGCATTCGTGATGAGGTTTCTGCCGAAAACTAAGATACGGTTTCTGATAGCAAGTATCTGGGAGGGTAGTTTGGACTGATCCAGAAAATTTTTGCTGGGTTGGCACATTTAAACGTGCCAGGTGAGCAGAAAGAAAGACCCACATTGGAACAGTCCTAGAGAAGGATGGTCCAAACAGAGAGCAGGAAGTCCAAGAGATCTGCCTTACAAGCGAGCCTGTGTGCTCAAAGAGAAGTAAGGCCATGATGGCCAGAGCAGAACGACTAGAGTTACAATAATAAAAGGCCACGAGGGCACTCACTAATGTGCCTACTGTATCCATCAGAGCCTGGCACACAGCAGCAGGTCCTTAATAGGCATGGAATGCACAAATGGGTGAATGAAAGGATATGATTGAAGATAAATTTAGGGAAAGGCCTGATCATGAAGCTACAGTTAGAGGTTTAATTTTATTTTAAGCAAACAGAATACTAGTACTTTAAGGGGATGTGTGGTACACTAAGTAATGGTCCGCCAAGGATGTCCTAATTCTCAGATTTTGTGAATGTTTTATTACATAGCAAAAGGGAGTTTGCACATGGGATTAAGTGAAGGATCCTGAGCTGGAGAGATTGTCCTGGTTATCCAGGTGGGCTCAGTGTCATCACAGTGTCATAATGGGATCAGAGTCAGAGAAGGAGAAGCGATGTGGATGCTGAGGTCAAAGTGATGCCAGCCTCCAAGCCAAGGAACCCAAGCAGCCCTTAGAAGCCTAAAAACACAAGGGCATCCTCCCTGAGTGCCTCCAGAGGAGCACAATCCTATGATCCATTGGAGACGCAGACCTCTGGAAAGCTAAGATAACAAATCCACGTTGTTTTGAGCCACTACATTCGTAGAACATTTGTTGCAGCAACAGTGTGAAACTAATACAGAATTATTCAAACTCAAAGACAGTATTTAGCCATTTATACATTTCAAACATAAAGAGGACACAGTTTTCAAAGTTAAATATCGCTCACAATCTAAGTTAAAATTCATTTTAAATTTAGTTACAAAGTTGAGATGGATCTTCCTGTGTCTTCTGTACTCTCAGGATGGACTTCAGTAAGAGGATAGGGGGCTTGTAAGGAATGAGAGCACAAGTGGGTCTAACTTAGAATGAAGAAACTAGGGGATGAAAATGTTATATGGGGAAGAATGGACCCCATAGACAAAGGGAACAGAGGGGCGTGAGGACAGGAAAAAGGAAAAAGGAGAGTGGGAGGTTGAGAGGGAAGGGAAGGGACAGTAACTACTGTTGCTGCTTAACAAATTACCCAAGTTGTAGCAGCTTAAAACATCAAACATTAACCCTATACAGTCTGAGTATTGTGCTGCTTTTGAGTTCTCACAGCAGGACAACGGGCTTCCCCTCAGACAAGCCATTTGTGACAGCTGGGAGGATGCCGCAATACCTTTTCTATGGCCTAATCTCAGAAGTCACTCACCGTCACCACCATGTCTGTTGGTCAGAGTGAATCACCCATGGGGAGAAGGACTGGACTCCACCATTTGAAAGGAATGTCGGAAATGTTTGGGCATTTAAACCAACACAGAAAAGGAAGGAGTGAAGACAAATTTGAGCAAAATACCTATTTCTCATTTGTTCACAAAGATTGTCAAATGTTCATTTTTGTCCACTCATCTTTCTCTGGCCAATACTAATGGTGTGTGTGTGTGTGTGTGTGTGTGTGTGTGTGTGTGTTTCCCACCTTTGACTCCTGCAGGATATGTTGCTCATTATCTCAAATGTCCCCTGAGGCTGCTGATTCTACACTCAAGTTTATTTCTGGTGCCCACATAATCTAATCAAAATTCAAAGTATTGAGGGCACCCTTCAACTAGTTTGCTGAACTCCCCCCAAAAGAAAATCTGCCACATTACATAATTTGCCGAGTCTTCCTCCAAACAGAGGTGGTAAAGCTGTCCATGATCAGAGATCCACCTGTAGTTCTCATAAGTGCAGGAAGCACTGTGGGCTGTAGATGGAAATTAAGCTGGAGAGTTTGGAGATATGGGTCAGGCATTCTGCTGTGAGTTCATTGGGATGTGAAGCGCAGATGGAGCCAGTCTGGAAGGTGAAATGAATGTGAACTAGGAAACATCTGTCCATGCATGATTCTGAATTAGGCTACTCTAATTAATGAATTAATGAGAAAGGAAAGGCGAGAAAAGCCCAATAAAGAATTACCTTGGATCCCATCTTTTTCCCCCAACTTTTCACCTATGAGATATTAGGCCTTTACATCTTTTTTTTTTTTTTTTTTCCACTCTTCTGACCTCTTTTCTGATGGTTAGGTAATAGTAAAAATTGCTTTATCATCATAAAATCCCTTTACAATCATTTAAATTTATTGCAGGTAAAATTACAAAAGTCTCCTTTTTTACTATTTAGTGTTTGAGGGAGTATGTTTTTAGCATATCAACCATAATTTAAAACAATTGCAAACCTCAATTTTCATGTATTGGTATTTTCATATTAGGACTTTGGAATGAATGAAACTTCTGTTTTGTTTCTGTATGCTTGCATTGTATACTTAGAAGAACAGACGCAAGCTCTTTAATGTGATATTTTACAAAGTCATCCTATAATTCTAGGGTAGATAATACTTTCATTTTAATGTGCTTGTTTAAAAATGAAAATCTAATTACTTAAAAAAAGAACATTTTTGTGAGATTGCAAATGAACAAAGGTAATCATTTTTATTACCCAAAATTTCATAAAACATTTCTCAATGGGATAAATAAACAGGTTTATATAGTATTTAAAACAAAATAAATATTTATGATAATGTTTCTAGTATTTCAAATCAGTCCAAATTCAAATACATTTTTAAGCACCTTCTGTGTACAATTGAGTATTTTTTGTATGCTCAATTTGGGATCTTACTAACAATGCAAACATGCAATTCAGAGATGCAGAGAAAATATTGATGATGGTAAAGCAGAGGTGGGCAAATCTATCAAGGTAAAAATCTTTCTATCATGGTAAGTTATTTAGGCTTTGAGGGTCCTACAGTCTCTGTCCCTAATATTCAACTCTTCCCTTATAGGGGAGAAAAAAAGCAGCCATAGACAATTTGTAAATGAACAGCCATGACTGTGTTCTAATAAAACTTTATTTACAAAGAACAGGCAGGCAGGGATTGCCTTCAAGCCAGCCCCCTGTACTGAAGGATTGATTTGTACATACAGGGCACCATTTTGTCTCTTTTCATTTACTTTAATAAAATCCCCAGCCCATGTTACTTTGAAAGATAGTTGGAAGAGTTTGTCTCTAAAGTCACAATTTTATAGAATTGATTTAAAACTGTTAGCTACATAAGTTATTAACAATCTAACACAATTGAGCTTCAGACTAATATTAACATGCTTTGATAGGTCAATATGTGCAATGCAAGAAACTAGCAAAGCAAACTTCAGAAATAAGTGTGGTCTATTCGTAATGAGAAGAAAAAATACAATCACATGTTTAAAATTATTGAAAACATATTAAACAAGTGAGTTCAGCCAAAACCGGTTTGGCTCAGTGGATAGATCATCGGCCTGCGGACTGAAAGATCCCAGGTTCGATTTCAGTTAAGGGCATGTACCTTGGTTGCTGGCACATCCCCAGTAAGGGGTGTGCAAGAGGCAGCTGATCGATGCTTCTCTCTCATCGATGTTTCTAACTCTCTATCTCTCTTCCTTCCTCTCTGTAAGAAATCAATAAAATATATATTTTTTTAAAAAACAAAAACAACAAGTGAGTTCAAAGATGTGTTTCTAAGTACAACTGTGCTGTTTCCCCCCGATATCTGCAATGATAGTGTCTATTTATGTTAGTCTTGAGAGAGAATGCAATCTTTTCTATAGTAAAATGGAGCAGCACTTTCAGTTTCTTTTCCCTTTATGTGTACTGTTTGAACAACAAAAAGAATAATTACTTTAAAAGCATTTTCAAGTGATATTATTATATGTATATTCAATACTTACGGCCTTTTCTAAGATTAATGTCATTTTAAAGTTTCTTTTAAAAATATGTAGAAACCTGAACCATTTTATCTGTTCTAAAAATGTTTTATTTTGCTCAGCCCACATTATTGCTGTTACACTTTGTCCTTGGAAGACATGCTCTACAGCTCTCTTTGTTGCTCTATAAGAAAGAACAATCTGTAGCTCCTCCTTAAGGGTCGCTTTCAGGGAAAAGCTGAAAAAACTGTCAGTGTGACAGGAAATTTAGATTTCTTGTTGAACCTTTCATTACCAGACCTGATGCTGGATTCTCATAAGGTCTTGCAATGGTGGGTGGTTCTCCATGGACACTGAGTCAGACAGACCACGTGTGCATACAGAGGTCTTGGAGAAGACTAACGTGCCCTGGTAGTCCAATTCAGATGACTTTCACTGCTTTTTGGTCTTGGTTAGAATTTGGCTACTTGGGTTCCTTCTATTAATAGTGAAATGGATGCCTGATAGGTATCCTCCAGTCAATCAAATATCTCAATCTTTTAGCCTCCCTGATGGAACAATTAATCATGTCACAGTTCTTCCACCCACTTGTCAGATAGTCCTAGAACTTTTTTTTGAAAAATATTTTTTTATTGATTTCAGAAAGAGGAAAAGAGAGATAGTAACATCAATAATGAGAGGAATCATTGATTGCTGCCTCCTGCATGCTCCACACTGGGGATCCAGCTCACAACCTGGTATGTGCTCTGACCAGGAATAGAACCTTGATCTCCTGGTTCATAAGTCAACGCTCGACCACTGAGCCACACTGGCCAGGCCACAGTACTTTTTAATGGGTTCACATAGGTGTTCTAAAATTAAAGGTGCACTCTAGGACATAACTACCTTAATCCCTCTGCTCATGCTATTAACCTGATTAGGGGAAATGGTTTTGAGATGAGAGAAAACAGTGGCCATCCAAAAGCTCTGTCTGTGTCTACCTTGCAGGAGTCCTTTGGAATCTCTCGTCTTGTGATGCTCTCAAAATGCCAATCATCCAGGACACCCTGGCAGTGTTGACCAATGCCGTGATCATCCCCCACTCGGGCTGGGAAAATTCACCCCTTCAGGATGACCGAAAAATACAGCTGCATTCCTCACAGGTGCTGCGAAATGCCACTGGATGCCTAAGGTGAGTCCCATGTCAATGCCGCCTCCTGCTGTCATCATACAGGTTCACTGATCCTGTAACTTTAATTGCTGTTTTACTCAAGATCAGAGTGTCTGAAAGGATGACTGCTGATATGGCAATGGAGTATGAGAAGTTAGTAAAAACATTTTTAATGAGGTGCTGATGAGTGTATCTCCCACTCTCCTGTACCTATACCAGTATTCAACTTGTTTATCATGTTTTCTGAGGTCTTGGGCAAAAAACAAACAAACAAAAAAACACACATTTTCATTTCAACCAAAAATAGTTCATTTTCTCTGGAAAACAGTACTTTCCAGTAATTTCCCATGTTAAGACATACACACATAAGGTAACCAGGCAGGTCAGCTGGTGGTTGGGGGAGAGTCCATGACTTATACCTAAGGATTTAGTTGATTGTGGCCAGTAGCTATTTTAATTTTTTTTGTTTGTGTGTGATTGAAAACCTATAACTCTTAGAATAGCTATCTAATAAGACCTATTATATGAATTTTTAAATAATAAAACTAGTAAATGTGTAGTAATTTTCTCCCAATGTATCTTTATACAAAATCATTTCCCAGAAATCTCTTGAGATATCTTTGGATCACCCTTATGTTTTGCCTAATTTTTGCTCTTAGAAAAGAATGTAATAATCAAGTTCTTTCAAACTCTAGAAACTGTGCTCCCAAGGATGTTGCATTGTAGACCAGAGTTGGGATTCTCTGCTGGATAAGATTGATGTTGGGGCGGGGCAAAACGTGACTTAAAATATCTAGTCAAATAGTCTATATTTCAAAAGTAAAATGTGCAGGATTGCTTTTGCTGGACTGGCTCAAAGCTGCCATTTCTCCTACAGTTGATTGGTTTCTAGGTGCAAAAACCCGTCTCTATTGAGAAGGAACAAAATCACCTTGGTGACATTAATAATAATTACCTCATGAATATTTATAGCAGTGCTCTTAGCCTCCAGTCTTGAAGAGGGGCGTGTGTGCTTGTGTGAAATGTGCATGCATAGAGGAAGATAAAGAGAGTCTGTCTCCATAAACATCAACATGCATTCATGCGTAGGAATAGGAAATCCTCTAGCAATTTTGCTTTTCCTCAAGGTCACAAAATAATGATCTTTTGACACGGTTTCTCTGGATAGGCTCCATCAAAAGCCAAATGTACAGTTCTCCAAACCCCCCTGTTGAGCCATCTATTTTATAACTTCTTAAAGTCTATTATCATCCTGAAAACTTCTGTGGCAGCGTAAGAAATAAAACTCTCCCAAAGCTAAAACTGTAGGCATTTCTGACCCTTTATACCTGATTTGTCTATTTCAGTTATTTGCAACTATTAAAGTAATTTTTCCTTCAGAGCATTCCTGACTTGTAAACTCGTCATCATTCCTAATGAAGATCACAGAATCGCCTCAGAATCAATTGTAGAAGTATAGCCAGCAAAGACCTGGTTAGCGCCATCAGTTAAAATTCTCCCTGAATAATATAGCAACATAATTAAATATTCATGATGGCTGAGGTAAGGATGTAGATCACCACCAATTTGAGCTTACATTCAACATTGTTCAGTGAAAACTCGGATGGTGAGCTAGACCAATGTGGGTTCAAGAATCCCTTTTGTAGCTCATCTAGCTGAGCTTAGGGTCTGGATGTGACCTAGAGCAAAGAGGTCAGAATGGGATGCCTGTCATTCATCTTTGTTCATGCACCCAGGTGCTGCTTCTGCTACTGGCCAGGAGTGACCACATCATAGGGAGCAAAAAATGAGGACATCTGATTTAGATAAGAGTTTCCTATAACCACATTGACTTTCCTTAGTGTGGATGCAACCAGGTTTAGGGTTTTCCCACTTTTTTGAGTTTATCATGGGAGCAGCAAAGCCAAACTCATCAGTGTATGGTGAATATTTCATTTCCCCCTGAATTTAATTTCTGCCCTTATACTGAAAGAAATATAATTTCTCTTCTCTTATTTGAATGTGTTTATGAATCATTCCACATTTATAAGCAGGGTGAACAAAGAGGGGGGGAAAACAGCCCTAATGAGGGGCTACAATTAATTTATCAAATTAAGACTCAGTAAATGAAAAGTTTCAATAAATATCTACTATTATTTGCTACGTATTTAGAACCAATGTTGGCAACACACCAAAACAGTCGCAAATGTTTATAGCACGATGGAAAATTATAGATTTCAGTATGTGCAGTATTTACATTCTTCATTTTTTAAACAAAACCCAGAATTTGTTTACATTAAAGAAATTTCTTTTTGCTCCTGCCTTTCAACAGCCTATCTGTAAGCATTTGCTGAATCCCTGCCGTGTGCCCTGGGGGACCAGAGAGGCAGAGATAAACAAAGAAGTCCCAGCTTTTCAGAAACTCATAATCTACTGCAAGAAAATGCCACCCATACAATAAACCCTAGTGTAATATCTTAGGATAGTTGGGAAGGAAAGGCTGGGGAAAGGGTGATGAACTTAGTCAGAGCGGTCAAGAATTAGTCAAGAATCAGGGGTGTTGGGGCAAAACAGAGAAAGGGCCTCATCAGTCAATGCAGTAGGTGAGCACTGTGCCCAGAAAGAGTGGCAGGTGTTCCTTCTTTTTACCGCAGCTTAGTTTTCCATTGTGTAGATGTACCACAGTTTTCTAATCCACTTATATGCTGATGGGCATTTAGGCTGTTTCCAAACCTTAGCTATAGTAAATTGTGCTGCTATAGACATAGGGGTGCATATATCCTTTCTGATTGGTGTTTCTGTTTTCTTGGGATATATTCCTAGAAGTGGTATTACTGGGTCAAATGAGAATTCCATTTTTAACTTTTTGAGGAAATGACATACTGTTCAGTGAAGGAGGGTTCCTTTTTCTTCACACCCTCACTAGCACTTGTCGTTTGTTGATTTGTTGATGATAGCCATTCTGACAGGTGTGAGGTAATACCTCATTGTAGTTGTGATTTGCATCTCTCAGATGATTAGTGACTTTGAGCATGTTTTCATATGGCTCTTGGCTTTCTGGATGTCCTCTTTCAAAAAGTGTCTATTTAGTTCATTTGCCCATTTTGTTTGTTTGTTTGTTTGTTTGTTTGTTTTTATTGGGTTGTTTACCTTCCTTTTGTTAAGTTGTATGAGTTTTCTGTAAATGTTGGAGATTAAACCCTTATCGGAGATAACATTGGCAAATATGTTCTCCCCTGCAATGGGCTTTCTTGTTGTTTTATTGATGGCTTCTTCTTACCATTTACAACAGCATGGATGGAACTGGAGGGCATTATGCTAAGGGAAATAAGCCAGCCAGTGAAAGAAGAATACCACATGATCTCACTCATTTATGGATAGTAAAGAACATTATAAACTGATGAACAAAAATAGATACAGAGGCAAAGAAGCATCAAACAGAATATCAAATGACAGTGGGAAGGCTGGGGAGAGTTGAAGGGTGAAGGGAGGTAAGAGATCAACTGAAGGACTTGTATGCATACATATTGGCATAACCAATGGACGCAAGACATTGAGTGAGGGCATGTACTGAGGGGGGAGGGGAAGGGAAATTAGGGGAAGGTCAAGTGGGGAAAAAGGGGGGGAGAGACATATGTACTACTATTTGTAATACTTTAAACAATAAAAAAAAGAAAAAAATTTCAAAAAGAGTGGCAGGCATGCTCTGACACAGACATGGGGATATTCCAGGATCTGCAGGTGGTCTTCGACCCTAGGGAACTTCAGGAAATGCAGAGTTTAGGAACATAGACCTGAGTCTGTAGGAGTAGAAAGCTATGGTGAATCTTGACCAAGAGAACACAATGGTCAGCTGTTTGTGGGAGCAATTGTGCAGGACAGTTGTGCAGGTGGGGAGAAGTGACAGGAAGAGTAGAGCAGTGAATTTACCAGGATACCCTGTGTGTCTGATTTTTAAGATACCTCCTGTGGACAACAGTGAATATCAATGTTTATATAACAGAGGGCTAGAAGCCATTATAGGTGCTCATGCAGGGCACATGACATGATGTATCATTTAAGGAAGCTGGCTCCAGCCGCTGGTCACAGAATGGACGCTTTCTTAATTTAATGTGAAGCATGACCATGCTTCCCAATTACAGTATCACAAATCAATATCTTAAAGATCCCTGTCTCAGCCATTATCATCACTTCTGAGAGAACTGTAGGTGAAGCCCTGGCTGAGTACCCTTTTCACATTTTAATCTGGCAGCTCAGTAAGACAACTCCGCTCTCTGGTACTTCCCTTTAGTCATGCATGCTTAGGACTTATCTCCAGCTGAAGTATTTGCATAAGGCTGGCTTTGCTAACTTCCACAGCTCATTTCCTGCTGCTGTTGAGTCATTTATTTATTTTTATTATTCTGTCCCCACTTCGGCATCTTGTCCTGAAGGACAACAATATACAACCCTAATTTTTCCCATCGATCTCTGTGAACATGAGGATGTTATTAAGCCTGTCAGAGGAGCTGCGCTGTGCCTTTGCTTATGAATATAATTAAACTCACACCCTCAATTAGTCATTTTTCCCCATATAATGGATGAGTGCTTGGTCCCATGGAACCACTAATTCCAGAGTGACCTTGAGAAAACACTGTAAGGAAGTAATACTAGTGATAATCACACTCTGGCAGGAAAGCCCCGAGGACATGTATTTTATGGGACTCAACCACAGGTAAGAAGAATTATTATTGTTTTTATATTATGTTCAGTTGGTTGCCAATATTATTCATCTAAGAAGGATCTGTTTTTTAAAGTATTTTTTAAGTCTTGTATAAAGAGCTCTGGATGTATTCCAGCTGAGTTCAACACTCTTATCCAGGTCCTTCAAAAGGGAAGGACCTGGTGTATCTAGATGCTGTAGACAGAGGAGAACCCCTCACCCACTCACACCCATTTTCCTACACCTGGCCCTAAAGAAGAAGATGCTCCTTGCTGAGCAGCTCTCCACTTCTGGTCAGTTGTGTCTATTATGAATGAGGGGCCATGACTCAGCAACGAACATCCTCTTCTAAGGAAGGGAACAGAGTTCAGGAGGGCAAAAGGAATAGGAGATTTTAGGACTCCATCAGAGAGGATGGATGGGCTTCTCCCTCAGCAGCTCCACTGTTGACAAGGGCTCTGATCTCCCAAGGTGCACTGCTCTAGCTCACTTCATCCCAATCTGAAGGAGATGGCTGTTGATGTGAATTCATTTGGTAGGGCTATCATTAAAAAGTACCACAGGTCTCTTCCGTGACTTAAATAAATATAATGTCTCTCAGTTTGGGTAGTTAGATGTCTGAGATCAAGATGTTGGCAGGGATGGTTCTCAGTGGTCTCTCTCACTGGCTTGTGGATGGCCACCTTCTCGTCATGTCCTCACATGGTCTTCCATCTGTGCATCTCTGTCCTAATCTCATCTTCTTGTAAGGCCCACTCCAAAGTCTTCATTTATTTTAATTACCACTTGAAAGAGACTATCTCCTAAAATAGTCACATTCCACATTCTGAAGTACTGGTGTTTACAACCTCAACATATGAATTTGGGGTTGGGGGAGGGCACAATTTAGACTCTAACAATATAATATAATATTTAATATATTTAATATATTTAATAATATAATATAATATAATATAATATAATATAATATAATATAATAATATAATAATTGACTTTCACTGTTTGATATAGTTTTGGGAAATAACTTTTAATAAATTAAAACATTCTTGCAGGTCATGTTGATCAGTATGAAGCATATTTGGTTCATTCTATTATAGAAACCAAAAGTATACTTATTCCCTAATTTTAACTATCATTAATTTTTAGTCTCTATTTTCTTTTTTTTCTAATATATTTTATTGATATTTTACAGAGAGGAGGAAGGGAGAGAGATAGAGAGCTAGAAATGTCGATGAGAGAGAAACATCAACCAGCTGCCTCTTGCACACCCCCTACCGGGGATGTGCCCGCAACCAATGTACATGCCCTTGACAGGAATCGAACCTGGGACCCTTCAGTCCGCAGACCGATGCTCTACCACTGAGCCAAACCGGTTTTGGCTTTAGTCTCTATTTTCAAGTAGAAGTAATACTTTCCTTTCTTTACCTCCAAGAAAAGGTAGTCACAATGGAACGTCAAGGAATTCTCTATATAACAACATAAAAATTATTATACCAATTACCAGGTTTGTTCTTAAATTGAGGTTTCCATGGTTAACTATTTTAAAGTCTTATAGTTTGATGAAATTGTTAATGATTCAACAATAAATGAAGACTCCTAGAAAAATCTTTATACATATTCCTCTTAAAATCTAAATTTTGAATATATTTGAACTGACCTTTCATCTGGAATTAGAAGCTCTATATTTGACCCCCTAATTTGATACATCTTGAGGGAAACTAGGCCACATGACCTTGGCCTCAAGTTCCAGGGCTGTGAAGGAGAGGTTTAGCCTAGTTGTCCCCGATTAAATGTAAGAGAAAATGTAAAGCATGGTCAGGGCATTTGCTAGCTGACCCCAAATGTTCTCTCACTTGATCCCTAATTGAAGACACCCGAAGTGGGGCATCACCCTTCTTGTAGGGCCTGACCTTTGACCTTACCTGGTGATAAATTGGACCTTGAAGCTGCAATACTATTAGGAAGAAATTAGCCTTTGGTTTAGCATTATTATAATGCTATGCTTCTTTAATATGCATCCTGTTTAATGCAATTATCTCAATAATCCAGTAAGGTAGGAGTTTCTATTCCATTTGAGAAATCACAAAGTGATGCTAATAAAGGTAAAGTAGCTTGCCCCAAGTCATAGAGCAAGTAAGAGAAGGAAGGGTGATATAAATGCATGGGTGTGTGATGCACAGCTGGACTTCACCCACCCACCATGTCCCATTAGGCAGAGGCAAGAAGCAGCCCAAGAACATGTGTGCTTATTTACACTGAGGACAGGACGCTGCCTCAGATCAGATCCTATGAGAAGCAGACACCAGGAGGGAATTAGCAATCCCTGCAGGATAGTTAATTAGGGCAACACTTGAGAGGAAAAATGGAAGAGAGCCAGAGGAACAAGGATAAACACCAAACCATAATGCAGGTCCAACTCCCAAGTGAAGGAAGGAAGGAAAGAAGGGAGGAAGAGGAGAAAAGGAAAGGAAAGGAGAGGAGAAGAGAGGAGAGGGAAGGGAAGGGGAGGGGAGGGGAGGGGAGGGGAGGGGAGGGGAAGAAAAGATGAGGGGATGGAAAGAAAAGGTTGTGTGAAAATGTATTGGACTTAAACGATTTCAGCAAAACCATTGGAGAGTTCTTGAGCCTAAACAATCCTTCCCAGGAGTCCTGTATTTCCCTGGATAAGGTTGCCTTGACACTGTGGTGCCTCCATGAGGAATGAGGCCTCTGAAGTAGGTCAGATACAATGGCAGGTTTCAGGGCTTAGCAGGACCATCAGTCAGTGACATTCCTGCACTCAGAGGTTTGAGTGGGTGGTTTTTCACGAACAGTCCATAAGCCTAACCTTTCATCAGTACTTCTCTTCTCTATAGACTAACCACTAAAAGTCACATTATCATCAGAAAGCTGCTTGGTAGTACCCAAATAAAAGGGGTTAGTTATATTGACTGAAAGTTTTATTCTGTCAGTATCTATTCTTTTGAATCCCTACTGTGTGCTTAGACATATGGTAGGTTTGAGGGTTATGGTGAAGAGCAAATAGATACAATTGCTGTTGAAAGTAAGGGTAATGTCATGAAGACAGCTTCATGTACCCTAAGTCCCATTAGGCTGCCCCAAGACTAGACAAATGGAAGTGTATTTTTCCTAAATAATGCCTCAATAGGCAATATGCTTTTTTCAATATTTCATGGCTAACCAACCTCCCTCTTACTGATACATTCTTTCTTTTCATATAAAAAGGTTTGTTTTTTTTTTTTACTTTTACTTGGTTTACTGCTCTATCTTATAGGTATGAAGCTTTCTATCACTTCAAAATTTTTCATTTCTCTTACCTTTTCTATCAGGAATAGTCTGAAAAAAAAACTTAGTTTTCAATTCTTTCAGAAGACCTTTCTATTTGCCAAGAGGACTATAATTTTTACTAAGTTCTTCCTAGCAATCATATTCAATTAAATAGTAATTGGCATCATTTCTCCCCAAGCATTTTGTTTTCCTAAGTAAGAAAAAGTGAGAGTATAATGATTCACCTAAAATGTTAATTATTAATATAAAATATCCCATCATTCCATACCTCCCTAAGTCTCCATCATTTATTTCTGCAAAATTTGATCTATTTAATTATGAAAATATGCAATATCTAACTAAAACTTGTTCTAAATTATTTATCTTATAATTTTCTTGCAAATATGGACTTCTTTTAAAAAGATAGCAAACATTAAAGTTTATCTTTTCAATATGAATAGTCTCTCTCAGAGGATGAATATTCAAATATTTCCATTAGTATGAACAAATTACTTCCACTGAAAAAAAAAATTAAATGAAAAAGCTTAGTTAATTCCCAGTTAGTACACAATGGAGTTTAATATTTATCTCTATAAAATATTGGGTTGTAAGATGTTAACTCCCTGATAAATAAAAAGCAAATTTTAAGAGATGGTTTACTCTTAAAATCCTTCATAATTTCTTTATATTAAAAGATATAATTTTTCCTCTTGCTGCCTTCCAAATTATATTACATTGTATCAGAAATAGTGTCCCTGGAGAAGAAGCAAAGAAATAAGTCTATTAACCATAAATTGAGGAAGAAAGAGTTCGCCAGCAGTTTCACTTATTGCTTATGGACTAAACTTCTCCAATATTTTAACAAATCTGTTTTCATACCATTTCTATTTTCCATTTTCTAAGCAGCAATTATTTTAAAATAAAGCCAGAATTTATCAGAGTTGGGACAATCCTACCAAGAAGATGGGTACAACTCATCAGAGAATACGCAGAGCATGTGTGGAGGCTAGCCCAGATTCATTCACATTAAATGAAGGTCTCCAACTTGCAGCTGTGATTGCTCTTGGAGGACAGAGAAACATAACCAATGAGAGCCACAAACAGCATTTATCCAGAGGCACCAATTCAGAGAGCACACCTCCTGCCCACCTTTGTATGAATTCACAGTGGGGAGCTGGCTGCCAACTGCGCTCTGCACAGTCTGTCTCGGTTCTGTTACCTGCTTCATTCTCTTTTTCTGGAGTCAGGTTCCTTACTTAGCTGAGAATCTCTCTATATATAAAAGTCTAAGCAACCTTTACGACCAGTCGCTATGATGTGCACTAACCACCAGGGAGCAGACACTCCCACAGTTCCTCCCCTCGGCTGGCCACAACTCCTATCCACCCATCACTGGCCAGGCTGAGGTACCCCACCCATGCATGAATTTGAATTCGTGCACCGGGCCCTTAGTATTTAAATTAAAGTTTCCTTAATTACTCTGGAGAGGATGGGTATGCATGAGAGGGGGGGGGGGGCAATGGTAAAAATATGTACACAGATAATAATTTAATAAAAAAATAAAATTTAAAAAAAGTTTCCTTAATTGATCAAGAATATTTGAAATAAACAGTAGAAAAGGTTCAATCTGTCATGCTGGTCTCATGGACCATTAATGACTTCCTGTGTCATATGACTATTCACCTAAGGGCATTCGACAGCCCACCATGGGGGAAGGTTGAGTGGGACACCTGATTCCCTAGGTTTATCTCCAACATCTTTTAGAGCTGTAATAGGGAGGAGTGAGAAATGGGGTCTCTGAATCCAGAGAGCTATGGAGGCAAGAGGATCATAGGAAGAAAGGATACAGGTGGGTGAATGGGAGAATCTTTACTTGCTTTTGTGTTCTGCATCATGGAGCTCCCAGTGGCGTCTGTGTGATGGGATCCTCATCATTTTATAGAATTGCTCCTCTCCTCTCATTGCTCATTCTGGAAACAAGGAATTGGAGAAGCTGAAAGTAAAAAATATCCCTATGTTTTTGTTGGAAAATTTTTGTTCTGAGCTGACAGAAGCTTCTGGAAGTACCAACTAAAATGTTTTCCCAAGAGAGGGCAGCTCTGCTCAGGTGTTATGCTTAGTTGATGTTCTTGCCTCGAAAGGTTTAAGCACCAGAAGCAATAGTAATAACAGGTGCTAACAGATTGACAGCCTTCAACACTGGCTTTTTCAGATGCTCTGCTTTTCTGCCTGTGTCAGAAATTTATTTCCAGTTTTTCAGTCTGGTAAGTAAAAGGACAGACATGCCAGAACTTCAGACTAACCCTACGTCCTTCGTTATTGTCCCGAAGAGGTACAAATACACCATTATTTCCTATTAGCAAGCACTCAACCAGCAAGGAAGATGCTGTGCCATGGATGTACTAACTGGAGCTAATGAATCCTAACAACTAATTACATCTCTCTTAAGGTAACTTAGGACCAGAGAGTAGCTATGTTAACACAAGGATTTTATGTGCGAATGAAAATACCCAGGAAGAGGCCAGCTGATTAATCACCTCCCATAATTCTCCATAATAGTCCTGTCTGGACTTTTGTATCCAGACCATTGTTCTTGCCTGGGTCACATTGTGCCTGACCTTATTTTGGACCAACAATGTAACTGGTAATTGCAGGCTAATTTATATAAACAAACAAGGGTCCTGCTAAATGAAGGCATTGTCGCCATGATTGGTACTTATAGCTCTAAGAGCTCTCTATTCTGTGCAAGTTTGTGGGTTGTGTGGTTGGAGCCAGCGAAGCTTGCTGCAGAAAATAATTATTCTAAGTAAGAAAATGCATTTTGTCCTTCTGAGACTGCCAGTGCGTGCCCCATGTTTTGGAAGAAAATGGTTTGGGGCCTTTGCTTAAAATCTCAATAGGACCTGAAGGGCAGTAATTTTCCTTAGCATGTATAAGAGCAATGCTGATAAGCTTCTTTCTAGAACATAAAGGAACCTCACCTTATTTCTCCTCTGCAGGCAGCACTGCCTTCCTGACTAGCAAACATGATGAAATGTCATTTACCCTTGACCCCTGTCACCCTTAAGCAGCTGAAATAGATTAAAGCTAGTGCTTCCTGAATAAGATGGAGCAGAGTGGCTCAGCTAGGATCTGCAGGAATAGGCTCACAAATTAACTTGTACTGGGATTTTTTTCTTTTTATGATTGTCCAAGGCTCATTTGAAGGGAGATAATTGAGACAAATTATCATACTGTTCCCTCTCGAGCACCCAGCCAGAGTCTTCTTGGAGCTTAGATAGAGATATGTGTGGGGGACAACTGACTGAGCAGCCTCCTACAGAGACCACAGGGACATCAGCTCAGAAAGGCAGAGCTGTGTGGGGACAGGAGCACTATTGGAGAAAGAGCCTCTCACCTCACCTGTCACACCTCTTTCTTTAGAAACGTTTTACACTCCAAGGGCTTCAATTCAAGTGTAGCCAAAGGTCAAGCACAATGCACCATGGAAATAAGATGAACCTGATCATGTCAGTCTGACCAACAGCACAAACGTGTCCTTCTACCCAGTGGACACCTTGGACTCCAGCATGACTACCTACTCCTCGGTGTTTCCTCCCCTACCCAGTTCTTTCATTTTGAAGAAATTCAGATGAAATAAATTCATGTAACATAAAAGTAACCACTTAAAAGTGAACAATTTTGTGGCATTTGGGACATTCACAACATTGTGAATGTTGATAAGTTCGACCACCTCTATCTAGTTCCAGCATGTTTTCATCATCCCAAAAGGAAATTTTGTACCCACTAAGCAGTTACTCCCCAGTTTTCCTCCCACAGCCCTGGCATTTACCAGTCTGCTTTCTGTCTTTGTTGATTTACCTACTTTGGCTATTTCATTTCATTTAAATGGAATCATGCAGTGTATGAATTTTGGTGACTGGCTTCTTTACTTAGCATAACATTTTTAAGGTTGTAGCATGCATGAGTACTTCGTTCCTTTCAGCAGAGGGATGGTAATCTATTGTATGGATAAACTACATTTTGTGTGTCCAATTCATCCATCGATGGATATTTGGGCCGTACCTACCCTTTGGCTGTTGTGACCGATGCTGATATCGACATGCATGTACATGTATTTGGTTGAGCACCCATTTTCAGTTCTTTTGGGTACACACTTAGGAGTATAATTTCTGGATCATGTAGTACCTCGGTGTATAACTTTTGAGGAACTGTCAACCTATCTTCTAGAGTCTTTCTCTACCCATTTTATATCTTTCTCTACCAATCTCCACTACATTTGCTGGTCCAGACTAACCTCTTTTTCTCACATTATTGGCCTTTTATCTTTTCATTACAGAGAAGTTTCTTCTCTAACTTCTGGATTATTAAGGTCATTTGTTATTATATCACTCAGCATGAGTGCTCAGAAGAGACTACCTGAATGTTAGAGTTTTTATTTTAAAACTCTGAGGACTGATATCAACTCATTGCAACTATGTGGACAGACTCTTTGAGTGTCCAGCCCCATACTGGGCCCCACTGCCCTCAGTGTTTGCAGAATGGCCTCCTTTTTGTTACTCTATACACCAAGATCTCTTCTACCTCAGGACCTTCACACATGACTCCCAGTGCCTGGGTGACTTTAGTCTCTTCCCTTTATCTTTTTATCTCAGCTTCAATGTCTCCCATTCAGAGAGGCCTTCCTCAACACCCTCCCTCCCACACATAGTAGGCCTTCCCTAATGCCTTTTCAAAGCATCTTGGGCTTTTGATCACATCTTCTGACAATTTGCAGTGATGTCCTTGCCTGTGTGCTTGTGTTTAACTGCCAACCTATTCTCCATAAGCTACTTTCTTATCTACATAATAAAATCATCATAGATTTTTCCAACCCTAGAACAACATCAGGCACCTGGTAGGCACCTGATAAATAGCTCTCAACAGAATGAGTCAATGAATAAGTCAGTCAGTGGATGGCCCTTCTCTTGCTGTTTTGCTGGCTGACTAATCACTGTCCTGTACTAATTTTCATCAAAGTAAGGAACCTTTTCACTCTCCTGGGTGCTCATTAAATTTTCCCAGTTGTAGAGGTAACGCTACCTGCACGATCACTAGTTTTTGTATGAGATTAATTCCTCGATTAGAAATCCACTGCTACTTGTTTTTTGCTGTTTGATGTGTTTGTGATATTTCTGCTAGATAAGATGAACACATTCATTAGTTTTATCAAACAGCAGAATATCTTTCTCTTGGACAGTCTTCTCTGTCCTGCTTAGTACATTTTGTCCTTGGAGTTGGCTCATTTTGCCCTTGATTCTTATGATACTGAATTCCTCATCCATCTCAAGTGAAAGAAGCTGTTGGTCTATCAACGTATCAGCACAGTTAAATACACAAAAATAAAATCATTGTGGTGCTTTATGGGCAAGAATCTCTTCAGTACCTCTAATCATCACTTAATTCTCATGACAGCTTTGTAAAGGACAGATTGTTATGTTCTTTCCAATTTTAAATAAGAAAGTGAAACTGCGGGAATTGAGCAAATTGTCCTAGAGCACATGGTAGAGAGTGAACCCTGATTCAAACCAGTGCTTCCAGAATCCAAATAGAATTCTTTCCTGTGGCATTGATGCCTTGGCGTGGCCTATTAGCACTACACAGTGCAGCCTGTTTCTCTGCTTGTCAATTATTACAACAGCCATGGCCATCTCATTGTCTCTTCCTTGGTCAAGTGCTAAATCAACAGTCGAGATAGAATGAATGGCGCTTCTTATCCCAAATACAGTAAAATAATTAATAATGTACAGGAATAAACTCTATGTTTTGTGTACTCACACTGTAAACCTACTTTTGCCCTATCGTGTATATGCCCAGGTGAGCAGATGTCAAGAGGGAAAGTGTGAGGTGTGACTATAGATCTGGTTCTCATGTATTTCACAGATTTTTGTCTCATCTCATGTTTCCAAAGCATGAGCCCACTTTTTAAAAAAATATTTTTTATTGATTTTCCACAGAGAGGAAGGGAGAGAGAGAGAGAGTTAGAAACATTGATGAGAGAGAAACATCGATCAGCTGCCTCCTGCATGCCCCACACTGGGGATGTGCCCACAACTAAGGTACATGCCCTTGACCGGAATCGAACCTGGGACCTTTCAGTACGCAGGCCAATGCTCTATCTACTAAGCCAAACCTGTTTCGGCTGAGCCTACTTTACAGATAGAGAAACTGAGAATCAGAGAGGTTAAATGTGTTGCCGTAGGCCATGCAGATAATAGCAAAGTTGAAATTTGACACCCAAGCTTTTCTACTCTCCCAGGTTATCTTTTGAAGTATAACATACTTTCATTCTCTACAAATGACTGTCAGTACCTGCCAAAGTAGGGGTGTGGCAGTATTTCCATTACATTTTCACTTTTCATATCTTTCTTTCCATGAGTCCCCACTGCCTTCAACTACAGTCTCTTGCTTGAAATTCTTTATTCATGCTTGAGATAAGAATGCCATCTGGTCTGTCCCTGAACTTTCAATGAAATAGGGCTCGAGAAGGAGAAGGCAGTAGGAGGCTACTAGTATTCAGTGGCTAACTTTCAATTTTATTTCCTTTCTGATGCTAGAGTTCATTAGCATTGGTGTTGCTTAGTCCTGTTGTTTACTTTCCATTCTAGCCAGTTATCATCTATGTGACAAGCAAAGAAATCAATTACAAGCAGCCTTGCATATTTAGTCACAGACCAAAACTGGCCCTGGATGCAGATGCGAGACCATTGACAGCTGCTTGCTGCCAGCCTGGGCTCCTGAGCATAGATTCAGCTGGCAGGGCGCCTGCCTGGTTTCTCCTAACTTAATTGGAGTTTGTCCTCACTTGGTCAGCTTGCATGGCTGCCCATCCTCCCCACAACTTGCCTTCTTGTAGACCAACTGGCCATCTTCCAGGCTCTCCCCAAAACAGCTTGATGCTCTGTGACCTGAGTGTGGAATCCTGGTGGAAAGTAAACTGATATTGTAAGTGGGGTGAGAGTTATGAAAGGGAGCCTTAAATGAGTGAGAACAAATAGACTTAACCTGCTCAGGGAAACAAGAAAGCCTTCTAGTGAAAAAGACATGAAAGATGAGTAGGATTTACCAAGTGGAAAGGAAGGAAGGGTCCTAGGCATGTGCCATGGACAAGACTTTGAGATTGACTAAGAGAAATGGAAGGTCTTGGGCTCTTGTCCTGATGTACATTTTAGAAGAGTCACAGAGCTATCCTGCGAGGTGGGGGGAATGAGAGAAGAAGCTAAGAGACCCATTAAGAGACAAGAGAAGGTGGTGGTTGTAGACCTGGCTGGGACCATGGAGGTGGAGTGTGGATGGAGATGCTCTGACATTGGAGCTGGCTGTATGTTCTGACCTGGATGTAGGTGTTCAGGAGAGACAGGAGTCAAGGATGAAGGACAACATACTTATAGGACAATTAATCAACCTGTTTTGTGCACAAGAAAATACCTTTAGAGAACCCCTAAAGCAGGTTCTAGTTAGCACTGCTTTTATTTTTCTCCTTTTCCCCCCCCCCCCCCCGTGTCTGTCTGTCTGTCTGTCTGTCTCTCTCTCTCTCTCTCTCTCTGCTTGTTTTTTAAAAAAATAGTCATTTCCTCCTACTTACTTCTCTTACTCCCTCTCATCCTTCCTATTTTATTCATCCTCAATATGAGTTAGGGAGTTAGGGTCTCTTTGGTAATGGAAATTTAGAATTAAAACCAAACAAGGAAAAGCAAACCAACACTGATATAGAGGTAAGTGTCTCCACCCAACCCCTCTGATGCAGATCGGATGGAAAGCAGGAGTGAGGCTGTGGCTGGCTGGCTCATAAGTGCTGTAACCCATAGCCCACTCACCTCACTGCCCTATGAGTGGCCAGTTCTGATGGGAGAGTGTCAGTCATGGGCACATTATCCTTGAGCTGTGTCCATGTGGCAAAAAAGAGGGACTTGCTCGCTGAGGCCGGTTTGGCTCACTAGATAGAGCATTGGCCTGCTGACTGAAGGGTCCCGTGTTCGATTCCGGGGCATGTACCTTGGTTGCGGGCACATCACCAATGGGGGGTGTGCAGGAGGTAGCTGATCAATGGTTCTCTCTCATTGATGTTTCTAGCTCTCTATCTCTCTCTTCCTCTCTGTAAAAAAAAATCAAAAAATATATTTTTTTTTTTAAAAAAAGGACTTGCTTGAAGATTTGCCAATAAAATGAACTGATACTACACAGATGATTTTTAGCACATTCTATAATGGTGAGAATTTGTGATTAAAATATGATGTTTCTTGAGGAATTTTAGGGAAATATTGGGCTAGTTGATCCCTTTGATCTACTGGTCTATTTGTATAATATACAAGGATCCTCTCCCTGCTTCTCTTTTGTTCAAAACTGGAATCATTCCACCCTTTTCTATAATTGTTCTTTCTTTTTCTGATTAACAAATCTCCAAAACCTTTGCATATTAACTTATGTAAAGGGATTGATATTAAGAGTAATTTATTACCAGAGTTAGAAATCTTTTTTGCTTTTAGATTACATTTTCTGGCTTATTTTTCTAGTGCATTGGTGCCTTGAAATTCTTGCCATGAGATTTGCTGTAGTTTGTGGCAGAGTTTTATGAACCATTATCATTTGCAAAGAGCAGGGAAGCCAGAACAGCATATGTGCCATGGGCCAGTGGTGGAGGGCACAAATGTTCTCTTTTGTTTTCCAGTTATTCTCAGGGTAGCCACTGAGCTGGTTCAGTGAACAGTTTTTAAATAAAACCCTAACCCTGGCTCACCCTTAAGACTATGAAACACATACATAGCAGGTGAGAATCCCTTTGATTTCAGCACTTACTTAGCATCACAGGAGAAACAATGAAACGAAGCTCTTTGTGGACAACTGTGACCTGATTTTAATGAAACTCTGTGGCTCCTCAAAGTATGTTTTTCTGTGACCTTTCTATTCAGCATTGCAATTCTTGGATTTTTGAAGCATTGCCCCTTCACAGGTAAAGCAGTAAGGAAATTGTGCACCCAGTGGTGCCATTATCCTCCACATATGTTGAGTGCCAACCATCTAGTAGCAGTAAACCAAGAAAAGTCAGCTTTAGGTTACCTAGAGTTGGTGAGAAACTCATCCAGGTTACCATTCCTGCAACAGGAGGCATCTGAATATTCTAATGCCATCGTCTCATCCTTAAGAGCATCAAAAATACCTCCACTTGAAGATGCAGAACGTTTATCTAAAAGTTTTGAAATATTTTAGCAGTATTTCAGAAAATACTTTTATGAAAAATATTATGTTAGGTTTTTTCTGTCTTAAGAGGACATGTGAATGTAGTCATCTTCCATTGCAGCTATAATAAATTAGCACAAACCTAGTGGATAAGAACAACTCAAAATTCATAATTCATAATTCTGTAGGTCATAAGTCCAGGGGACTGGGCGGGTTCCTTGCCTTGAAGCCTCATCATATCCAAAATCAAAGTGTCTGCCAAAGGATTCTTATCAGGGAGCTCTGGGAAGAATCTGCTTCCTGACTCATTTGGGTCATTGGCTAAATTCTGTTCCCAGCATTTGTAGACTGAGGGCTTCGCTTCCTTGCTGGCTGCTGGATGGGAGCTGCCCTCCACTCCAGAGGCTCCCATGAGCTCTGGTTCCTGGCTACCTTCCTCAAAAGCACCAATACCAGGCTCTTCCTCTTTGGCCACGTCTCTCAGACTGACCCTTCTGCCTTCCCCTTAACCATGAGGGGCTTATATGATGACACTGGGCCCAGCAGGGTCATCTCCCTATCTTCAGGCCAGTTGGTTCATAACCTCAATTCCATCTGCAAAAACCCATCACAGCAGTGCCGGGGTTAGTGTTTGATTGAACCACCAGGGGTGCAGGAATCTTGTGAGGACCTCTTTCAAATTTTCCCTACCACGTGAAGAAGAAAAAGTTCATTCCTGACAGTAATGGGGGAAGACGGGGAATCTGCATAAGTGCTATAGCAGCCGAGATTTTAAAAGCCAACGACTCTTAAAAAACGCATCCCTAATATGAGTTAGGGTCTCTGTGGTAATGGAAAGACTTGGAAGATGAGTGGGACTGGATACACACTTTTCCAAAAATGATGGCAAAATTGCCATTCAGACCAGCACATAAACTTGAAAGACCACATACGTATTTCTTACAGAAGCTAACTCTGCTTTCTTTTAATAAGTTAGAATTTTCCCCAAAATGTAAAAACATATTTTAATAATTAAGATTCAATGTATACTTCCTGCCTTTCGGGGGGGGAAAGTGAAAAAGGCCAAGAGATCTTAGTTTTACTGAGTTTCCTGTAAAAGTTTTTTCTTATACAAAATGTATTTGCATTCTTATAGTTTCTCCTCCTCCTTCCCACCTGCCCAGCCCCCCCAACCTACATCTTTCCATTGTAAAACAAGATGAGAAGAAGCTAGGCTACAGATGCCCTCACAGTTTTAATTGATCTTTGACCAAAGATTGGCTTTGTTAATCTATTTCACCTAGCCATTACTACACAATGATCACTAGCCAAATGAACTAGAGTCTAAGTTTTCTATGGCCCCCAAAAGACTACCAAATGAGTCATCCACATGTCTAAATTTATGAGATAACAATTAGGAGAGGTGGGTAAACTAAGATTAAAGGAAATGTGGTTTTTATTTTTAATCATTCCCTTCCCATTTGGACATGGAGCTTAAGCTGTTTGGATCCAGGGACTGTTTTTAGTAGCATTTTCCCACACATGTAAGGATATTTTTTTTTTTTCAAGAAAGAAATGTAAGAAGACAGAAAGAAAGAAAATCAAAAAAGAATGGATAGGTGGCTGGCCTGGAGCAGCAGAGTGACAGGGGCTTTCTCTACCTCCTTCCCTGCTTGGTGGCTACCTGTTTGTCACTTAACCCTTCCATGCTGGGGAGGGTTCAAGAGCAGTTAACGTAGAGAAATGTCGATGGCATCAGTATGACAGTGACTACCCAGAGTAAAACCATCGGGGAAGACCTTGGCAGTTGCCCAGAGTATCTGTGGGTAGAAGAGAGTGATAGGACACAAGAGCTAAAGCAGTTCTTTCCTCTGGAGACATTTTCTCGATTGTTCTTACTGGTGTCCAATAAAGTATCAGTAAGTGATCAAAGCAATCATGAAAATAAGAAATTGACCGTGAGGAAATTTATCAGCTAGATAAGTGAGCTTTTAATAGTCAACACTGATTCCCAGCTTCAGTAAGTCTTTGAAGTATGATTTGTTAAAAGTTCCTGCAAGTAAATACATTGAAAGATTACATGACTGCACGTGGGGAATTAGGAGACGAATTGAAATAAGAGTTGGAAGGGTTGTTTGAATAATAGCTATTAATAATCCAGAACATAAGGCCAAATCTTGAAATTCTTCAAACCCACAATCTGACATTTAAAAGACAAGTAAGCAATTACCTATAATCCCTTGATTAGTCAGCTTTGTTCTCCTACTTCTGAGAAGACAGAGGACTGGAAATACAAGGAACTGGATGGCCTCAGTGTTGCTCCTTTTTTATTTAGCCACGATGCTTGCTTTCCTGAAAGCTGCCTGCTTGGTGAAGCGAATATTCTGTTTCTGTTTTGCAGTGTTTTCTAGCCTACTAATTTATTATGTGTATTTTATATGTACCCTGATGTATGTCTGGTTGATAAAGAAATAATTTGGTGTAGCCAGAAAGGAAGAAAACATTTGTTTTTATTCATGTTTTTGTACTTAAATTGCATTTTGAGTTATGACATTTTCTTTTTGCTGCCGTTGCACTTGTAATAGGGCCATGGCCAGTGAATGGATTTGTTCTAGGGGAGCGCTTGCCACCATGGGGAGACTTGATGGGAAGCCCCCTTGCTGAGCAGAGGTGCCAGGTGGGATGTGGCCGCTCTCAACAGGAGATGCATCGGATTCCCGGCCAGCACAGTGGAAAGAAGAGCCCATCCCAAATGTGCTGCAGTGACATGTTTCAGACATTGAGGGACACGGGGCAGCGGGAGAGCAGCCAAGGGGGTTGGGCCACGTGGCAATGCTCTGAGCCTGAGGCACGGTCTGGTGACTCCAGGCACAGTGAGTACAGCTCAGTCCCCGAGCACAAGTTAAGCAACAACTGTGGACGGTCACGGAGCACAAAGAGCCACCAGCACAATTAGACTGTTAACAGTGGTAGGCACGCAGCACTCACCCTTTCTTCCCTGTGACTTCCTTGTAATTTAGCCTAATGGGAAACCTGCAGCAGACATTTCCTAGAGCAGTTAACTCTGTGGCGTCCATCAATTTTAATTGGAATCGTGTAGCTAACACCCTAGGCAGTACTTGAAAGCGATAGGGTTATTTTCACACAGGTATCCTGGTTGTGCTCTGGGCTCCTCTGGAACAATGTGCCCTGATGCAGAGCTGACTCCAGAAGGCACGGTCTGTGCAGAGCTTCACGGGGCCAGGGATGCCTAGTCAGCGGCAAGGAGCTCGTCCGTCTTTACATTTCCCAGTGTGGGCAGGGTGGCGATGACGTAGGAGCTACCATCTACAGATTGGAGGACAGCACGCAGCAGTGTTCTGCCAGCTGCACGAGGTAGCTGGTCTGTAGGCCACTGAAGCATTCTGTCCCTGCAGCTCAGCAAAGTAATTACCAAGCCATCACTGTCCTGATTTATAAAGAAATTACCTTCCTTGGGAAAAGACAGTAAGGTGCACAGCAAGAAGTCAAACAGAAGACTGTGTAATCTTGAAAAGAAAAGAAGGGGAAATTTTTCCCTCTGGAAATTTTTCTAAATTGGCTGTAAGGAAGGACCAGTTTTATATTAAAAAAAAAAAAAATTGTTGAGCTCTGGTTGGTGTGGCTCAGTTGGTGGGGTGCTATCCCATGCACCTCAAGGCTGTCTGTTAGATTCTAGATCAGGGCACATGCCCAGGTTTTGGGCTCAATCCCCAGTAGGGGGTGTGCAGGAGGCAGCCAATTGATGTTACACTCTAACATTGATGTTTCTGCTTTCCTCTCTCTGTAAAGGTACATAAACTATTCTTTTTGAAAATTTTAAAAATTAAAAAAACACAAATGTCAAGAAAGAAGTCTAGAGCTTTTCAAGTAAATTCAACCTTTTGTTATTTGTACCCAATAAATGTTTCCAGAGGTGTGGCTCATCTTGCTACTGGTCACAGGACTGGATCCTTATGGGGGGATGTTTCAGATGATGTTCCAGAAAGTCACTTCAAGCAATGAGAACATAATACAGACTTCACTCCAGCAGAGCTAGGAAATTGCCTCAGTCCTCTCCCTGTATCCAGCGTCCTCCTTTCCCACATTAAGGCATATAATACCAACCCTGCACACTCTGTTCACACTGAGCTTTGGGGGGGTCTCTTCTGCGTGAAAGAGGACTGGCAGGAGTACAAGATGTCAGCCAGACAGGAGAGCAGTCAGACCAAGGTGATGGCCACACGTGTGGAGGCACTCACATGGCTTCATCAGATTCGCAGTGGGAAAAGATACAGCACCACATCACATTAGTGTTCTCTGCGTAGTTGAGGGAAGATGCTTCATAAACCACCCTCTTCGTCTACACACATGCCTCTAGGAAAGATTTCAATTTTCTTATATATGTGCCAGTTTAGTCTTGAGCAAGCTAATACAATTATTTGATCATCTAGAAATATCTTCTAAAGTCTTGCATGAGTCCACTGTAGCTGAACAGTTTCCAGGAAAGCAGTGACTTATGAAACATTTAGGGATGGTGTTCAAAAATATCCACTTACCCTTGAGTAAAACAAGCTTTGTGGTTGTTTCCTATTGCTACTGGGACAAATTACCACAGACTTAGTGACTTAGAACATGACAAATATACTGTGCTATAATTTCTGTCAGTTCCAAATCAGACACCAGTCTCACCAGCTTAAAATGGAGGTTTTAGCAGGGCGTGTTCCTTACTAATGGTTAGTGGGAGAATCTAGTTCAAAGTTCCTTCAGGTAGGACTGAGGTTTCTGTTTCCTTGCTGATGATAAAATATAAAAATTATGTTTTATTTTTTATCGGTTAGATAAAAAATATATAGAATTCCCCAGGTGTCATGGCTCACTGGTAGAGCATTGACCTATGAAGGTCAGGGTTCGATTCCTGGTTAGGTCCACATGCCCGGGCTGCAGGCTTGATCCCCGGTATGGGGCATGCAGGAAGCAGCCAATTAATGACTCTCTCTCATCATTGATGTTTCCATCTCTCTCTCCCTCTTGATTCCTCTCTAAATTTAATAAAAATGAACTTTTTAAAAAAGCAACACCTCTTTCCTTTAAAAGAAAAAAGTATATAGAATCTACTATCTACTTTAAGCAGAAATTTCCAAATGATGTATCTACTGACATTTAATACAAATTATAAAGATTATTTCTAATGAATAGAAATTATAGGTTCATTGCAATCTTTATCAATAACCTACCAGTATTTGTTTTAATGTTATATTAATGCACAGAATTTTGCTATACCAGTTTCTAGCTAGACATGGAACAAGACAGTTGTAACTCCTCAAGACAGTTGTAAGGTGGTTTAAGTACAAGGGGAGGATGGAACTTTTTAAGTTAGACATTGGCTCATTGTCAAACAGGTAGGACCAAAATTACAATAACTGCACAGTGACCAGCACACAATTTTATTGGCTTTATAAAAATTTCAAACAGTAAAGCATGCATAGTGTGTTAGATCTTGTGTTTGGGGAAAAGGGGAGAAAAAGAAAGCCCTCCTCTACTCCAGAATGAAAAACCAAAGGTACTCACCATATATTCCACTCATTCAGGAATAGGTGAAAGTAGAAACCCATTCCCAAAGGCTTGTAGGACACTGCAACCCATTGAAAAAGAGACATATGCATACTTCACTCTGTTTAAAAATTGATATTGATCCTCATCCTGCCTGCAGACACTGTGGTAACTCCATCCTACCCACTGTATCAGAGGTGTGTGTGTCTGTGTGTGTGTGTGTGTCTGTGTGTGTGTGTGTGTCCATCCGTCTATCCCAGTCATTTACCCTGTAGGGACCCTAACTTATAAGTCTTTCTCATTTTCCAATATCTTTAATGCTTTAATATAGTAGCCAGTTAGTAACTTTTTTTTTTTTAATTTTGGAGAAGACTTGACTGGAATCAAACAGAAACGAGAATAAAGAAAAAAACTTAGATTAATATTGGCAACTTGTAATGTTGACAAAGTTGTTAATTCCTCATCTTTCCCATTGGTTCATTGGTTGGCCCTGCCCTTTCATTAATTACCAGTAAAAGATAGGCTGGTTATTATAAAATTTATTTAGGAATCATGAGGCATTCACTGCCCCCATGGTGAACTTCTTGCCAAAGCCAAAGGAAAGCGGTGTTCGTGGATGCAGGAAGAGTACAGAGGATTTCAAACCAGGGTGTACGTGAGCTGTCCTAAGGTTCTCTCAAGACTAAATTCCATCATTCTCTCTTTGAAGACATGACCTCCTCAAGGAACAAAGAGGCAAGATTTCAAAACACAACCACACATTGCTACAACATTCTTCTGGCCAAAGAGGTCCAATTGGAATTTTTGAACAAACCTATTGCTGTAAAGACCTCAAAGCTTGACCTGATGAAAATCTCTTCATGGAGAATGGTCTAAAAGTGATCTCTTCACAAAGCCCATCCTTCTGGTTAGAATAATTCCACCATGCCTCTCACCACTTTTTCCCTAGGAGGAGGTTAGTTCTTTCCTTTCCAAGGGATCTTATCAGAAAAGACAGCTCGCCACCCCAAAGCAGAATCTATAACACTTTACATAAAAACTGTCAATATCTGCCCAGTTGTATTGCCTAAGGAATTGTGTTTATATTTTAAGATCAGCAAATGCCAAAAATACTAATTTAAATTGAATAACCTTTCCCAGAATTACATTAAAATGCTGATAGATCCTATTTAATACATGTTCCACAGAATGTTTTAGATAGCAAAGAAAACACTTACGTTCAGTAGCATTTTAGCATTAGGCCTTTTTTTATTTTATCCTAAAGCATAGTCCGTCTATATTGTGCATCTAGCCCTAGGTACCTTTCAGCTTCTCCACTTGCTGCCCATTTGGCTTTTGATAACTTCTCTGAGCCTCAGTTTTCTCATCTGTAAAATAGAATGAAGTGTCACGGTGAAAATGAAATGAGAATGTATGTGTCGATTGCAATGTGGGTGTGGAGATGTACCCTATTCAACTTTTGTGGGCTTTGTCCCAGGCCACAGATTCTTGGGATCTGCCAGGTGGCTGCCTAGGGCTGTCAACAGAAAGCAATATCCTCTCCAACAAACTCTCTCCCTAGACTAACGCTAGAGCAGTAGAAATTATCAATACCAATACCCCCAAATATGCAACTGAATATACTTTCTCAGTTTTTGTTTTGTTTTGTTTTGTTTTGTTTTGTTTCAAAAAATGGAGAAAGTATCTTCAGATCGACTCCACCAGAGACCTCAGGATGGGGTCCAGCAGTCTACATGAACACCCTCCAGGAGCTTCTGATACAGCCAACTCTTGAGAGCCATTGCTCGCTGTCTTCCCCACAGCTTCTAAAAATGTTTCAGTCCCTTTGTGCCTCTTTCTATAAACTCACCTCCTCCAGTTTCCCTCCCACAGGCTGTGTTGTTGGTAAGTCAGTCACTGCAAAAATTCTTAACTGGAACCCAATCCTATCCATGGTTAGGAGACCAAGAACATACTTTCAGGTGGTGGAGTATGAAAAAGCATCCCAAATGTGCATCTTTGACCAGGGTTATCTCCTGCTTTTTACAAGTCTGGTGACTAGGATTGTCTCATGGTTTTTATATCTCTCTGCTTCCCAGCTGTGCAGAGAATAACAACAGGCTCCTTTTGTTGGCTCTAGCACAGCTCATGCCAGTCCAGAAAGGAGCTTGATTAATTCCTGCCTTTGAAGGGGCCATGGGCACTCCTGTGGCTAAATTTTCACAAAAACTCCTCCCTATGTTCTTAGAATAAATTTCTAATTTACTCTGGCTGGACCAAAGTAGGTATATTTTTGAGGTGGGTAAAATTAGATCTCTAAAGTATTTTAGTAAGTTGGAAGCTCTGTCTTTGAAAAATGTTTCACACTTCTTAAAGAAGAAGAGTCTTTTGAATCAAAGAGCTCTGATTCCTTCATCAATGGTAAAGGAAGAAAACTTTGAAGACTTTCAAAAAGTCTCCCATTCTGAGCGGTCATTGGACACTCACATGTTTGAATTCTATGTTCTCCATTTCTCTAGTTGCATTACAGCTATCTGTGACTTCCCCAGTTTTAGGATGGATTTGATGAGTTAGTAGAGGTGGTTGAAGCCATCCCTACTCAATAAAATTCATTTTTAATAAACATCTGAAAAGGCAAGCAAAGTGTTTTTCTTTGAAACAAGGAGAGAAGGTATGTGTGGGAGAACATTTGGTGATGGTTGTGAAGGTTGCTAACAGGTCCTTTTGCTTTGCAGGAATGTTAGTTCAGCCGGCGAGGAGGCCCGCAGGAGGATGCGGGAATGTGAGGGCCTCACAGATGCCCTGCTCTACATCATCCAGTCTGCACTGGGGAGCAGTGAGATCGATAGCAAGGTTTGTTGTACTCGCATAGATTAAGCACCTTAGACAATAAAGAAACCCAAAGGACTGAGCAATGACTGACAACAGTAAAGAATTATGTTAATGCTTTCACTCTGAAATACATCTTGGTCTTCTTGTATGAATCCAACATTTCCAAGACATGGCCTCTCAGCCCAGCCTAGAGCATTACTTGACTCTTGATTAGCCATAAGTATAAGTTGATTGTTTTAAGTTACTCAAACCACAGGTGTTAGAAACACACACACACACGAATGTATAGACTTTTGCATGCCACATTACTCTCAAACGTCTAGTTTTATATTAAGAAATCAACTTTCAAAAGAAAAAGAAATGTTAAAACTACCTGAGATATGAATAATCCTATATTCCTACAAGTTAGCTTTTTAACAATCGTTAATTGTACCAAAGGGCATTTAAAAATGCTGATGGAGTGTGAATAAATGCTGTCAAAATGCTACATAAATGAGGCTGTCATCCCGTTAATTAATCATCAGTGTTTGTGGAGTCTTAGTTCACAAATCAAAATAGAACTGGGTGGGCTATTCCATGTCTGAGCTATTTTTGTTTGTCTTAATTTGTCTTTTTATTCACTGCAAATATAAATTTATAATCTCAAAGGATCCCGATATAAATACAGACTTTACTGGCACGTTTTAAGTGATAGGTGTAAAATGTGATCCTTAATTAGAGTTTCTCAAGAGGCACACTATTGACATTTTGGGCTGATTACTTCCTTGTGGTGGGGGAGATGGTCCTGTGCACTGTAAGACGTTAAACAGCATCCCTGGCCTTTACTTGTAGATGCCTGTAGCATCCTCGCCGCTCTCCACTTGTGTTCCACATGTCTTCAGGTATTGCCAAATTGGGTCCCATGAGAGGCAAAATTGGCCTTGGTTGTAAACCACTAATCCCAGGGTTTTCCATATTGACTCATCAGAATTGCCTTTGGAATGTTTAATAAACACATGAGTCTAGAGCCCATCACAAACCTCTGAATCTCAACGTCTAACTCTGTTCTCTAATCTTTGCACCTTTAAAAATTCACCAGTGGTTCGATGTGCATCTTAGATTGAGAGCCCATCTTAGTAGATACAGCTTTAAACAGGCTCTAAGTGGAATATGGTTCAGTGTAATTCAGTTGTGAAGAAAGATAAAGGACAAATAATGGTGATTTTCCATTTAATTACTAACTGGCATGGGGTGGGTGGCTTAACATAGTGTTTCTCAATGTAACTACACATGAGAGTGACTGCAACACTTAGAAAATTACTGCTGCCTGAGCCCTGCTCTCTACATTTTGGGTGGACAATATCTTCTGGGGCTCCAACCCTTTGAGTACTAGTTAACTCCAATTATGAACACGGCTTGTCATCTCATTACTGCCACTCAGTTATGTTTGCATCCTTTTGTTTACTGTAGATGGTAACAATTCCCAAGACAGAATATGATATAATAAAAATGTAATTATCCCTCCTTGTAAACACCCTTAGCGGCCATTTTAATATCATTGACATGAATACTGAGTCCCTAAAGGAGTGCCCCGTCAATATGTCTTGAGTATTCACAGCCACCTGTTAACCTAATGGACATGTCATTTTTTTTAAGCTACTGAAGTTAATTCACTGAAGCCACAATGCCCGGGATCTTAATATTCAGATCAGTAAATTCTAAAACATTGAGACACTAAGCCTTTTGCTATAATGGATACCAGAAGAGTTGTAATGCTGTGTGAGCCCTGCTATTGAAAATAGAAAGTCGGCAGCCTTGGCCAAGGGCCATGCCACCATTGCTGGTGGAGATAGCAGCCTTCAGGAGCATGTCCAAAAACGGATGCTGCGGCACATTCACCTGTTTCCTGGGGTACCAGATGACTAGACTCCTGAAATTACTGAAAGACTGTTGAGATTTTCAAATTCCATATTTCCTCCCAAAGAAGAAATTGGAGTAATTGGGATAATCAAACTACCTGAGATTTGAATAATCAGATGTTCCTGATCCAGTAGCAAGAGCACTGGACTTGACACCAGGGCATACTGGGGGTGTGCCATCCCAATCTTGCACTGACTAGGGGGCCATCCCCAGTGTCCTCAACTTTGTGACAAGGAGGATCATCATGGCTGCTGAAAAGATCGCATGTGATAAATTGCTTGGCAGTGCTTTGCTGGCCAGAATGTTCTATTGAGTTTTGATGTATTATTATTATTATTGTCCCATAATTCCCCACTCAGCCCTCCACTTGGCCACCTCTAAGCTTTCACAATGACAAGTTAGAAAGGGGAGGGGTGAGGAGGGGGAATGAGTACACATTCTCTTTACGGCCAGCCACGTTAATGAATACAAAAGCCTGGACTCCATGCCCGTGCTCAGCCTGGCTCCTGGAATTGGGACAGTTTGTTGAATGGGTAACATATGGTAGAGCAGTCTCTGGACAGCTTCCAAATGAGCCCTTTCTAATAGAAAATAAGGAGTCAAATGACCCTGGTGACCATGAGGATCTGCTAAAAGCACTGTTGACAGCAATGGATGTCAAAAGCAAAACCACCAGCTGCCACTCGCTTTCTGCTGGCATCCCCGAGAAAGGCAGTGGCTGTCGGTTTTCTTTTCGCTGTCCCCTAGAGAAAAGTGCTTGAATCGGTAACCCTCCCAAACCAAACCTAATGGGAGAGAGAGGGAGGGAGAGAGACAGAAAGAGATTCAGTCCCTGTGATTTCCCTCACTCCAGTCTTCTCTCTACACCACCTCCTCTCTCCCCTCCCACGCTCCCCCTCCCCAGGTTCTCTCTCCTGTTCACCTCTCCCCAAATCACCCCCCAGCCACAGGTCGATTATAAAGCACTTCCCAAAAACTGCTGCAAATGTATTCCCCAGTTGTCATTTGTTAAACAGAAGCCCGGAGATGCCCCGGGGAAGATGAACAGGACGATGAGAAAGAAGTTTATTCTCCCCAAGTGTTTGATGTAAGAAAAACTCAGTATGAGCTGATTTGAAAATCATTCTGACTTTATGCAGCAACATTTTCCTTCCAGGGAGGGACTCTCCTCTCTTTCATGCATCATCCTGTGTTTACCTGCTTTCATGCTGGTGCCTTTTTTTTTTTTTTTTTTTTTTTTTTTTTTTTTTTTTTTTTTTTTATGCTGAGAGGATGCTTGAAATGGAAAATCAGGTTGACTCAAAGCCTGTGGGATTAGCAGCCATGAAACCTTGAAAAGCTGACAAGAAAGGTCTAGAATGGCAAAGGCTGTAAAGATAGATCCTAAAGATCAGTTTCTCTGGTTGATTTCCATGCCCCCTCAGACAAGACAAAGACATACCCTGCCTTTTACCAGATGTCAGGCATAGGCAGGAGTAGTGCAGAATTTGGACCCTGATGGACCCCCCTCCAGCCCTGACCCAGAACTAAAGAGAAGTGGCACAGTCCTCTGTGAGTTAGCAACACTTCAGATCTTGTTCCCTTCACCTGTATAATGGAACTAGGTTCTTAGCCTGAACTGTGGCTATTCCACAGTAGGTGCCCGAAAAAATGATGAAATAATACTTATCTCAGTTCTATTTTTTCCACTATTATTCTGTTCTTTTCTTTTACATTAGGTTTTTTGTTTGTTTGTTTGTTTGTTTTTCCCTCCTTGGCCCACAGTTCCTCAAATCCAGAATGAAGGTCAAAAGGCTGATGTTTGGACTGAGTGTATCCTCACCAAATTCATATATTGAAACCTCATCTCCGATGTGATGGTATTTGGTGGTAGGGCCTTTGGGAGGAAATAGAGTCAGAGAGATTTAGCCCTCTGCACACAGCAAGGTCACAATCCCTTAAAGGGCAAAGCCAGGACTCAGATGCAGATGGACCAGCTGTGTTTCATATGCCCTGGGCCTCCCCGAGGTGCTGTCTCTACCACTGTTTTTGATATGAAGCCTTGTGTAGTCTCTACTGTGTGCCAGGCACTCTTCTCAGTATGTACACAATGGGTGTTTCCTGTTGCTGCTGCTGTAACAAATGGTCACATACACAGTAACTTAAAAACACAAATTTATTGTCTTATCATTTCGGCCAGGAGTCCAAATGGGTCTTGTTGGGCTAAAATAATGTGTGGACAGGGCTATGTTCCTTCTGGGGGCTACAGGAAGAAGCTGATTTCTGGCCTTTTACAGCTTTGGAGGCTGCAGGCATTCCTTGGCTGGTGACCCCTTCTTCCTTCTCTACAGCCAGCATTGGCAGGTCATGTCCTTCTTACTCTAACTCCTCTGCCTCCCTCTTTCACCTACAGGAGACTCATGATTACACAGGTCCACCTGGATAACCCAGGATCATCTTCCCATCTCCAGGTCATCTTGAGTGGCAACCTCAATCCCATTTGCAACCTCTGTCCCCACACCACATAGTCTAACTTATTCACGGGTTCCAGAGATTCAGATGTGGACACCTTGGCGGGATATTATTCTGCCTGCCTCACTTACATCCTCTAGCTCACCTAATCCACCCAGCAAACTAAAGCATATGACCATCTTAGAGGAGGTTATGGAGCCATGGAGATGCTGGGTGCCTGGTCCACGTCAAACAGCCAATATTCAGAGACCTAGGGTCTAGCTCTGTAACATGTGTCCTTAGCCACTGTTTCACCCCTTTGCTAAGAAAATAGGAGCACCGACCAGCTCAGAAAAAATCAGTAGCTTGATAACATGTATGCCCCCAGGTGACCACAGCACCTGGTGTGCCTAGGACAACTCTGGTTTGCATCTCCTGGCCCATTCTCCCAGAAAGTGCCCTGGTAAATATTAGTGTCACCCTCCCAGATCTGATGGAAATCCGATCATCCATCCATTGGTGATTCTGAGCCTCGGTCCTCAGATGTCTGTTGAGTAGACAACATCTGGGTCCTTTGTGATTGTAGGTTCTTTTCCACTCACAAGCAAATTTCCATCATCCATGACAGCTAGCTAAAGAAGTAACTATTCTTGATAACTAGTTTCTTTGTGGGGAGAAGAAGTCTTAAGACCTCTCTAAGCTTCTCAAATTCTTTCCAGTGTGGCTATTAAGGGAACCTTTAAGAGCCCACAGCTAAATGCATCTGAAGAGAAATGTGTGTGTGGAGACTGATTGCTTTTTTGGACGGAGTGCTAGCTAGTTTTTATTCATTCCTCTTTTACCTTTTTCCTGGCTTCTGCAGACCGTTGAAAACTGTGTGTGCATTTTAAGGAACCTCTCGTACCGGCTGGCCGCGGAAACGTCTCAGGGACAGCACATGGGCACGGATGAGCTGGACGGGCTGCTCTGTGGGGAGGCCAGTGGCAAAGACGCAGAGAGCTCCGGTTGCTGGGGAAAGAAGAAGAAGAAAAAGAAGTCCCAGGACCAGGTGATGTGCGACTCGCAGCTGCATGCACTTATCACCTTCCCCAGTTGCAACATTCATATTTTGTATGCGTCTATAGGTACAGGGCTTTCAACATGCGGTAACATCACTAATGGATTGGCACAATTTTCTGGTGGGAATTTCACAGCTGAGACAGTTGCACATTAAGTGGATCCCCCATGTCCTGCCAAGAAAGGGAATTTCAAAAGGAGAACAGGCAGACTGGAGGGTGCCAGCTCATAGAGACAGCCTCAGGCGCTGCTTCTTCCATGTGTGGATTCCCACGTTTATAGAGGTCCCTGGGGGATCCAGGTGAGGTGCCTCTCAGGTGGTTCTGGTGCACAGAATAGGTGTGGTCTAAAGAAAAGAAGCTGAGGGAGAGAGATGCATGAAAATTCAGCATGCATTTCATATAGCGCTTTGAAACATGAGGGCATGTGATTTTACTGTGGAAATGGAATGGCAGCATGAGACTCAGTCTTTCCAGCAGAATGACATCAGAAGCTTTGCTTCGGGGGTCAATCCCATGAATTCAGAAATCTGCCTAGCTGCAAAATGGAGCGGCCTTTCCCTGAGTGTAGGTTGCCCTGAAGTGAGGTCAAGGCCAGCAATCACAGAGGAATCAAAAGAGGCTCTGTTCCCCTCCCCAGGAGTCTCTAAGAGGCTGAACCCCTCACCTACCAGCACCCCAGGGAGTATGTGAAGAAGTGCCCATCCTGCTGCCAACCAGCCACCCTGCCACCAGGCTTCCCCCTCTCCTCTTGGCACTGTGGTCATGTGTCCAGCTTCCCCTGGACACCGTGGTCACTTATCCAACTTTCTTTTGACTCTGTGGTCATCTCCCAGCTGCTAAGGTTTGTACCCAAGGACTGACTGTTTCCGGGCTCAGATGTCAGAGAAAATGGAACAGACAGGTTAATAGTTCAAAAGAAACATGCCAAGTATGTTTAGATCACGCCACACCATTTTAAAAAGTATTTTAGAAACCATTTCACCTTGAGCAAGAGTTAAAAGAACTATTTTATTAAGAGTAAGAATGGGTGGGAATGCATTCTTAAATAGAATTCCTAAGTTTGACTTGAATGCATCAGCATTAGCATTTTTGTAGATCCCAGGTCTCTAGCTGTGCATGGGCCCCGAGGGCCGCTCCAGATACTTCTACAAGCAGATCTGTATGTTCCACCGTAAACACACCTGTAGTTTAGGAGAGGCATGTGCGCTGCTTCTCTAATGATGACCTTCTGCTCTGAGCACTAAACCCCCAGCCCTGCATTTTCTCCTGTTGTGGCTCAGTGCTCCGAGTCCTCTCCCTGCATCAGAGGAGCCTTTTAAGAGGATTGAGCCCTGGCTCTTAATTCAATCCCCTTCCAGCTATTCTGCCAAGGAAATAGAATGGCCAGCCAGCAGGTATTTGTTGAACATGCTACGTGATGTCAGAGACCTCAGTTTTCCTACCTGGTACTTAAGAGAGCCAGGCCATTGTGGGTTCTGAACATTTTCAATCTCAAGTAAACTAAACCTGGCCTTACAAAGGTATGATGGTTCTCAGCACTGTAATCCCATGGGGCCCAGGCCCTGCTCTGTTTTATTCTGGAAAGGGAGCAGGCACCATAATGATTGAAAGGCGGGCAGGAATAGGGTTCTTTTCAATCTGCCCAGAGATCACAACCCCTAGGGCTCTGGCACCACCTTAGGGCTCAGAACTTTTGGAATTGCCCCGGCAACTTCTGAAGGCATATTTGGGAAGTCGCCTTAATACCATTTTTGCCTTGACTAAAAACACTTCCAACTGAGACTGAAGTCATTCTGATTACAACAAGGCTTTCTCTCCAGTCTATTGCTCGGATTCTAAAGTGCTTCCTTCTGATGTCCCTGGCACCTGTCACTGGTATCTCATTTAGTAAAACTTTGCCTTGAACCTTTCTTCACTGTTGCTAAGGTGCTCTCACCTGGCTTGAAGTCTTTCAAGTGACAGGTGAGATTAGGGGTTGACTGGGTCCAGAGGAATCAGAGAATGTTCCTGGACATTACCCCGAAATAGAGCCCTACTCTCAAGCTGTTAGCTGCATCCGGAAACGTTGGGGTGAGCAATTCTATAGGCTTGGAAAGCTGTTCTTTGCACCATTTTATCACATCTATAAGCTTTTTCTTGAGTTAACTGGCATGATTAATATAATTTTATGATTTTTGTCAGTCTAAATGCAAATTTATATTGTTCATTTGTCTCATTTTTTATTAAAGTATTATATTCTTTAAGAAAAAAATTCTTTTTTAAAAATATTGTTATTGATTTCAGAGAGGAAATGAGAGTGAGAGAGAGATAGAAGCATCAGTTATGGGAAAGAATTATTTGATCAGCTGCCCAGTGGGAATCAAGCCTGCAACCTGGGCATGTGCCCTGACTGGGAATCATACTAAGACCTCCTGGCTCATAGGTTGACATTCAACCACTGAGCCTCACCAGTCGGGCAAAAGAAGGTTTTTTTAATGAGTTTCATTGAAACTACTGTAAGTTAAATACATTGGAATACTATTGTTAATAAGGAAGTTTTGAAGTTACCGTTTTAACCAAGTGATCGTTTTTTTTTAAGCTTTTTAACAGGGCTCTCTGAAATATAGAAATATTTTGAAATGTCCCAAACTTAGGTATCAAGCTTAAAGAGGATGTAAAAAGACAAATGCTTTTTAAAAAAAGCCATTTGAATATGTATGGTCCAGTTAATTTAATTAAAGACAGCCGAAAATAAAAACTTTTTTTGCCTTTAAAGACCAATGAAAGGGACTAGAAGCTGAAAGGCCTAGACCTGGGAGGAGAGTGCAGGCAGGGCATATGAGGAAGTGAAGATGAAGGATAGGAGGGCGCCATCTAATCCAGGGGCCTCTTGGTAGGGAGGGAAGAGAGTCAAGATGGCGCCACCTGCTGGGAAGGATTGGCATTTGAGCCAGCCTAGGGTCTCTGCAGGAAACAAGTGCTTCACCCTGAGGATTTCCTCCAGGGGTTTGCACTTGGGGAAAGCAGACTGCCATTCCAACAAAGGATAGGGGTCTAAAGGAATTAAAGTCTGGATTTCTGGAGTGAGAGAAAGACCCAAGGCCCCATTCACCAGTAGATTGCAGGAACCTGAGAAATGGATATGTTCCCAGGTCTCCCTGGGAGAGCCCCATCTTTGCCAAAAACCAGACCAGAGGGTTACCTTTGGAAGCTGAAAAGTGATTTATCTCATCTAGAAGCTTCTAGAGAGATCTAGATTTACAGTTCCAGAAATGGTCAGATATCATCCATCCCCTGGTATCTCTACTCCTTGTCAAATCAGGTTTTTTTTTAAAAAAAAACTTGTAGTGCCGGGACCGGTTTGGCTCAGTGGATAGATCGTTGGCCTGCAGACTGAAAGGTCCTGGGTTTGATTCCGGGCAAGGGCATGTACCTTGGTTGCGGGCACGTCCCCAGTGGGGGCTGTGCAAGAGGCAGCTGATCGATGATTCTCTCTCATCGATGTTTCTAACTCTATCCCTCTCTCTTCCTCTCTGTGAAAAATCAATAAAATATATAAAAATAAATAAATAAATAAAAACTTGTAGTGATTAGAGAAAATATATAATACGAAGGGAAGAAAGAAATACAAAAGTAGATGTGTGCACAGGTACAGATATGATGTAGGTTAAACCCAGCCAGTTTTGTAAAATAGGTGACATATGCAAATATAAAATACTAGAGGCCCAGTGCACGGATTTGTGCACATTGAATGGAAATTAATTAGAAGGTGGCCTGCAGGGCAGGACTGAGAGAAATGGGACCAGCACACCCTGGAGCCAATCTCCCAAGTGGGGTGGTGCCAAGGCTTGAAGGTGTCTGCAGAGTGAGTGGGGTCCCTTTAGCAGGTGGAGTCCCTTGGCCTGGCCTGCAGAGGATCGGGCCAAAACTGGCAGTCTAACATCCCCCGAGAGGTTCCAGAGTGCACAAGAAAACACTCCGCAAAGTTGCTGTCGCTCGGCAGCTCCTGTGTTGAGCATCTGCCCCCTGGTGGTCATTGCATGTCATAGCTACTAGCCAGCCAGTTGACTGGTTGCTTAGGCTTTTATATATATAGTTAAGCATGTACAAAAAAGTATGTTTCTAACAAAACTGTGGTAGCATGAAAGACAGTATTCTGGTTGATTTTTTTTTTGTGCTTACATATTTACTAATTTCTACAATGGGCCTTCAAACACCATTTAAAAAATAATATTAAAAAAAGCACTAACTGCTTAAGTCATTGTTTGCTTATAGGAAGGTAGAAGTTTTCTTTTCTTAAATATAAGATGCCTCAGAGAAAGGCCCAGGGGCTATGTAAAATGCAAAGTGGATTAATCTGTAACAAAGATTTCCCAGGACATAGGAGCCAAAGGTTTCACCATGAAGCAAAAGGTGACAAAAATCATAATTGATTTAATGATTGCCCCTTGTGCATTCTGTACTCCAGGAGCTTATGTTGACTCTTACCTTTGGCATTGACACTCTGTGCATAAGAAAAATACTATAACATTCTTCAGGTTAGATTTAGATCACAGATATGGATAATTCAAGAAAATATATGATACAAAGATATGATTCATTCATACTTAAAACTAGAGGCCGAATGCACAAAATTCATGCAAGAGTAGGCCTTCCTTTCCCCCCGCTGCTGCCACCGGCTTCCCTCTAGCATCCAGGACCCGGGCTTCCCTCCGGCCACTGTCAGGCACCCGGGACCTGGGCTTCCCTCTGGCCACCAGCAGGCATCTGAGACCCAGGCTTCCCTTTCAGATCCAGCTTCATCAGGATGGTTGTCAGAAAGGATGTCCGGAAGGAAGTCCGGTCTAATTAGCATATTACACTTTTATTATTATAGATGGTCGCAGTTGAAATGGACTAGAATGATCAGGCTAAGGGCCTGTGTGTGTGAAGTATTTGACAGTTCTATGCATCATATTCTAGTCCAAACGGGCTTTGCTAATTCATTAATTCTCCAGTCTGTGTTTAGAGCCTATTGCTGAATTATAACAAATTGCTAGTTTCTCTAGCCCTTTCTGGGCAGAACGTCTGCCAAAGCAGTCTGCACGGCCTGTGCCAGGAAGCGCATATCACCTGGCAAGGCGCTCACTGCCTAGCAAGGCTTCATGCCAGCGGCCTGGGACAGCAGTGCAGGGGTGACAAGCCAAACATTCAGGTCCAGGGAAACAGAATAGACAAAATGGATTTATTTGCTTTTCCACATTTTGTAGAAATAAACATTTTTTGTTTTTCACTTTGGCATATGGCCAAGCCTCCTGTGATGGGGGCCTGGGATCCATGGTGCTCAAACATAGGTTACAGGTGCCAGGACACTGCTGGCTGCTGGCCAGATCAGACCTGGGCCTTCAAGACCTACTCAGTGTGAACTGGACAATGTACAGAGAATCGCTGGTGGGGGTAGAGGGGGAGACAAAAAACAGAACAAGTGAATTCCCCCAGAACTCAAAACCTTTCTTTTCCACTTGAATATCACTTGTGAATATTTTGATTTACGCGGGTATATATCCCTCTCCATGGGTGAACGCATACACCCATCAGAATTCAAAGGTGGTTCTGATCCAGGACTTTTACATGGTCGATTGTCTCTCCAATAACCTCTGCTCCACAGTCCACTGAGTTGTGGTCAGTGTTAGAGTAAGTGTTGTTATTCTTTTCCATCCTGTTTTACATTGTAGCTGCCAAATTCATAATTAGCAGCAAATTTCACTTATGGTATCACCATGATACTTTATATGTAAAAGAAAGAGCAGTTTGCCTCTGTACAGCCTTTGTTAACTTAAAAACAAAAGGTCCTCTCAAGGTGAGAGGCAAACAAGCATTTATTTTAAGTCAGTAAGAATAACTATTGGGAATCATTGATTCAGGCTGAAGCCCAAATAATGTTCCCATTAGGAGTTAAAGACAATGGGTGTTTGTTTATAAGAAAGGGGAAGGGAAATGATTACATCAACAGAAGAAGGCATTTCTATAGGTGCAGGTAACATAACATGGCAATACTCCTTTTAAGCAATGTTTTTAATGTTAGATCTATTAATCATCAGTCCAGTAGTTATAATAACTGCTTTCTTGCTGCCTTGGCAAACAGTTCTTTGGGACACACTGTTGTCTTAGGCCCAGTCAATGGTTATTTTGCCCTGTTTTTAACATTCCAAAAGTTGGAGGAGTAAGACATGCCAGGCAGTTCCTCTGGCATGGCAGCTCTGGCGTCGTTTGAAAGGGCTCCATTTATAGTATTGTTTTTGCCTTGAATGTCCCCTTGTTTTATTTCAACGATAATAGACACATCTTGGAAGAACTTAGGAAGCCTTCTCCCTGCACACATTCCTGACTCAGCACAGCCTCCAAGCTTTTGCTCGGGCTATTGTTCCTCCAGCTGGACTTCCCCTCCTCTCCTTCCACTACTTGGGAAAATGTCCTTTCAGACCAAATGAAACATTATCTCCACCCTTAAAAGACTTCCCTCATGAAAAAAACAAAACAAAAAGTCACTCTCTAGCCCACTTCCGCATGGTTTTACTTGAACTTCTCTAGTGCTTACCATCCTATGAGTTATGACAGCAATTGATCCCCATAGAGAGGGAATTTTCTGAGGGAAGGACTGTGGGTCTCCTTTCTGTCTTTAGCTTCTAGCCCAGAGCCCAGCACCAGCTGTGCTGAATGAATGATGGTCATTCTGGGGCTCTGGGTGGCCTTTAGCTCTTGCTGTTGGGGGTGTTTTGAATAGGTGTTTGTAGCGGTGATTTGCCCATTTCCTTCTTGGTGACTCTCTGCTTCCAAGGGCTGCTGTGAGCCAAGAATATTCACCAGATCTCCTCTTTCAATTACGGTTCACACTGTTCCTATGGCTGGGCTGCATTTTATTACATCATCAGTCAACATTCAGAAGTCATTACCAAACCCAATGATCATTCTTTTTCTCAGTTGTCATCTGAGAATTTACAGTTTGCATCAGCAAGTGGATATGGGCATCCAAAGGACAGTGCTTTTGATCATGTCAGACTTAAAAATGCTTTGTTCTGTAGACTTTCACATGTGATGTATATAGTGGGATCACTTATCACAAAATCCCATCACCGTGAAGGTTTCCTTGGATTTTCATGACTTTGTTTGGGGTATCACATCCTCAAAAGCCTCACACATTCCTCATTTCATCAGATGGGTGCTATTGGGCTAGAAATGAGACTCTGAGACTAAATAGCAGTCAGTGTGCTAAAGCACAAAAATGAATTTCATTGTAAATCACAGCATTAGAGATTTGAATTTTAAACTTAAATTTTAAATAATTTTCTCCTTATTTTAAACAAAAAGGATGCTACTTATAAATATATATATATGTGTGTGTATATATATGTATATATATACATATGCCACATGTAATTATTATGTGAGTAAACATCCTATATAATAAAAGGCTAATATGCAAATCGACCAAATGGCAGAACAACCAGTTGCTATGACATGCACTGACCACCTAAGCCATCAGTCAGACATCCCCTGAGGGTCCCTGGACTGCAAGACGATGGCACAGGCCAGACTAAGAGACACCCCACCTCCCCTCCAAGTGCACAAATTTCATGCACCAAGCCTCTAGTAATACCAGAATGTGGAAGGCCTACCACAAACTATACCATCATGAGTAAACTAATCCCAACTGTCAGAAAGTTAGGTTGCTTCTAAATTTGGACACCCCACCTTCCCACTAAGAGCATGAATTTCATGCACCAAACCTCTAGTAATACCAGAATGTGGATGGTCTACCAAGAATTCCATTGTGGCACTATACCATCATGAGTAAACCAATTCCAATTGTCAGAAAGTTAGATTGCTTCTAAATTTTAGCTAATTCAAAGTATAACAAACATCTGTGTACTTAAATCTCACCTGCATCCTTAATCACTTCTCAAGGGTAAATTCTTAAAAGTGAAATATCTAAACCAAATGAATGTTTTTAAGGCTTTGGATACATCAGCCAACATTTACCTTAATCACTCAGCAAGAATTGAAACACATTTTGATTTGATTTATTGTTTCTTGGTGGAGCCATCCTTCATGATATTCTTGATGCCTTGCCTAATATCACAGGTATTTTTCTTTCTTTGAGACAGTTTTCATTTTCCTAATTAGTAATCATCCTTTCACTTTTGCTGCTTAATACCATTTCCTTTCTCACCATCTGCTGATGTCAGCTACCGTTCATTCTTCACGGCCAGTTCCAGGAGAGACTCACTCACCATATGCCGGGAGCTTGGTGAGTCAAGAAATGGTATTTCATGTCCTCGAAGCAACAAATCACAGGAGCCTGCAAAGGTCATGGCTGCACATTTCCATGTGGTGACTCTCCTTTGCCATGCCCAGGAATGAATGAGATTCCTCTTCCTCTTCTGAACCGTATAAAACATATGCTATCAGCTAAAATTGCTGCTCTTCTAATTTCAATAAGTTTACAGACTTAAAACTGTATTTCAGGTGTTTCATTTAGGTTCCTTATCTACATTTAACAATGCAGCATCTGCCCATTAATAACTCCTCTGTGTCTTGTACTACTAGACCATGGCTTCTCAACCTAGCACCATTGACATTTTGAGCTGGATAATTCTCTGCTGTGGAGCTTATCCTGTGCATTGTAGGATGTGGAGCAGCTGTCTAACCAGTAGATGCCGATAGCAACCCCTCCCCAAGTTGTTACAACCAAAAGAAAAAGTGTCTCTAGACATAGCCAGTTGTCTCCTTAAGTGGGAAAATCATCCCAGTTGACTGTATTAGATTATCTTTGAGGGACATATCACTAAATATATAAACAAATGAGACTACAAGATTACTTGGAGGAGGTCAGGAACAGAGCCCCCTTTAAAAGGCAGGAAATGGAGAAGGCTGAGGCCCAAGTGGATGGGAAGTCAGGAGCAGAGAGAATTCCAGGTGAGCATTACTGGTGTTCCAGTGGGTTCCATCATGATGACTTGGGGGAGGGGCAGGTGAGCTCCATGATGCGGACCAGCCTTGATGACACTCCTCTGTGAGGCACAGCCCAGGGGTCTAATTGTGCCAGTGTATGGAGTAGGCACACTACTAGCCTCCTTCCCACCTCTTCCTAAGGGAAAGGTGTGCCCCTTAGCAAAGATATCTCAGAGGTTTTGTTGTTTTGTTTTGCTTTGAGTGTGTTTTCCTGAAGCTTTGTTCAGAAAACACGTATCCTGCCTCTGTTAAATACAGGTTCCTAATCTTGCAAATGCAAACCCCCTCCTATCTTCTGCAAGCCAAGCCTGGAGACAATGTGTGCCCCAGAAATACAGCTCATTGGCCATCCTCTCACCCGCATCCTTCTCTGCTCTGCACAGCTCAGCCCCCTGTAACTGACAGCTTCTGAACAGCCCGCAGGGGAATTCAGACACCTGAGTTACCCTTTCCTTTGAAATCCCCAAGAGTCAACACAAGAATCATTATTTATTCTGGCTCTTTACAGTTTCTTGGATTTTATTTTTTTTAATATCCATCACTTCTATTCCCTGTCTCCCTCTCCTCCACCCCATCTGAAAAAGCTGGAAGTGATAATGAAACTCTGTAAAGGCAAAGTCAGTTCATAACTCTACTGTCCAGAACAAGTCAAGCAAGAATGGCAAACTGTGGATGAGCTTGTGTCTAGGTCACTGCTTTTTAATGTGCTTAGTACTGACTGCAGCCTAATTCACCCAAACCCTGCATGAGAGAAAATCCCCTGACAGTGTACCTCCTGGAACCATCTCCCAGCCATCTTCTCTTCCTGTGACATGTGGCTTCCTCCGGGAGGAAGAGTCCGATTTAAAACGGGAATGCTTCCTGTGACTGCGGAACCACTCCCTTTGCTTGCAATATCACAGGACTCTGGTTATCTCACTGAAATCTCTGAAACCTGAAAGCCTGCCCGTGTGAATTGATGGCAGTGGCCCCTCCTCGGTAGAGAAATGTAGGTAATAGAAATGCATTTTGCTGATGAAGAGGCCTTTCTGTTTGTGTTTCTAGGATGCAGCTCAGCTGTAAAAGCTCTCTTCTTTACATAGACGTGAAATGGCTGTGACACGTGCGAGGAGCGACGTGGTTTAGCATTTCTCCCGAAATGGAAAGCCTTCTCCTGATTTGGAGAGCTCTTTCCGTTTGCACCTCCCAGGACCCCAGCCCAGTGTGTTGGAGATGGCAACAGGACAGGTGTAAACTCCTGCACAGGGGAGGAGCTGACAGCCTCTTGTTAATTCTCAGTCCATAGGGGCTTTGTTGAATGTGATCATTCAAGTGGTCTCGTGAGCTGCCATCCTTAAAGGACCCAGTGGACAAAGCCTCATTGTGAAGTGTGTGGACATCTTTAATTTCTAGATTTTGAACTTTCTGATTCTTATCCCGAAGTCACATCTTTCTCTTCCTATAAGGAACAATGACTTCACTATTCCATCCTCAAGCCAACTAAGATAGAAATCTTTTAAATGGAATTTAAGCCCTAGAGGGAAGCAAAAGTATGAAAAGCAAATCATAGGAAAGCTTTTTCCTTTTTTTTTTTTTTTTTAACCCACACATTGAACGCATCCCCTCACCTATGTAATTTTCTTCCTAAGCAGACATTTCTTGCAGTGGCCAGCATGTCTGTCCCTCCTTGCCTGCCCGGGACCATACCAGAAAGCACCACGTCCAAATTTCAGCAGCCCCTTGGCTTCTAAATGGGGAGTGTATTATTCTCTTCTTTTCTAAAAAGGTTTGAGCATTACCTTCTTGGAGAGATAACACATATTCACAATTTTATACAAGTTTAGAAAGTGTGTGACATTCACTATTCACTGATTTGATTATTGACACTAGTTAAACAGTCATGCATTAAACCCAGTGGAAAAAAAGTACTGAGAATATGTTCTAGAGGGTGGCACTATTTTGGAAGACAAATCAATCTGTTGGTTTGCTCTGTGCTTCACTGGCAACACAATCCTGCCACACACTTTCCTTGTTTTGCTTCCATCCTGTGGCTAAGAGAGCACCCTGGGAGAAGCCATGGTGTAGCTAGAGGACCCTCCTGATACCAAGATTTCTTTGTGATTGCTATGGTTACTGTCTCAGCCAGCTTGAGCTGCTATAACAAAATATGTAAAGTGGGGGCTAAACAACAGCATTCATTTATCCCAGTTCTAGAGGCTGGAAGTCCAGGATCAAGGGACCAGCAGATGTGGTGTCTTTTGAGGGCCTTTTCCTGGTTCCCAGATGGTTGACTTCTTGCTGTGTTCTCACAAGGCAGAAAGGGAAAACTCTGGTCCCTTCAATTTGTGATAAGGATACTAGTCCCATTGTGAGGGCTTTTGCATCTTATCTTCACCTACACCTAATCACCTCCCAAAGCCCCGCCTCCAAACACCCTCACCTTAGAGATTAGGGCCTTGACTTATGAGTCTCGGGCAGCCACAGGCATTCAGGCCATGGTGTTCTGCAGAAAACATCCTTGTGCTGTGTTTCCATCCAAAAGAGTGGGCCAGTCTCACATAGCGAACCATGTGCACTGTGACAAGACTGGTTCACTTACATTTTTTTTGAAGTGTATTTAAAAGACTGTGCTGATTTCATTGATAGGCTGTGCACAGATGCAAATTCGTCTTTGAATGATTTAGAACTGGCTTTGGTTAAAAAACAACAAGGACATAAGAAGATTCCTTCATTGAGTGTTCTTGTCAGAAAGCTGAAATTGAGTGACATTCTTACTGAAAATGACCTTTAATAGGATGTCCAACATCCATCTGTGAGATGTCATTCATCTCTGAGATTTAGCCTTGACTTAAACTAAGCTGTATCAGAACTGGGAAAAGAAGGCTTGAGTTTTCAGGGTTGCTTTTTTTTAAAAATAAATGATGAAATTCTTGAATTACTTACGACAGTGAAATAACTTTACATTATCTGTATCAACACTACCTTTTTTAATCTACAAGGATATGAAGTAAGCCTATATTTTCTTCCAGTAAAATTTTCAGACCTTACGAAGAGTCTGAAATATAGTTGTAATTTTGTATTTATACATATAAGTATATATACACACATGCACATATACTGTATATGTACAGAACATATACTATGAAAAAGCATAGTGTATTGCATTTAGACTATATTTATTTTTAAGCATCATCAATAAACACAAATAAAGCAGATAAATAACTTAGTACTTCATCCTAAAATTAAGGGTTATTTTGTTTTATTGTGATTCTTCTCAAACGTAAATATGGGAATATTTTTTCTATTTATTTCATGTCTACCCTCATCATACTTGTTGCCTTTATTTTTCACAAAAGACTAAGGCTGTGTATAATCAAAGATCAGAATCATTAGTACAGTTTTTGATATTTTAAATAAAAGTAATACAACAAAAAAATTTAAAAATGTAGGAAAAATGAAAACAAACAGTTCATTAATGTTTTTATTTCATTACATAGGTTTTATGATGGATTTTACATGCAATAAAACACAAATCCATACCAATTTGTATACTGCTTTGTTCACTTAACTGTTAATGTAATCATTTACCCAAGTTGCTACAAGTTCTTCAAAATTATTCTTTTTAATGGGCTACTTTATATGCCTTTGTGAAATAAGCCGTAATTTCTAAATTATTTATAATTAATTTTCAACCACAAAATTTTCCATTATTAGATTCAACTCAAAGCAAAGTTAACTACCAGAATTACTATAGGATCTAGTGTGCCTATGCTATGTTAATGCATCTAATGAACCATAGCAATTTTTTTGTTTATTCTGTCTTTTGTTTGAAGCCTAAAGATACAATCATAGTACTCAAAATAAAACAAGTTATATAGGAATTTATCAGAGTTCACACATATTCATAAGAAGTGAAGGCATTTGATCATTACTAACTACATTATGTCAGAGGTATGCTAACTATAAAATAAGCCACCTTGATCTACAACCTTCTTCACAGCCCACTCAAAATCAATCCTTCTCCCTCCTTCCTGTAGCAATGGCCTAGGATTGTTCTTAGGGAGCTTATCCATTCTTCTGCCAGTTATGTTCACTTTTGTACAAGCTCCAACCCCCTTCACCCTCCATCATAAGCTCCTGGTGGGCAGGAATGGCTCTCCTATTTTGGGAAGGCTACTGCATTACCCTACATGGAAAACATGTTCACCAAATGCTATGACACCCTGGTTTTGTTATGGTCTGTAATGTTCACAGAAGGAAATATTGGGAAGTATGTTGGTGTTAAAGATGTTTACTCTCTTGTTTTTCTTCCTCCAGTGGGATGGAGTAGGACCTCTTCCCGACTGTGCAGAACCACCAAAAGGGATCCAGATGCTGTGGCACCCATCAATAGTCAAACCCTACCTCACACTGCTCTCTGAGTGCTCAAATGCAGACACGCTGGAAGGGGCAGCAGGCGCCCTGCAGAACTTGGCTGCAGGGAGCTGGAAGGTATGACTAGTTCATTACCATAAAAAAGAAATCTGGGATTATGAGCACGACCTTAGAAAATAGCACAAGTCCAGTTCAGAGGAATGCAATTGTAATGAAGTTGGGTTTTTTTGTTTTGTTTTAATATATTGTATTGATTTATTTTTATTTTTATTTTTTTTACAGAGAGGAAGGGAGAGGGATAGAGAGCTAGAAACATTGATGAGAGAGAAACATCAACCAGCTGCCTCTTGCACACCCCCTATTGGGGATATGCCCACAACCAATGTACATAACCTTGACCGGAATCGAACCTGGAACCTTTCAGTCCTCACGCCGACGCTCCAACCACTGAGCCAAACCAGTTAGGGCAATTGTAATGAAGTTTTTGAGGATGTGAGAGAAAGACCAGTTACACTGAACTGTGGGACTTAGAAAAGGTATTCCTTTGCAAAATTCTCCTTAAGGGCTCAGGGGTCCCTGAAGATCAATACAAAGCACAGACAGCAAGATGTAAGTGTAGTCATTGAAAATGCCATGATGTGCTCTCTATTCTGCTTGTGCATCTGAGCTACTTGGTTTTCAGATGAGACTGGGACATGCTGATGCTTTGCAAAGCACTGTTGTTGGCTGTTAAGGGAGCTAATACCCAAACATCTTGTATACAAACTCATGTGATTGCTGTGATGTGATATAGATGGTCCTGTTCCCAGAGGAAAAAAAGTCCTTGAATTTTTAAATTATTGGCTTTCAGAGAGAAATAGTATTGCTAGTTATCGCTGGCAAAAATAAATATGTAATTTAAAGTAAAACAAATATGTGATTCAGAATATTAGAATCCTTATAAACACACACTGATTGGTTTTCACAGAAAATTTCCATGACCTTCCTTTTGGGTAGGAAGAGATTCACCATAACAAAGAATGCTTGAGTTTGATCACTAATTATTGCATGAGATAACTCGCCTTAGCCTTATTGCATAAAAAAAAAAAAAAAAAAGTAACTTCTTAGAAGAATGAGTGCATATGGGGAAAAATATTAAAAGAGGAAGTTTGGGCATCTGCCATCCATTTTTCATTCATTTAACATTAAAGCCTCAATTTGAAATATGCATAATAACTCCTTTAACATTTTATTGAAAACAATGTTAATATAGACACATAACTACAGATAATTCTCAGAAGTTTAATACTATAGGCACCACACATACTGGCCTCAGCATTGTCATGCAGTCACACCCTCTCCTAATTATACAATCCAACATCTGATCTCCTGTCTCTCTCTCCTCTCTCTCTCTCTCTCTCTCTCTCTCTCTCTCTCTCTCTCTCTCTCTCTCTCTCTCTCTCTCTCTCTCTCCCCCTCCCTCCCTCCCTTCCTCCCTTCCTTCCTCCCTTCCTCCCTCCCTTCCTTCCTTCCTCCCTCCGTGTGTGTGTGTGTGTGTGTGTGTGTGTGTGTGTGTGTGTGAGAGAGAGAGAGAGAGAGAGAGAGAGAGAGAGAGAGAGAGAGAGATATCTTTTGTTTCCATTACTACAGTTTCGGCACTAGCACTACCTTCTCTCTCAGGTGTGACCTCCCAATTTTGGGGGCCTTGTCTTTGACAATATTTCCCAGGATCTGGCTACTGATGCCTGGGAGGCTCACCCTTCTTATTCTGAATCTTAGGAAGGAACATACTATCCCTTTCCTCCCCTGCTCTTAGGCAACCCTAATGCTGTACTGGAAGAATTTAGGTTGGGGGAGAGGAAGTGAAGTTGTCACTTGCTTTCAACCATAGAAATATTTAAAAAGCAGAGTCACACCAGGCAGAATTCTAGAGAATAGTTTTGTATGAGTAGAAAAGAGATAACCATGGAAATCATTATCTTGAACCAACCCTTAGATTTTTATCTCCCTCTAAATTTAGGAGGCTTTGACTCAAGTCTCAATTCAAGCTTAGACTCTACCTCTTCTGATCTTTGTGACCCTTGGGCAAATTGTAGCACCTCCTTATGTTCTCAGGTGTGTCATCAGGTGTGGATGCTTCACGTTACATCATGCCACTGGATGCAAAGAGGAGATCAGGATGTCATTGACCAAGTGGTTCTCAGTATATACAACCAAGAAGAGCACTTAGTGGCTACAAGTCCCCATCCAGCTCCTGAGATAGTTAGAGGACTGTCCAGATAGGCATGGGAAAGTGGGCTCTGGCCCTGGTCATGAGTCTAACCTGAACCACAACACCATCTAGGTAGTAGCAAATCAAATATGTCATCTTGAACCTATGACATTTTAGTGAATTATTATTTTCTTTAAGAAATATTTAGGTTCTTATGACAACTTAAAAAATAGAGACATATATTTGAAGTCTAGAAGATTTTAAATGTAAGACTACAACCTCTGCTTTAAAAATTAAAATCGAAGTTCCATATATTCAAAAAGTTCATTGGAACCAATGGAAACATATTAAAGATCTAAAACTTCTGAAATTAATGGACAATGTTTGAAACAAAAATGCATGGAAATGGCAATTAACAGCATATAAACAATGCAGAAGAAAAAATTAGTGAGCTAGAAAACATCAGTGGAAACTATACAAAATGAAACACAGAAAAAAAAATTTACAGTGGCCTGTTGTATGTGTACTTGCAGTCCCCAAATGAGAGGAGAGATAAAGGAAGGAGAAAACAACTACAACAAAACTATTTGAAAATTTAATTATTGAAAAAATTTTAATTTAATGGAAACAGTACACTCACAGATTCAAGCAGCTTATAGGACACCAAGCACAACAAATATGAAGAAACTATATCAAGGTACATCACAATAAAATTGTTCAAAATCAGTATAAAGAGAAAATCTTAAAAGCAGCCAGAGGAAAAAAAAAGAAATGTTACGTACTAAGAACTGCACCACATTGATATCAAAATTAAGGATCAGTGTCACCAATTATTCATCATGTATAGAAGTCTTTGCCGAACTATTAAGAATGTCCTCTAGAAAGGAATCTGGACTGTGAACACTTTAAAGGCAGAAGCCAAGGCCCACGTATTTCTTTCTACATCACCCACTGATCATCCCTGTGATAGAAAAGTGTAACAGGAAAACTATATTCTTTTCAGTTTCCAAACTCATCAGTGCTTTGCAGGCTCCAGATTTTGATAGCATTTCCCAATCCCACAGTTCCTGCAGGTTGAAAGTTCTGTTTAAATTACCAGGCTCTGTGTATCATAAGCCAGGGGAGCTGCGGAGGTATTTCTGGGTCTTTAGGTGCTTGGAATAAGAAAATAATAAGATTAAAGATTTTATGCTATTTTGATATTCAAAAATTGCTATTTTGATATTCAAAAATTCTCTCCTACTTTGGATTATAAAATAAGAATTATGGATGAAGTATACATTTTTTTTCTGGTAATAATATCTTGCTGACTGTTTTCAGTACATAAACCTGCCCATTAGTTCAGCACAGTTATCCCCAGTGTGAAATGCATCCACACATATTGAGTAGACATTTATTTGGTAATTTTTTTCCATTACAAATAGAGACCAATAAGGAGTAGATGAAGTCAGTATCACAAAACTTATTCTGTATTTTCAATAGAGTTTAACAACTATGGCCATCAAATTTCCTAGTCCACATCAGATTTTAAAAAAAGCAAGGAGTACCTCTCATAAGCAGACATAAAGATCTGCTGAAGAAAGGAGAGTTAATACTGTGATGGCAAAGACAAAACACAAAATGTAACTATTAATATAAGGATGCAAGAGAGGAAAACTGCCAGTGGCCATTCAATGTCTTGCATATATTCTAATAACTGATAAGCATAATGCCGATCCTCTGTAATAAAGAAAATGTTAAACTATTACTAGTAGTTTTAAATATATTTTATTGATTTTTGTACAGAGAGGAAGGGAGAGAGATAGAGAGTTAGAAACATCGATGAGAGAGAGTCATCGATCAGCTGCCTCTTGCACACCCCCTACCGGGGATGTTGCCCGCAACCAAGGTACATGCCCTTGACTGGAATCGAACCCTTCAGTCCCCAAGCCGACGCTCTATCCATTGAGCCAAACCGGTCCCGGCTATTACTAGTAGTTTTAAAAGACAGAAATCATTTTAGAAATATTTCCATCCTAATGATTAAAGTAGAATTTTGACTCTCAGAATGGCAACTTTACTTATAAGAAGCACTAACCTCCCTTATTCTGTAACTTTAGTCAAATGGAATGGTCCTCAGGCTGATCAAGGGACTGCTAAGGAATATTTGTGAATAGTTAAAAATATATGTGCTTTCATAAGAGATTTATTATAAAAATGAAAATTCACGGGCAGGCATGAAATTCAATTACATTATCATCATCTGTTGTATAATTTATTAATTTACCATATTAAATGGTAAAAGATTATGTGGGGAGGGAAGATAATCCATAGGGATGATTTGAGAAAACCTTCATTAAGCCAAACACTGATAAATTGTTATAATTTTTAAATGACTGTAAAAGAACAACTAATGCAAGAAATAAGTAAATCTTTACTTTAAAAAAAGATTTCACTTAAGAAAATAATATTAAGGAAAAGATTAAATTAGGATACACATTAGCCTCAATTTTCATATAGATAGTGTTACTATCTGAAACCTAGAGTTCCAAGAATGTGATTTTATAGCAACTGTTGAAATTTAGTGATGTTTTTTTAGTGTCCTTAACTTTTTATGACCCAAACAAAAGCAGAAATGTGAAGGTAGAACACCAGTATTTTGCATAGAGATTGCTTTTTATAGACCTCATCTTCCAAAACAATAATTACTCTTTATGGGGGATCATGCACACTCCTTTTATGTGACAAATTGACTAGCAAACACATCTTCATAATGGCCCTAAATACTTTTTAAACTTTAAAAACCTCATTACTTGGTTTATGAGCATCAGAAAAACATAATAGCATTGTGATAGAAGCAAAGTGATAAATTTTTTCATAGCCAGCGTGGAATTCGGTTACCTTTCCCTCTATTACAATACAATGATGTTTTTGTCACGGAATAATAAAATTATTGGATATAGTAGGTTAAAGATTTGTAAAAATGTGACCAAATGTTCTTTGAACTCCCATTTATGGATTATTTTTTTATTGTAATTGAACTTTGTAAAAACCCAGGATTTGAACTGTAGAAATACATCTGCACTTGCTATTAAGCCAAACATTTTAGATATCTTTGTTTGGTCAACTTTTCTCCTAAAAAATGACTATTCTCAAGAATGTTTTTTTCCTTATTTACTTTTAAAATAAGGTAGACTAAATAGATATTTGAATATTAATTTTTAATATTTGATGAGCTAACATAATAGTAACATAGATGTAGTGAAAACAGAATCTTCTGCCATGTGGCCCAAATAAATAAAAAATGAGAGAACACAGAAAATATGAATAATGTCACCTTCCCTAAAGACATGGTCAAACAGCCTCAAGAAGGATGCTGAATTGAGCATAGCTTAGTTGTTCTCAGGGCCAAATTGAAATGTCCAGAACTTCCATTGACAATACTCAAAGGGTCTTTAACACAGAAGTTTAGAGGAGAGTAGAATGATTAGAACACTAAATTAATAACAGGAGTTATTAGATCAAAATTAATGGGTGAATTTGCAAGGAATTATATCTATGATTGCAGATGTATATAATTTACACTTGTCTTTTTGAGATGTGGGAGAGAATGGTAGTCAAGCACACCCACTCTAGGGCAGTGCTTCCTGGGTTCAGGACCTGATCAAACAGCTGCAGGACGAGGGACCTTGCCATGCCTCTCTATTCTCACCTGTAAAGTGGGAATAACACTAGTACATACATCACAGGGACGAGATGAGGATTACATGAATTAATGCATGTAAAAAAAAATAGAACTGTGCCTGGCATTTGGTTAGGTGTTAGATTTCTTATAGTTGAGATTATTTTTAGGGCTTATACCTCTCCTGAAATCCTCATTGGGAAAGCATTTCTGCAGGAGAAATTTGGGTCACATTTCTGGGCTGTTTTCTCCTGCACCGTTCTTTTTCTCCATCTTCTCTTTGTCATTCTTCCCCCGCCCCTTCCTACTCCTCTTCCTTCTCATCCTCTTGAATCATCAAGTATCCTCTCTTCCACTCATGGACTGTTCTTCTCAGAAGCATCCTGGTCCATGCCTGATAGCTCACCTCTCTGTACACATATGCTCAGTGCACAGTGCTCTCATTTTGACCAAAGATTTTCACTTCAGCTACAATGGGTTATGATATATGTTTCTCTCTTGTTTATGTTTTTATGCCAATTGTTTAGATGACAAAACTCTTGGCAACCCATGCACCTCTAACCATCACAGTGGATGATTTCACGGCAACTGACTTCTCTTTTGGAAAACTCTATAGGAACAGCATGGTTCTGAATTGAGTGTACCTGAAAACATAGCTCATACCTCATACCTCATTTCCCAACAACTTTGTCTGGTGACTTTCTCCTTTCCACCTCTAACTGGGGTTTACTCTTTTTTGATGGGTTACACTTTGATTACACATTACCTATGAGACTGGTCGATTATTTGGATGCTACTTAAAAGGCATCCCTATCATGTGAAAACTTGCAACACCTTTTGAGTGAAATGTAAGTAGTTTATTCTAAGTAATCTTATTTTAAACTGATATTGGGAATTTCCATACATGTACAAAATTAAAGTTTCAAAATAAAAGTTATTTTCTATGCAGCAATTGTAATATATGAGTTGAAATATGTTGTCTGGTTATCCCTTTTCACTTAAGGAGAACATACCCACTGTTGACCATTTTATGATACCAAAAGTGTATCTGTAACATTTTGGGCCATAGATAGCCTCTTTTATTTTACTTTATTTTATTTTATTTTTTTACTCTCAAGTAAGTTCCCACCAAAGCTGAAGGACTCTCATTCTTTTCCAAACATCAAATCATCTTCCCATTTCATGTGGGCAGGATATAATAGCTGGATGTCTAAGATGATACAATCACAAACTTCTCTTCTTGGCTCATTTCAAATATGGCCAAGTTCTTATCAATCAATGTTTGGAAGGATGGCAGGGGGAGCAAGGCAGTGTCTGGGAGACTGAGAACAGAGGATTAGGGGAGAGAAAATGAGATGCTGGCAGAGAAGGGGAAATTAGCATCATAAAGAGAAGCAGATTTGGAGTAACAGGACTGGGAGTGAGGGGCACAGTTGACCCTGATGAGCAGATTACTTAACAACTTTGTACTTCGATTTCCTCATCTACAAATATGAATACTGTCACCACCCAGCGTCTTGGGGAATTAGAAGAGGTCGCTAATGTACATCCAGCATCCCGAACTGGAATGAGGTGTGCCAGGGAAGAGGCCATGTCTAGGGCCCATGCATCAGCCTGCCCAAGTTCCCAAGAACATTGCCACTCTCTCCCAAAGGGCCAGCATATCTCCCCAGTATAAAGTCAATTGTTGATGTTCGTCTCACAATTGGTAAACATTGAGCCTACATTCTGATTTCCATTTTCTTCCTTTCTCTCAGCTCCCTTCTTAGTTTTAAGGATGAACCCAATAATACAGGCACTGCATAAGCTCATGTTTCCCTGGGCCCTGGAGAGCAGAGGGTTACAAGTATAGTGGAGGTGGTAGATGAAAATCATGTCTCAGCATTTCAAATTGAGAATAAAATTTCTGGAGAATATGAAGGAGGTTCTGTACTATGTTCACAGAGCATATCCCTCCAAATTCCAAGAAACAGCTTTCAAACCTGAATGTTTTTCCATGTCTAAGACTCCCTGATCACCCATTTTGCTGCTCCCTGAGAGCAGGTCTGTGAACTAGTTGATCGCAATCAAGAGATGCTTTAGTGATTCTAGCTGCTTCCCATCCCCTCAGGCTTCCTGGAGTGGGGGCAAGGGAAAGATTATGGGAGAGTTGATGGCGACAAGAAACTATGTGAATGTGACTTCTAACATAGGATGGGATGAAGTTGTGTGTTTTTTTAATCTCATATTTCATGCAGGGCTGGGCTGAGGATGTGGCAGGCATGGCATATGCCCTACGTTCACTACCAGAGGGGGCTCCCTGCCTGCCACAGGTGAGAGCCAGCTCTGGGGTGTCTGCCCCAATGGGGAAGGGGGGTGGAGGGGCATGGAGGGGGGTTGGGGATTTTGTTCCACCTTTGGTGGTCCCCTAGAGGTCTCAATCACAGAATCCAAAACTTCCTGTCATGAATGTCATTTTCTTATATCCTAAATGAAAATGTGACTGATTGAACCCTATATGGGTTTGTTTTTATAGTGCACGCTCTTTGGAACACCGTAAAATAGTATAAAGTGTATATGCAAATGTCTGAAGAATCTGAGCCTTCCTGCATTCTGTGACATGTATTGGAATGCTTTATCATTCTGAATATTGCAAGTACATTTCAATAATAAGATTAGGTGTGCTTTATTAAAATAGATAATCACCAACCCAAAACAAATTATGTATCTTATATTATAAATTACACATGGAACTATAGCCCTTGACACAACACATTTTGATCTAATTTTTTTTTTTAGTTTATAATTTTTACTATTGATTTTATTTACCTCTTCTCACCCCTACCGTTTTCTGACTTATTTAATGTTTATTTTTCAGCAAAGAACTTATTGATGATATGTTTGCCAACTCACCTCTGTCCCCTACCTCCAAATTAAATCTCTGTTTTTAAACCAATCACCCACACTCAATCTTTTATCATTTTTCTACTTTTCCCAGGGCTCGTTTTATTATGCCTCTTAATGTCAGTAGCCCCCTTTCTGTACCAAACCTTCACATCTCAAAACATCAAATTTACACATCATGCAAATGGCTACAAACGGCTTTCCAATCTAAGGAAAGGAAACACTGGTACCAGAGAAGCAAAATGTGGCTAGCTGACTCGCACCCTGAAACCTTTACCATATGTTGAAGGCAAAATATAACATGAAAACATTTAAATGCATGTCTAACCTATTCAACCTATTTTACAACTAGGTTTTGATAATCCAACCTTTTTGGTTCGTGCAAAGGACAGTCCGAAAACCTGTACATGCTATTTGCTCTTAGGATTTGCCTCCTCTATTCCTAAGGTCTTTGCCTTCATCTTTTCGCAGTGGTCAGTGTACATCCGAGCTGCTGTCCGGAAAGAGAAAGGCCTGCCCATCCTTGTGGAGCTGCTCCGAATAGATAACGACCGTGTAGTGTGCGCAGTGGCCACAGCACTCCGGAACATGGCCCTGGACGTCCGAAATAAGGAACTCATTGGTATGTTCCTTCCAATTCTCTCAGTGTCTCAGTTTTTCAATGAAAATATTTCCTGGCAGGGTCCATGTGGTTGAATCTACTCGCAGAACATAGGTGCATGCAGAAATAGTGCACTTACTAGGGGCCACGTTTTTTCCTAGTTCTCCTAGCTTAAATCCAAGGACCCGAATTATCTTTTAGAATTCAGAGGAAAATGCAGTATTTGTTGGCATTTCTAATCCTTGCAAATTAAAAACTATGTTCAGCACTAGATACCATCTTTTTGATCCTTTAAATCCCTGTTAAGCTTTGTTTTCCATGTGGTGAACAGGAATTGTAATGGTATCCACCCCACTTAGCTTCTCCTCTCGAATTTGTCACTTAGTTTGAATGAGAACATACTGGCTATTTTATCTTATTGTTTACTGAATCCTCTTTCTTTAATTTGGTATTCAAGAAATAGGGAGGGTCTTTTATTAATGAACAGTAAAGAGGTCAGACATTCGTCTAGATATTCAACAAATGTATATCATAACCTTCATTGCCTGAGGCCTGTTCAAGGTCCAGAGATTATTACGTCAATGAGCAAAGCAGACAGGAAGCCTGCCCTTGTAGAGTTTACATCGGGAGAGCAGAGATGTACCATAAACAAGATGCACACATGGATCCCATTGTGTGTTAGGAACATTCTAGGGGGGAAATGGACCTGGATAAAGGAGACAGTAATGTTAGGTTGCCATTTTTTAAACTGTAGTTAAATTCATATAACATACAATTAACCATTTTAAAGTATGCCACTGGTACCGAATTCCAAAACTTTGTCATCGCCCTGAGGAAAACCCTGTACCCATTGAGTAGTTACCCCCACTTTCTCCTCCTCCAGTTGCTGGCACTCTCCAATGTGTGCTCTGTTTCTAAGGATTTTCCTATTGAGGAAGTTTCATGAGATGGGATCATAGACTATGTGAGCTTTTGTGTTGGCTTCTTTTACTTAGGATAAGGAGTTGTGATTTTAAATGGGATGTCAAGCTCAGTATAGGAGTTGTTGGGAAGGTGACATCTGAGCCAGGACTTGAATGAGGAAAGACTGGGCCATGTGGATATTTGGGGGGTAGAACATCTACATTGAAGGGCTGCCTCTGGGGAAGGCTTCCTAGAAGAACAGGAAGCAAGCCAGAGGCTTCAAGGCCTTCATGGGACCTGGTGTGCCTGAGGCAGTGAGGGATAGGAGCCCAGCTAGAGAGGCCTCCTTGTCCCTCCTTTTTCAGTGGGAGGATGGGAGGCCAAGGATGATTGATGCCTAGAGAACTGAGGAACCACAGAGACCTACCTGGGAAGAGACACAAATCTACCAAAGACCATCTTCCTAATGTGGGCATCTTGGATCAAAGAGATCATCCCAGAAGGCTCATTGGTCAGTCAGTGCACAGCAGGAAGCCTGATAAGACTGAATGCCAGTAATAGGTGTCAATGAAGGTCAAGCAGCAGGGAGCTGGACCACCCCCATGCCAAAGGCTCAGGGTATTTAGCCTCTGGGAATCTGGGAGAAAGCAGGTAGGTGAGTGGGCCAAAGGGCAAGATTTTATTTCTAGGGCAGTTGGACTACTAAGCGTGGATCCAAATTTGATACACAGATTTTACATAAATACATAGGTTCATTTTTGCTATTCAAATTCCTGAGCGCGGCACACTAGGCCCTTTGCAATTTTTTGCTGCCATTTCATAATACCCATTATTTCTTCCAATAAACATCAAATTTGTGCAGTGTGCATTTATTTACAAGAAAACCAGATTTCAAATCTGTCTCTAATACATACAATGATTTGTTATACTTGCAGTACATTATTAAGCATGAAACAAACATAATTTGATGTTTATGTTTGAATTGAATTTAAATATTATTTGTGCATTTTGTAAAGTACTGAAACTAGGCCATTAGCTCAAAAGGTCAAGATACTCCCTCCCTGCCTGCTTTCCTTTTCTGTACATAGTTGTTTCCGATAAAACCCCACTGCTCCTCTAGAAAATGAAGGAAAAATCAATAGCTAATCAGTCTACTGCCTGGATACTCTCCACTCGGTATTGTGAGTTTGCGTGTTTTATTTCTCCTGGTGGATTAAAATATAACAAAATTGGGAACTATTAATTGGTTTTCTAGCTTCCAGGCATCCCTTCTTCCTCGGAAACCAGTTATCTAGCGCTCTGTCTGAGGCAGGAACATTTGGAGCTCCATATTGCCCATGTTCAATTAAGCCTCTACTATCTAATGTCACCAGACAGGAACAGGAGCCAATTACTTAAAAATAGGAGTGAAAATATCTCAGTCACAGGCTTTATGGAATCAATGACATTTTTCTTGAATTAAAAAAAAAAAAAAAAGCAGAATTTAACACACACCATTTAAAATTTTTAAAAACACACTATTGTATTCTATCTAGGAGAAAAGAAAGACCTTTGCTCATTCTCTTACTTTAAATAATGTATCAGTGGTAAATTTGTAGAAAAATGCTACATAGAATTTTACATACTGAAAGGAAAGTGACAATGATTTTGAACCAAGAACAAAGCAATAAACTTCTGCATCTTCTCTTTTCTACAAAATCTCACTCAAAGCTTTGGTGGCCTTCCATAATTTCATGGTGTTGAAAATCATCTATTATATATTCTGACAACTCCCAAATAGATATCTCTAGTATGAATCCCACATCTCTGGGTCCAACTGTCTGTCCAATATCTCCACTGGATATCTAACAGGCATTTCAAGTTTAACATCTCTGTACCTGAGTTCCTTATCTTTTCCCCAAGCTCCATCCTTCCACAGTCTCCCCACAACAGTGAATGGCAATTTGTCTTTGCAGTGGTCCAGGCCAGGCACCTTACACACCTTTGGACTCCTCACACTTCATATCCAATCCATCAACAAATCTGGTCTTCCTTCTGTGTTTTCTCAGAATCTGACACTTCTCACCTTCATTGCTTTTCTTCCACCTCCCATCATCTCTCAGCTGGTTTATTACCATGGCCATCTACCTGATCTCCCTGCCCACCCTTTTTTAAAAATGTGTTTTTATTGATTTCAGAGAGAGGAAAGAAGAGGAAGAGATAAAAACATCAATTATGAGAGAGAATCATCAATCAGCTGCCTCCTACAAGCCCCCTACTGGGGATTGAGCCTACAACCCAGGCATGTGCTCTGACCAGGAATCAAACTGTGATCTCCCAGGTTATAGGTCGATTCTCAAGCACTGAGCCACACCAGCTGGGCCTGGTCTCCCTGCTTCTACACTTGCCCCCTACAGCTACTCTCAATGCAGAAACCAGAGTGTCCTGTTAAAACCTTAGAGCAGGTCATTTCTCCACTCAAAACTCCCAATAGCTCCTTCTCTCTCTCACTGTAAAACGAAGGCTTTTACAGCAAACACAACTCTATACGATGCAGCTTGCTGTCTGTCCCTCTCTAACCTCACCTCTCTCACCTCCCTGTCACTAACTTTATTGAGGCCACTGGGTCACTATGGTTCCCATAGAACATGAGCACAGTCCTGCCTCAGGCCTTTGAACTTGGCTGTTTCTTCTGGCTAGAATCCTCTTCCTCCAGGGGCGGCTGTGCCTCAGTTCTCATCCCATTTAGGTCTTTACCCAAGTTTCAGTTTCCCAGCAGAACTTTTTCTGGTCTCCATTTCATTCTACCACCAACTCTTCTTCTCCCTGCTTTATTTTTCTCCACAGCTCTGATTACCTTCCAATATACAGCATATTATGTATTTACCTGGTTACCTGGCCATGCCCCTCACTGGGATGGAAGCCCATGAAGGGCAGAAAAGTCTGTCTCATTTGCTCACTGATGTAGCCCACCTGCCTAGAGCAGCCCTCGATCCACAGTAGGAACATCACAAATATTTGCCAAATGACTGAACTAAATATTTTCCTATCTGACCATCATTTTGAATTGAATTCCAGATCAGCATATCATTAAGTAAGCAACTTAAATAAAACAACCAAAGAAAATGATTTTATACTAATAAAGAAAATCATCCAAAAGCCAGTTCATTTTCCTACTGAGGTTTACCAGACGTATACAGGCGCTTCGGAGGTCAAAAGGAATCCAGTTCCTTCCATCACTGGTTCTGGGGGTTTGTTTTAAATTATAATTCTTCTTAGATCATTCTTTTAGTTTGAGGTGGAGAGAGGAGCTGCTACCACACTCAGGTCAGTGAATGGTTTATCTTCCTTCGACTCTGTTATCAGGAAAATTCCAGATAAGCTATTGAACAACCATCACCCTACCTCATCAGCTCTAATGAGGATCATTTAGTAGCACCAAGAGGAACATAACACTCTGCCTCTCCCATATCCCACTCAGGCTGTTCCCATGCTCCTGAGATGTCCCTGCCACCAGGCGGACAGTGAGTGTGTAGCTAGGTCTTTGTGTTCTGAGTGACTTGGTGCAGTCGTCCGGCTTAATGACCATCCATACATTTTTTTGTAATCTTCTGAAAATATTAATCATCCTTCCAAGTGTCACTTCATCATTCAAAAAGGTACTTGTTATTGTTTTTTTTAATTAATAGTAATAATTTACTTCAGTGAAAAGAGAAAACAACTTTATATCACTTTAACCAGTCTGCAAATTGCCCAACATGTCAGCAGGTTGACAGTTCCCGATGAAGATGGTAGATATCTATTTTAGCCAAATCCACCCCCCACTCTGCCAACAAAACAATCCAAATAAGACCCCAAGAAAAAAAATACAGCACATACTAGTATAAATACTAGAGAGGGGAGATTCTAGCACTTGGCCAAGATTGATCCTTAATCCATGGCTACTCATCCATGGCAAATAACTCTGAAGAGAGCTATTTCCTAGGAGCTGTTTTGTTTTGCTGCATTTCCAGGCAGCACAGAAAATCAAACGGCTGTATCAAAATAGTTAGAACCCAGGCACACACATGTGTGCTTCCCAGTATGTAAGGTTATCTGTCCCGTGAATGCTTTGGTGTCATATGGGAGGCGCTGTCCACGCTCCTCCCAAACTCCCTCTTATCTCTAACTACGCTTTTCATGAATTCTTCAGCCACACCAGTGTCTGCACCATCATTCTCCCTTGCACTCCTTTGGCTGCAGCTGTTACTTCCTTGGCACTCTCCTTCACAGTCTCTGTTCACTGACCTCCACCCATCACTCAGTGCCCAGCACTAGGTGGCCTTCCCACTGAGGGCTGCTCTTTGAACTCAGAGTGGGGATAGTTAGCACCTACTTGATTAAAAAAATATTTTCATTCATCTTAGGTTTCCATGGTGTAGTTTTATTCTTGTATTGTCTTTTACTGTATGTGCATGCATCACAACTGCTCATGGTGACTTAATAAGCAGGGCTCTGGTACCCTATTTATTTTTATTTCCTACAGTGTCTAGTGATGTTGCTACACATGTAACAGGCACTCAGGACATATGTGCTATCATAATTCACTGGGGGGGGGTGAATAACAAGGGTTAATGATTCTGAAGAATGGATGTAGGGGAGTTTCGGGGAACCCCACATGAAGAGAGGAAGGCATGGAGGAGTATCTGTTCAGCTTCTTCCCACAGCATCCAGGGAATGGAGGAAAGAGGGACAACTTAGGAAATCACTGAAGCCCAGGCCTCTACTCACACTAGCTCATTCTCTGCTGTGTTGGAAGGGCTTTGAGACAGGGTAGGAAATAGTAAGGCTTTCTTCTGTGTGTCTCAATCTTTGCCAAAGATTGGCAGAGCTGCTGCTCCCTGCGGATGGTATTGGCAGAGCTAACTGAGCAGCCTTCCTTCACTTCCATGGGTGGTGGCTGCTCGCCACACTTTCTAGTAGGCAAGCCAGGGCTGGGATGCTGAAGCATCCTCCCACACTTAGCCCTGGACAGAGAAGGGCCTTCCCTGCCAGGTGGACCCAGCCTGCCTCAGTTTGCATGACTTTCTCTGTCTCTGTTCTCATTTGGATGGTTGAGTCTCCACATTTGGAAGGACCTATAAGAACCCTTCTTTGATGCCCCTACACGTTCATATTATATGATCTATTCTTCCCATTTGACTGACCTTTTCACACTGACAGCTAGCTGAGCCTCTGTCCAGGCAATAAATACCTTCTTGGTCCATTCAGTCTCAAAGGGAACACCACACAGAGCCTGACTCCCTGGGGTGAGGGAGGGGCTGTTTTCTAGGGGAGTCAGCTGGCTTCTAAACACAGCTAATCCCCCCAGGGGAGATAAAAGATAAAGGTGCCCCAAATCTCCAGGTGTACCTAGCAGTGCCCATCTCATACTTTCCCACAATAGTGAATCATGAACAAAATAAGCGTGGTTTTGACCTGGGAATTAGTTATGATTTAAGCAGTAAATCCAGTGCTAGTTCTCTCTCCTCACAAGGGTTTCAATCATCCCTTTCATTCATTCTGGGAGTACGGGGTTAGAGGGATGGAGGGCATTCCCAGCTCTTGCTACAGTCTGTTTTAAATATTCAGATGAAAGATTCCATCTGGCCATTCTACAGACAATGATTGCTGGTTATATTTAAAGGGCAATGTTCTTTAATAAACAAATCTTAATAAATAAATAAATAAATAAATGTTCTTAAATATAAATGAGTAGTCTTGAAGTGAAAATAAAGACTGTATAAAGGAAAAAAATATAATGACAGTTACCCATCCTGTCCCCCAGGCCACCCTCACACATCCCATATTTTTATTAGTGGGAAGTATATTTTTTCTTTGGAAAAATGGAAGGGGAAAGCCTTCATTGTATCTGCTCTGTTCTGAATGTTATATTGCTTTGTAAGCATTCTCTCTTTAAAAAAATTTTTTTTCAATTGCAGTTGGCATACAACATTATATTAGTTTTAGGTATACAACCCAGTGATTAGACATTTATATAACTTACAAAATGATCACCCTGATAAACCTAGTACCCACTTGGGACCTTTCATAGTTATTACAATATTATTGACTATATTCCCTATGCTGTACTTTACATCCCCATGACTATTCTGTAATTAACAATTTGTATTTCCTAATCCCTTCATCTTTTTCACCAATCCACCCAACTTCTCTCATATGGCAACTGTCAAAATATTCTCTGTATCTATGAGTCTGTTTCTGCCCTGTTTGTTCATTTATTTTGTTTCTTAGATTCCATCTATAAGTGAAATCATATATTATTTGTCTTCCTCTGTCTGAGTTATTTCACTTAGCATAATATCCTCAAAGTACATCCATGTATTGCAGATATAAGATTTCTTTTCTTTTTATACTGAATCATATTCCACTGTATATATGCACCAAGCATTCTCTTTCACTTAGTGTTCTCACAACTGCATATCCATGGAATTCTAGGCCTATAAATACTGATCTTCATCCAAACTTCAGGATACATTTTTACTCATTCTCCAGTGTATTCTTTTGGGAATAAAGTGATGCCACCATCATCTTATAGCGGCATTCCAAATGCTACTTAGCAGGTAATTTCTCAAAATTTTGTCTAAATTCCTCAGCCTGAGATTGAAATGCATCCCAATCATCATCCTTTGTGAACTCAGAATATTACTTTGCATCCACAGTGTCTCCTAGCAAAACAAGGAAATAGGGGGCTCTAATAATGTATGGCACACCCGTCAGTTAAAATATAGACATGTGTGTGTTTTGTTATTGTCTCATCCCCCATTCTGGAGAGCAGACCTCTCATCACATAGCACTGTGGGCACCTTCTCTAGCTATCTTATTGACCCGGGCACCTTCTCTACCTATACTATTGACTCTGGGCACCTTCTCTACCTGTCCTGTTGATCCTGGGCACCTTCTCTACCTATCCTATTGACTCTGGGCATCTTTTGTACCTGTCCATTGATCCTGGGCACCTTCTCTACCTGTCCTGTTGACCCTGGGCACCTTCTCTACCTGTCCTGTTGACCCTGGGCACCTTCCCTACCTGTCCTGTTGATCCTGGGCACCTTCTATACCTATCTTTTTGACCCTTGGAACAAAGTCCCACCTGTGCCCGGAGACAAATTGAGGTTCTGGAATGTTTCTCAGAGTATCCCAGGGAAGCTGTATGTTGTTTTTATTCCTAAGAATATGAAAGCTTCACTTTATTAATTCAGTTTAAGACCTTTTGGTGACATACCTTCTCTGCTTTTCAAAACATGTTTCTTCAGACCCTAGCAGATGCTGTTTTAATTGAAACACATGAAATTTCAATTAGTATTTTAAAAAGAAGCCTGCTTTCCCAGACAAGCTGATGCAATGGAGCACTCTTTGCCAGCCCACTCTAATAACTGGATTTTACAAACCAAATTGGGGGTGGTGGCAAAGCTGTGCACTTTGGCCAAAACTTGGTATCTTCAGATTAAGTTCCTATGTTCAAGCTCTTATCTCCCCAAACCAGGAACCTAATCTCATGAATGCTGCCTCCCTTTCCTATGCAGCCATGGGTTCTTGTTAATTAACTTCAGCCACCTGTTGGAGAATTTTGGCAGCTGGCTCTGGCAGATAAAAATTCCTTGGGAAGGGAACTTGTAAGAAAAAATTGAGAGCCAATAATTATTTTATTAAATGGGACAATTGTTCACCCCTCGGAAGTACTCCATCTGGGGAAAAGGTGAAACTGAGAGATTTCCAGTTGATTAGGAGTCAGGGCTTTTTAAATATCTCAAAAAAAAAGAGAGGAAAAACAAAGCAAAACACGACTTACTTTAATTTGACTTTTAGGTATTCATTTTATGCCCGACCAAGCAGTTTCAGAAGAAAAGCTTTAGAGAGAAGAAGGTGTGAGAAATGAAATACGTCAAATCTTGAGATTCTAAAAATAGAAGAGAGGTTTTTAGCAGGATGATGTTTTTAAATTGTATTCCTTCTACGTGTTGACTGCCATCTTCCCACCTGGCCAAACAAACAAAACTTGTAATTGTGGGAAGAAATGGTTCTTTTCACTCTCTGATACTCAAAATAATGGATTAGAAATTAATTGAAAAGTTTACAGGATACTCCTTCTGCTACTTAGGCTTACATTTGGTTAAACACATTATACTGGACCTTGAGGAATTATAGGTTAGGCAAGGATGGCCGTATTCGGGGGTTCTGCTTAAAAAGGGGTGCAGGCTGACATCATAAATTAAATGGGCCAGTGGTTCTATCCTGGAGGACACCTGAGGCAGAAACAAGAGAAGAGGAGGCATGACAAACCCAGGCAAGAGGCCAGGGAGCCAAGAGCGGATGGAGGCCTGGAGGTCCACCCCCTGGCATCCAGGCCCCTGGAGGCAGGTAGTAGGGGCTGACCTATGAAGTGGCATGAGCAGCAAGAGCAGATTTTTCTCTTGAGAGGAAGAAGCTGGTCTATTCATCTGGCCAGACTTGAGTCAGAGATTTTGGGGTAGGAGGAGAGATAGCCAGCTCTTGACAGCTTCTCAGAAAAATATCCTGAAAGTTCTTTCAAGAAACGTAGTTGAAACTCAAGAGTTTCTTCTCTTATAACCAAGACACTTCATGAAAATGTATTCTCAGGAAAGCCTGTTTTTCCAATTCAGAATGAAATTTCCCTATTCATTTTTGTATATTGTAATGCCTTTAAACAATGTCAGTGTGAAAAATGGCTTTGGAGTGGAATGATGACAGACAAGTGGCTTGTTTCCTAAAGCACATAATATCCTTGGGATCCCAAATTTTTATCATCCTGCGATTTCATACAGGCAACTGAAGCTGAGACAGAACACACCAGGCTGGTACACACGTACAGTGAAGTGCAATGTGTTGCTTTTAAGTTGGAATCACTAATAATCCGTCAGCATCGGAGGGTGTTCAGTATGAAAGACAGACCAGAGGATAAAAAAATGCCCATGGTCCTCACCTTGTGCCTTGAACAATCTAATTTACTCAAAGTTATAGCCATGAGATGGAAAATGGTGGTGTCAAACTTTTAAATTGAATATTAACTCCACAGACTAATCTGCTTAGTGTCTGTGTGAGAGTCAGGTCCATTGAAGCAGTGACCTTGCTACTCCTAAATGTCAGGATGTAGGTGTGTATGAGAGAGATGACCCGCAGTCTTCTCCCACAGCAAAGAGTTACAAAGGGCCACCATGTGCCACTCCCACCGAGGATACTGCAGTGGGCAGGCTTCCACTTGCTCCTTTAGACCAGCAATCCCTACATAGTGCACCATGAGTGGGTCACAAGTGTGCTGAAATTTTAATGCCCTCTGCCTTAGGAAGGTCTGGGGAGCATCTGCTTCTGCCCGAGCACCTGGATCTATGGCCTCCAACAGGGCACAGCCCCTGCCCCAGGACTCATCACTGGTATGGCCATTTTCCATGTGTGCCATGCCGAGGACACGATTTGGAAGTTCTGCCCTAGACGGGTCTCTCACTTACACTCCCCGATACAAAGGCATCTTCACTCTGTCACTCTGTCTGGAACTCAGAAGGTGGACTGACTTTCAATTTCTCGTCTTCTTTACAACTTACATACTCAAACCATTTTTACGTGCCCTCATGTTCATTTTTTGAAGGATTGAAATGGATGGAAACTTTGGGACTCTTCTTCCTCTTCTCTATCCTTATACAGTAAATCCATTGTGGGGTCTTGTTGAAACTTTCTGAAGGAAGTTCTTCAATTATCTGAATCATTCATGTGCATGTCACCTCTTCATTCCAGCCTGTAGTATAGCAGGTGCAGGACACACAGTGCTTCCTACCTGGGCCACTTTGCCCCTCACCCTCCCTGCACTCCCACCCCTCCCTGTTGCCACCCTGACCTTCCTATTGGACTCCAATTAAGGAATATTCAGTGTTTCCATGATGTGAGTGACACAAAATGAACTCTGCTGCCTGTTTCCATGACGTGAGTGACACAAAATGAACTCTGCTGCCTGATTTGTTTTCAGTGAACCGTTTTTCAATAAGGCCCCAAGAGTCCCCGTGCTTCCTAGAATGGGCATGTTTCTCGTCTAATCTTTCTCAAACCTCCCAGCAGCGTTTGACATGTTCATAAATCGTGGTTTCTCAAATAAAATTTCCCTAGTGTTCTTCCCTTTTGCCAAGTTGGCTTTTTCTCCTCCACTCAGTCTCAAAACTCTATCCAGGTTTAATCTTCATATCATATAAACTTTTTATTTCTGATATTGTGTTTTCCAGTATTTTCATGTACTTCGTCCCTATCATTTTTCATTTACCTGTTGAATTTGTCCATGGTTGTTCTTTTATTTTTTTATGCACGTTGTCCACCAGCCTTCCTTCTAGTTGGGCACTCTCCCCACTGTCCCTGCTCTTACTACTCACTTCCCAACATCGTCACTTCAGCTATTCTGACACCTCCCCCCCAATCATCCTTTCACCTCCTTTCTTATCCACTCCTTACCCATCTTCCTTGTCTATGTACCCCGAATTTAGCAGGTAAGGAATGCTGTGTACAAAACCCATATTAGTCCATATGCTTCAGAGGGAGTAGTGTCATTTTCTTGGCCAAGCTGATAGCTCTTTAGGAACAAGAACATCTTTATCAACGTTATAGGGGGGTTTTTGAAAGCTCTGACAAGACAACACGTTGTGCGAATGTGATGACAGCGGCCATAGGTGTTGCACTGTTACTGTCTTGCTAGAGTGTGAGCCACATGGGAACAGGAAAATGATCTTCCCTGTTTGCTACTGGGACTCCCTCAACAGGGCTGTTTTGGCATCTACTGTACTTCCGAGTTTTATTGGAACTCATAATAGGTCGAACGCATAAAAGTTTTATGGTTATATAAACCAAACTTCTATTGTTATACATAGATTTTCCTAATCATTCAGCATTGGGCATAACCCAGACCATGATGAGCCATCCCCGCATTTTCCTTCTGCACCCAGAATGCAGCACCACCGCTGCATCTCTAAAACCAAACCTTCGCCTTATTTTTATTATGCAACCAAAGCAGGTGTGAAGCACTTTTTAAAATATAATTCTTGATCTCAGCTGTACTTTAGAATCACCAGAGCCCAACCCTAGAGACATTCAGGTGTCATTCTTTGTTTTGAGGCTCCCTGAGGGATGGATATATTTTATGCGTAAACATTTCTTATTGGTCATCCTTTCTGCAAACAAGATATATACAAATAAAAACTTACTTTTTAATATTTTATGACATTAGACTGCAAATTAAAATTGTCTTATGGATTAAGTTACTACTATAGTTATTAGTAGGTTGCAATTGATCAAAATAACATATGTATCATACATCTTGATTAAAATTTTAAATATAAAAATTAATGCTGTAGTGGAAATGTATTCCTCAGATGGGTGAGCCTTTTCATTCCAATCAATTTATATAGTCAAAAATGAAAATTAATGCTTGAGTGAACATGATTCTGTATCATCCATTTCTCAATTTTGGGATTTTATAGATTTAAATGCTGAGAAGCATCACTCACACATATAAGCTAAAGGAAATAGTTCTTTTCTTATAGCAATAGCACTTGATTCTTTGAACTTACGCATATTATTTCCAGATCTCTTTGGGATCCATTATCAGAAGTTATTTTTAATTATCTACTAAATGACACTTTGATTCGCTTCTCCTTCAATGTTGGAGACAATAAAGAATTGTAAACCACGTTATTGAAGCAGGGGAGGGGGTGGAGAGAGAGGAACTGCTCATCATTAGAGTTGTTTTCTTCCCCGCCCAGACACTGACACTTTGCAGAGCCTTGGCTTGGAGTCAGAGGCCGATTTCCACTCTGGAGCTGGGAGCTCCTGCACTTGGTTTTGCAGTCAGAGAAGGGAGGCCATGAAAGTGCACACAGGGGTGTTTTCAAGCAGGTCAGCTTTGTTTTCAGACTGCATGGGAAATTGCAGATGTAGAAATAGATTCCCTTCAAACCCCAGCCAGCCCTGCATCCCGTGACAACTCCTCAGGTAGCCCCAGGCACATGGGAGCCAGTTTGGAGACAGCTGCCCAAGGGCAGCCTGACCATGAAGGAATGGTAGCTATGATCTCTGCATTATTCCCACATGCCAGCAATTGATGGTAAAAGTACGTGCTTCTCTGGTACATGTGCTCTGTGTTTTGTTTTGTTTCTGAATATATTTTTATTGATTTCAGAGAGGAAGGGAGAGAGAAATAGAAACATGAATAATGAGAGAGAATCATTGATCAGCTGCCTCCTATACAAGCCCACAACCCAGGCATGTGTCCTTGACCAGAATCGAACTCTGGACCCTTCAGTCCACAGGCCAAAGCTCTATCTACTAGCCAAACTGGCTAGGGCTGTGCTGTGTTTTCACATTCCATTTCTAATGTACCATTTCTGAGCTGCAGTTCCCCAGAAGGAGCTCACCACACAGAGAAAAGCAGCCGCCCACGTGGTGAGAAACACCAAGCAAGATTTAAGGATTACATTTGAATCTCATTAAGACTACAGTTTGAATTTTATGCTAGATCGTAATTTCTTATCTATATATAAAGTATCACTACTGGGACAATGAGTAGAGGATTTAAACCTTTCCCGGGACTAATTAAATAGAAGTCCAGCTTTCAGGCTAGAAGTTCCACAATTCAGTTCTCATACCATAAAAATCTAATGCGATGTTTAATGCTGTTGCCAAGATATTGTAATAAGAAATAACTGGATAGTTTAAGGGTTTAGCATAATTTTTGTCTCGTCTATCAGTTTCCAAGATGTGAAATTATTTCACTCATTTACTCATTTGACCAATATTTATTGAGTGCCTACTGTGTGCCAATCTCAGGAGAGCATCAGAGTCTCTGCTTCCTGGAGGTAATGGTCTGGTGGTGGAAAGTTTCAGAAGAGAGCAAACCGTATTTACCTTCTGCTTTGGATATCAATAAAACAGCTTAAGGGATTAGGAAGTGACAAGGGCAAGAGCATGCTTAATGGCCTCTCTGAGGAGGTGACATCCAAGCAAATCCTGAGTAATGAGCACTAAGCAGACATTAAGAGGCAGACATTAAGCCACCTGGAGAGAGCTTTCTGGGCACATGGAGCAGCAAGAGCAAAAACTCCTGTGCAGGAGGGATCTTCGCATGTGGCAGAAACAGTGCTGAGACCAATGGAGGAGACAGGGAAGGTTGGAGATCGTGATGATGAGTGAGAGATGTCTTGAAGCCTGGATAAGGACCCTGAAGGTCTTGGCTAGGGAGAGCATGATGGGATTTACATTACTTAACGTCCTCTCTGGCTGCTGGTTGGAGACTACACTGGAGGGAGGCAGAAAGGCCTGTGAGGACTTGATTTCAGGACTCTGGAAAAGAGAACAGGCTGTGCTGAACCAGAGCTGATGCAGAAGGAAATGGGAAGTATTTTGAAGCAAGACCTGCTGATGGATGGAAGTACAAACTGCTGCGATAGGAGCCTGACAGAAGAGACAGGCTGGTAGGATCAGGAGTTTGGTTTTTGACGGAAATTTTGAAATGTCTTTTAGACATGAAAGGGGAGATGCCCAGTAGGAAGTTGAAAATATTGGTTTCAAGCTCAGGACTGATATATTAATCAGTGTAGCATCAGTAGGGGGAAAAAAGATACTTAAAGTCATGGTCCGATTATTTTAATTCTCCAAATACAGAAACAGCATCAGAAAGCCTGATTTTCATTTAAAACGCCTAGCCACAGGTACACAAGCATTTCTTGGCTCATTAACCAAAGATAGGTTTCTTACATAGTTTTCTTCTTAATTTTCCCTCCTTTGAATAAAGCAGACAAGAGACAATGTTGTTTCTTTGTGAGCCCTACTGGAAAGTAGGACAACTATTGTGAAATAATTTTAGAATTACATTTAGGTCATCTTCTGAAGCACTTTTAAGTATGTCTTGTTCAGTATAGTAAACAGCAACTTATGCATATACTACAGTTGAGGCATTGTGCCTATTGACCCACCCCCAGAAAAAAACATGAGATGGGGGTGGCGGGAGGGCCATCAGATGAGCAGTCTGGATTTCCATCCACTGGTCTAGACTCTTTTGTTGGCTATTATTTGTTTTACTTTTATTTCCCAAGTCTCATTATTTGGCATCATCAAGTTTTACTACTGAAATTTTCTTCTGTCATCCCTTCCTATAGTGCTCCTGGGAGTAGATGAATTTCTGTGAACAGGATAGCATACCTAGTCATTCTGTCTTGTTCAGTCCTTCATGTGGCAGAGACTGTTTTAGGGATCTACGTGTGAAGCTCCAGGTTATTTACCCATGGAATATACTATAATGAAAATAAATGGAAATGCTTCTTTGCTGGTACATTTATGAACACAGCAGGGGTAGCTACCTCTCCTTGACACCACCCGTACAAATGCTCTGGTAATGAACTTATCGCCCATTTTTCAGCTGTATGCAGGTCTTGGCAGGAGACTTTGTCAGACATTTAGAAGTGAGAGAATAGCCTGCGGTGAGGCAAATGCTTCAGGAGATATAAATCTAATGGATAGAAGACCATTAGAGACACTTAGTAGTCAAGTTCTCCTTATTTTGCAGGAAAAAAAATATTTATGCTTTCTCCTCCTTTTTCAATCCTAGGTAAGGCCCAACAAAATTACAATTCTATATCTATTTCTATTTACAGGTATGGGTACAGATATAAATATAGATATAGACATCAGAAGCAGAGAATTTCTGTAATACTTTTTCTTATTAATTGAATACATTTTTCCATTTTAGTTGGCTATGAATGAATGATTTTCTTAATCTTATACATAACTAGATATCTGTATGCCACCGGCATTTTTATAAGCAATGTGATTTTTGTCCCAAGACATTTTTAGAAATTAATGTGACTCATGTGAAATTTAAAATCATGGTGGTTCTGCCTTCAAAGTCCCAACATATTTTTATGGGGTTTGTTGTTGTTTTTTGGCTTATAACTGAGACCAGCTCTGTAGTATTGATGATCCACACATTAAACAATCAATATACCCCTGTAAGCTTCCTGTTCCCTTAAGTTTCCTAGCTGCTCTATCAATAAAGCCACTTTCTGGATTTGATGTCTGTCCTGGGACAGCTGTCCTGTACTTGGAAGCATTTAAGTTAGAGGAAGGATGTGGCAAAGGCATCTATCTTTCTATAACACAGTTTAAAGGACAAGCATAATTATATAGATAGACATATGTCTGCAGCAATATGGCACAAGGCAGGGATTCCATACAAATAACTAACAGAGATGTGCTCAGCATGGAACCAAAATCAAAAATATTTAGAAAAACACATGTCCCAACCTGATGGCAAACCTCTTGAGTCTGGATCTCCAGCATGGGACCTGAGTATCTCCATGTTTCCATTACTCCCTAGGTGATTCTGATACACAATCAAGGTTGGGGATCATATAAATGGTTGTTCTAGTTCTTTCTAGGTCAGCCATTTCATCTCATTTGTGCATACTGTCTTACTGAGCTTTAAATTGTTATTTACATAGGGTATTAGCCCCCAGAAAAGGCTCAAGTACCATTTAAATTGTGCAATGAACTCATGAATTTAAAATACATAAGCAACTTAGAGGGGAAATGATGTCATTATTTTGAAATACATGAACTATCATGCTCTGTTGCATACTAAAAATACGAATAAAAATTTTTCCCAGATTCATTTAAATTTATTTGTTCTACACCTCCCTTGTCAATATTTCTTCAGTAATAATTTAGTTAATTCAGTCAGTGAACATTAACTGAGCTATTACCATATTCAGGGCATCATACTAGGTGCTATGATTCAATGATGGGTATTTATTTAGATTCTCAAGAGGATCCACAAAAAGAATTGAGATGTGAAGGACCTATTCTCAGAAATGAGAGCTGTTATTCAAACATCTAATTTTTATGCAAACATGTACCTAGCAAAGGCCCAATGGTTCAAGGTCCCAACATGGAACTCAGTCCTCATGAGTGGGTATATCTAAGAACTCATGCTACATGTAAGGTGTGAACATGGGAGCTGATGCATTCTTGCAAACAGGAAACTAGCTCACACTCAACTTTGTATTGCAGATTAACCCCTCACCCCTGTCTTCAATGCACAGAGGTAACCTTGAACCAATCCTCTCTGGCCATGTGACTTGTGGCACTCTCACTGTGGCTCCCATCACACAACACCACCCACCACAATCTCAAATCTAGGCCAATAGCTGTTCAACCCATTCTTTGCTCTTGCCTACATGTTTCTTCTCTCCCTAAAGCCAAAGAACACTTAGTACAGCACCACTGAGCACAGCTTACCTCTCAAACAACCCATCACTGGCTACCTTGAACCATGCTTGTCCTGGAACACCCAGCTCCTAGTTTCAGATTGTTGAGTGGAAAACTGTTCTCCATAAACTTATGTCCTAGTGATATAGTAATGGTAGTGGGGGTGATATTTAATAGACAAATTAAGGGGGGGGGAGAGAAATCTTATTCACACGCATGCAGGATACTCAACAATCTGAGTAATTCACTGAATAGCTAGGAGTAATGGTTTATATAGTAGTTTAATAGGAGGATAATGAGGATAGGGCTTTTAGGGGACACATATGAAGGGCATGGCATCTTCTATAAAGTTTATTTATGTGATTTCTCATCCCAGTGCTAATGGTCAACCTCCTTTTTGGCTGGAAGGTCCCCGGAGAGAGGATTTATGGCATCTTCCTTCTCAGAAAGCTCTGCCTTTAGTCAGGTAAGGGAAGCTCCCATAAGTCTTCTCTCCAGTCCGCTATATCTCCAGGGCCTCCAGGTTAAAGTCATCTTCATGTCATTCTTCTGAGTCCCTTCAACATCTCAGGAGTCCTTGTTCAGCTTTCCTTGTGGCTGTAGCTCCTTTGTCCTTAACCCTACTTTCTCAGGCCCTTTTGTTTTTTTCTCTCTGCAAGCCTATGCCATATAAAAAACGATTTTATACCTCAAGTCTGTGGTATAAGAGAAATTATTTAGGTCTTGCTGGTCCTCAGGCAAGCATTCAGAGGGCAGGTGGGAAACCGGCCCCTCCACCTCACTAAGCTTCAGCCAGGCAAACAGCTGTCACGTAGCCCATGCCTTGTTCTCAGGAAGCACGCCAAGCTCTCCGTCTACTGTTTGACATTAGAGAGTATATTAAAAGGAAGGAAGCAGAAGGAGACAGGCAGTCTTGGCAGATGGAAATGTAACTGCTCTTTGTATGTGTATAAATAGAACTGTCCGGGATCACTTCGTGTGGGGCAAACAGCTCTTCATGAGAATATTAGTAACACACAGAAAAATAAATGATAACCCATCAGAGGCCCTGAGTCATTCAGTAAGTGTTTAATTATATTGATTGTAGAACAAGCCTTCAGCTATTACAGTGAACACGCTCCGAAACTCCAGTGACAATAGTGCCAGGCAAAAGGCAGTGCTCTTCTCAAGGAAAAGCTGGAGGTGTGAGACAGTGAGTGGGAGGCAAGGATTGGGATGAGCCAGGAGGTTGGGGGTTGAAAGGTGACACAAGTAGGCCGGAACTCTTAAGTTGGGGTTTTCAGGGAACCACTGACAAGGTCACAGAAAGTGTGGTTTTCACCCCGCTCTTGGTATCTCTGATAACCCTTTTAGCATCTTTTTCCCTGTTTACCTTTATCTCTGATGGGTGTGACGTGCATTTTCTAGCTTGGATCCTTTAAGCAAATTATTTGCCTTTTCTACGTCTTTGTTTCTTCAAGTATGAAAGAGAGATGATCATAGTGTTGACCTTCTAGGACTATCCTGAGAAATAAATGAAGACAGGTGCAATACGTGGGACACAGTGGGGCGGGCAGGCCCTGAGTTAATGTTCACTGCTGCCATTGCCCTTATGCTCCACAGCAATAGTAGCAGTTCCAGTTCTAATACTAGTTCTAGCAGGAGTTTCTTACTTGCTTCTGCTCCTTTGTAGATTGCTCTGGGCTCAGTGGAGGCCTCCGTTCTGTGAGAAAGAGATTAAAAACTTAATCAGTGTAGTATTTAAAGTTATCCCTAGCTTATTGTAATGAGGCTTTTTTCCCCCAATCGCATTTCTTATTTTATGGCAGACACAAATCTTTTTTTTTTCTATGCAGACACTTAATTTTTCCCAATAAGCAATGTACTTCTGTCACTACGATTCTTTCTTCAGGCATCATATCTGTAGTCTTCCAAGAAGCCCACCGATAAACACTGGAACAATGGGGGAAGGTGTTGGCAACAAAGAGCTATCTGCAAATGACACGAGTAGCTGGAATCCCAAGTACCTATAATTATATTCTACACACGTGTAGTGTTTGATAAAAAAGAAAGAGCCTGTTTTGTTATTCCTCTTAATTTAAAGAGGAAAAAACTGCCAAGAACTCTCGGTTTTAATTACCGAAACAAGCTCGCCTGAAACCAATTCAGACACATGAACCCAAACCAGAAGATCAAATGCATATTGTGACCCAGAGCGTGTATACTCTCCATGGGGCTCTGTCCTTCCAGGTGAGCTTACCTCCCTTTGATGTGCCACCAGCCCTGCACTGGCTAAAATGTGCGCCAAAAAAAGGGCCATCTCGGGGTGTCTGCAGGGAACCATAAAAAATTCTCAGGAGAAAAGTGCATTTTAAGGCAAATCCTCTGAAATGAGGATTCTCAGGAAGGATTTGAGTACATTAGCCAGTGTAGTTGAATTCCTTCTTTGGTATTGAATATGCTTTGCTTTATACCCAAGAGCTCAGTCTCTTCCCACAGACATTGAAATTCAGCTATTTCACTCAAGGCACCATTTAAGCTCCCCTTTCCCCCCCACCTCTGGAACTTCTCTGATAAGCTTGCCTGCACTTACAAAAACATCAAAGCCTGCAAAGAAATTATCAGAGGAGAGAAAAAGAAAAGCACCTTTGGTTGAAGCTTCTAATGAGACCAAATTGATGAGTCATCTGAGATTAAGTTGGGCTGGCAGTAAGCTTACAGCAAGTCATCATTCTTTTCTTACTCTAATTTATCTTTGAAACTTTCAATAAACTGCCCACACTCAGTCATCTTTCAGAATGGCTGATTAAATTTAAAACTAAGCTAGCCATTGCCCTATTTAAGTCTTGTTTACTCTAAATAATAAGAAATAAAGTGACTTATGGGGAAAGAGCATTATAGGCACAGACCAAGAATAATGCCTTCCTAATTAAAATATACAAACCTTCAGTGTTCTGCAATGACTTTTTATAGCATATCTGATGAAGGGCAAGCACAAAAGCCTTTCTGCCTCACACGCCCTTGAATGGATTCAGAATGAGTCTCCCCAGAAAGTGCCACTTGAATATACGGACTACTTTAAGCTAATGACAGTTGAAGCCCAAAGGATTCAGGGAGAGCTCTTTCCTCCTTCTTAACTGCCTAACAGAATGTAGAAAGAGGGCGTGGTCCATGAAAAGAGCTATTGCCAAAGAAACTACCAAGAATGTGGGCCAGGTGTGGTGGACAGGGTGTGGGGAGCTCAACAGGCCTGTGTGTTCACAGCCCTCTTTGTGACTGTGTCCCCTTGTCTGTGCATGGCGTGACAAACACATGTATATTAAACATTTGCTTTTCTCATTTCCCTGTAAATTATCTTCGTTCCCTGTAAAGTTGCAGATTCCTAATCCCTTCTCCTTAGCTCAAGATGGCATATAAACCTTAATTTCCTGACTGCTTGTGGCACTCATATTCTTATGAGGGCCCTGTACATATGTAATTAAATTTGTTTTTCTCCTGTTGATTTTTCTCATGTCAGTTTAATTGTCAGACCAGCCAGAAGAACCTATAAGAGTAGAGAAAAAAATTCTTCCTCCCCAACAGCCCTCTCTACCCGAATTTCCAGTGGGTAAACAATGGTCCCTGTGGAGTCTAATGCTGGCTCCCACACAGCCTGCTGCTAAAACAAAGCTGTATGATTGCTCGCCATGGTGAGGGATAACACAGCTCAACAGAGCTTTGTCAGTGTCTTCAATAAGGTAACATCAGATTTGTTGAGAATGTCATCTGGTTTAAGGCAGGTTCAGGATTGATAGGATCAGGAATTCCAAATCATATGACACAAATGGTTAATTGATGCTTTCAACTAAAGACTTGATGGGCCTTCCCACAAATTTCTATTTTAAACAACCAAGTTATTTGCCTGGTCAAGAATCTTCTGGAATAGGAGGAGCTGTTCATGAAGACAGTGAGATAATAAAGTCATGTTAATGAAGACAGGAGACTGTGCTGTGTCCTTGTTTCCCAAACTGTGTGCATGCAGGAAGGCCTGGGTGGGAGGTGAGAATGGGGGGTAATGGGTTCCAGTTCTCTTTCATCATGGACAGGTAGACAGGTAATACAAAGCTATCAATTATTGTAATTTAGTTTATTTAATTTTAATAGCATTTGGCTCTAGTATTTCTACAATACGTCTGCACCCACACTCTATTACTACTTCCCAAGTAGGAAGGGGAATCTCTGTTCTCAGGAAGTGGGTGCTTCCTTCCTCTGAAGATAAGCATCAACCCATTCGAAACCACATTTATATGTCCAAAGATGTTTGTATTACAGTACATCCTATAAGCACTGTGGGAATTCATAATGGAGTGAAGTGCTTACTATATACATAGCTTTAAGTTGTGAATAAGCAATACATTAAAATTGAATATTTTTAAAGGGAAATTTAGTTTGAAGTTTATTCTGAGTTTATTTAGGACACAAGTCTGATCATGTCATTCCTATTTGTCTTTTGAATAAATCCAAAGCCAACAAAATCTCAGACTATCAATAAATATTTGTTGAAATAGCAAACAGTTGATTTTCACACTTTGAAATCATAGAAAACAGACAATACAGGATCTATACTTATAAATAAAAAATTCTAGAAAAGAATTTTTTGCAATTCTGATTTCTCAGTTATTAGAAACATTTCATATATCCTACAAACTTCTGTATTAGTGTCAAATATGTGTATTTATTTATTTATTTATTTGTTTATTTATTTATTTATTCTTTCTTACAAGAGACAGACATACCAAGAGAAGTTTCAAATGAACTAAGATTGCACCGTGGCTCATAGTATGGTAACATCTCCTGTCAGTTAGGACAAAGGTCTGATCAATTAATTCATTGCCACTCCCTATCAAGATTAGTGATGTTAACCAGGACTCATTTTTCCTGTTTTCACATGTTTGTTGCCCTGGCCAAATTTCAATATGGCTGATTGCTTGTCCTTCTTCCAGAATTCTCTTCCATTTCAACTAGCTCTTATGTCTGCAAGTTCTACTCTTAGTGAGTGCCCACTGGTTCTCGTAACAACTGTGCAGGTGCTGTGCTCAATCCTAGAAATAAAGGCATTTTCTAATAAAGAGCATCCTTGAGAAAGAAAGCCACTAGCCAATCTGGGAAAGTTACTTAAGAATTCACATGTTCTCATGCTGGACCATAGTGTGGGTGGTATGGGAATAAACAAAGACCAACCAAATGAGGGCAAAGGCTATCTATTCTGAGCTTCCTATAGCAAGGGAGTTAGCCACCAGCACTTGTGTTTGGCAGAGACTCATAGGCAGACAGAGAAGATGGGCAGCTTCACAGCAGAAATCATGGGAGGCCCAAGGCTACCCTGAGTAGAGGCTGATGGCCTGGGGAAGCTGATGGAGGGCTAACTGGAAGCAGGGCATCCTCTGTAATTGACCAGGGGAGCACATTTAGCTTTCTCTGGTTGGTCCTAAATTGGCAGATATTAATCAAATCCTGGCCAGTATTTACAGAAGTTATTGTTTAGCTTCCTAATATGACTTGGTATTTCATTGGATCTACTTTCCAGTGAGACCTGAGTTGGTAGATACCTGAGTATGTTTATTTCAAGGAAATATTCATGAATTCTAGGTCTAAGGGTCCAGGGACCAGCAGATCTGAGTGGAGAAAGACAATGGCTTGAAAGAGGAAGGAAATATATCAGATTGATAAGGAGGAAGGAAAAGAGCATCCAGTTAAAATTCCAAGGGGTAAATATTCAGAATTCTATAGTCTAAACTTTCTAAATAACAAATGGCTAATACTAGTTTATTGAAGTGGCTCTTAACTCAATAGACTTTTTCACTGAACATTTATTAGGACCCACTATGAGCTTAGAGCTAGAAATATCCCCATTATTACTTGTTAACGCTGCAACCTCACAGGGAAAACAGTGCATATCTTCACTAAGACAATGAATAGCTTGTGGCTTACACATGTAATCTGTATATATATATATATAAAGAGCCATGGTCCATAACAAACAGGGACAACTGAATGCCAGGCTCCGCACAAAGCAGGCTTGGGTGATTGGGGACTGGCCAGCAGGCTGAACTGTTGACCTCTTTGGGGGGGGGGGGGGAAGCAAGGGCTAATCAGCAGTGCCTCGGCTGCTGGCAAGGCCCAGAAAAAAAAGCAAGTTCTGATCCACAGCCTCCATGGTAGCTGCTGATCAGCCCTTGCTTCTCTCTCTCTCTGAGCAACTGGGCAACTGCACCTCTCTCTTTCTCTGAGAGGTCAGCAGTTCAGTCCGCTCTCCAGCAGCCTGAGGTGGCTGCTGACCAGCCCTGCCTCTCTGATCAGGCCTGGAAATAGGCCTGGAGATGCTGACTAGCATAGAAATCGACCAATCAGAACCTAATCTGGGTGAACTGTGAAGGCAGAACCTAAGGTGGGGGCTGGTGAGGGATTTTAAGGGCAACAGCTGTTTGGTGTAAAGCTGTAGTTGGCAAACTGCAGCTCAAAGCCACATGCAGCATTTTGGCCCCTTGAGTGTGGCTCTTCCACAAAATATCACAGCCTGGGTGAGTCTATTTTGAAGAAGTGGCATTAGAAGAAGTTTAAGTTTAAAAAATTTGGCTCTCAAAAGAAATTTCAATCATTTTACTGTTGATATTTGGCTCTGTTGACTAATGAGTTTGCCGACCACTGGTGTAAGATGTAAGAAAGTGGTTTGATTTTTTTAATGACCAGTTTGGCAGGTCATTAAATGCGAATGGCTGACTATCATTTCAGGTATAGGGACTATGTATTTTTGTCTGCCAAGAGCATCTCCTCATGCTAAAAAAGGCTTCTCCTCCCTCCCCTACATTTAAGCAATCCTATCCTATGTAATCTATCTGTACTGATAAAAGGGTAATATGCTAATTAGACTAGGTCAACCAGCCATCTTCTGGGCATCCAACTTTCTTCCAGACAAAGCCATGGTGGTGAGGGCTGAGGCAGAGGCAGTTAAGGGTGGTCAGGCTGGCAGGGGAGGGCAGTTGGGGTGAGATCAGGCCTGCAGGGGAGGGTAGTTGAAGGCAAAATTAGGCTTGGCAGGGGAGGCAGTTAGGGGTGGTCAGGCTGGCAGGAGAGAGCAGTTAGGAGTGAGATCAGGCCAGCAGGGGAGGGCAGTTAGGGGCAATCAGGCAGGCAGGCAGGTAAGTGGTAAGGAGCCAGCAATCCCAGATTGTGATAGGGATGTCCCCCATTGGAGAGGGTGCAGGCTGGATTGAGGGAAATTCCCCCCTTGCATGAATTTCATGCACCAGGCCACTAGTACTTAAATAATATGACTACTAATATGAGATATTTCCTCCTTATGTGAAGAGTACTCTGTATGTTACTTTTGAACAAATGGGATTGAAACCAATTTATCCAGCACAAGGGACAGGGTTGGTGTCTGGAAAATAGAAAGCCTTACAGATAAGGGATAGACACATATACCTGCAATGCATCAGGAGATGGTAAACACACCTCCTGAGTGGTATAAACTCAAGCACTTGCCAGGATTTCCTTGGGGAGGGCGCTATTTCCTTGCCGCTGGTGAGCAAAGAAGTTATCATAACACATTTGGCGAGTCTTACATTTTCATTTGTCAGGTTGAAAGTTACTACACCATCCCTGCCAATGCATGTTTAGACATTTATTGTTCTCTGTGTGCATGTTTCCACCACTGCACTCTGCAGACAAGTAAGAGAGAAAATTTGACAAGCAATTTGTACTCTGTCAGTTACACCAACTCACATCCCTCCTCTGCCCCTCTAATCACACAAAAGCCTCCGAAAGCCCATGAGGCGTGAAGTTCCCAGGGCTTATGAGGTTACTGAGGCGAAGTGCGAAGTACAGAGTAGACATGAGGAGACTTTAGCAAAAAGAATCTTCCCTTCAGCTCCTTAACACAATATAGTCCCAGGACTTTCAGAAACTGACTTGCCTTCACCCATTTCTACTAGCTATCTGCTATCTTCCCCCAAAATTTATATGGTGAGATGGTATCTGGAGGTGGAGCTTTGGAAGGTGACCCTCACAAAGCTTTCCTCCTCTTAGAAGAGAGATTTTTCTCTCCATATACATGCACCAAAGAAAGTGAGCACACACACACACACAGAAAGTGCTGTCTGTAAGCCAGGAACACCAGGAACCCAATATGCCAGCACCTTGATTTTGGACTTCCAGCCTCTAAAACTGTGAGAAACAAATGCCTGTTGGTTTTTGGTTATAGCAGTCCGAGCTAAGACACCTTATCTGTTCTTGCTGTGAATCTCTAGGGCAGTGGCTCTCAACAAGGAACAGTTTGCTCCTCCCACCCACCCCTCTGCTCCCAGGGGATAGTTGGCAATTCTGGAGACTATTTTCCTCATTACACCTGGTTTGGGTGATGAATCTGCTACTGGCATGTAGTGTGCAGATACCAGGGGGGCTGCAAACCACCCCACAGTGTTTAGGCCAGCCCCCCACAATGATTAGAATAGCAAGAGTGCCAGAGTTGAGGAAGCCTGCCCCTCCCGGGAAGCCCTGGAGATCTGAACAATCCCATCTCCCACAGTGCTTTATCCTTTCCTCTTCTTCTGATGGGTCTGAAAATCATTACATTGAGGAAACCCATCAAAGCACTACTCTTAGTGGCTGATGGAATTAGTTGGAAACCCACAGGTACAAATGATTGCACTGTGCCCTCTCATCCGTGCTGGAGTCACCTTTTCCCTGTCTGCTCACCAGGGGAGTGGTGTGGGGTGGGTGAGTTCCAGCAGCTCAGGTGTGTCTGATGTGGAGCGGATGACTGCACCATGAGAGAATGGTCCAGAAACACTTCTGAGGCCTGTTCTCTCCAAACCACGTATCTCTCTCTCCACACAGACCCTCTGGTTTCCCCGGCAACCAAATGCATTACTGAAATATGTGTGCATGCAAGATTTTATGGTGAATATAAAGCAACATAACATTAAATTTAGGACTCACTAATGTTAGAGAACTTCAAATCTCTGAAAACAACTACCTCCACTTGCAGAATATAGCTTATCCTTCAGTTTTAAATTCTACCTTAGGATGCTGACTGTTATGTGCAGTAGTTGGGGTTGGGTGATGTTCTGGTTTGTTTGTTCATGGCTACTTTTTAGACGTAGAGATTGGAGGTATTGTTATTTAGTGCAATGTCTGTGGAATGGCTATCTTGACCCAGGCCAGCCTCAGTACTAGGAGCTCACGTGACAGCACCAATCTCCCTTGCCTCGAGGAGGTTACTGGGATGAGCAGACCCTCCTGTACATGATGCTAGAGAGAGTGGCCTGGATTTGGTGGGGGAGTGGAGCCTCCAGAGGAGGGGGAGGGGACTTGGGACCACCCTCCTAAATGCTGTGACCCAGGAGCTGAGCCTGGAGAAGCTGAAGTTAATCAGACAGAGGAGTGAACAACACAGAAAACAAGAAAAACAGGAGATAAACCCTGATGCCCCAACTCTGTGCAATATTTACAAAATTACAAGCAGGGTTGCTGGGTAGGAAGAGAGAGGCCTGCAGGCCCTGTTCACCAGCCCAAAGAGCCGATGTTACACCTGTTAACTGATGGGGGCCACAGGTGTGGTCAGCAGAAGGGTGGTACACCGGGTGCATGATCTCAGTTTGATTGTACAAGGAAAAAAATATCCCTGATTGGCATTTATGAAGGCATCTTCAGACCTATATTGTTACCGAAGGAGGACCGGAACCAGGGCAGATACCGCAGCTCATTCTGGAAATAGGATTCTTCTCTGGTGATGCAGGAAAGGAATTTCAGGGGCACACACATAGGAGGATTTTAAGTGATAATGGCAAGATTTATTGGAGTGGAAAAAGATAGTATGCCCTCAGAGAGCCAGTGAGCCAGTAGGCTTTTGTAGTGGCCATGTGGACTCAGGAAAGGCAATTAGAGGCACAAGGAGCATCCTCTGCCACTGCTCCCTGCTCCCATGGTTGCAAGTCTTGTGAGGACCCTTAGAGTTTAGTAGAAAAGGCAAAAACTGTAATTCCAAGAGAAGGGCATTTGCATGCTCCAAGGACATGTACTGGGTTATTTGTCTAACTGCCATGTGTTTCCTGGGGTTGGGAGAAGAGCAGGCTTTCTTTCAAACTATCCAATCTCTTGCCTGGCTTTTCTCGTGGGCTATGCCTGTGCCCTCCCCCCATCCAATCCCTTTTTGGGATCTTTTAGGGTTTTGTGCCCTTATCCTATCTGATCTTTTCCCGACGTTTTCCCAGGCTAGTGCCCTCCCTCTTTATGGTCACCACCTTGGCTTCCCATGCCTCAGTGGAAGGAATTTCCCTTCACTGTTTCCTCCCTCCCCCTGTTACTCTGGCAGAGCAGAATGGTCCGGTTGATCCCTGGGGTGACCGAAACTGTCTTTCAATCAATCTTTCCTGCCTGCTCAGATACCCAGAGTGACTGTGAAACTGTCCCTTCCTAGTTAATCTGGTTGAATCAGAAGTCTGGCTCCCTTTGCTCCCTTCCCAGCTGCCTGCTGTAACAATGCCATGGAATCAGGTAGTGAACTCCATTGATTTTTCTGGCCTCTCAATGAATCAAGTCATAGTGTTTATGTATGTTTTCCAATTTTTTCATACACCTAAACATACATGTATATTGCCACTCTCTCAGTTAGACGAGCCTTTGATGGGTGATTGCTCTCCTTGTTGTAAACCCAGAGCTCCGAATAATGCCTTTTACATTAAAAAAAAAATTTGTTGCTACTAGAGGTAAAGTATGTGTGAAGTCACTAATTTCTGTATTCCTTTAGAAGCAACATCCTAGCTCCCTGGTTGTGACATCATCTTGTTGGAGGACAGGTATGGTGTGTCCTGGCAGTTTTATCTGATTCTCTGAAACATGCGAAGGACTGTGTGCAGATAATCTTTCATTTCCCAGGCAGGGATCCTGCACACAGACTCACTTCCCTGGTAGAGCCGCACCTTCCTCACAGGGTATTAGTGGTAATGACACCTGTCTGCTTAAACCCAGCGACAGGAGGAACTTATGACAGAATCCTAAACTTTACTCTCTGTATTTCATGTGGATATAATCCCCAGGGAAACACTCGGTTTTGTTGCTATTTAGGACTTCCGAGAGAAATTGATCTTGAGCTTGCCTTACAAGTGTCTATGCTGGATCTTTCCTTTGCAGACTCTGGGGAATGCAAAGTGACTTTTTTTTTCTAACAGACTAGGACAAAGCAGAATCCAATGGTGATCAAAGTAATAATCCCAGGATATGCTATGGTCTGAAAAGTCATAATTTTATTTAAGAAATTTTTTTTCCTTTTGCTTATTTTGTTTTAAACACTAATCTTCAATTTTAGAGACTTAGAAGGTAAGGGTGTCATTCAAGGACACTTCTAAGTGTGCTAAAAGTGGAATGACAGCCTGGAATTACATCATGATTGACAATATATGAATATCTGTCAAATAAAGGAAAAGATAAATTAACTGTTATTTGTGGTTTTCTCTTCAAAGTACCTGCTCTAAACATGAACCTAAACCCAAATGCTGGAGTGTATTTATTTGCTAGGGCTTCTGTAACAAAGTACCATTAAGTGGATGTATTAAACAGCAGGTATTCATTGTCTCACTATTCTAGTGGTTAGAAGGTGCTGGCAGGGTTGATTCCTTCCAAGGCTGTGAGGGAGAAGCTCTTCCTGGGGGTTTGAGGGCTGTCTTTGTCGTGTCTTGGCTTACAAAATCATCACCCAGCTCTCTGCCTTCATCTTTACATGGGGTTCTCCTTTTGTATGTCCATTTCCAAATTTCTCCTTTTATAAGGACTCCAGCCATACTGAAGGAGGGGCCTGCTCTGCTTCAGTATGACTTCATCTTAACTAAATGGCATCTACAATGATCCCATTTCCATATAAGGCCACATTTTGAGGTAATGGAACCGAGGACTTCAACAGATGAATGGGGGGAGAATGGGTTGGGGACACAGTTCTACCTATTTAACAGCAGCCTTTCCATTTTCACGCCATTCTACCCAAACAGTCCCATTAACTAACAGTAAGCAAGCAGCCACTCCTCCCTTCACCACACGATGGGGGTCAACCACTTTGTTTTTCTGATTACAACCAGCAAGGATGACCATCCTGAGTCTCTAATTAGAGAGGAAGGAAAGGAGAGAAGACAGAGAAGAGAAGGAACATTCTTCAAGAAAACTCAATGGCACGGAGAAGGGAAGGAAGGTGTAGTGAATTGAATAGTGGGCCCGAACAGATAAATCTACACTCAAATTCCTGAAATGTGTGAATGTGACTTCCGGTGGAAAAGGGGTCTTTGCAGATGTAATTAAGGTTCTTGAGATCAGACCATTCCGGATTCCCCAGGTGGGCCCTAAATCCGATGACAAATGACCTTCCAGGAGGCAGGAGAGGAGATGACATAGACACACCGGGGAGGCCATGGGGAGATGGAGGCAGAGATCAGCGAGATGCAGCCACAAGTCAATAAATGCCAGAAGCTGGAAGAAGCTTCTTTCTTGAAGCCTCCAGAGGGAGCACAGCCCTGCTGACACCCTGATTTCAGGCCTTTGGCCTCAAGAACTGTGAGAAGATAATTTTTTTTATTTTTAAAGCCACCCAGTTTGTGGCAATTTCTACAACAGTCACAGTAAATGAATGCAGGAGGAAAGAAGCACCATTGCAGAGACCCTATGTCCACAAAGGTGGCTAAGGGGGTACTGCCATGCAGTCCTCATTCCCTCCCCACCTGCACCCTGGCCTGACTCCCTTGAGGAAGAGCAGAATGACCAGATGATCTGTGCCCTTTCCCAAGCCTGGTTCCCCTCCTTGAACATGGCTATCCATCCCAGTGCCTGCCACCTCTCAGCTCCCGCACTTGATCTTTGCCTTTTGTCACTGGGAGGAAAATCGTTTCTGGAGATCTCTGTGTGGCTAATGTAATTATGTCAGTATGTCAGACCAAACAAACTTCACTGAATCTTCATGCTGTAAAACAAGCCCACACATTCCTGGAAGCATACCCAAAGATTCTATCAACTTTGAAAATAAGGTAGCAGAGACAGCTCGTACTAGGTTATGAGATGTATGTAGAAAACATCCCTCAGATTTGAAGACTCCTACTTGATTTTTGCTTGGTGCTGGGTTGGGGTCCACATGATTTGGGTTGTTTTGGTTTCATCTAACGGTGCTGACTCACCAGTCATCACATAATGATAACTAAGCTGTTAGAGACCAGTGTGTAGGCTTTTGGGTGACCTTAAACCACAGTGAACTGGCCTTGACGTCCCCATTTTAGAAGGATGACAGTGCTAGGAAGTCATCCTTACTCAGGAAACAGACGGCCCATCAGATCTCACTGTAGCGAGAGAGACAGCCAGGAGACACAGACTCCTGTGGGCTGAAGCTGCTATCACCTCCCTGCAACCTGGGATACCATGCAGGGCTGGTGCCAGCTCCCAGGGTTACTAATCTCAGGCCAACGTGGGTGACTACCCCTCGCCTGTCTGGACTCCACGCTGGGAGAGGTGGATAGATGCTTCAAGTTTTCAAAAACTGCTACTGTTTACAAACACCAAATACTTTATTGGGATTTAGGGCAACTGACCTACAGAAACTTGGTGTCTATACTTCCCTGTTTTTTTAATCTTCCATGCCATCTCACTCACTTACTGTATCTTTCTCCTCTGCTACAAGTCCCACTACAATAAAGAAATGGCCAAAGGATTGTCTAGCTTTTTTTCCTTTTCCTAGATTTTTTGCAGTTATATTAAATGTTGCTCATATTAAAAAGATCATCATTTGGGCTCAGAGCTAATATTTCATCATTTGACTGGATGGGATTAGCAGAAATCAACTTTGGTCTGTTTTTTGGTCTTCTAGACTCATTTTTTCCTTCTACTTTTATGTCTACTTGCTCTTTTTTTTTATTATTCTTTATCTTCATGCCTTATCTTTTTTCTATTTATCATCCTGTGAATTGTCAACAGTCCATGTGTTGCATAACGACATTTCAGTCAATGCAGACCGCATATATGGTGATTGGTCCCATTAGAGTATGAGGGAGCTGAAAAATTCCTATTGCTTAGTAACATTCTTCTCATGTTTGTGGTGATGCTGGTATAAACAAACCTGTTGCACTGCTGCTCGTATAACAATACAGTAATAATAGCAGTTATTGATTTCTTTTTAGTATAGCATAAACACATTTACCAAAGTTTCACACTCGTCCAAGGATAGACTCTAAAAGTTTCAGTTTAAAAGCATAAGCCTACAATATAAACACTGGAATAAACAATGGATTTGTTAATAATGCCAACAATTTCATATGAAATGTCCACTGTGGTTCATTAATAAAGAAACAGGCAATATTATCCAGCCCCAGATATTTTCACGGTTTACAGTAGGAATGTTTCGCTAGCTAGGGAATTCAGAGAAATCTCTAAAACACAAATCAATTTTTATTAAAATAATTTGTCATTATCTCTTGAGTCTGGAATTCTGTGTACTATAAAAATACAAAAAAAAATACTGCATTTCTTTATTCTGGAAAAAAAAAAATCAAGACATACATTGGCATAAACTAAGCTCTGACCTAAACATCAAGTTTTCTAAACTAATTTATAATAGTACTAAAAATTAATCTCAAAGTGAGGACAAATGACGAGAACATTTACTTTTTAAAAAGAAGATATTATTAGTTTTATTAGTAAGACCTTCTCTAAACTCTCTTGTGTTTGGGGAAGGAGATTTTCCCCGAAACATAGGAAGAGACAGATATTGCAAAATGTGGAATCTGATCAGGCCCTTGGCATATAATTTAAGGCCCCCATGATGTGTGTTAGAAGGGTAGATTGATAGATGGTCCAGACTGACCCAGGATGCCTAAAATTACCGGCCCTTTGAGATTCATTTCAGCAGTGAAGAGACATCCTCCACACCCAGGTTTTTTATAAGCAACGTCTGACCCTGAGAAACCAGTCATCCAATGCCGGGCAAGACCCATTGGTGTTCTGAGCTCAAATCAGTCTTTTAAATTAGAATGAGAATTGCCTAGTAAAAACAATGCTTGGCTTGGCTGGTAGGTAGTAGAAAGAATTAACTTGGGAAACAAAATTGAGTGAATTTCAATCGATGAACTTCTTCTCTGTGAGAACATGTAGTGGGACTTCCTCCATAAGCAACTGACTGGTTAACAAGGAAGGTGGCATTGCAGGCAAATAACTGTACATCCTTCTGTGATATTTATTTCTCTGGCTTATGAAGTCCTCTGTGAGCAGAGCTTGGGAGTGGAGGCAAGAAATCAGAGCGAGACAGATGCATTTAGGAATACCATGTATTTAGAGCAAGCCGTTCCTATCAGTCAATGCTTAAAATATAGTACCATACACTCTCTCTAGCCACCCGTGTTGCAAAATCAGAGCACTTCTTTCGTTGCTGATTTTTATCAATATTCAATCAAGCTGTTAAGAAATTAAAGATTTCTTTGGTAGGAAAGATCTGTGGGTCCTGGGTGACGTACAAGCATAATAACAGAAACAGAACATACTGCCCTTATTCATCAGGGCCACCCAAAGGGAGTCCCTCAGAATCCCAGTTCTCTGGGAAGGACATGGGTACGTGCTCAGAAAGGTTTCTCTATGAAGATGAACTTGGAAAACTCTAGGTTAAACTAAGTTCTCTGAGTGGTTTTATTTTATCCAACTGTGGGACTGTGAACAGACTTTATTTTGCTAATAGGCATTGTAAACCTCTGAGTGCCAAGTGCAGCATCTCCCACACTTGGGCTATTCTGAACCTCTTGTTAGAACGCAACATCCTGTAGAAGGATATCCCAGAGGTGGGTAACAATAGCAGCGGATGCTGTGGATGCAGTTCTCATGGAAGGACTATTGTTGCATCTTCTTACATTGTATAGTCAAAGAGCCCATGTAAATTGCTTATTGATGTATCAGTAAACATAAGGTTATCAGCTGTCACCCTGTCCTCTGTGTATATTACTGTTAGAAAGATTAATTATATACAGAAGGTATCTGGACACAACTTGAGTGTCTAAGAAGGACTGAAAAAATGACTTACAAGGTAGGTGTCATATAGGTGGTAAAGATTATGCCTGTGAAAGAGCTTGGAGTGGGAGTGAAGAGGGCTGAGTTGGAGAGAGGAGTTTCTGGGGCCAGAGACTCACAGAAATGTACTAAAGGCAGGAGACAGTGAGCTCTGTGACCTTCCATTCTTTGTTTACTCTCATTTACTTGTCTTTGTGTAAACAGGATACTATACCTGCCTTTTTTCCACCCCTAGATTCACAGCAGCAACTGAAACAATAGAGGTGACTTTAATTGAAAGAGTTAAACCACTCTGCAATGTAATCTGTGAGCAGGCACACATGAAGAAAAGCGATAGCTGATCCTCTCTCTTTGTGCCCTTTACTGAGACTCGTTTTTGTTTTGACAGAGAGATAGCAAGACCAGAGGGGTGCAATGTTGTAATTCATCATTAAGCTATTTGCATTACTCGATGTATCACTGTTATTCCAATGTGCTAACATCAGGTCGGAAGACAAGCTTCAGGTTCTATTCCTGAAAACAAACTTTCCTTACTGACTTACCCACCTCATCGTGTCTCTAACCGGACTACTGTCTCTTACTTTTGTTCTAGGAGAGATATTGGGTCTTTGTGGGATAACAGTCTTGACCTAAAAATAGAAAACCTTCCTAGGTTTCCTCCCTGAAACTAGAATCAGTGTTTTAAGTTTTTGCCTTTATTTACTTTCTGCTAAAATTAGGCAATGAATCAAGATACCGGTAACTTTTTTTGCTATCATGCTTAGTATTTAGTCAAATTATTTAAAGACTTAAAATGTATCATATCAGTCACTTGTCTCATTTTCAATATTTCTCAAAAATCAATTTATTCTTCTTTCAAAAAGGCACTCTTCAAACCTGATAATTAACTGCCATTTTCATTTTTAGATTGATTCTCATACAAATTAAATATGCATATTTTAGCCACCTTCTTGCCCGTATTTCTATTCATCACCTTAGTTCTTGATACCTCGACAATATGAGAGCTTCTCTGAATCTAATTCTGTGAAATCCTCTGGATAAAGTCTCATGGTGCCCAAAACACTATTCCTTCTGTCTGCCAAACAGATGAATAGGTTATTTATTTGGAGGTAATAACTCTTGAAGGAACTGCCTACCATCTATTGTAAACCTGTAAGATTCTGCTTTCTATTATTTCTATTTGGAGGGCTAAGTTACTATTTGAATCATTGTCTCAGATCAAATGCTTACCAATTCTGGCATGTGGAATAGGATCCTTTATGTGTTATAAGGTTTTTGTTGCTGTTGTTTGTTTGGTTTTTACATCATAGTTACTAGGGGGGGGGGGGGGCCGAGAGGGGGGAAGCATAAGGAACTTTAGTGTTTCTTTTAGAATGTGCCCTAACCTCCATAGACAGCTAACAGATTCTGGGCTCCAGTGGATCCTGCCCTACTATGCCTTTTTTTGACTCTCTTTCTCTTTCTCTCTCTATTTAGATACATCTTTAATAATTATCTAATGAGATGAACTGATTTTACAAAACAATGACCCTTCTTTTGTGTATCTGCCATGGTCTTTAATAATAAAAAATTCAAGACCATGGCAGATACACAAAAGAAGGGTCATTGTTTTGTAAAATCACTTCATCTCATTAGACATTATTCCACTCCAAGCAGGAGTAGAGGAATGTGGAGACGAACGGGTAGCAGGCTGGGACAAGGGACTGGCATGACTGGACCAGAGGGGTGATGTCACCACAACCATTTTCCAATCTGTGAAAGGAAGGCATGAAGACAAAAGCATCAACAGAAAGGGATTTTCACTTAACAAATTGTTGCAAGGGATCCATACTTAAGAGACTGGCAAACAGCAGTTTATTTCACAAGATCATCATATTGTCCCTCACCGCTCGGTATTGCAAATGTCAGAGATAAAATTGATTTGGGAGTCAGCAACTGCTAGGGAATAGCCCAGTGATTCCTTATTTGGGACTAGAGCTCGAAGGGCGATCCTGTGTTTCTTTTACTTTTTTTCCTCTTTGATTTGTTTTCCTGGGCTGATCCTTTTCTTTGTTCTGCTTTCCTGACTCCGGGCTGTATTAGCATGTGATATGCACATGGTCATGATGGAGGCAGAACAGGGTACCAGTTATCCTTCCTGGTCCCTCCCCTCCCGGTGCTGACGTTCTGCCCCTATGATACGGATTTAACCACAAATGTTTGTTTAGCAGTTTTCCTATTTGTGGCTATTATTTGACCAGTTGTATAGACATAGATAGGTATAGTGAGCAGAGTGGATTCATCTACAAAGACCTCTTTTCATGATTATTAAAACTAAAGCTATCTATAATAATAAAAGCATAATTTGCAAATCGACCGAACAGCCAGACAGCAGTACGATTGTCTGGACAAAGCCAGGGCTGCACCCACCGCTGCCGTGATGGATCGAGGCAGCCGGCAGGAGCTGGGGCTGCAAAGGTTTACTCTTGCATGAATTTTGTGCATTGGACCTCTAGTCGATATACATAAAAGCTCAAGGAACCATACAACCAGGCACTACGATACACATTGACCACCAGAGGGCAGACACTCGATGTAGGAGCTGCCCCTTAGGGGTCCATGCACTCCCACAGCAGGAGCACCACTCAGCTGACAATGGGCACCAGATGCGGGCCTCTTGGCTGGCCACTGCATCCCAGAGACTGCAGTGGAGAGGCAGTGAGCCTACTGAGCGGCTGCAGCAGCAGGCGCAGCTGAGCCTGGATGAGCAGGAGTGGCAGGAGGCTGATGATTTTGGCCCGATCCCCTCAGGCTGTATCTCTAGTCCTATCTAATAATAAGGTAATATGCAAATTAACCATCACTCCATCACAAATATGGCAGCGCCCATAGCCACAAGATGGCGGTGCCCAGTCCTCTCAGCCCCATTAGAGTACACCAGTCCAAGGGGAGTGGCTGCTGAGAGTGTGAAGTGTGAGCATCCTGGTGGAACGCTTGCCTCATCACCATGGTGACAAGGCAAGTGTTCCACCCCAGCCATGAAGGGCCTCTGGGCAGCGGGCACAGAATAGCCAGGGAGTGGGGGGAAAGCTTATGTTGTCACCATGGATTGAGGCAAGCATTCCGCACCTGGCCGTGGATGGGCCTCTGGGCCACGGAGAGCCTTTGGACAGCAGGCACAAAGTAGCCAGGCCCCGCAGAGAGCTACTGGCATACGGATTCGTGAGCAGGGCTACTAGTATGATAATAAATGTTGAGAGTTAACTTTTGTTTTATTGGTATAGCTTCTAGGATTGTAGTTTTGGTATCTTTATGTAGCAGAAGTATTTTGTTCCCTTTTACCACATCTTCTGGGATCAGTGACCCAAGACTCAGGCTTCACCTCCATTAACTATAATTCAGAGATTATTCTATCCCTCTGAGCTCCAGCTTTTCAGTATTACTAGCCACAGTGCCTGTAGGGCTGAGCTTCCCTGAGCCACACAGCACAAACCACGTCAGTGTCCTGAGAGGATATACAGCATTAGTTCCAAATAGATAGGAAATGTGCTGCTTTTCTAATAGGCTTCTCAGGCCTAATTAAATTATTTTCTCTTTAAATGTGGCACCCATGGCATGGATAAAGATTTGATTTTTTTTTCATTATTCTGTTGGAAAGGAGGACAGATTCTAGTTCAGTCTATTAAACCTATGACAAAGAAAGTAAGCAGATTACTCAAGACATTTCTATATGATTTAAATAACTCCTCTTTTAAGGGTATAGACAAGACCAATCAACATATGTTGTTACATTTAGAGGATTATTATTATTAACCTTTCCCAATAATTTATCGTCTTATCTATTTTAAGAACATTCAAAGGATTTCCTTTTTATGAATTATGAAGGATAAATTAGAACAAGAGTCCATTTAAAGATGTTTTATTCTCGTTTATATAAACATAATCTACTGAATCAAGCATTAAAGACAAATGGCATAGAAGGAACAAGGTTTTTTATAACATACTCAATTCAAAGTAGAAAGTTAACCCCAATCAAATTTGTTTTATTTAGCCCAGGTAATTAATCCTTGCTCTATTTATATTGGATTAGCTAGCAGTGCAGATTCTCAAAGTGAATGACTTCTGGAAATTGGGTGTGACCCCTTGGCCGTCTGAGATGTTCATTTGTGGTGAGGCTATCACTTTACAGGGATGCCCGTAACCAATAACCTATTTTCTATGGTGTCAAATGTTGAATACCCATTGGAGTTCTTTAATCAGCCATTCGGATGTTTTTTCCAACAGACCCCAATTACTGATCTGTGCTGGCAGGGGTCTCAAGGTGAGCCTGAGAAGAAATTAGAAACCACCTATCAATGATAAGGCTGAATAGCTCTGAGGACTTACTCATCTCAACCAGTAATAGCAAACACTGAGACAAGCTTAGCTTTAGGAGTTAGTCGCTGACTGCCATGAAAGTAAGTACAGAGTGTAGACAATGAGGGCATTGGGAGATCTGGAGGACCTTTTCATTTTCTCCATAAAGAATGTGTTAGGATTACTGCTAAGGAAAACGTCTCCTTTAAACCTAGAAATGGAATCTTTCTTTTCAAACCTTGACCACTATGGTGCCATTCTTTAATATGAAAGGGAGCATGCTCCTAAGCAAATGAAAAGGTTCATAACTGCGGAAGCATAATCGTGTAACTTGTCATAATTAAGTGGAGGTTGAACTTCTCTTTCTTCACTTGCCAAGTCTTTTCATATCAGAGGCTTGATAAACAGGACAGCTCTCACAATAGCATTAAACCAAGTAAAATCCGCAGATTGCCAAACATACCTAATTAGTGCTGGCATCCTTATTTCATAAAGTGCAGAAGAAACTTCTTTGATGTTACCTAGCCAAAGTCTTGGAACTCCCGAAGACACTTTTTAAAGTTTTAATAGTTTGACTATGGAGTGTAGAATTGGGGAAAGCCATTTCAAATAGAGGTATTGGGGGACACAAAATATAAGTCCTTCAAACCTAGAGAAATTCCCAAGTAAACAAAGGCTGGGAGAATTAGTTATTGCTAGACCTGTCCTGCAAGTAAAGGGAATGCTGTGGTTTGAAATGAAGGACAGAAACTAGAAGACAAATAAATAAATATTTATCTCAGCAAAACTAAATGCATGAGTCATTATAAAAGCTAGTGCTATTGTAAGAACAGTTTGTAACTCCACTTTTTGTTTTCACAATGATTTAAGAAAATAATAAATGTATTTTTTAAAGTATTATATTAGTCTAAAAGCTATTACTATTGTAACTTTGTAACTCTATACTTTGTTTTCTAGATAAGTTAAGAGACTGATACTTTTTTAAAAAAACAATTATTTTATTTTATATTTTCATACATGCAACATAGAGATGTAATTTTGTGACATCCATAAGTGAAAGGAGCAGGGATAGGGCTATAACGAGCAGAGTTTTTGTATGTTGTTGAAGTTAAATTGGGATACATTTAAATTGAGTGTAGGATATTAACTTTAGGATATTAACTGGAATTGCCATGGTAACCACAAAGAAAATAGTTATAGGATATACACCACAGGAAATGAGTAGGGAATTAAAACATTTTATTGCAAAAAGTCAAATAAACATAAAAGAAGCAGTAAATGGGGGACTACAAAAATATAAGATATATAGATAACAAATAGCAAAATAACACAAGTTTCTCCTTATTAATAAATATTTTAAATATAGATTCTCTGTGTTTATATGTTGTTTCTGTTACAGTTTGTGTTTCCTTTTCTTTATATTCCACATATAGGCTAAATCATACAGTATTTATCATTTTCTTAGCACCATGGTCTGCAAATTGCGACTTGCAAGCCACATGTGGCTCTTTGACCCCTTGAGTGTGGCTCTTCCATAAATTACCATGGCCTGGGCGAGTCTATTTTGAAGAACTGGCGTTAGAAGAAGTTTAAATTTAAAAAATTTGGCTCTCAAAAGAAATTTCAATTGTTGTACTGTAGATATTTGGCTCTGTTGACTAATGAGTTTGCCAACCACTGTCTTAGCCTATCACTTAGCATACGTTTGTGTCTATCCATGTTGTCACAGATGGGAAGATTTTATTCTTTATTATTGCTAAGTGATATACCACATCATCTTTATCCATTCACCTGTCAGTGGACACCTAGGATGCTCTCATATCTTGGCTATTACAAATAATGCTGCAATGAAAAAGTGAAAGAGCTACAAACTTCCAGTTATAAAATAAATGTCATGGGATGTAATGTACCACACAGGGAATGTAGTTCATGATATTGTAATAACTTTATATTGTGGCAGATGGATTTACCATGGTGATCACTTCTAAAAGTGCATAAAGTTGAATCAGTAAATTGTAAACATGAAACTAATATAATATTATATATCAACTATACTTTATTAAAAAACACATTTTATAACACACACACACACACACACACACACACACACACACACACACAGCCCTGGCTGGGTAGCTCATCATTTGGTGAGCATCATCTTGATATGCCAAGGTGTGGATTCGATCCCATCTCTTTCCCCCATGGCCAGCTCTTTGTAGTTACAAGACCTTGTTTTTATCCTGAAAAATTATAACACCTGCTCAGTCATATCATCGGCATGCATCACTCCCTGACTTTTGGTCTGTATCATATCATTTGTAAACCAAATTAAATTCAGAGGCGTGGTAGTCTTCCCTGATTGCTGGCACCACTGCCCCTTTTGTGGACCTCAGAGTTCATTCTAAGACAGGAAGCTCCTCTGCCTCATGCCAGCCTCAACCACAGGGTGAGCCCTGTGCTCACCACTGGGCACTGCTGAGCCTCAAGTGCCCCTGACATCCCTGGGCCAGTGCAGAACCTCAACTTGTTTCTCCTCAAGGTTCTTAAAGTGATAGCATCCTGGGAGTGAAGCCCAAGATGAAACGTATCTCCATCCCTTTCTCAGTCTGAAACCAAACCAAAACAACAATTGGATCACCTTGATGGTGAAAATTCATGTTTGGCTCACCAGCCTTGCAACTTTTCCTTATCACTACTGTGACAAAGCAAGAGAATTGACTCCAAAAGTTAGTTAACTACTTCCACATCCAAATCTCAGACCTCAAATCTCACACCAAACACCTGAGGAGGTGTAGTGGTGGGAGTGGGACAAGATAGATTCCTTTTACTAGGTAACAAGAATAGCTTTCTCACTCTTTCTGTTGTTTAGAAATTTAGGGACAAAGAAAATAGGGGACATAGAACATTATAAATGTAAGGTAATGCTTATAATTGCAGTAGAAATTCCAAGAGAGAGCTTTACTGTCAAGAAAAAGACTGCTAATATCTGTGCCTTCCACCTTCAGTATCACTATTCTGAAACCTTCTAATGCACGAGAATCTTCTTTGTAAAATATTTTGCTATCCTTCTGATATATGGGATAAATCCTAGACGCCCCCTTCCCATAGCAAACCTGCCACGACTACCCAGTCCAATCTGCTTTCTCTGAACACCTGTTATTAGCATGCCACTCAAGGTCACTTGCGGCCGAAATTATTCTATATTCCTTGTTTTCTCCCCATCTCCCACTCCCGCCAATAAGCTTCCAAGTTCCTAGGCACAAGGAAAAGCTAAAAAGCTACTTTTGCTACCCAAATTTCACATGAAGATAGGATTCCAGTGTGAGAGGGTGGCTTTTCTCAGCAGCATAATCAAAGGCTAACACAATCGCATGCCCTTAAAAGAGTTAACAGATTTTTCCCAGCCGTCCTCTGCCCTTTGGAATAATTTTCCTGGATTTGTTTCTCCACTTGGATGGTTAAAATGTAGACCAAAATGTATCCCTTCAAATAGGTTAATAAATAGACTAAATGAAAAATCTCCAGTTGCCTAGTAAAATGTCAGTGAACTAGATTGGAAATAATGGAAATAAAATCACCCAATGGGCTTCCTCCACAGCTTGTGAGGGTTATACTCGGCAGTGGCTCCCGCTGTTCTCCAGGCCTCGGAGCACGTGGAAAATGACAGTGTTTACTCAGCACACAGGGCTGTTCCGGGGGAAGTGACTGTCTCTGCCACCTGAACCTCGGCAGGGGCACCTTGTCGCTCATTAAGGGCTCCCTGGTTAGAAAGCCACATCTTCACATTTTGCTGCTGTCATAAAAAAAAAATGACAGTAACAACGAAAATGTTAAAATGCTGCAGCCAAATCCTCGCCCTCTCCTTGTTTTTGTTTTCAACCTTGGCGATGTCCAAGGTCACAAAAATCAGTCTTCCATACGCCGTCAGGAGTGTGAAAGCCCTGTATGCACAATATTTGAAACTGTTTTCTGATTCATTCCTCCATCTCCTCCCTTATAAAGAAAAAAGAAAAAAGAACACATCCATCCTCTAGTAACTACAGAACTCAGGTTTGTCTTACAATGGCTCGTGGGTTGTGGGGGTTGATGAACTGGTAAAGTCATCAGCATGCTGAGCTCAACATGGTAAACTGTTAGCCAGAGTTGAGTATGACTTAGTGATAAATATAGATGAAGCAAGTTGCTCAGAGGAGTGCCCAGGTACAAAAGATCTTCTCCAAACTATCTTAAGTGCTGTCATAAGAAAATAAATATGCTGCCCGGAAACTGGTTCACAGGTCATTGGTTCGATTTCCAGTCAGGGCACATGCCCAGGTTGCGGGCTTCATCCCCAGGAGGCTGTGTGCAGGAAGCAGCCAATAGGTGTCTCTTTCTCATCAGTGTTTCTATCTCTCCTGTTTTCTCTCTCTCAAAATAAAACAACAACAAAAATATTTAGAAAAAATAAAGTAAATGTGCTACATTTAGGGGTTTTCAGGTAAACCATTTTGTCACACATTTCTCAGCTATGATAAAGTGGATGAAGACATTTTCTTATTTCAGTAATTTTGACATCAGTGTTGTTTTTTTTATCCAAGCTAACACAAGTCACCTATACATAGATAGGGCAAGAGAAAATACCAAAATTACAAAGGCTTATGTTTTATTATTTTTACTGCCTGGAATTAAGATATCATTGTTCCCTCCCAAGAGATTCCTTTTCCTACCCCCAGGCACTAAGCACAAGAGAATGAGACAGCTAAAGAGGCTATCCCTTACAGGCATGTATGGAGGGAAAATATTTCAAATAGTTTTTAGCTGCAAGCTAAACATATCTAATAAGGGATGGGGGATAAGAAAGGGATTTAACTTTGGACATGTGCCAATTCTAAATGAAAAATTCAAGAACAGCCAACTTTGCCACAGGCACTCATTTACTTAGTTCCAGGAGTAAATTAATGGGACAGAATTGGAAGCTGCAGGTGGGATGAATTAATTGTCTTGCAGGGTTATTGGTACTGCCTAAAGTGCTTTGTAAACTAGAAGTACCCCATAAAGATGTCATTATAAGTACCTTTATCATTGGGAGTAGAAAATTAATAACGATAAAACAAATTAAGGATGCAAAGTTGGATTTTATTTTATTTTCATATGAAGAAAAATATGTCAAATTAAAAAGTGTTATATGGGTAGAACCATACCATGAAATCCTATCATTGAGACAAACAGGTTATCCAGTTACTCTGATTCAAAAGACACCTCTTTAGATATTATTTGTTAAGCTTCTCTCTCTCACCTTATGTTTTTCTTTGCTTCTTAGGAGCCAGAACACAGAAGTAATATATATTTGCACTGTGATTCTTGTAAAATAATATAGGTCCCAACATAGCTCCCATGAAAGCATTTTGGCAGTTACATTAGAATTACTGTATGTTTTCTTGACTTCTGTGAATGCCAAGTAGGAAACAACTGTTTGTTTTTGTTTTTGTTTTTTTTAATAAATCTTTATTGTTCATATTATTACAAATGTTCCTCATTTTTCCCCCCTCCATTGCTCTCCTCCACCAGGTTCCCATCCCACCCTCTGCCCTTTCCCAATTGTTAACATCTATCCATGCCTAGGTCCTCAGTAATCCTTGTGTGTTAATTGTTTACTAACTTAATCTTAATAGCAATCTTGGGAGATCTATTCCATCATTGTTCCTGTTTACAGATGTGAAAAGATGAGGTTAAGAGGCAATGAAATAACCTATCCAAAGGTTCGATCTCATATCCATCTAGAACCCAAGACGGTGAATTCATCATGAGGAAATACTGTGTTCTCTATATGTGTTCCCAGTTACCCAATGGAGACTAATTCACTAACAGAAAAAGACAAGATTGCATTAATTTTGTCTCTTGTGTTTCTTTTTCTCCCCTGTGCCCACCTCTCCCTCTGACCTCTTCCTTTGTTTTATCCTCATTTCAACTCTTCCCTTTATTTTTTCCCAAAGGCAAATATGCCATGCGGGACCTGGTCCACAGGCTTCCAGGCGGGAACAACAGCAACAATGCAGCAAGCAAGGCCATGTCGGATGACACAGTGACAGCCGTCTGCTGCACCCTACATGAAGTGATCACCAAGAACATGGAGAACGCCAAGGCCTTACGGGATGCAGGGGGCATCGAGAAGTTGGTTGGCATCTCCAAAAGCAAAGGAGATAAGTAAGTCAGATGCTGTTGGTAGAATGGGTTCTAAGTGTGCCCGACAGTCCCTGGTTATGGGTAATACTATCCAATATCACTGAAAAGCATTTGTCTCTGATGATCAAGAGAACAAAAACAGCAAATGGTTTCCAGTCTTCCCACCCCAGAGTGAAACCTAGTCTCACTGGTAATTTCAATTTAATTAATAACTCATGACTTGGTTGACTACTATGGTATTGGGAAGTTTCTTTCATGATAGATGATTTCAGTAATGTTCTTTTTTGAATGAAATTTCTTTTATGGAAAAGCCACTTGTTGCATCTCATTGTTCCTTTATCTTTTTCCCCCACAATGTTAACAATCTGGATATACATGTTTAATAAGAAGTGTTGCACTGATTTGAGTCAAGCATCTTCCAAGTTATAGTCAGTTTCATGGCACAATGTTAACAATCTGGATATATAATACATGTTTAATAAGAAGTGTTGTACTGATTTGAGTCAAGCATCTTCCAAGTTATAGTCAGTTTCATGGATTCTTTCATGTAATTTATCTCCTATTTATATAGTGGCTAATTTGGGGTTCAAAACAGGTTTTTATAGCTGCCAATATTCTCCTCTCTCACACTTTTTTGGTTATTAGCTCTCACGACTCTAAAAATGAATCCAGAAGCATTGCTCTGAATTTAGCACTAAATTCACCTTTCATCATTCAGCTCTGCTACGACAGTAGTCAGAGAAACGGCCATAGCCTTCTAACAGGCTTTTATAAAACAGAAATTCTTTATTGAAAATAAAAGTTTGGAAATTGGAGATGATTTTATAATTGGAAAAAGGAGAAATATCAATTTACTCTAGTTAATTAATAAAATGCTTGCAAATCTGTCTGCCTTACATTGTCCTTTAAAAAGTATTTATAGAAATAAATTTAATTCAAGCCTGATTTTTAAATGTAATATGAGAAAACACAAATAAAAAAAAATGAACCTACCTATGGTTCTCCATGTTGTGGATCTATAAGTTTTATTTTTAAGCTAGAGGCCCGGTGCACAGATTTGTTCACCAGTAGCATCTCTTGGCCTGGCCTGTGCCCTCTTGCAAGCTGGAACCCCTCGGGGGACATCGAACTGCCAGTTTCAGACCAATCCCTGCAGGCCAGGCTGAGAGACCCCACTGGTGCACGAATCCATGCACCTGGCTGATTTCCACCTGATCCTTATTGGCCAGGCCGAGGAACTCCTTGGGCCAATGGCCTCTAGTATGCATATAAGATCTTGGTTAATCTCTTCCCAACCTCCCCTTTCCCCACTTCCCTCTGAAATTCATCAGTCTATTCCATGTTTCCATGCCTCTGCATTGAGCATCTGCTCCCTGGTGGTCAGTGTACATCATAGCTACCAGTTGAATGATCACTTAGGCTTTTATATATGGTTATCACTGCTTAAACACAGATGATATTAATGAGTCACACTGTCAAGGTGCCAATTACAATCTGTTTGAGCTGCACAACACACCGTATCTTGTGAACACAATCCTGGGAGTGGTCTGGGTTCCTGCTGCTGGAATGGCTGTTTCGAACACCCACCATCAACTGAACTAACTGTCATCTGCCCTAATTTGACACCTCTGGTGAAAATCAAATATTGTGTAATTGTTAATGACTCTTCCAGGAGCTGTATACTTGCCATTTTGCAGTCTCAATAACTTATATTATTCTGTTCACATCATTTTAAACACTCATTGTGGACATCCTGTCACATCCATCTGTTTTAAAAAAATAAATTTGTTTGTTTCTAATCTTAACAGTTATATAGGTAATCGTGTTGAATGTGCCATTGTATTTTGTCATAAGACAGAAAAGCCATTAACAGACTCAACTGCAACTTGTCAGTAAGAAAGTGTGTATTGTGGCTGAGGTTAAAATCACTTGTCACATTTAAAACACTCGATTGTTTAAGTCCTTCAATCAATAGGTATAGTTTTTCAAGTAGAAGTTGCTATGGTACCACTCTAGTGGATGGATTTATGTTAAAGGCTTAAAGAAAGCAATGATTCTTTAACCTCTGCATGTTATTATAACACTGAGCTGTATTGGCATTTTAATTGAAAGGTTAAAACCTACTATCGTTATACATGCATGGTCTTTATTTTGTAACTAAGCAAGAGGTAAAAACAAAAAATTACTCTGTGTCAGAGGAATTTTTGCATAATTAATATATATGTTTCAACTACACTATCACTACCTGAATATTAATGTTTCTCTAGAGTTTGTTTGATTATTGTCATGGATAAATACCCAGCTAACAATGATAAAACACAGCAAAACATACGATTTTATCTTTGTTCAGCATTGATTGTATGAGATTAAAATGTACCTGTATCTATATCCATGCAAAGATCTAAAATTCTCTGACTTTAAGTCAAAGGAATTTAATATTATATTTAGATAATGGTACTGGCATAAATTATGAACTCATTTAGCAATCATCCATTTTAATAAAATGAAAATATATCTGTTACTTAACTATACTATGTAATTCATCTCTCATAGAGGAACATAATTTAGAATTTATAATAACTATATTTTTTCTTTTAAAAGTACATGATATACTAATAGATTTTCCAACAGCCAATACTGGATTCCATCTCAGTGTTAATAATAGTAAGAGTGATTGTTACTGTTAGCGTGAATAAATGGGTGAAGAAAACTTAAACTTAGTTGGTGTAAATTGCTAACGTGAAGATCCAGAAAAATAGTACACATTTTACATCCCATAATTTCTTTACAAAATGCTTGTTCTCACAACATCCATTTTACTCTGTCTCTCAAATCCAACCTCAACCTGGTCCCATCTAACCATCTGCTCGCTTTCTATTTAGAAGGCATTTGTGGTCTGGATTTAGATGTTCTCTCTCAGGGTATTCAGGAGCCACTGCCTCATGGGTCAGCTTTGGGGGTGTACTTTGCATTGGTTCTAATCTATGCAGCTTTAGGAGTTACCATTAGGATAGACCAGGATGGGCAAACTATGGCTCCCGGGCCAGATCTCACCCACCACCTGCTTTTGTAAAATACACTTGATTGATGCAGCCACATCATTCCTTTATGTATTATTTATGACTCCTCTCGTGCTACAATGGCAGAATTGAGTAGCTGCAAGTGAGACCGTACGGCTCCCAAAGCAGAGAATATTCATTTTCTGATTCTTTATAGAAAAAAGTGTGCCAGCCCCTGATATGGGCATGAGGTCAATGGCAGCCATTAGACTTGGGCAGCTGGCTGTAGAACCAGCTTGTTAGAACAAAGAATTTGCAGGTAGCTAGTAATAGTCTTCCCTCACCACTAGTCTTAAGTGACTTCCAAGAAGTTGATAGAAGTATACCCACATAGACATATTGATCTGTCTGTTTTAAGATGCAGAGTGGCACTGAACCAAAAGGCAAAATATTTATAAGTTTCACAGGGTTTTCAAAGCCATGACTCAAAAAAAAAAATGATAGAACCACTAATCCAAAAAAAATGATAGAACCACTAAAGTGACCTTAGAGCCTTATAGTCTCACTATGGCTCAAAGGAGGGAATGTTAATCATATGAAGGGTTGTCTTGTAGATGCTTTCTCTTCCTCTGGGTACCTGTGAGAGTGCGAACGGCAGCGTGTGCCCACTATCTGCGGCACTGCCCATCTTTTGCTCTTGGCATCAGCAGCAGGTGAAGAGCAAGTCCCTGCAGCCAGGCAGGCATGAGAGCCAGCACTGACTATGCTCTCACGCTTCCACTGAGAAGATGAATATCATGTTCATCTCACTGCACAACGTGCTGTTAAAACACCCGAATCTGGTCCTTTCTCATGTTTTTCTCTTCTGTTCTGTTGCATAGTCAGATGCTAAACTTGTGCCTTCTGACTCTTCTGTTTGCATTTTGAACATTCTTTGGCAAATTATGATGCGCTCCTGACTCCCGCCCTCAGGGGTGTGTTGATGAGGATGAGGCTGGAGACTGGTGAACTATCTGTTGTGCTTCCCAGGCTGAGAGGAATAGCCAGAAAGTCAGGAGGATGTCTGTTCTTGCCACGTCCTGACAATCGTGTGTCCACTCACCATCTTGCATGTCCCGTCTTTTCTTACCAGACATTCTCCAAAAGTGGTCAAGGCCGCATCTCAGGTCCTCAACAGCATGTGGCAGTACCGAGACCTGAGGAGTCTCTACAAAAAGGTAAGGTTTTATTTACCCTCTCGGCTCATGAGCGATACACAGGCCCTCAGCCAAAGGACACTGTACCTGGTCCTAACACAATGCATCCCAGATGTGGAGATTACTTGTCTGAGTAATGGAAGCAACTGAAAGGGAAGAATTGATGACAAAGCAGAAGAAACAAGCCACCAAGTGTCCCTGGACATACACCAAGACCCAGGAACTTTCTGGATTAGACAAATCTGCACTCATAGGGCCTTAGCCTAGCTCTTCTGACAGGAAACAAGCTTTTCACGAGCTTCCATATTTTATGATCAACTAAAAATTAATGAACTAAGGATTTTTGTAAAAGAAAATTAAAAAAAAAAAAAAAGAAGAACCAGCAGGCATCAGCAAGAATTTGTGGAGAGGAAACAGAAAGAGATAGATAAAACAATTCAGGAAGTCCAGGAACACTGGGTGGAAGGCCCGACAGCCTGACCCGTGTTCCCAGCCCAGCCCTCTCCAGTTCCTGCCGCTGGCCAGCCAGGGGGCATAAGGAAGAAGCTGAGTGTTCAGTGCCCTCTCTCAAGGCAGGCAGGAATTTTAAAAAAATATATTTAAGTCTTCATCCCCAAAATGGTTTACAAATGAAACCTGAAGAGAGAAATGTTGCATCTAGAAACTTAGATTCTACATCTCATTTCCAAATGCTGCTAAAAGGTATGCATAGCTTCTCTTTCTTGCTTAGGAAGGGAGAATTCTTTAACAAGCGTTGTTGTTACCAGACCAGCAAACATGGGTAGTTTAAGTGATTGGTGATTGTAGTAGATTTGAGTTAACAAATAGGGGAGAAAAACATCAGTGATTTCTGAGAGGCCTCAGAAAGCATAACCAGGGCTGGAGGAGAGGCATGGGTGCCCATCAACACCTGCCCCCAGGCCTCCTTGCAACCCCTGGTGGCCTGCATGGCAGAGGAGCAGGAGAGAGAGCCCCCATGTCTTGGCCTTCCTCCCCAGCCTACCAGTTCTGGGCTGAGGGTGATGTTCGGCAGCAAGAAGCCCACGTCAGAGGAAGCAAAACCCATCTTGCCAGAGGGAAAGTCTGCCCTTTCTTAAGCTGATGGGAAAATATAAATACTTAATAACTGGCTCTACTTACGTAGATTTCCCCAAGGCCTTCCTATTTCCCTTAAGTGTTCATACTTTGCACTTTAAATTTATAAAGTTTAGCCTATGCATTTCCCCTTCAAGAGTTTCCTATCCCCTGAGAGAAAGCTGCAACAGAGATTGAAAAATGCAGCATGAAAGGAGCGTTCTAGACTAATTATATCCTCTCCTACCCAGTCTGCATATTAGGATAAGCCCTTCATCTCACATGTTGTGGGTTCCATTTTGGTTTGCCTGAAGCTCATATGCCAGCATCTCTGGTAACTGCCTTCTCGAGCCCCTGCAGCAGCCGAGTGAACTCTCGCAGGGCAGGATCCTTCAGCTAAACAGGCAGCGGGACAAGAAGGACTCGCCATAAGTTAGAAAGAAGCCGGTCATTCTGAATCGGTGGTTACAAAAGCTCTGAGAAATATCAGTGCCTCAAATAAATCCACTCTACCTCCGATCCTTTGCTGAAATAATCCTCGCATGTGTGTTGGAGGGAAATTGCTTTGGAGACTCAACAAGTTACTTGTTCTTGAGTAGTATGAGTTTTCAACCTTGCTTTTTTTATTTTTTTTTTTTCTATGTCATTGGTAGAATTCGAAAGTATCATTGTCTTTCTGTTTCCATGTTAAAAAAAAGAAAAAAGAATGTGTTGACAGGAATTTAATGAAGGTAAAACTTAAAAGTGAAAGACGGTTTAAAGCATGTTTCATACGAGGAGAATCGAGAAGCATGAGCTGGAGAAACTGTCGGTGATGTTTGTAATTCGCCCATGATGAGAAAGGATGGAGAAGGAGCTGATGTTAATAATTTTCAAGTTACACAGATGTGGAAGGAAGGAAGGGCCTCTGTGCTCAGTATCTTAAGTGCTACTAACAGCAAAGCTCAACGTTTATAAAAGCATTTCTTTTGGAAATTTCCATTTGGGGAAAAAAACAAATTCATTTGACCTTGGGAATAGTCTTTATTCAGTGGGGGAATAGACCTCTATCTTGTTCTTCTTTGACAATTTTTATATCATTGAAAAAAATATCTTTTGCTTACCTGTGCATCAGATCTGTTTACAAAACACCTAATTAGGCTTAGAACAGGTAGAGTTCCAGAGAAAAATACGAGAGCTGGAGTATAGCTACCTGGGTGAAAATGAAATATGGAATAATTATTGGCAACTTGATTCAGTCTGGAATTATACACCACGGATGTTAAGGGATGACTTAAAAGTAGGAAAATCATAGAGCAAAATCTTAAAACATTCATGGAGTTTGCGTAAATTGGAAGGAAAAAGGTGAGGTCATTATGGGTAAGAGGAAAAAGATGAGTGAAGACATGAAATTTGAAATGAAAATGGCAGATCTATGGGCCCACCTGCCACTGGCATATTTCTTCCTAGATCCCAGGCAAGGAGGCGGGCATCTCATTTTATGAGCTCAACTCCTTTACTAGTATTTTACTTAGAGATGTATTTAATACATCAAAGTATTCTTCTGGCAGAGTGTGTTGACTAATATAAAATTAGGTTCGATTCCTTGCAGCAGAAACATATGTGTATTATCCAGACCTTCACCATCAGGGAGGCCTGGACTTCGCGTTCTCCCCGAAGGGAAAACAAGTACAGGAGAATATCATCACACACCAGCTAAGTAATACGTAGTTTAAAAATAAAAAATAAATATGCCAATCCCCACATTTAGATAAACCAAATAGAACTTTAAATTTTCCTTATCATCTGTGTCATTGCGGAAGATGCTTTCTAAAGGAAGAGAAGATGAGCCTTAGGAACAGGCCTGACATGGGGATGAAAGAGAATCAGGAGAGATCAAAAGTTCTTGGCTTTTTTGAATATCGGTACCTTAAAAACCAAGGCCACTGACCTAATGGAGTACCTATGTTTGACTATGTTGAGGACTGTTGGGACAGCTGGTTTTGAAAGAAAGCTGATAAATCTTTCTTTTATTGGGGGGATGGACATAGGATTATAAAATTATGGAAATCATTGCTTACAGTTCCTGATATAATACCTTCATAATCTGTATACCTCCCAAAAATAGTTATAGTAATCTGAACACAGCATTCTATCAGAAAGACTCAAAAATACAGAAGCCAAAGCTGCACAGGTATCTCTTTCCCTCTCATGACATCTGGTTAGGCAGGTGGCCTGGGACCAGTGAGCGATCCTGGGATTGCCCTATTGCTTTGTCTGGCACTGGGATGCTGTCCTTGCCTGTGTGGGCAAAGCTCCCTAGCCCTCCCTATCTCACTGCAGCCCACAGGAAAGGAGTGGGGAAAAGAGGGCAAGGAATATCCTTTTAAGCAAGTGATACTTGTCAGACTCCCGCTCACATCCCAGGTCCAAGAAGCCAGTCATACCACACATCCTGCTTGGAGGGAGGATGGGCGGTGGCAGCGAGGCCCTTGTGCCAGGAGGAAGCTATGTTACCAGAGGGAAAAAAAGGCAGTGTTGGCTCCAGACATCATTTCATTTTGTTCAAATACCTTTAATATCAATTGCAATTACTACCTAATGAGGCATATTATTCCATTTCAGAATGGCTGTGCTTATTCAGAGCTTCTTACTTGCATTAAGCAAAAATCTTTATCTGACACTTCTGCCCTTCAACACCATTTTGCAAAAATCAAATTTCTCTTCCCTCTAAAAGCCTTGCCCTCTATAACATAGCCATCCTGTCCCCACAAGGCCAGCCCTTCCCGGGCCAGACATGCTCAGCTCTAATGCATGGGCATTGCCATGGCCTTCACTGTTGCGTTCCCTTTTCCCCACGTGTATGCAAGTTCAACAGCACCCCTTCTGCAATGTAGCTCTCAAAATGAATCTGTCCGGCCAAGGTTTATTTAATGCACTGTTATTGATTTCAGAAAGGAAGGGAGAGGGAGATAGAAACACCAATGATAAGAAAGAATCATTGATTGGCTGCTTCCTGCATGCCTCACACTAGGGATCGAATCTGCAGAAGAAAGAGATGAGATGAATCTGCAGAAGAGCGAGCTAGGGAGCAAATAGTGTCCCAGAGGCTCATTACACTATTTGGTGAAGTACAAAGAGCACAGCACTTAGAATCAATGGCCAAAGGTTAAAGGCACTGCCTGCCACCTGTCAGCGGTGTGAGGTTGGGCAAATTTTCCTGAGCCCCCTTGCCCATCAGTGCAGAATTGACTTTTTGGCTGAGAGGCAACAAGTCCTCTGAGTCACCAGGCCTCTCGGTCAGCGCGCAGGACCTGTTCTCACTCCAGTTACCCAAACCTGTGAGCACCCCTTCCTACCAGTTTCCAGAAGACCAGATGCCCCCTTAAAATGGTCTGTGGCAGTTCTCCTAGCTGGCACAACGTTCTCTCCAGACTAATGGACATGACCTCAGGGCTGTAGGGGTTTGTGCACCAGAGTTGAACTTTCCTGAACCCTTGCATCATAGAGTCTTCGCATCCTGTCATGGAGATTGCAACATCTCTCTGTCAGTCAAATCGCAGTAGCTTGGGTTTCTCATCCATGGAGTGAGCAGCGTAACAGTGGCTTCCCAGGATTGCTGATCGTCCCCAGTGTGACAGCAGTCAGCAGAGAGCTCCATAAACTGGAGAGGCATGTACCAACAAGATCACTGTTGTTAATTCTAAAACATTTCTCCGTGCTGCTTGGCTGACAGATGCTCTTTGCCATCCTGTCCATAGGCAGCTGGACATGTGGGTCCAGGATTTGATATTGTCATCTCATCATTGTCACCATTCACTCCAGCCTACATTTTCACAGATTGCTTTCCTCTTGATTCCCTCTACCTATCTCCTCCAAGCCTCTAGATGCCTAACTCCGTATCCTCTCCCACAGCCATTCTCCTTGGCAGCTGTGCCTGCCTACGGTATTTGCATTGTAAACGGTCCCATAAGGAAGAGTCTTGCACAGTGGGGTTTAGTTAAAACAAATTAGGTTTCGTAGGAAGACCATTAATGACAATGAGAGCTACCAGGGTTTTAGAAGTGGTTAGTGACTTTATTCCATTTTAGTGCTGAATTTGTGGACAATATGGCAGGTCAAGTGTGTTGAAGACTAATGCTGGCTTGAGGACCATGGAGAAGCCTGGGGTTGGGATATGAAGATGTGAGGTCCAGCCCTGGCTTAATAAATAGCATGCATGCCACATTTCCCCAAGAAAAGGCTGTGCCATGAACCTGGTCATTTCTAGGTTGAAAATGTTGTGGTAAAATAGCGTGATCCACAACCATTGTCTTCTCCTGACCCCCACGACATTGCCATCCCTGAGCTTTGAAGAAGCTCTCTGAGTGCTGCTTCTCCATCCTTCATGGGCTCCTCTTCCTTTTCATACCATAAGTGTCAGTGTCCCCAGGGTTCTGTGTGTAGATCTTTCTCACCTCAAGCATGTGCAGCCTCTTCCTGGGTGTCCCTAATACTCCCTGGGTTCGGTCACCATCCACATGTAGTGGTCTCTTGAATGTTTCTCCAACCCAGTCTCTCTTCCTACATCTAACCCCATACTCAATAACTTACTCAGATCCCCACAGCGCCTCTAACAAATCAGATCTTGAACAGACCTACTTCTCCCAGACTCCACCCCTCTCCCTGCACCTCTGATCACTGATTAGCACAGCCCTCCACCCATCACCCAGGCCACTTCCAGGGAGCCTTCTGGCTCTTTCTTCTTCTTCACATGTCTGCATCCAACCGCCAGGAAGCCCAGAATTCTACCTTCATTCACTTCTTTTTCATTGTTGTTTTCTAAAAATTCTTTATTGTTTAAAGTATTACATAAGTCTCCTTTTCCCCCCTTGACCTCTCACCGGCTGCCCCTACTTCCCAGCCTATGCCCTCACCCCCCTACTGTCAGTGTCCATTGGTTTGCTCATACGCATGCATACGCGTCCTTTGGTTTATCTCTTAACTCCTCACCCCTCCCTCATAGGTTGGACAGTCTGTTTGATGCTTCTATGACTCTGGTTCTATTTCTGTTCATCAGTCTATGCTGTTCATTATATTCCACAAATGAGTGAGATCATGTGATATTTATCTTTCTCTGACTGGCTTATTTCACTTAGCATAATGCTCCCCATTCACGTCTTTCTACAATAATGGCCACAGACAGCTGTCTTCATCTGCAGGATTATTGTCAAAGACTCCTCACTCGGCCCTACCTTCATGATTCCTTCTGTCCAGTCCATTCTCCGCCAGAGGGTGGTAAGGGTGAACTTTCTAAAAACCTAATCTGATTAAATTGATTCCCGGAGCAACATCTTTCAGTGGCTCCCATTGTCCTCAGGGCAGAATCCACACATCTTAGCACACGTTAGCTCATGGACCTTGAAGGAACAGCCTCAGCTTAGCTCCCTAGCTCTCCACCCGCCCTTAGGCACTAAATATACCTAATGCCTGTGTTCCCAGCTCATTCACCATCCCTTCCCTCCATTTTTCCACAAGCCTATGCTCCATCCTCTATATTTCTTGCCCATCTAAGTCTTGCTCGTATTCCTCAATTTTTTAATATTACCTTCCCTAAGAAACATCTCTCTAATCTCTTTCTCAAATCTGAATTAAGCTCATTTCTTACTAATCTGAAATAATTGTAGGACAAATCAATTTGAATGAATAAAAAAATTTTAATTCAAACTTTTAAAGAATGACTTTTAAGAAGCACAAATAGCTTGGGCCCACTGCTTAAAGTATTGCAGCATTAGGTGCTATAATATTTAATATCTAGATAAGATTTATTTGTACTTTTATAGAAAACCACTTTCTTTCTTGGTTCAAATATTAATTGTGGGAGGGTTTCCATTAGGAACTTACATTAAAAGTCATTTTGTCAGAGAAATTGCAGGGAAACTTGCCTCCAACTAGAGTCTAATTAATATCAATCCCTAATGAACAGAACTCTGAGTTAAGGGATACCATAAATGTGTGTCATAAAATATACAAATGCTGCTTGAAAGAGGCTGCATTACTCTGAGCTAGAAAATAAGAATGAGGTAAATAAATAAGTGAAATAAATCATCTCTCTCTCTCTTTGGTAAAAATAAAGTAGATGGTTTGACTTTTTAAAAATCGCAGTTCTCAGTTTACTTAAACTGCTTGATTTCTGCTTGCCAAAGCCCTGAATTCCTCTTTTGGCCACCAGTGTCTGTGAAGCTTCTGATGTAACCCTCAGCTTAATGACAAAGAAAATTGAAGTTCATTCAATTCCCAGCCAGTACAGACCACTGTTTTATTGGTCTTCATGATGCATTAAGTCCCAGACCAATTCAGTGGAGCTTCCTGAATTGGTCTGGGACTCAGTAGCAGGCCTCGGTTTTAAAATGTATGTGGCCTAGTTTGCTTCCAAGTGCTGTTTACACAGCAGTCACTTAAAATGTTAGCTTGTTTACCAATTGCACTCAGAAGCAACCAAGATGGAACACACAGTTTTTAGGCTTTGGATCAAAATCTTTCTTCAGTTATAGCTTCACAGTACAGTGTTAATGTTCAGTCATTAATAATGCAAACAAGATCTTCCTGTCTCCCCTCCAGCTGAGGCACAATAACTTCTTATTGAAAGATTACCACCAGCATGCCTGACTGTTTCTCGTGCAGGTGCGCTTTCCTGCCTGGTTGTGCAGGGCCCCCAGGCCACGGTGCCAGCAGGGGACTCCCTTTCAGTTCCCACGACATCAGTCTCGCATGGGACTCATTTCTAGATTCCTGGAGCAAACACACCAGCTCCTCACGATTCCCCAATTTCCACCTTCCCAGCAAAGCCCCCAGAAAAGTCCAGGCTACCTTTGAGGTTTCAAAAAAATGCAACCTGGAGCCTTCCTAGCCCATTCAGTGTGATGCCCTGGGATCATGGCAGTTGATCTATAGCAATTCTCAGGGTGATTGATCCACAGGAAATCACGGAGCTCCACATCCCCTGAACCTGCTCTGTCCTCTTAGGCACAAGCACATCCCCAATGGAGTAGAAGAGGAGTGGGAAGCCTAGGACACCAGGATGAACATGTCTCTGAGCACTGGGCACTGAAAGAAGGCCCTGAGGACTGAGGGAAATCCACCTCTGTCCTCCCATCCCCTTGCTTTTCCGTGGGCTGCTTGCCAAGTAAACACCCAAACCCTTAAAGCAGACCCTGTGAAGTTACCATGAAAATGGACAGGGCAGTCCCTATTGTCAAGCAGGAGGATATAACTTTCCAGTGTTTAGCTTATGGTACTGAGGCTGATTATTTTGCTCTAAGTATTTCAAAGGGCTTCAGAGAGAACACCATTTACTCAGCATCTCCATGAGTAATTAAAATACTTAGTTCATAAATGCAGGGATCAAATCAAAGACGGAGCAAATGTCAGAGCCAAACTCTTGTTGATAGGCAGCCAGGTTAGGAACAGACTCATTCTCCCACACCAATATTCCTGGCTAGCATTTTTCCAGCTGTATTCCGGGAGTGCTCCCATCCTCCCACCCGCTCCATGGAATATCAGTAACTTGCAACAATGAGCTGGTGTCTTGCAGAATGCCAGACCACCTGCGCTTGAAACGGAATTAGGTCATGTTCCTCTAGGTTAGGGGTGTTGAACTCAATCAGAGAAGGGGCCAAAATCTAAAATCCAGCCTAAATCGCGGGCCGAATGGTTTACTGAACAGTCATAAACTGTCATTGTGATGGAAACGCAGCGGAGTGCAGTGATGACAGCGCGGTGCGGGCCACATTGCAAGGCCAGGCGGGACGGATTTGGCCTGCGGGCCTTGTGTTTGACACATGTGCTCTAGGTAGAGATACTGCATTCACTCTTGCCATGTGGATGAGAGAAACAAAACATAAAACCAATCTTTAAATGCCCTTCCTTTTGTTGTCGGGAAATAGACTCTCAGGTAGCACGTACCATTTCACCAGTGAATAACGAGCTAGGATAGGGTAGGATAGGGGAGGAGGCGTGCCTGTCTCCCTTGCCTCACACAGGGCTCTCTTTTTAAGGCTGTTGTATTCATTGCATTGGCTCTGGCCACCACTGCACTCACAAAACAAGAAATCAATAAGTAATTATAAAAAGGAGAGGGATGCCTGCAGACTTTCTCGGATGTCCAAGCCATTGTGGATGAGAGAGTGAACACAGCCCTCACCTGTCCTTCACTGCTTCCAGGACACTGGCCGCTGGCCGCTGAGGAGCTCAAAGTCTTGAGAACTGAAGTCCTGGGCTCATGCTTGCCAGCCCTTCGTCACCCTCACCTACTGGACGTTCAGTAATCAACACAGGACTCCAGTGAGGGCTGGAAATATAGTTTGAAATACCGTCAAGAAAAGAAAGCACATCAGTCAACATTTTAAATTTCTGTCTTTAAGTCTTACAGTAAAAAGGGTGAGAAATACTTTAATACTTGCATTAACATGTTACCATTTTGAAAATTAATAGATTTTTTTTTACTTTGCAGTATCTAAGATGATGATAGAAAAGCAGTAAATCCTCTACAGAAATAAATGAAACTACTGAATGTAGAACCATCATTGTATCAAGGAAATTACTTCTCAGGAATGTATTAACCTTATTACTGTGCCAGGAAATTCTTCACAAAGAAATGACTGGAAGGACAGAAGGACGTTTAGCCAGATTCTAAAACAAGTCTAGTGTCCTCGAGACTTACAATTTCAGCTTCTCAGGTTCTTTCTTTTCTACACCACTTGATGTCAGGTTGGGGAGAAAAGGAAAAGGCGAAGGTTAACTCAGCTGATACTGTCTCCTCCACAATTCTAGGCATTTGCTCCTAGATGTTTGTACTGACAAATAAGGGCTTCCTTCATGAGGTCCCCTGACCTCTCTGAGACAATTCTCAGACACTCATCATATGATATCTGTCCAAAACAGGCACAAATGGGAACAGAAGCAAAAATCAATTGTGCAGAAGTGGAAATCGATGCACATGGCAGCTGCTAAACAATAAGTGACTAAGTTATAGCTGTCGGTGGGATGGATCCCCAAGTCACCGGAGTCCTGCCTAGCAAAGCCCAGATTAAACATTTCCTCTGTGCCTCACTCCTTCAGGAGGCTTTACACTGAACATTTTAAATAAAAACCTTCAAAAATACCCCAGAGATGAGAGGAGGGGAAAGGGGTTGGATCAGAAACTAGAAAGCTCCTTCAGTTTAATGCCAGTTCATCACCATTCTTGTTACTTCATTCCAACTTGGCCCTCCTTTCTCAGTAGATGGATGATGTTATGTCTATGAGAGTCTAATTCTCTTGGCAGGAAGAGCCTGGTCAGTTCCTTCTCTTTCCAGCTCCATCTCTTCCCCCTCTCATAAGCTGTTCCTTCCCATCTCTCAGTGGCCCTCACTCACCAGACTCTAGCAGAGTAGGGGGAAGAGAGGAGAGCTTGGCCAGTGCTGGGCAGCCTGGCATAGTCCATGTGTCTGTGGGTGATACCCACATTCTAGCTCCTTGTCTCGTGGGACAGTGGTGTGTTTGCTCATTGGTACAGCCTCTAACTGAGGATCCCTGGCAGGACCTGGCCTCCTCTGGTAACTGCTCTGAACTCTCCATCACTTCAGGCTCCATGGCACATGGACCAAAGTGGATCAGAGTGTGTGCCCTGCAGCTTAGATCATTTTGAAAGTCCTGTTTAAGGAGAGTACACATTAGGAATATAAAACTTGGTACAGGCCTCAGAGGGGGCATAAAACTTAAGCTTCTTGAGCTCCAGGGTCAGTATATCCCCAGCACCGAGTCTATGAATCACCCTGCTAATGTCACTCAAGATACAATCACTCAAGTTGCAAGCCCCAAACTCTAGAGAACCCATGGTCAAGCTAAGAAAGTGCTTTGCATTCTGGGCTATGGAGCGGGAGGAGGGAATGACTAACCCCCACCTCCAAGGACGCTCTCACCACCGGCCCTTCCACCCTCTGGACAAGCCTCAGCCTAATCTATAGACGCTGGAGCTGGGTCACATGCTAATACTCAAGAATTCTCTTTTGTCCTCCACCTTCACAACTATGGAGGGATGATCAGGTACTTCCCTTAGAGAACGTGGAGCAACCAACGGGGCACCTATTATTCCCTGCCTTGTTCCTTAGCCAAATTGGAGACAACAGAGGGAAATCACATGAATAACCTGTTGCAGTGCCTTACCACAGGCATTTCATTAAAGCAAGTTGTCCACAGTTCTAATCAGTTGTATCATGCAAGCATGGCTTTTAAAAAGTTAGAAATGTATTGCTCTCTATATTAGTTTCTTATTACTGCATGAACACATTACGATAAACTTAGTGGCTTTAAAAACACACAAACTCATGATCTTAGAGTTCTACAGATCAAAGGTCCATGGGTTTCAGCACTCTTCCCTAAAGCGTACTGGTGTGGATGGCTCCCTCTCAAGTTCCCGGAGAATCCATTCCCTTGCCTTTTGCAGCCTCTAGAAACTGCCACTCTCCCTCCATAGTCTGAACCAGCAGCCCAGCGTCTGTGAATATCTTTCCCTGCTCCCACATCACCTTCTTGAGACCCTCCTGCATCTCTCTTATAAGAACTCTTGTGATTACATTGGACCCACTCAGAACTTCTCAATTATCTCCCATCCCAACATCTCTAGCTTAATCACACCTGCCAGTCCTTTTGCCATGAAGTAACATATTCATGGGGATTCGGACAAGGGCATCTTCGGGCAGTGGTCCCAGTCTGATATCACACCTCCAGCCATGATCTCGGCTCCTCACTCAGTGCTCTGGAGTGTCACCCTCATCTGCATCTCTCTGCTGATGCCCAGTCTGTCCACATTCCAGCCATTTGAAAGGGACAGGGGCAGGGGAGGACATGATTTTTTTTCATTTTAAGAACATGCCTTTGGAAATACTTCCAGATTTTAGTGACATGGCCAAATATCCCTGCAAGGGAGGCTGAGAAATGGGCCGAACTGAAATGCAGAGTTTCCATTACAAAGTGGAAAAATGAACGAAAGGCTACCGAAATGCTTGTGCCCACGACATTCATGTTGTGTGCGCACCAACACCAGGTCTCCAGAAATCTCTGCCCATTTTTTACGAGAATCACTTTCTTGAGAGCCCACAGCACTTCCAAGAATTAAAAATGCTTCTGCAGTAATTACCAGTTGGCTTCAATTTTGAAAAGTGTCCCTGACCCCTTAGTTCCATGCAGAAAGGCCAGCTCAGTCAGAAAAGAGGACGGATTATAAATTTCCAGACTCTCTTTTTGTAGCTCCAGCAACATGAAGAACATTACAGCACCTCAGGGAAGAAGTGAGGGTGGCCTAGGATGTGGGCACAGCTCGGTGTTTCCTTCTGTTGCTCCCTGCCCTGTCATAGCATGGTGCCCCTGCCAGGCTGTCAGCATTCCCCATGTGAAGCCTGGGGACCTCACAGTGCCCACGCACTCAGTGGAGAGCCAGCCATGTTCTGCTCACTGGTAAAATATGAAGTAAAATACACATCAATTGGGACTTATCACCTTTAATCTAGCATTCAGAATACACTTTTATAAATCAAAATCTAACCCTGTCAGTCCCCTGATTAAACCTCTGCAGCAGCTTCCAGTCCTCTTATGATAAAGTCCTACCCATCTCTCCAAGCTCACCTCCCTGTGGCCTCCTCGTCTATCACTTTCTCTCGGCAGCACTGGCCTCCTAGACCCCCTTTGCCCTTCCTTGCCTTCCCTCTCCTCCCACCAGGCGTGGCTGCTCCCAGCTCAGTATAACTGTCACTTCCTCAAGGAAACCTGCCTGACTCCCTCCAACTCTCCAAGGCTAGTAACCATCTCAGAGTAGCCTGTACTTTTCCTTCATGGCTCTTACTACCCGATGTGATGTGAGGGGATCATTTTTAAATGTCCATCTCCTGCTCAGGAGCCGAGCCTACTTCTTTCCCTGTTCTTGCCTCTGTGTCTAGTACAGTGCGAGCTACTTATTAATGCTTATTAAATACCTGCATCGGTGTAGCCACCCCAGCATTTAAGCCTCATTGATTCTGTTTCCATTCTCATGATCTGAGGCATGTAAAAATGGGGTGGAATGTGGAGACCTTGAGGTTAGGATCCAGGGTGAGCTTTGAACTTATTGACCGCTATTGGGTGTATATGTAAAATACCTGGCTTTTCAAATGTTGAAATGACTTTTAGGCATTTGGATCAACAAACCTGAAGACTGGACTTCGCTTAGTTTCACCCTGAATTTCACTTTGCAGCCCCACTTGGAACACAAAGACATAGTGTCAGACCTTTGTTTGCAGATCTAATAAGTGAGGCCTGGAAAACAGGAGGACTAATCCAGTCTTATTTCAATTTTTGGAGTGGGTTTTCTGCATTGCATTGGTACCAGTTAATTACTCGCAGTTAATGATGATACACTTTCTTCAGCCAAATTATATAAAATTTATTTCCAATTTGTCAAATTTTCTTGTTGATATTGGTTGCTTAGAATTAGGCCAATGTAGTAAAATTAAATTTCTAAAGTGGATTTACTCAGTATTTGGGTTTAAAATATGGTACTACTGAAGATTCTTATCCTTAAACTAGAATCCAAGTGCATAAAATTCTGCACAGGTGGGGTCTCTTGGGGTAGCCTTCTGAGATTAGGCCCCAGCTTGTGCCCTTAGCCTCACAGCCCCAGCTCACACCCCCAGCCTTTCAGTCCCACAATCCTGCCTTGGCCTGGCACTGCCCCCTCAGCTGCTCCACCATCCCGCCTATTGGTTGATTAATCAGGGCTGGGTCTCCCACCTGGATCCCTCTGCACCTAGGGGTCAGGCAGCAACCTCACCCTCTGTCACTGCCGCTGATCATTGTCTGTGGGGCGATTGGCAAGGTAGTCGGGCCCCATTCACACCTGCCTTGATTGGCACCACCCGCTCATCTGCTTCACCTTCCCGCTGTGGTCCCATTCTCCTTGGGGCCCCATCAGGGCCGGTAGTGCCTCCACTGCCACCCGCTGCTAGCACAATGTCACCAGTGCCCACCATCTTCCATGCTGCCTCCAGTGGTCAGTGCACATCATAGCGAGCAGTCAAACGACCACCTGAGGAGACAATTTGCATATTAGGCTTTAGGATATACTGTAACTTTAAGTATCCAAACCAATTTAATTACATTTTATTGGGAGCACCAAAGCTAGAACTAATGAAAGCAACTAGTATGTCAGGTGGCATTTATTTCTGCATCAAACTGCCAATACTCCCTTTTGGCCCTTACAATGTAGCTTAAATATTTAACTCTAATAGCTATTGGAATTGTTGATGGAATTAGTTTTAATGATTCTCTAACAAACAGTTTTCCTTAAAAATAGATAGAAGCTTGTTCGATTACAGCAAAGAGGAGCTGAGGGTTCATTGACATGTAAAATCTGGCTTGGTCTTCAACCACACAGACTATTAATATTCTATATTATTAATGTAAGAGCATCCAAAACTATAGAAAATTGTGTAAGAGTTTATTTGAGCCACACTCAGGACATGCCCAGAAGAAGGATCTCAAAGGACTAAGAAAATGCTCTCAAGAATCTCACAGTTCTTTTATACCTTTGGAATCAGAGGAACGTAGGGAAGATGACATGAAATCCATTGGTGGTCAATTAAAAAGACAGAGAAAGCAAGCAGGGAGATCTCTGTGATTGGATTACAAGACAGTTAACATTTAGCATTTACAATAAATAGGAATGGAATAAGGGCATGTCCTCCCTTGAGGGTGGTTATGCCTCTGAGGGGGTCTGAAAAAGAGAAATATTCTGACATTTCAAAGGTATGTTTTAGATATATAAAAACAATGTATCTAGGCTTGCTTAAGGTATAGATAGACTTTTACTAGGAAAGTTGTAGGCCTGGACAGCACTACCTACCATGAAATGGGAATTTATGATCAAATCACCCTGTGTGAATTCTTTTGGTCATTGACCTTGTCTTATTTATTACTGAGTACTTTTACATTCACAATAAAATACCTTTTAATGAAATAAGAAGGATGTATGTAAAACTACCACTACTTTTCTTTCTCCGCCTCATGTGATTACATTAATATGTTTCTTCCACTTAAAAATGACTGGAAAACTGGCACAATTTTGAGCTATCAAATTTTTCATAAATGAGTAGTGATATCTTAACTGGGCACCATTTTTAGTAGATGGCAACAATTCATGTCTTGCCTTTCAATTGAAAAGTAGTTTCCTGGTGAGGAAGTCCTGGTAGTGAATGCAAATAACAAGCTATAAGTGTTCTAAGTTGAGTGAGTAGATGAACTTGGGTTGCTAAAAGCCCCAAGGGCTTTCCCCACACTTGCCTTATATCTCAAGTCACTCACAGCAAATTAGAATTGACAAGCTTTATGGGCTGTGAGCTTCTAAGGATAGCTAAAGCAAAAAACTTGTATTTGTTACTTTAGAACCAAATAGTCCCTGTGTGCCTACTGAGAAATCTTTGTTTAGAGACCAAATAAATCTTACCAGGTTTAGAGCTGTTTTTAAAAGGGAGGAAAGCCTGCCATTGACTATATACTAACTAACTGAGCATTGGAATATATTTTGAGTTCTAACGAATATGCCCATGGAAATAAACGAGTCTCCATTTTCAGGGTTAATTATTTATTAAAGCTATTGTCTGAGTCAGAATTGCCACTTGTCATTAGAAACAATTTGTTAAATCTAAATTCTAAGTCTGTCTTAGAAAACATGCTTTGGAAACATCTGTAAATGGAAGCATCACCATCTGATTCACCATATTCACTCACGCTGTCCCCCTCCACCCAATTGCTGGTGATTCTCTAAAATGGGCCTTCTTCCAGAGGTCAGGGGTCACAACAGAAATGATGTGAAATTCCACTTCCTCTTCCTCTCATCTCCTGAAGCACAGTAATGAGAATTTGGTACTTAACCTCTTCTTTCTCCCTAATCTCCAGATCCTCCAATCAGCCCTTGAGAATTCTCTTCCTGGTTATCTTCTCTCTCCCTAATCCTCTCCTTCCTCCCCTAGCTGGCACTGCCCCTCATCCTGCTCTGATTCCAAATTGGTAGGGGTAGGAGTGTGCCCACGTACTCAGCAGGTGGTGACTGGATGCTCTGAGCAGTCAGAGGAGGAGGAAGTCTGTGAATACCCCCACAGGGCTCGGTTTCCTTCCATCACACCAGATGCTCTGCTCACCAGCTGGCATTCACAGCCCTACTCCCAACACCAGTGTTCCCTGCCCAGCAACCTTCCCACAGGTGACCCTTTCAGAAACCAGCCCTTTCCGTCTTATGGGCACATTCCAGAAGTAGGTATTGCTCCAGTGCCCAGCCCTAAAAAAAACAGGAACATATCTATTGAGAAAACAATGCACCCACCCTTCACCTTTCTCCTAGCTCTCCGAAGGTTTGTGTTTGGGGAGAACTTAGGGTAGCCTCCATGGACAGGTGCATGAGCATCTGCACTGTGGGATGCAGGGAGCAGTAGAGGTGGGGCTGGGGTGATGGGCAAAGCCATGCTCTGCAAACTATGGAAGGACTCAGCAGCAAACCAGGACCAGATGTGCCCAGGCATAATGATGCTTCAGAATTACTTACAATGTAGGTTAAAGGGGAGGCAGTTTTTATACCCCCCATGGAAACATGGGCAGCTGAGAAATTATTTTAAATGGAGATGGCAGCCAATGGCCTTTTTTTTTTTTTCTTTTGTACCATTTTACCTAAACTTACACTGCCTTCAGCGTAGCTGTGAGTATGTCATAAAAGACACATACCAACAGCAGAAGAAAATACTGATAAGGTTGCTCTAGGTTAACTTTTTTTTTTTTAATCATAAAGCTCTGATGACCTTCATTTCTTATAGAACAATAAAGTGTAAGAACTTAGAGGCTAGCTGTAAAACCCATGACATTGGTGAGCATTTCATTTTACAATAATTAACGCAGTTATCTGAAATCATCAGATGCTACTGTCATATATTAGGCACCTCTGCTAGGGACCAGCGTTCCAGAATTCAGCAAGGCTTTCTGTGCTGTGATGTCACAGCACTTTGTTCGCATCAGGGGGAGAAAATGATACTAAGTAGCCTCACTCATATTGCTCCTCTGAAGCCCAGGGGCATACTTCATTTGGCAATAGTGGTTTACTAACCATGCATTGCCTGCCTCTTGTTTCCCTAGCACAAAACTGGGCAGCAGAAGTTAAGACTGGACAGGTAGAAAAAGGGAAACATGTAAAATGGGGTGGAATGTGGAGACCTTGAGGTTAGAATCCAGGGTGAGCTTTGATCTTATTGACCGTTATTGAGTGCATATCTAAAACACCTGGCTTTTCAAATGTTGAAATGTCTTTTAGGGCTGACCGATCTGAGGTGTAGACGTGTGAAATTGAATCGCACAGGCAGTGGATACCAGGTCATCAGGTGTGATTGGGGCGTTTGTGGCACCGCTCTGCCCTGAGGTTGGGACCTATTTTTATGCCGCTGAAAGTCAATCTGGAGAATGTGTTATCTGACATCCCCAAATGAAGTGGGTAACTTCCTAGGATTTAGCATTTTAAGAATGCATTTGGTATCCCTATTAGTCACTGCCACTAATGCATAGAAACTCCAAGCCAGTGGTTCTCACCATGTTTTCATTAACATCACTTGGGGACTTTGAAAAATCCTGGTGACCAGGCCCAGCTCAGAACAATGTAAATAGGATCTCAAGGCCTGTGGCTCAGGTATTACTATTTTTAAAACTCCCTAAGCTGATTTTGACCTTTATTTATGGAAAAGCAACCGACACAGAGCTTACCAGTAATTATGATACTGGTGTAAACTGGAGAGAAGCGCTGACTCCTGACAGCTTTCTAATTTTACCTCTACTGACAGAGAGACCCAAGGTGAACAGTTTTGAGCTTTGCCTTGACAAACAGCGCTAGCTCATCTTTGCACACAAATCTAACCAATGTGTGTGCTGATCTTCATTGAAGATTCTACACAGCTTCCATAATAAAAAGCTATGGGGTCAGTACAGGTTATCCTAACCTCACAGAGACCAGTCTGAAAACCACTTTCTTAGACCTTATTATAGGGGGGTAAAAAAAATACATAAAAATGAAGATTGTTATAAAGTCAGGGATCTCAAAATGCTTAAGGGGAAAACCATAGGAAAAACAAGAGTGAACAGCACATAGACCTACCATGAAGACCGATGGTTGTGAGGCTGTGAAGAACATCACCTTCCTTCTCTTGCATTCTGGACCATTGAAAGCACAAATATGGGTGAGAGTAGCTTTGGAGGCTAATACAGTGTCATAAAGAAACATATCAGGAACTTTAACAGAGAAGTGGAAACTGGTGGAAGGACAGGAAAAGGGAAAGATAAAGAAAATCAGATTATTCCTCCTGGCAATTTCAAGTTCAATGACTTTGAACTCTTCTTCTCTTTTGGATTTCTATCTCTATATACTTGGAGCAATTTAACAACCTCCAGTTTTAAGTTTAATGCATTAAAAATAAAAACCAATTTGAGGCACCGATATCATACCACATTTTGACAGTTTGTCTGGGTCTTGAGCTGAAGGGCACAACTTCTGAGTCGTTCTGCTGGAAGTGACCAATAGACATTAAAAGAGTTCCTTATCATCAATAGTAAGGATTAACGGCCCTTCCCTAGTCACTGTGGCTATTCTTCATCTATTTTTCTCCTGGGGGCTATTTTATTTAACCCCTAGAAGCCAAAGGGTTGATGCAAAAGGGAACTGTGGTTAAGCACCCAATAAAATAAAATTCAGGAAAAAGCCTCTGAGGTCTACAGTGAGTTAAAACTAAAAAGTAGTGATCAAAGAGACAAATGATTTTAAAGCTACATGCCCAATTGTATGTGTTTGCATAGACCACTTTTAAGCTTTGTGAATGACGGGAAGTAAACGAGTAATAAATTGATTGTAAGCTGTCTAGGTAACAAATATTACATGGCTATTTTGGTTAAAAGGAGTGTTAGCTTAGCAATAAATCTTACTTTTTTAGAAAGCAAGATTTTTTTTTTCAACTGAATGATGAAATATTTCAGGCAGTAAAAAAAAAAAATGTGGAAGGGCAGGACACTTATCCTCAAGGTAACTGATTATTCGGTATAACTAAATCGGGTGTTGATTGATCTGTACCCAGGTCTTCAGCATCCAGTGTTACACTGTTTTCCATGTCATTTGGAAGTGTATATCACCATCACAATTAAAACTGTGAGGTCTCTCCTAAGCATTGCTGGCTATAGTGATGGTAGAGTTCTTCGTTTCGGTCATTGCATCACACCTTCCACTGTATCTGTCAATGTGAGGAAGATGGAGAAGTAACACCAGCTCCTCTTCTTGCACCTCCAGGAGCTCCCTAGCTGGGACTCAGAAACTAATCAAGAGCCTTGGTTGGGTTAACCACTCTGCCCTGTTCTCTAAGCTCTTCCTCTCCCAACTCCATTCAAAGCTTCTGTGCCACACACACACACACACACACACACACACACACACACACACCATCGCTGGTCATGTGCAGAGGGGTCTGACCCAGGGATGGCAGTCTTGGTGCCTCTGACACACTCATCATCCTCTGGTCTCTGCCAATCCCCTCACCCATGAACAAGATACCAGCAAGATCACATTTCTGTCATGCATTAGCATTCTCAGAATTGGGTCTCTTGAAGTATTTGAAAGCTTTGGGGTTGTATCCTCATAAGAGTGCCTTCCTTCATATAGTTTTATTATTACATCCACAGTCTTGACATTTCCAGAGATGTAAGTACTTACATGGTCCCATAGTAACCTAAGCATTATGAAATCTGAACTGCTGAGCAAAACATAGCTCCAAAAACCCACATAGGACAGCAGTGCTGAGGAATTCATTGATATTGCCAATAAAACCTAGGGTTGTGCTATACTTATATCCAGTTGTCCCCTTTGGTCTTAGAACATATCAAATATTAACCAGTTTTCACATCACAAAGTACGTTGCTTGCTCACTTTTAATGACATATGCAATATTATTACTTTAATAACATATGCATTATTACAAAAGCCAAACTTTTGACTAAAGCAATTTCCTGAGCCACTACTTATAATCCCAAAATATATCCCATTGAGTTCCTTAAACATCTAAATACGTTCAGAAAAAAAAAAGAGAAAGAAAGAAAAAGCTAAAAGAACTGAAAATAATAGTTGCCTCTGTGAAGGAATTGGGGGTTGGGTGGGTGTGTCCTTTGCTTTGTTATACTGCCAGTGCTGTGTGACAGAGTACTCTGATAGAAGTGAACTTGACTTTAAAAAGAGAGAGGGTGGAGGAACTACCAAAACATCCTTTCAAGACATCTCAGGGAAGGTGGGAGGAATTATTGGCTACTTTTACTTTCTTCTTTATGCTTTCTAAATTCATAAAATCCTCCATGATGTATTTATACGGTTTTTATAATGAAAAATTGTATATATGCTTTTCATGAATTAAGTAGATATTTGAAAGCTTCATGGAGGATTAATGTGGTAGGATGCAATCTGCATATGCTCTAAATGGAAAAACACAATTTCTGTGGCAAAGCAGAGAGCATAGGAGTCTAGGCCTGAACACTCAGTGGGAGGTGAGACACTCAGTGTGAATATACACTGAAGGCCCTAAGCAGGTGGAGATCAGGCATTTGTGGCGGAGAAGGAAGTTCAAAGCACTGTAAGGGAGGTAAGCCAGAAGGGAGGATGCTGCTTGGCACCTGGCCCTGTGAACGAATGTAAACACTTTTAGAAGGTGGTTGAAAAGAGGGCCAGAGAGAGTTGGAACCAGGTAGGCAAAGAGCAGACAGTTCCAGGGCCATTCCACATTCTGAGCAGGATATTTTCATTTAAATGAAAGCTGGCCAAAGCAGGTTTGCCAAGAGACCATTTATCCCGCATTTGGGAAGGAAAGCAAGCACTGAAAGCAGGCCCTCCCCTGTCAGCCTAGCTGGAGGGAACCGGAGGTGGGTCTCAATTCACATTCATCTGTTTTAACCTTGATGATTACCGAAATGGTTTGCCAGTTCAGACGCGTGGGACTTGGGAATGTCAGGAAGGGAAGAATCACTCTGCCTTCCCCACTTAATCAGAGCGTGCTGTCTTCGCAGGATGGATGGTCACAGTATCACTTTGTAGCCTCATCTTCAACCATCGAGAGGGATCGGCAAAGGCCCTACTCCTCCTCCCGCACGCCCTCCATCTCCCCTGTGCGCGTATCTCCCAACAACCGCTCAGGTAAGAATCACCAGAACCAGCCAGGCCGAGTCCCCCTCTTTCCCAGCTCCTTAGCTGACCCTCACAGGGAGAAGAGCCACCCCCATCCGGATGTCTGCTGTAAATATCAAATGACTGCTTTCTTTTTATTGCAGTGGCAACTGTGTTACTCAGACTCAGAATTAATCTCTAACAGAATCTAAAAATCTCTGACAGGCCGTATGTCATGAAATGCATGTCACAGACCTACATTCAATGAGGAACAAAGATAAAGAAAACTGCCAGGTGTTTGCAAATCAGCATTTTTCATGGATGTTTTTCCAACTTAAAATAGTTTGAGTTGCATTTTATTAATTGTAATCGGGACAACAGAATAAGGGAGAGGGGACATGCTATTTCCTAATTCAGAATGGCATATTTCCAAACTACATCATTGAGGATTTCATTACTATTCCATATCTGATTAGCTTTTTATTATTGCCTTTTGACCAATGAGTGAATCATTGATAAATTCTTATTACTACCAACTATAACTTTTAAGTAATCTATGTTTTGCTTATTTTGTCACCTTCTCATTACTTTTACACCCTTTTTCAATCATGTAATATAATGCCAAAGATGAGAGAAAGAAATTAAAGGCAAAATATGAGCACAATGTTTAGTGTATACATGGCATAAATTTTATTGTGGTTTTACTCAAAGTTTAAGTCTTTAAAACTTTTGTTTATTTCTGCATTTTGGTTTTTGTTGTGAGAAGGATGGATAAATAATTATATGTACATATACATGCTCACACATGCTCATGCACACATTCACACACACACACACACATACACACACACACACACCTGCATAGGCTTCTATTTAAGAACGTTTCTCCTGCTCCTCGCTGCCCTCTCACTGCGGAGGAAATAATATTTCCTGAAACTGCAGCTCAGCGGGTATGACAGGGAGCACACACCCGCAGAGGCCCCTCTGTCCGTGAGAACATCTGTCATAAAACTGCACCACACAGAAGTGTCAGGATGACGAGGAAAATCAGAAACGAATGGGCAATGTGTGCCTGAAACAAATGACCCTCTCCTAGCCCCATGAACACTTATATTTCTTAGTGGTCTTACTGCTTGTAATGTTTATTAGTCCCACACTAGACGAGTCAGGACCCTACCCCATGTGACGGGGGAAACTCTCAGAAGCACGGAAAGGGCCTGTTCTGCATTCTTCCCATCTTTCTTAAAAAGATAAAGAGCAGGGAACCTCACAAGCATGAGGAGAATATCTTTTACAAAGTTCTAATTACTCAGAACCAATCAGCGTTAGGATCATGAAATGACATAATACCTTGGAAAGTGCTGGAAGGAGCAGGGACACCCTATCAGGATATCATCCCAGCCATTCAGCTAAGGTGTTTCCCAAGCGAGGCACATCAGAGACACCTCATAAACACTCATTTGCAAGATATGATCTTTCCAGAGATCACCTATGTTTACGGAGACCACTGTGCATGAGGTCTCAGGAGATAATTACACACTTGACGTGGTTTAATAAGCCCCGCCATCTGTGCAATATTAGATTCTAATTTTAGAAGCTTTGGTCAAGAGCCTCCAAGATAGTGTCTCTTTGTGATGGCCTGGCAGTGACTAACAAAAGACTCCCTTTGATGTAGAAAGGCCTAGAAGCAAAGGAGCAAGGGCAGGAAAGGGTCTCTCCCTGGAGGGAAGGCTGCAGAGCAGAGGTGAGGGGAGCGGGTGCAAGTGAGCAGGATGATGCTCAGATGCTCAGCAACTGGACAGAGTCCCGCTCAGTTCCGGGAGGGGAAGGGGGAAAGGGACGTGGTTTGTTTCCGTGTCTTCCTATTGGATTTACACCCAGAGGTTCTGGTCCAACTGGGTTTGTGTGGGTCTCAAGCAACTGTATTTTTTAAAGTATTCCAAGTGATTCATTCCAATGGACAGCCAGGCCTGGCAACCTCTGGGAGTTCCAGGAGCTGAACAGCGAGCCTCGATTTTATTTGATAGATTTGGGAAGTGGGAGACAGGAAGCGATGGGAAGGCCCCTTTGTTTACCTTCTTAGCTTTTGGCTGTAATGCCCACAGAGCACCAGCCTCTCCTTCTGGTTTATTTGCACATCCATTTCCTCACCTGACTGAGCTCCTCTGGTTCAGCAGGTGTGATGCATTCATCTTTCTGTCTCCCAGCGTCTCTCATATAGAAGACACTAAATTTGATGAAATGAAGCAAAGGTTCAGACAGTGAAAATAAGGGTACATTCAGGGATCAAGCTTACCCAGTGGGCTGGAGCTGAGGGATCCTGCAAAGGGTGTGAAGGATAAGCTACAGGGTAAACTGAAGCCTGATTGGGGAGGAGCTGGGCACTAGCCAAGGAAAGAGGATTTTATTTAAAAAAAAAAAAATCCCAGTTCCCAGGCTTCCCCAAACCTTAATAATCAGCAGGTCGGCTTGTTAAATATGGATTCCTTGAACCATCCCCTAAAAATTCAGTCACAGAAGGTCCAGGGCTGGTGAGTCTCAAGGTTAGACAAGTTTCTGAAGCACTGCCCTGAGCACAGGAGGCTGGCCAAGGCTTTGAGGCAGAACAGTACTTTGCTAAGCTCACACTGAGTAGATGCAGTTGCCTAAGCTCCAGATCTGAGTAGTGTCTTATGGAGCATGGAGCATATGAGGGTAACAACCACAGGTGGGCTGTGCGCCAGCTGCCTCATGGCCAGCACGCACAGGTATTACTCTACGTCCTTCATCGTGTCTCTGCATGGTCAGGGCCGCTTTGTTCCTCCCAGGTCATCCCCTCTTTCAAGGAAACTAAACCTCTTTTTGTTTGCTTCTTGAACTCCAAGCTCAGCCTTTTCTGTGTTCTGGGACCATTTTGCTAAAGAATCATGGGGACTCTTCTAGTTACAACCCATCATTGTAGAAATGGAGACACAGAGGAAGATGGGGCTCGCTCCCCAGGGTCCAATAGGCAGCGAGAGTCCAAGGTGTAAGTGTGGGTGCAGGATTGTAGGGGCATTCATCCAAAGAGCTGGAGCAGGACACCGCATCAGGAAGAGGGAGCTGTCCTCACACCCTGCCCCCAGGGATCATCCTGTGTGGAGAGCTGCTTCCTTTGCCTTCCTTTAGGGAGTTGCTGGGTAGTTAAGTAAAACTCTGTTTATTTTCGTCAAAGATTCTTCAATACCAGTAATAGCTCCTCTGAAACAATCTAATTTAAAAAAGGGAGGAAAGTAGAAGAGAGGAAGGAAGGAGAGAGGGAACAAAAAGGAAAGAAAAATAAAGAAACTAAGATCCATCTCATTCTTGGGCAGGCAATGTTCCCACCAGGATGTCTCTCTAAGAAAGATGGCCCCGGTATATAGTTCTTAATTACTTGCCTTCAAGCCATGTGTCCCCTCAACTATAAAGCTCCAAGTGACACAGGGTAAGGGAATGGGTACAGACAATAGCCAAAGAACAAGAAAATCAACACATTGATATATGTTGAGCCAGGTGTGTTTTGACCTTAACTGTTTGTGTGAATCGCTGTCCATGCTATGGAAAGTCATCCTTTTGATTTCTTTATGTAGCAAGTGCCCCAGCTTCACCTCGGGAAATGATCAGCCTCAAAGAAAGGAAAACAGACTATGAGTCCACTGGCAGCAATGCCACTTACCACGGGACTAAAGGAGAACACACTTCCAGGAAAGACACCATGACAGGTGAGTTCAGCTTCGTGCGTTTCCCCCGTGGAGCTGGTGACTATCTGGGATGGAGCAGAGGACTGGGGCGTCAGGCTCCAAGCCATGCTTGGCAGCTCAGCAGGACTCAGCAGCTAGCAGGTCACTGGAGAGTTTGACAGTGAAGACCCCCAGGAACTGGGAATGAGGAGATTAAGCCAGAAGTGTAAAACCTTAGCATCGTACTCCTGAAAAGAGCTAAGAGAAAATGACCTCTACACACATTATCCTCAGTCCTTCTTTCCTGCCCTTTCCCTCTCACTTGCCCAGCTCACTTCTCTTGCATTAGAAAGGTTTCTCCCAAGTTGGTATGTATATCAAGTTTTGTCATTAGGAATGGATGGAGAAAAAAGAGGATAAGAAAAGAAGAGGAGAGGAGGGAGGGAGGAGAAGAAGGAGGAGGAGGAGGAAGGGACTGGTATGGCAGCAAAGGAAGAGGATTTAAGGAAAACCCACAGAACTTCTGTTGAGACAATTTATCCTTTTACCTTGAAACCAAACTCCCAAGGAAATTCATTAGAACAATGACCACAATTTCCCTGAGGACAAATTGATCTTTTATAGGCTTCATCTTTCACTACCCCAATCATACCCATTGTCTTTCCTTTCTCACCAGCTAGGACTCTGGAGGCCAAACTTGGTGCCCTTCACCCCTCCCTCCAGGGTGCCCTGCACAACCTGTGTAATAATCAGACTTGACTTAACTCTCCCATTATCTGTACAACTCTCTTTGGGGCAGGGTGTGCCTCTCACGTTCATCATCCCCTCCAGAGTGTCTGTACACCTACCCTCTGCCCCATTTGCCCCTCCTCCAAGGACTTGGGGGCATTGATGTAGAGAGGGTTATGTTTTAGAAACAGAGCTGCCAGAGTCATCAGAATCTCTAACTAAGGAGTCCCACCCTTCTTTATCACATGGATATAGAGATGGGTCCCTCCTGAAAATCAGCCATGAGGAGCAGGGCCAGACTGGACCAGTCATTAAACTGGAGTGCAAAGAGCACAGTCCTAAACACACACTAAAACCCTCTTATCAGAAAAATCTTCAAAGCATAGGGTGCATCTCTCTAATATTATTTAGATCTAGCAGCCTCCTGAGAAGCAGAACAGACAAATTGGATGATTTATGAAGATTTCTTCCTAGGATGGAACATATCTAAGAAAATTTTTCTGGTGGTAAATGTATTTACCCCAGAGGCAGCGTTTCCATGGTAATTCTGCATGACCGCAGAGAGAAAAGCATAGTAAACAATTGCCCACGATCCCCACTCCTAGGTCAGCACTCTGCCTCCACACACAGACCCTATAAGGGAATGAGACCTCTCACCCTTGAAGCATCTCCTGAATGAGAGGACTGAGCTCATTACATAGGACGTATCTTATTATTCTCATTCACTGGCTTTCCCCCCATCAATGTCACCCTGGTTATAGATGAGCACAAACAAAGAAAGTTGTGAATTTAGATGCTGAGTCCCTAGAGTCAACACATTCAGCAAAGAATCTAATTTGTCCTGATTAGTCCAGAGTATTAGTGACACCAAATCCACCTGACCCATTCATTTTGTGATTAGCCACCTCACTGGCAGTCTGGGATGATAAATTGAGATTATGATTAAAAGAAAAATTGTGAAATTGTCTGCATTGTCATTTAAGTGTAACTTTTCTCTTTAACTTTCCTGCCCAGTGTGATCATTCAAAGGTTTTTAAATGTGGATGTCTGTGTTGAAATAATTCCAATGGCACATGATCGTGCCCTGCACACATAATGAAATAAAATAAAATCTAATGTGTTTTTTTTCTTTAGTCTTCCTAGAAAATGGCAGGGATCTTGACAACTCCAGTATTGAGATATGTGTAAATTTTAAAACTCAAATAGAGGCTTAAACAGTGTTGCTCTAATTTATTAAAAACACAAGTCAATAATGCACTGTCAGTCATGTAGCAAGCCTAGAAGAACATTGAGATCTTCATTGAATAATGTGTTTATACTGGAAGGTTCCCTTTAAGCCAACAAGTACTATGTAAAAGACAGTTCTTGATGGTAGTGGTGATGATGTTGATGATAATGGTGGTGATGGTAGTGAGCAGTGATGGTGGTGGTGGTTATGATGGTGGTGGTGATGGTGGTTGTGGTGTGCAGTGATGATGGTGGTGATGGTTATGATGGTGGCAATGGTAATGGTGGTGATGGTGATAGTGTGGAATGAAAGTAGTGGTGGTGACAGTGATGGTGATGGTGGTGTACAGTGATAGATGTGATTGTGGTGGTGTGCAGTGATGGTGGTGGTGATGATGGTGGTATTGATGGCAGGAATGATGATGGATGGGGTATTGGTAATAAGGATGATGGAGATAATGGTGTGCTGAGACTGGTGGTGGCATTGACACTTTCTGTAGTGGTATGAGTATGTCCCCAGCCAAGTCAGATGAGAGACAATAAATCATATAGAAACGGAAATAATGACTTGCCAACCTCCACTCGGCAATACTTCAGCAAGTGCCCATTGTTCCAACATTTACTCACAGATGAGATGTCTAATGACCTCTGCATCAAGAGCAGTACTTTTTCTCATTCACCTATAAATCCAGGGGACATGTACAGGTCAGTGCATTAAAACTGCCCCTTCTTTTCTAAGCCATCAGAGGATGTCCTACCATTTCCCCCAATGAAACAATCCCTCTGCTGTGGTAAACCATGAGAAAGTTCACCCTCAAAGTGCAACCTGGGAAAAATTAAAAAGTAGAAGCAATTTCTTGCCTGGGTTATAATCTCATCTATTAGGTCCTAGAAATACAGATCCACTTAGGATTTTATTCCAGGCTTCCCTCCATCCACCTTTTTGAAATTCATTTTCCACCTAAATGGAGTCTCTTAAAATGCGTCTGTCTTTAGTGTTTCTTTGCCATGGAGGAGTCTTCAGAAAGCCAAAGTCAGCTGTTCATTCAGGCTTGCAGGACTGATAGCTCTTCCTGGTGGTCATGATCCCTGGGAACATTATGTGTTCAGAAGCACGCATCACAGGAGGGCTGTGTGATCCTGGCAGCTACACAGCCTGACCTGAATATTCACCAGGGGATTTTGCCCTCCTTTCTAAGCTTTAAATGCCTTTCCATCAAACCGTCTGTTCTGTTTTTGTCAGTGTCTCTCTTGTACCTTTTGCAGCCATTCTAATCTTTATTATGTTGATTCAGTTGGAAATTGAGGCTTATAAAGAAAAGGAAAGGCATCTTCCTATGAGTCCACTCTGAGGTCCATATACAGGGTGAAGCATTCACAAAGACATCTGCTTCATGTGTCTGCAAAGGCCACAAGTTCAATCTCAGCTATACACTCTCCTCCAAACAGGTGAAGTGGCCAAAGAGCAGGAGGAAAGGACTTCCGGTAGAGATGGCTTTAGCTCAGAAGCCACAAACATGACAGGGAGGAAGGCTAAGGCTATCATAGGGCATTGTCTACCAAATAAAATTACGTTTCATTCTAATAGAAAACATTTTTTTCACCTTATTCTTGAAGTGATAACTTCTATCAGCAAATTATGCCTCAGAAAGCAGGTTTTCTTTGATTTATGAATTCACTCATTCAGCAAATAAAGCATTCTGTGATAATCACCAAGGCCAGGCACTGTCCAAGACGCTGAGGATACCTGCAAAGGTGTCAACTCCTAGAGCTTGTGCTCTCATAAAGGAAGGCAGGTAGTACATAAAGAAAACAATAGAGCAAGCTCACCAATGAGGTAATGGCACATGGTTGTTGAGCATGAGGAAGAAAATAAATTGGGTAATGAGATAGAGAACTACTTTAACTGACAAGGTCTAGGAGAAGGCATTTGTGCCCAAACCTAACCAGCAGCAAGATGAGGCAGTCCAGAGTGTGCAAGCAATATCTAGGGGGGAGGATCAGCAAGTACAACATCCCTGAAGCAAAACAAACTTAGCAGGTTTGACCAGCATAGCTAGGGCTCAGCACACAAGGGAAGAGTGGGGGACACTTCAGAAAGTGAGGCAGAGGCCAGATCATTCAAAGCCTCATAGACCGTAAAAAGGAGCTTGGCATTTACCATAATCCAGTTTGTCTAACAAGATGATTACTCAGCTTGGGAACAGGGTGGACAGAGGAGTGGGTTTGGGCAGAATGGAAACTGGGCCTTCAGGGAGGATTCTGTAGCCATGGACCAGGCGAGGGATGATGGTTTTCGCAGCAATACAGAGATCGGAGTGGTGTGTATTCAACTGGAGTCTATCTGAATGGTGTTTCAAATTGAAAATGGGCTCTCAGCCTTCACTCCTCCAGGAGAATTTCAGAAGAGGAGTTTTATTGCACAGCTATTATATGCTTATAGTAATAAGCAGGGGTGAAATAGTAGCTTACACTGACTCTGTGTCTAGAGTGGCCTGTCTCTATGACAGATAGATGGTGTGTTATCTTATCTCATTATCCCATAGATACTGGAAGCAAAAGATAAGCCCTTCTTTATTTCTAGAGTGTTTTATACTCAATGACACTCAAGGGGGGGGGGGGGGGGGGGGAGGAAGCTTTTCGAAATCTTTTTTTAATCATGACTCTATAGTTGCTATGAAGGGAGCAGTGCCCGGGGCCGTTCCTCTGGGCTTGTGGCAGGAGCCTCAAGGCTTCCAGGTGAAGAAGTGGGCAAATGAGCATCCTTCCCAGGCCTTTGGAAGCTGCCCATAACTGGAAGAGACTTTCAATTAGACCTTGGGCTGCTCACAAAACAGAGGGGGCTCCTATATGTGCCTAACAGGATTCCAGAGCCACGGCCAGCCAGACATGCAGGGCACCCACAGGTCGTGCTTCTGCCTGTCCTTCCGGCCTTTGAGAAACGGACAGTCTGAACGATGCCCAAGCATTTCTGTGAACTCAAATTAGAAATTTCAGTCATGACATTCTCCTGCTAAACACGAAGCTGCTGGTACAGATTCCGGCATGCTCCAGTGCAAGTGACAAGCTTTTATCATCCGCCCATTTTCACCAGGAAGGAAGGCCATCAAACTTTCAAAGTGACCATCTGTCTGTCGCACCTGCCCTGACCCTGTCTACTCTCTGAACATTAGTGCAGTAGGCTGCCATGCAATGGGGATTTTATAGAAGAGTTGTGCTTCTTTCTTAATATCTGTATGCAGAGCGAGGTGTTAGAGACCAAAGATTTTCTTCCACTTGGAATGGTCCAGGAGAAGCCAAGCATGTTAGGGCAAAAACTTGCCTCGATAACCATTAGTTCTCCATTTGAAACCTTGGTCTCTCTGGTAATACATTTGTTTCCCTTTGCTTTCAGCTCAAAATACTGGAATTTCAACTTTGTATAGGAATTCATATGGTGCGCCCACTGAAGACATCAAACATAACCAGGTAAAGGAGACACAGAACGTTTGTAGTATTTATTTTCTCCTTCGACTCCTGTCATCTGTCCCAGAATTGTAAGATACATTAACTTCTTTCTCACAGGCATAAAGAACAACAATGGAAAGAAAGCACTGTTCCCTGCCGCTCTTCCCGCTGGCATCACCCAGCCTCCATGCGGGTGGTGGCAGTCATTAGAACAGCCGCACATTGGGAGAGAGTCTTAGATTTCACCACAACCACACACTTTATTTCCTGGCAGAGAGCAAGTTTCCTACTATGATGCAAAACTAAAAGAAATAAGGCAAGCCCCAATTATATGAGCATAAGATGCCGGTTACTAGACCAATGGCCTAATTACTAGACAAGAATTAAGTAACTCCTATAACCCAGCCAACTCTCATTCAGAAGAAAGCATTCATTATGAGTGATCATTATTAATGAGATAGACACATCAACTCCAATAAGAACAACTAAATAGGATGCATTTTAATGTGCCTCGCAACTCCAAGTCCAGGTGAAGAACAAGCAGTCCCAACATCACTGGGGGCTTGTGAGAAAGGCAGAGATTCTTCTCTGACCCTTACCCCAATCAAGGGTTTGTCTGCATCAGACACACATTTCATCCAGATGTCCAGGTGATTTTGTGTCCATTCAGGTTTAAGGAGCTCTGGGATGGTCAATACTTAAATAACTGATCTAAGTTTGTATGCATGTGTTTTATTCTACAAACATTCATCAAGGCCCCTTTTTTTCCGTGGTTCTGTGGGGACATAAAAGCCGAAAGGCACAGCCTGTGGTTCTTCATTGATGGACAACTTCATACTTCTCTCCCCCTTTGGTGTTCATTACAGAATGAATGGCATGCTTGTAACTGTTGGACACTAATACCTGTTGCGAGAATTGGCTTCTTGCCGATGTGCTTTATTCCGTTCAGGCATCAGGAAAGTTGGGCTGAAAGGATAAACCTGAAACCTGTTTGCTTGATCACAATTTCCATATGGAAGCCAACATGGGAGGCCAATGGGTTGTTTGTGGACATTTCTCAACACCCAGCAGGACATTTCTGAAAAGGGAAGGGCCTCTTTCTAGCAGGTAGAATGTCCTGTGCAGGACCATTTCCAGTGAAGAAGAAAGAGGACATGAAAAGTATCTCCTAGACCTGAAATTATTTTTTGCTTTAATCAACCATCAACAGGAGAAATGAGAATGGGTAGAGGTGTTATCCTTTTGCCCTCAATTTTCCAGTTTATGCACAGCCACTCCTGAAACATCTGGTGTTGTTTGCAGCCCCTTCTACCCTCCCCCAATGAATACCTGGACCCTCCAGCCTGCCTGACACATTGCTAATATCTACTCGACCTCCCTCAGTTCTAGCCTTTGCTAAAAGAAAGATAAGCCAATGAATAAATTGAATAAATAAGTCAGGATATGAGCTCTAGAGGAGAGGTCACCAGGGGTTTCCTCCAACTATTTACATGTCAACATGCCTGCTCACACATAGAGGAAAACAGAAACAAAATATATTGGAAATGCCAATTCCATGTATGGAAATCCACCCTTTTTCTCTTAGCAAATATCAGGTACAGTGAGCAAACTGTCCTCAGCTTTTAAAGATGCTTGTAGGATGTGATAGAACCCTGATTTGCATCCAAGAGCGGAAGGTTAGTTTTTACTTTAGGTAGATTAAGAGAAGCCAGCCACCAGAATCCACTTATTCTACACAAGCCATTTTCTTTTGGAACTTTGTTGTTGTTGGCAATGAAGCAACACCCTCGTGTGGCCCAGAGTCCCTTGGCATCTTTTAGTGTGGCTGCAGGAGGCTCCAAGGATTGCTTGTAATTTAGCTTTAGAGGACAGTCCATAATGGTTCTAGGGGCACATTCTTTTCACCTAAGCCTCTTCTGAGCACTTACACAAATTAGAATGAATGTGCTGAGTTGGCATCTCTACTATAAGAGAGAGCACAGCCTACTGTAGCCTTTTCCCCAGGGTGTCCCAGAATGTACTCAACTCAGCCTCAGTGTGAATGTCAAGGCCACAACATCTCAGGTGAATGCTGCTGAAACCCAGCAGGGATGGATACCAAACCTTACATCACTTGTCAGCCCAGGGGAGATGTTGTCAGCAGGCCACTAGCAGAGCTGAGTCCTGTGGCCAAAGTTTAGTGCCATCATTATACCCTAAGGTGTTCAGCAAAGGGAAGTTGGCAATTAGACTGTTAATACCATTCTAATATCAAGAAACATAAAATATCAGTCAAAGACAGTGGGGTTTTTTCCTTAAAAATTTTCAAAGAAATCATTGTGACATGCCAATGAACTTGAGAAAAGAATAAAGTGCTTTATTTCAGACTTGCCATTGAAATAAACTTTGGCTGTACCTGCAGTTCCCACTTGGGAACTAAATTAAGTTTGACCATCCTAACCATTTGAAAGAGGAGACAACCTGGTTCTCTTCCAATTGGGTGGGTCTAGGGAATAACTGTAGACATCACCCATGATTTAGTTTCTCTGGCCACGTGGGCATGGCTGGCCACTCCAGATGGAATACCTTTGTTTGGTGAAGTTTCCTGAGCCAAGAGTGACCTCATAACCTCTTAACTGGTAAAAAGCCATCTTGAACCATTTAAGCAGGAGAGACGCTCGGGGTTCATTCAGTTTCAATGTCAAAGCTTGTCCTCTGCTGAGCATTCTAGTCTCCTGGGTGTTGTAGGCACCAAGTAGGCCTCGTGAGCTTCACAGAGGTGGCTGGGCTGTGACTCCTCTCACAGAAGAAATGATTCCCTAATGGAAACTGGTTTTAGGTACATCTCTAGAATAAGGTAAAAAACAAAGAGAGGTGAGAATGAGGCAAAAGCAATCAATGCATGGCCCGGTGAAGGTGGGGCCTGGGCAACTACTGACTTTCCCTGACTCAGAGGAAAGGAGCCAGGTTGTTGTTCAGCTATGACACTCCCCTGTGACTACCTAGGACTCCAGTCTCATTTTCAGGGAATTCCAAGCTCCCAGGAGAAATATCCATTAGTGTGAAATAAGATTTGTGATCCTTGGTTTTTATGTTTGGAGTCAACAGGTGATGGACATAATTTTAAGAGTTAACTACTGAAACACTTCAAAAATTCTACTAAGCTTTTAGCAGTCCATACCATCCTTATATAGAAAACTAGCAGACTTAACTGCTCTATCCAAATAGCAACAGAATTTTTGTTAATAAAATTCTGAACACCTGTAGACATCATCCATGGGCACTGTATTCAGTAGTCTATTTCAATAGTAGTCTGAAATAAAACACTTTCTTCTTTTCTCAAGTTTATTGGCATGTCACAATAATTTCCTTGAAAAAATTTAAGGAAAAAATTCTGAACAAAAACTAGAAACCAAGGGATTTGGTATTTTGATTCAAATTATTACTGATAATAACAAAATAGCCTCTTGGGTTCCTGGTTGGTTTCCTTCGTCTCATTGCCAGGTGGAAGGACAAAAACTATTGTCCCCAAAAATGGGAAATTGACTTTCCAGGTCAGTAAGGTTTGCCTTTGGTCACCCATCTATTGGGTCGGCAACTAAGTAATTGCTGATTTTTTAAAAATCAAAGACAATTTTTTCATGGAACTAAATAACTTTATTCTGTAATGTATTGCCCATTTTGATCAATGACCTTTTGCCATCTTTCAGGCAGCATCATAATCCCACGTTCAAAAAACTTCTGGTTTTTATTAGCAAAAAACTGAATCAGGTACGATTTGACATCATCATCATTATTGAAATTTTTACCATTCAAGGAGTTTTGTAAAGATCGAAACAAAAAGTAATCAGATGGTGCAAGGTCAGGACTATATGGTGGATGTGGCAAAACATCCCAACCAAGCTCCATTAATTTTTGCCGAGTGACCAAAGATGTGTGTGGCCTTGCATTGTCATGATGGAATACAACACCTTTTCGATTTGTCAATTCGGGCCGCTTTTCTTCAACTGCATTGTTTAATTTCATTAGTTGTTCAATGTAGACATCAGAATTGATCGTTCGGTTGGGTGGTAAGAGTTCAAAGTAGACAATTCCTTTGTAATCCCACCAAACTGATAACAAAACCTTCTTTTGATGAATATCAGCTTCTGATGTTGTTTGAGTTGGTTCACCTGGCCTGCTCCACGATCTTTTCCGCTTGATATTGTTGTAAACAACCCATTTTTCATCACCAGTTATCAGTCGTTTTAAAAATGGATCATTTTCATTACGTTTCTTTAGCAAATCGCAGCTGCTAATGCGTTGCGTTAACTGTGATTCTTTCAGTTCGTGAGGAACCCATGTATCGAGTTTTTGAACATAGCCAGGTTGTTTTAAGTGATTTTCAATGCATGTATGTGATACATGAAGCTTCTCTGCAATCTCATGTGTTGTACTGTGACAGTCCGAATTGATTATTGCTTTAATTAGGGCATCATCAACTTCAACTGGACGACCAGAGCGTTTTTCATCTTTGAGTGAAAAATCACCAGAACGAAATTTGGCAAACCAATTTTGACACTGCCGTTCTTTTAAGGCTTCGTCACCATAAACAGCACATAACTTTTTATGAGCTTGCGATGCGTTTTTCCCTTTGCGGAAATAAAAAAGCAAAATATGACGAAAATGTTCCTTTTGATTTTCCATTTTTCAACGAACGCCAAACGAAAACTACAAAACAGATCAAAAAACTTTTTTTACTGATTAACAGCTGAATAGCCAACTATCAAATAACAAAATGTGTTTTACATTTGTACTACGTCTGCAAACCTAAAAATTCAACTGAAGCCATATACGTGTGAAACCCGCAATTACTTAGTTGCCGACCCAATAGGAAGAGGTAAAGATGCCAACATAGTTCTCCTGCTTTATTCTGTTTTCCCTGCTCTGTGCCAATGGTGCTCTAATGTGAGCCTTTTAGGTAGACACAGGTGAAGGGAGGGAGGGAGGGAGAGAGGGAAGAAGGAAGAAAGGAAGGAAAGAAGGAAGGAAGGAAGGAAGGAAGGAAGGAAGGAAGGAAGGAAGGAAGGAAGGAAGGAAGGAATGGGATTGAGGGAGGGAAAGGGAGGAAAATTGAGAGAGAGCTAGAGAGAGAAGAAGGGAGGAGAGGTGGAGATAGATATAGAAAGACATAAACATGTGTATTACTATTTGAATATTAAACAAAGAAGAATCTGTTAAATATTGAATATAGTGCCCACTGAAATAGCAACAAGCAACACAATAAATTCTAGTTCCCTCCCTGTATAATTTTTCCAAACCTCCCAGCTCTAACCCTCTGAATGCTCTATGCTTGGGTAGCAGCACTGTGTCAGAGTGGAGAAGCTCAATATCACCTCACAGCTCTTTAAAGAAGAGCTTGTCCAAGTCATTTGGTAGACCTGGTTTTAGCAGCATTTAATCATATATGTTTTAGATTCATTTCCAATGTCCTTTTATGACCAGACCCTTGGATTCACAAATGTCTATTCCTATGGACTTTATCATTCAACCACCCCTTACTAGAAGTGTGGCAGGAACTGGATGGCAGCTGTGATGAAGTTCACCCCTTTGAAGAATAGGTTGATTACTAGAATAAATCAATTACATAGAAGAGGGAGTTTTGTGTACTTGAGAGAAGAATTATGTGAAGGCCATTAGAAGCATTCATTTACACACAACTTGCTAATTGCAAATCATTATCTATTAACTAAGACCAATTTCTGGAGGATGTTACCATGCTAAACCTTAGTTAAATGAATAGGGAATTACTGAATTGGCTCGAAAATGATCAAACTGTTTCTTTATCATTCACAGTAGACATCCTCTCCAATTATTGCACATAAGCAGAGCTTGGTGCATGCCTGTGTGCCCTGGCCGTGGGTCTGGCCCTCACCCCATGCCTTGGGAGGTTCTGCTCACTTCAAGGGAGTTGTCTTAGAAAGGGACCCCAGCAAGGAAGGAGATAGCTAGGCCCTCGCATATAAATGCTGATGATCAACCTATGAACATGCCAAGCAGAGGGAACTAATTCTTGACTTCACATATCTCAAAGTCTCCTGTGATCCCTTTAACCTTCAAGGTCCCCTAAATCAGACAGTAACCTCAGAGGACAAGACTGCAAAGGGGAAGCATTGAACTGACAATTCTGAAGATTCCTTCCCACTAACCAAAGATTCTGTCTGGGATTGCAGCTCCTAGGAACAATAGAGAAAATGCGAGGAGGATACAAATCAACTGCTGTGTTCTATAGCATCTCATGTACCTCTGTAATTTATAAAGCTTATCTAGAAAAATGGTGTAGCTGTGGCAGTTTGGTGATTCCTCAAAAAATTAAGCAGAATCACTACAAGATCCAGCAATTCCACTTCTGGATACAAAAAAAAAAAAAAAAAAAAAAAACAAAAAAAAAACTTAAAGAAAGGACTCCGACAGATACTGGTATACATGTTGTTCATTGCAGCATTTTGATAATAGTCCAAAGATGGAAATGAACCTATCACCCATCAACAGATGAATGGGTATCTCATGAATGGGAAACAAAGGTGGTATCTCTATACCTGGAATATCACTCAGCCTTTTAAAAAATGGAAAACTTTAAGGATATCATGCTAAGTGAAAGAAGCCAGACACAAAGACAAATATTGCATGACTCCACTTTTATGAGACACCTAGGATGTTCAAATTCCTAGAAACAGAAAGTAGAATGATGGTTGCAACGGTTTGGGGGAGTGGGGAGTTATGCTTGATGCGGACAGAGTTCCTGTTTGGGATTATGAAAGTTTGGGAAACGGATGGTGGTGATGGTTGCACAACACAGTTAATGTACTTAATACCACTGAAGTATACACTTAAATATGGTTCAAATGGTCAACTTTATATTGCGCATATTTCACCACAATAATAATTTTTCAAACTCATGTACTAGAATGGTGGCATGTGGACCCTGTCACCAGTATTTTTAAAGAAGGGCCATCAAATAGTTGGCGGTATTAGGGGACATGTCATGCTGGTTGCTGCCTGGGTGACGTTCCCAGCCTTGACCTTGAGGAGCATGGATTGCCTTGATCCAAGAGGAGGTTGGATCCAGGGGAAACAAACTAACCCAGGTGGGTCTTGTCTTCCGGACAGGTTTCCGCACAGCCAGTCCCACAGGAGCCCAGCAGGAAAGATTACGAGACCTACCAGCCGTTTCAGAATTCCACGCGAAACTACGACGAGTCCTTCTTCGAGGACCAGGTCCACCATCGCCCTCCCGCCAGCGAGTACACCATGCACCTGGGACTCAAGTCCACGGGCAACTACGTCGACTTCTACTCGGCTGCCCGTCCCTACAGTGAACTGAACTATGAAACGAGCCACTACCCCGCCTCCCCCGACTCCTGGGTGTGAGGCGGGTGGCACGAGGCGCTCCGGGAACAGTGCATGTGCATGCATACCACGAGACATTGCTTCTTTTTAAGTTTCCCCCCTGCAAATTTAGTTTGCTAAAGCCTGTTCCGTAGGAAGGCCATGATAACCAGTAAGGAAATACGAAGAGCTATTTTAGAAAGCTAAAGCGAATCGAAAGTTAACGTGGACGTCAATAGAAAGCTAAAGTGATCCTAAAGGTGCCCACCTGGTGCGACACCTTTCTAGTTTGAGCTGTAGGGTATGCAAGGGTATTGAATGTGGTGCAGACAGCACAGGCGGTGGCCCCATTGGCCTCGGTGGGGCGGTGGGGCGCAGAGGTTATAAGCACAGAGGCAGGCAGCACGGGTCGCACACTCCCGAAGGACGGCTTCTCACGCTTTGTTTCCTCTCTCCATCCGTTGTGATTCTAGGCTTCCAGTTGCATTGGGGTCCCTCTGTACAGCAAGATGTCTCTTGCCTTTTGTTAATGCATTGTTGTAAAGTATTTGATGTACATTACAGATTAAAGAAGAGAAGCGCGTTGTGTATATTACACCGAGGCCGCAGTGTTTCCTCATCGATGGTTCTAAATATTGCTTCACTCTCAAAACGTTTGGAAGATGTATGGATTTCCAGTTTTTTCCTTTCCTTTTCTTTCTCTCGGTATGTTTTAACAAAGAAAAAAATGGAGAAAAAAAGGAATATTTAGCAGTATTGTTCGTTCTGATATGTGAACTCGTTTGTGGCAACTAAGCAAGGCATTCAGCAGTTTCTGACAATTAACACACATCATTCCACACTCCTTGTCAACGAAGTGCTTTTTCACTGCCTACAATTTTAGATGTAGATATTTGAAATAGACTTTTTCATTTATACCAGTTTTCTTTATGATGATACAGTGTTAAAAAGAAAATAAATTACAATTGATCTGTCATTCATATCTGCTAAGAATGTCTATTTCCAAGGACCTATCTTACAAAATACACATTCTTGCTCGTGTGTCTGTGCGTGTGTGGGGTGTGCGTATGTCCACGTATGTACAAAAACGACCTGTGTGAGGTTATATTTTGACAGAAGCAAATTTCATTTGCTGTTCATCTTGTACAAACCTGTTCCTGGTTCTCAATGTAAATGTGCATCTGTCTGTTCCTTTCATCCTCTACCTATTCTTCTGACCATCTAGTGACTCAGGATAGTAGGCCGGTTGAAGTGAAGTTATAGGATTTTCACACATTCACACATTCTCCAATGCCAACTCTTTCTACAGGTCCGTTTCCCTCCGTGTTTTATGCCCTTAGAACACGATAAACCATGGCCAACTCAATAATTTCATTTGGGGGCCGATTACTTGAAGTATCCACAGGAAATGTACACTGCTCACCTTATTCCTCCCCAGACTCTTTTTGTTCACGTCACAGGGAGCAGTAGACAATGATGGATTAGATTATTAAAATGGAACTTGAAGCAAATGTTAGACTAGTGGTTAACAGAAACAGAGCTAAGAAATAAGGCTAACCATTTAAAAGAACACGGGCTGTGGGTAAATTAGCTTTGCTCTTTAGATGCAAGTGACTGAGGCCGATAGGTGCCTAGTAAATGTTAACTGTTCTTGGGAAAAAAAATAAAATACTTAAATAACAAAAGAAATTGGCTGCCATCTTCCTTTAAAACTTGCTCCCCTTCGCTCTACATAGTTTAATTCAGCTCCAAGTCTAAAGTCAACAGTTTCCTTTCCCAAATTTAAAAACAAACCAAAAGATTATTTTGTTCATGCCTGTTTTTTGTGTCTGAAAAGCTAATTTCCAGAATATAGCAGTAGACAAATTTCCATATGAATTGTTCTACAAATTGCCTACATGCTGGACCTGCTGGGCTGTTTACTATAGGACTCTATATTTCTGGATTCCCTCCCAGGAATGCTTCAGTCCCTACAGAGAGAGATAAATATGTAGCCTCAAACACAATGATTCCACTTCGTGCTCGTCATAGAATGAGATAGTAAAGTTCATAGAGGTAGTTCATTGTGGTATAGACGTTACTGTCAATTACTGAGTAGCTGGTTTCACTTTTTCAAAAGTAACAATAGGACATATTCCCTGGTTTGAGTTGTGCAGAGGGAAATTCATGCTGGTGTTAAAAAGTCCTCTTGACAACAACTTCCTGTTCCCTTTATGATTCTGAGTCTCTGCATACAACCCCTTTGGAAGACCAGAATGTCTCTGCTGTCCGTGATGCTCTGAGAGCGTTGTGCCAAGCTGAGATGGGCTAATTTAGTCAGGGGCCTCTGGCATCAGAGCTACAGGTAGAAGAAACAGAATTACATAAGTACTGCCTTCTGGGTTTCCATAACTCCCAGCGCCATAGCTCCGGAGAAACTCATTAATATTGATCCCTGGGTCCTGTCGATAAAGAGCATCCAAGCATTTGAAGCAATAGCTCCAGCTTCAATCGCCAGGTGTCCAAGGCCAGGTGCTGTAATGGGTTCTTCAACAGTTGCCTTACTGGTCCAGACACATTCATGAGCTCCATTAGGAAAATATCCCAACCAAATACTCTGTGCACTCAAGATCAAAAATTCCAAAGGGCAGCTTTACTTACCTTCTCAGTTTTAAAACTTTAAAAATAAATGTTAGCAAGAACAGACCTGGTGCCAGAGTGTGCTCATGGCATCGAGTGTGCTGTTAGGACCTACAAGGAAATGACTGCTAAGTTGTGTCATGAAATGGACAATGAAAACTGTATTTTTAAATGGTTCTATTTTGTTTTAGACTGTTTTAGAGATGTCTAAAAAATCAGAAAGGAGACTGGTAGTCTCTTGTAGGTACAATTTCATTGGGAGTTCAAAGTTGCTAGCCCAGTTACTAGGTGATCATAAGCAATTTGTTGCAGTTAATTTTGATCATAGTAAAAGTTGAGAGAGCTGCCGAAACCGGTTTGGTTCAGTGTTAGAGCGTCGGTCTGTGGACTGAAGGGTCCCAGGTTCGATTCCGGTCAAGGGCATGTACATTGGTTGCGGGCACATCCCCAGTAGGGGGTGTGCAAGAGGCAGCTGGTCGATGTTTCTCTCTCATCGACGTTTCTAACTCTCTCTCTTCCTCTCCCTTCCTCTCTGTAAAAACTCAATAAAATATATTAAAAAAAAAAAAAGAAAAGTTGAGAGAGCTGACTAAAGTAAAGTGGTAAAGAGAGATTTTTTTTTTTTTAAATAATGGGGCTAACGCAAGAACTCTTCCTAATAGTTAATAGGCCAACATATTAATAGTATTTCCTTCAGGTTGCCGGACTCAGCAAATAAAAATGCAAGACATCCACCACACTAGAATTATTTTGTTTTCTGAAATTCAAATTTAATTGGGCATTCTGTACTTTTCCTGGTGACTTTTCATTTAATTTACTATATTTCTGCCATTACTTTTCTAAGGAGTAATGCTTTGTGGAAAAGTGAAAATCAATTCAAAAATTCATTAATTGATTAGTCTCAGTTATTGTACTACTACTACTTGATCTTAGTCAAAAGGCTGAGAAGCAAGTCAATTACCATAGATGTGACATCTATGTAAAATGGTGGAAATATGCGGGTAGGACTCAGAAGCCCTGTTTGGGTAAGCTAGGTAACTTCTGGGTCTCTTCCCCTGTTAGTAAATTGGGGGCAAGAATACCATCTGACAGTTTTTGTGAAGATCTGGTTAGGTTTGTGACCAGTGTTATACTAGTAAATGTTTAACAACTGACTCAGAGGAAAAAAAAAAATTATTGGTTTATAACATTTGCCAATTTCTGTGCTGTTAGTGCACACACCAAGTTTTCAAGCTACCAAGATGTCACTAATTCAGTTAGAAGTGATGGTCAGTTACAGACATATTCTCTTTCCAGGATACAGATAAAGTAGATGTAAATAACTTCAAGAGCATAGGTAATAGTAAAATGCAGTAAAATATTTAGGTTGTGATGGGTTCTGAATATTTATTACCTTTACTTTCACTATCATGCATTTCATTGTAAGTTTATATAATTTGACTAGAGGCCCAATGCATAAATTCATGCATGGGTGGGATCCCTCTGGGTGGTCTGTGGGGATCAGGATCAGGTCGAAATCTGCAGTCCAACATAGCCTGCTGCTCCTGCTCATCCCAGCTCCACTGTGCCTGCTGTGGGCTCATGCCCAGTCAGTCCCAATCTGAGGAAGCTCCCACTGCTGCAGCAGCGCTCACTAGTCATGAGCCCTGCGTCTGGTGCTCTCCCAAGAACTGAAATTGGCTCTCTGACATCCCCTGAGGGGTCCCAGGTTGTGAGAGGGCCCAGGACACACTGAGGGACCCCACAGTGCGCAATCAGGCCAGGGAGGGACCATAGGAGGGCTCCAGAGCATGTCCAGCCCATTTGACTCGGTCCAGTTTGGACCCCAGCAGCAAGCTAACCTACTAGTCTGAGCATCTGCCCTCTGGCGGTCAGTGCACATCATAGCAAGTGGTTAAGCAGCCTTAGCATATCATTAGCATATTATACTTTGAATAGTTGGTTGTTTTGCTGTTCGATCTATTTGTATATCACCCTTTTATTATATAGGATACTTAATAATGACTATTTAACAACCAACTTGCAAATTCCTGAAAATTTAACAATCAGTTCTTGCAAGCAATAAGGGCCAGTGCTAACATACCACTGCTTATGACATTGTAAACTGCCATACAAATGTGTAATTAACATTCTTTCAATCAACCCACATTTATGGAAGCTATCCTGTAAAAGGCACAACATAAAAATTCTTGGAAAACAGATATAACAAGGGAAAAGTGCTCTTCCTAAATACCAGTAGCTTCCAAAGGGGTGTGGGGTAGTGCTGGCCATCACCACTGAGCCTGGGATTCCAGAACAGCCCAGAGCAGGGGGAGGCAGCCACATAAATGACCTGTACTGCGTATTTTATTTTAGGAAAATGAAGAAGGAGAACCTTGGCTGCACTGAGGTCATTGTTCCTGTGGCCCACCATAATGTTGTACACTTGATTTTAGCTGCTTCAGGTAAACCCCTGGTGTATCAGTTCCCTATGACTGCTATAACAAACTACCATCAATTTAATGGCTTAGAATAGGGGTGTCGAACTCAATCAGAGAAGGGGCCAAAATCTAAAATGCAGCCTAAATCGCGGGCCGAATGGTTTACTGAACAGTCATAAACTGTCATTGTGATGGAAACGCAGCGGAGTGCAGTAATGACAGCGCGGTGCGGGCCACATTGCAAGGCCTGGCGGGACGGATTTGGCCCGCGGGCCTTGTGTTTGACACATGTGGCTTAGAAAACAGAAATTTAGTAGCTCTGAAGGTCAGAAGTCCAAGATGGGCCAGCAGAGTTGAGTTCCTTTGGGGCTTTAGGAAAGAATTCGCTTCCTTGGTCTTTCCAGCTTCTCTAGGACACCTGTATTCGTTGGCACCATGTTTAAGACCAGCAGGTACATCTCTACATCTCCAATCAAATCTCTCCCCAACCCCCTGCTTCCCTCTGTTCTCTCATAAGGACCCATGTGATACATTGATAATCTCCACAACAAGCTCCTTAGAGTATACTGTCACATCTGCAAAGTCTGTTTTGCCATGTAAGGTAACATATCCACCGGTTCCAGGGATTAGGACATCTTTGGGGAGGCCTCCACTCTGTCTACCACATCTGGCTTTTGATATAGCATATACTATCAGAGTCTAGGCAAAAACAAAAAAAGTCTTAAAATAGCTTTTTGCTGTATCTATATCTAAATTCCTAGAGTAAGTTCCTAAAATAATCTAGCTTATATTAAATTCTTTAGGGGGGTGGGAATAAAACTATTTTTTTCTGTAGCATTCTCCTGAAGAATCTCTGAACAGGTGGCAATTTTCATGCCTATTTCTGATTTTTAAAAAAAAAACAAAACTCTTTTGCTACATTTATTTGCTAATTAATAATATTTATGCAACTTGAGGTGGAGGCAGGAAAAGATTACGTACACATAAAACAAAAAGGATAAGAAGTGGAAGGTATATGTATAACAAAAGGTCAAGAGTTTGAAAAGCTTTTCCAGCTTTATTGAGTTATAATTGACACAACGCATAAGATTGTAAGATATTTAAAGTGTATGATGTGGCAATTTGATATACCAATACATTGTGAAAGGATTCCCCCATCGAGTTAATTAGCATAGTTTAGATTAAATTCTGCTCAGTAATTGGAATTACAATCATAATGCGGGCCTTTCTATTGTCTCATAAAAAGAAATTAGCTTATTTGCAACCTGGGATCTTATGTCAGAGGTGGATGAAAGTCCCCAGTGTTGGTGGAAGTCAAGGTGTGAATGTCCAGAGGGGACCCCGGGAGGCTGGGATTCTCTGAGGGGAGATGGTGAGAAGCTGTTCTCATTGTGCCATCCCCCCCACCCCCACCCCCTGCTAATCCCTCAGCCCCTTCACCATTCACATGGCCCATACTTTCTGAGTCACCATTCTGAGGTCTCATTCTGGCCTTGCCTCATGGGCTTGCCGTCTCATGTCTCAACACTTCCTTGAAAGGTGGTCATAACTTTCAGAAAGAGAGAAATGTGTCAACAAAGGAGGGCACATGCTTTGCTCAGTCAGCACCAAGGTGTGGAATGGATTGTTTGGGGCTGAATTATGACCCCCAAATCCATCAATTGAATCCCTAAACCCCAGTTTTGAAGATAGGATTGTTTAAAAAGTAATTAAGTTAAATAATGTCATTAGGGAGGACCCTAGTCCAATAGGCCTGCTGTTCTTAAAACAAGAGAAATTTAGAGCATGGACATGCACAAAGGGAACGTGATGTGAAGACACGAAGATGAACATCTACAAGCCAAGGAGAGAAGCCTCAGAAGAAACCAGCTCTGCTGACACCCTGACCTTGAAATCCCAGCCGTCAGATCTGTGAGGAAATAAACCTCTGTTGTTTAAGCCACCTGGTCTGTGCTACTTTGTTATGGCAGCCAGAATAGCCTTAGAGAACTGTGTTAAAAGCCCTGGCGTCCACCCATCTTAGGCCATGTAGAAGACAACAGAAAACTCTCAGCTTGCACACTGGGTTTGTGTCCGCCCAGCTTTCCTGAAAATCCTCTGAGTGAATAATAAGCCTTCTCTGAATTCTCTGGTACATGGACAATCATCAACCTCAATATTTGAAGCAAATTTTGGATGGGGGTGCTTACAGAGGAACTCTACAACCCCTACCAGAGGGAGGAGGCTCCTCTGGGGAAGACACTAGCATTGAGTGACTGACATCTACAGAATCCAATAGGACTCTAAAGCTCTTCATTAGGCACTAACACTATCAACCTTCATGTTCAAGTCAGTCAGCAGAACCGCCTTTCCTCAGAGTTCCTGAGAAGCATTCCAGAGGTCTTTAGACAAGCCGCCATCAACAAGAGCCAGCAGTGACCTTGCCAACCTCGTCAGTCATAGCAACACAGATTTGGTGTAATCTTACTTCAGCTCAAGCCAATTTTTCGCAGGTTTAACAAGGTAAACTTAATTAGCAAGCAGATGAGGGCAACACTGAGGGGGATGGAGGGGAGGAAAAATCCTGTTAATATACTAGCACACTGTAAGTGAGCATTTCTCATCATTTCTATTTTGGTTTCAACTTTTGCTTGCCATTGGACCCAGACCTGGCATTTACCTCCTCAGGCCAGGTGCTAAATTAAGTTTGAAGACATTTGAGGTGTTTATTATTGATCAGGCTTTGGCAACTGGGCGGAGAATTAAAGAAGAAACAGCTGGGGTTTAAAAGGCACTGTCTGTAAGCTGGGAGCTGCCAAGAATAACAAGTAAACTTCAGGTCAGCGTCTCCTTGATGTGTCGCAGTTGGCTGCCCTGCACTCTACGCAGAGATGATGGAGGTAAGTGGTGCTCTTTGTGGCTCCACAGCTTCATGCAAGGAAGATGGGAGTAGCTGCCAGGTAGAGTCTTCACGTGGAGCTATAAAGGTGTGAGACTGTCTCTCTCCAGGACTGCATCTGTCCCAATACTTTGGTTGTGGGAGACTAAACCTGACCCAGACTGCAGTTAGTCAAGTGGAATTAATTTACAATGCGAATGAAAAGCCCAGAAGCCAGCTTTGAATTCAGGCATGGCTGGATTAAGGATTTAGATAAAGTTATCAAGAGCCTGTTTCTTTTCATTTCTCAACTCCCTCTCCAGCGGTCCTGGCTGTGATATCCAGGTTCTGAGGTAGTAGAATCTCCAGGAAGTTTGTCATCTCAAGTTAGAGTCATTAAGCAAGAATAACACCAAAAAGCGTTTGCCACAGTCTCAGGGCATCTCAATAGTCAATATGGGGTCACATGCTCACCCCTGAATGAATTATTATACATGGAAGAATGGAAAGCTCTAAAGCACAAACTTTTTAAAAAATTATCATTTACTAAGCACCACACAAGGGACATTGCTGTGCATTTCTTATGTTGATTTTTTTAAGCCCTGATATTAAAAAATATTTAAACATAATTGTTTTTAGAGCCAAAGAAAGAAAGGCTCAGAGAGATCAAATATCTTGTCTAAGGTCACACAGTAAGTGATGGAAGTTGAAGAGTTACGCTGGCCTTTGGACTCATTCATATACTTTAATTAAAGTGAGGCTTGGGGCCTTAGTCCAAAGCAGAATCAGTTTTACAGCATCCCTGACACACTACCAGAAACACACACCAAGTTAAGGAAACCCAGTCTAGTACAGTAATCAGCAGAAAAGTTCCCTCTTGTATTGAATTTGTATTTGTTCACCCTGAATGTTTATTTCGCTAGGTCTCTTGGACACTGAGCCCTGATTAACTCAACCTAAGCTTTTTTTTAGTTTAGTCAATAGTCACATCACACTCTTATAAATCCTAAGTTCAAGTCAACTAAAATACTAGGTTGTTTTTGCTTTGGAGGATTTTGCTTGTTTTTGTTTTTGGAGATATGTTACTCTTATCAGGACCCTCTTTTTTTGCATCTATGCATTTGATCTTTCCAATTGCAGTTGCACTTCATCTCACTGGTTTCAACCCTGCCTCCCATCAGTGCAATCTGCTGAATGTTGCAGACCTTCATTAAGGTCCCACATTTAAGAGGAGAGTGACTATTCAGAGCTGTGGGAACCCAGGCAACTTTTTAATCTAACAATTTGACTAGTGGAGAATAGGATTCAACTTGCTGTTTGCAGCCTAAGGTTGTCCTTGGCTTGTAAAATATCTTCCAGATTTTAATCACAATGGACACATCATAGAAGTGTTAGCATGTCATTCTTAATGTCATTACAGTGCTCTGTCCTTCATAGGGTGACCTCTTAAACTTGCACTCTCTCACTACCTAATAATTAGCCTTGAGGGCCTCAGTTTCCCCTATTGGCAAAATAAGAGTATAGAACTAGATGGATTGCTAAGGTCCCTGATACCTACAGTTTTGCTTCTCACAAGACAAAAAGCTGAACAAAGCTTTCACTTCTTATAATGGGCTGGTTTTGAATTTGGACACTATTTTTAAAATACCCTCAATTTGCTACCAGGATAAGCAACAACTAACTTGTTCAATGTCTCACTTCTTGTGTTCATAGCCCATTCATTTATTTGCTTGTTGATTTTTTTCATTATCTATCAGCCCCTTTCATAGGTTTGTGCAACACAGCAGCTTTTTACCTGTCAGTAAAAAAAATCTCACCGGGATATTCACGGTGATGATGTTCCATCCAGACATTTGCATTCCTCTTTACATTGCATGTATTTGTAAGAGTTTTCCAAATAAGAGTAGTTGACTGGCTGATAAGGGAGAAGAAGGTGGTATTTACAAGGAGAGCTAGTGAAACAGAATTGAGGTTAAGGCTCGAGGCACAAAGCCTGAAACCTAGCCACAGGGCTGCCTGAGGAGGAAGTGGTACTTCTGCAGCTGCCTTGGGGCACAGAGGAAACAGCCCCGAGGTCACCCCATTGCACCACTGCGACACCAGGCAGAAATCTGTGCAGCCATCTGCTCTGGGAGGTTGAATTCTACCCAGAACCTCCTTCTTTGAATCATTCACTTCCAAACTGAAGGATCCCATGGCAGAGGGTGGTGGGTCAGACCTAGGTCACCTATCTGCATTGATGCCTCAGAGACAGCTAAGGATCCAAATGTTGCAGTCTCTGTCTTGGGAAGACCGGACTTAGATGTAACAAATGCACCCTAAGACATCCTCAGGAATTAAAATTATATATAACCATTGCCTGCCATCAGGGACCTGGAGAAATGGTGAACAAGACATCCAGGAGTCAGAACTCCGTAGTCAATGAAGTTCTCTGCTTTCTCTGTCTAGTCCCACGTGGTCTCCTTAGGTCCAACCTCACTCCCAGCCTCACTCCCAGTAAGTGCTGAGGACCCAGAGAGAGTAAGGAGGCCAGGTTTACCCTTCCATCATAAACACCTGGAAAAATAAATGCAACAAGGGTTTGGACAAAAGGCTGCTTGGGATTATGGGCCATAAAAGGAAAGGAACAAGATGAGCCTGGCAATTGCACCAGCACAGCCCCAGAGTATGCAGGGAGAGGAGCACAGCCTGGTGGAGCTGAGAAGAGCTAGAAGTTTGGGAAGGCAAGGAGGATCGAATTTGTGGATAGATACAGGAGAGAAGGAAGCTGCAGAGTTAAGTTGGACAAGAACCCTCTCTCATTGATCCTGAAAAGTTCTTGCCCTGTCCTTCCTTCCTGGGCTGCTTCTTTTCAGTCTTCAGCATGTTCGGAAACAGCTTTTCTGGAACAGACTTCCTCAGTTAGCCAAGTGTGGTCCAAAACACACACCTTTTGAATGGACATGGGTGCTTCAGAAGCATCCCAGGACAGATGTTTAAAAAATATCAGCCTTTGATTCACTTCTGCAAATGTACTAATCAATTCAGTCTAAAATAGTCTTCTAAGCACCATGCTAAGTGGTGGCGAGATTGAGAGAATGTCCTTGACCCTTAAGGAAATCATCCTATTAAGGGGCATAGATCTGATTCGTACTCTGTGAGGCAAAAATTTGATGACCAGATTTTCAGAAGATAACATCTTTCCTTTTGCTGACGAAGTTTAAGTTGACTTTCTTATCACTTGTTATTAAAGGACCAAGCCCCACCTGAAGCAAATCTACCATTACCTTTTGAATAAAGAAACCTATAATTGCCCTTCTGTCGAAGTTTGAGTTATGTTTTCTAGTACTTGCTGTTAAAGTCTTTCTAATAGATATGCCAGATGGATAACTTCTTTATACTGCCTGCTCATCACTGACAAAGACAACTATTTTTTTAATCTATATTGTTGAAAATATTACATACTCCCCCCACCATTGACCTAGTCTAGCTCGCTCCAGGCCTCATCACCCTATTGTCTGTGTCCATGGGTTATACATATATGTTCATTTTTTAAAGATCCCTTTTGTAGGGGAAGTTGTCTCAGGTCATTCCTGTTTCTGTGAACGCTATGTTAGGAAATACTGAATTACATTAGATAAGTTATTTGGGGTGTTTTGTTTTCATTCATGCCAATGTGCATTATAAATTTCCAAGGTTTAGTTGGCAACTGAATGTATCTTTCATGTGGTACCTACTACCTGCTAGGAAACTTGTATCCTAAATAATTTTAGTTAAAGCTTTGTGTTTCCAGCCATCCAGAGAGAATAACAGAATAAGGGTCCTCAGTAATAACTGGAAGAAATTTGATGACATTGCCCTCAAGGAAAGATTTTCAAAGTTTCATGGCAGATGCTGGAAGGTAGTACAAGGGTAAGGAGGGAAAGCCCAGGTGAGGCTCTGTGCCAGGGGTCTTTGGAGAGTCCAGGAATGGTAACATCAGGCACCTAATGAAGTGGAAAGTAGGATGAGCAAGGAGTCAGAAACAGCAGGTGGGGGGAGGTATGCAAACACTTCACATTGTGCTCAGAACAACCTTTAGAAAATAACAGATGAATGGAGATTTACTTATTCAATAAAAATTTATTGATAATCGGACAAGCATATATCAATTTGGGTTTGAATTACTTTAAAAAAATACATTTAGCCTAGCGTCGGTCTGCGGACTGAGGGGTCCCGGGTTCGATTCCGGTCAAGGGCATGTACGTTGGTTGCGGGCACATCCCCGGTGGGTGATGTGTGGGAGGCAGCTGGTCGATGTTTCTCTCTCATCGACGTTTCTAGCTCTCTATCTCTCTCCCTTTCTCTCTGTTAAAAATCAATAAAATATATTTTTTAAAAAAATTAAAAAAATAAAAAAATACATTTATTAACAGAGTTTTTCTCATTCCAATAGAAACTCTTGTCAAATAGTTGGCACATTTAGACAATCACTGTGAGAAGAAATTCCCCTGGTATCAAGCTTTTACATTATTTTGAAAGTAATTATTCTTAAAGTGGACCAGAGCTCTTATATTGTTTACTAAGAGATGGAGGAAATAAGATGGAAAGCTGAGAAGTCAACTAATTTATAAATAAACTTGCAGTTCCACAATTTGCTACAGCTTTTTCAATATATCCTAGAATTCATTTATGTCTGTTGGAGTTTTAACTTATTTGGGTTGTACTTGTAACATTAACTATGCTACTTGAACAGATGAGACTTTTAAACATAAAAAATAATCAATAAAATGCATTTGCTACGGGGCTATGATGGAGACGTGGAGTTATGTTACTTATGCCTGCTGCCGAGCGAACAATGGGGCATTTTTCAGACTGCCAGGATTCCTTGTGTTCTCCCCTATCTTGTCTCATAAGTCATCCAGAATTGAGAGCTCATGTTATCATGTACAGGCTGTATATGCCCTTGATATATTGAAGGTATATAATCATTACTCCTGCTTTGGTCCATTAAAAATGAGTGTGTAGGGTATGAGAGGGTAAAGGGGGGATATATGGTGATGGAAGGAGACTTGACTTGTGGTGAGTGAACACAATAACAGGTGAGGTATTATAGAAGTATCCACCTAAAACCTATATACTTTTATTAACCAATGTCATCCAAATAAACTCAATTAAAAATTATTAAGAATAGGGTATGTGGAAGAGGAGAGGCATGGGGAATATACTTGGCCTCTGGAAGCTAGAAAAGGGGAGGAAATGCATTCTCTCCTAAAGCCTCCAGAAGGAACCCATTTCTTCCCTATAAGACTCACCGCAGGCTTCTGATCTCCAGACCTGTAAGATAATAAATGCGTGTTGTTTTCAGCCACTAAGTTTGTGGTGATTTGTTATAGCAGCAACAGGAAACTAATACATACTCCATCCCATCTGGGCCCATTAGACCTCCTCTCATGCCTGCCCATTTTAATAAATAATTCACTTAGATGATGTGAAACACACTAAGTCATTGCAGAAAATATTCTTACATCTCTATTTCAAATTTTACTTAATTCACTCTGTTTAGGATAAATATGTCTAAAGGGCAAGTTTTCTGAAAACAATGAAACTATTTTTAAAATAAGACATCTTCTCAAGTCAGTTCTCCATCCCAAAACAATGTGTTTCAAAGGTGCAGGTCAACATTACAGCATGTTTTCAAACCAGTGACAGTGAGAGAAAACCTTATAACAATTAGTAAAATTTAAATAAATAAATAAATTAATTAATTAAAAAACAATTAGTAAAATTTGGTAAGACTCCTTTCTTTTTATACATTTTTTTAATTGATATCAGAGAGGAAGGGAGAGGAAGAGATAGAAACATCAATGATGAGAGAGAATCACTGATTGGCTATCTCCTGGATGCCTCCTCTCCCCCTCCTCCCCCCTTACTCCCCCCTGCCAATTAGGGATCAAGCATGCAACCTAGGCATGTGCCCTGATGGGAATCAAACTGTGATTTCCTGGTTCATAGGTTGACGCTCAACCACTGAGCCACACTGGCCAGGCTAGGCCCTTTCTTACTGGAAAAGAGATCTTCTCAAGATTTTCACATAAAACAACTTTATTTTAGCATATAATTTTGTTATTCTATTTCTGCTGGGTCTAAAAATGAACCAACTAGCAGAGAGAGTTGGAATCTTGGGAAGGCAACTGGTCATTTTCCTGATATGTTGTCAGTCAATTTACCAATCAACTTATCAATATATATCCATTATTTCCCATAGAGATGGTTAAATAAATACATAGAAATAAAAGAACGGTGTCTGTTCTCAAGGACTCTGCAATGCAATGTAATCAGAGTTCCCCTAATACACTAAACATCGGGATAAAAAGAAAGGTTACAAGAGAACTGACACCTGGGAACATTGGCTTATGATCATTCAATAAAAGACAAGTGCTGAGAAATAGTCATATCAGAGTGACAGAATTCTTTACAAACATGTATGAAAACAAGTACAATGTTAAGCAGTGATTGAGGAAAGTTATCTTGGACACGTAAGTTATGAAAGATTTTAAGCAAAGTATAGGTCTATAAAAAATGATGACTTAATACACTGGTTAATTTCTTTTGGTTCATTCTTCATTTTACTCAAACTATTGATCTGAAATTATCTGAGGAGATAACATTAATAAAGTAGACTCTATTCTATGAAGTAAGTGTTGTAAAAGACTCTATAAAGTAATAAGTAGATCTTACATGAAGTCTTATCAAATCAGCCCCCAAACTACTCTGCCTCTCTTGGGGGATATCAACCTCTTTTTAAAGACACAACACCTCTCTGTTGAAAAATTCCTTTTTTATTTTTACTCTTTCATGACTTACAAGCTATCATCATCCTTGAGATCTTTATTTCCTCTGGTATAAGTATTTATCCAAGAATATCTCAATGCACCTAACGTATGAAGAGACAAAACAAAGAAATAAAACTAAAACCCTGTGGTACCCATACAGGTTCGGTAGTTTAACTGTTTCTCATTTGGTAAAGAAAAACTCACAAGCTTTCCACCCTTCCAGGCATTTTCCAAACTCCAATAAGCACCAGGATGCCAAGGCCATTTGTTTTATCCAGTTGGTAACCTTACACATAGGAATAGAAGAGTTCAAGCATTAAAACACCATTAAGACCACTTTGGTTGTAAGATTCCCACAGGCTCAGCAAATAGGGGCCTAGTAAATGCTGTCTTTCATGTGAAAAGAGGATATTCTGAATTTGCTTACTGGAAGGTCTTGCACAATTTAAAATTTGAAAGTCAACAATGAGACAGTGAACAACTTTAACTTAATTAAAAAATAGCTTCTGGTGAGAAAAACAACATAGTCAGAATTGCTGATATAGAAACATTGAAATACCTGAAGTGGCCTGATAATTAAGCTATCAAAGCTCTTAGCAACCCTGCCTTCCTCTAATGCCATCACAGAACAGTTATGGTCTCTCCTTTAAAAAATGAAAAAAAAGGAAAGAATATGGCCCCATGAAAGTGAGTTTTGGATAGGAAGGTGACCAGGAAAAGGACCTGTGACAAGTGTGACCCTTTTTTGAGGCAGACCAGAAAAAAGTTCAGTTCCTCTTCAACCAGAAACCTTCTTTTTCAATATCTCACTGAAGACCACCCTTCTTTTCCATTCCAACACTTTCTAATTTCCACTTGTGTCCTGCTCTGTCCCTTAATTCACTCTTCTTCAATCCCTATCTTCTTCCATCACAATTTGTGATACAAATTGGGAGGTTGAGATATGGGTGCAGAAGTAAATTTCTGTGGATTTTCCCATGTTGATGTTGCCTTAAGAAGAATAGTAAGAGATTGGGTCAACATTCTCATAGGAACAATTCTTAGTATAATGGAAGTAAATTGTGCTGTGAATTGATATTAAGTTGCATATATAAAAAAAAAGGTTAAAATGTCATTTGAATATTATATCAAATCTTCTTTATAAGATACCTCATTTCATTAAGCAAGGTGAGCTTACAGATTTGGGAGAATATACAAACCCTATGCAATCTGGGGGTTGCTAAAGGAATTTTGATCTTCTCTCCCTGCCCTTGAGCCTTCTGTAGACCTCCCATGTCTCCCCTGTGTGCGACTCAAAGCTATTGCAAATAGCCACACAAGGAGCCAATACCCTTCTATTTGTTCTTCCAGAACCGAGAAAGATAGTGCGTCTTAGAAAGCCTGTCCTTCCATGGTCCACCACCCCAAAGCCAGCACACCAGACCAGTAAGTATATAGAAATAGATGACCTTATCCATAATCTCAGGTATTCAAGCACTATAACCTAATTTCTATGTAAAGCACCCCTTGATTCCTAATGGGTGATGGTGGAGGGGACCTCAGTCTTCAGGCTGCAGAACATCTCTCCTCTGCTCATCTTGGGGACAGGTGCAATCAGAGGAAGGAGTTGAGGTGGGGATGGAAAAGACCACTCTAGATCTAGTCCCATCTCCCTAGGGTTGAGAACTGCCTGCTGGCTCATGCCCTTTCAAATGATCAATAAAGTAAGCAGAGTCTACAAAGACTAGACTGAGGTTTCCAAAGCATAGCAGTCCAATCCTGACTCCACCTTGAGGGATGGTCCATGGCAGCTTTGACCACAGTTGAAAACTGATGCCACAAAGGGGAAAGAGATGGCAGGAGGGAGAAGGAGACCTAAGCCATGACTGAAATATTCTTTATTACTATGCTAAAAGCCAAAAATGATGAATAATATGTGCCAGGAGAATAATGAAAAATGACAAGTCTCCATTTCCACCCCCTTATTAGTTAATAATTAAAACTGCCTTCAAGTAACTATAAGAGTAACAACTGTCATACAGTTGTGACTTCACTTGGAAGTAATATGTTGGTGAGTGTTTCACTCCTAGCTCTTGAAATAAAAACAAAATAAAAATAAATAAATAAATAAATAAATAAATAAATAAATAAACCCTCATTATTCACAAAGCTTCTAGCAATATTCTAACAGTTTAATTGCCAAAGTTCATTCTCAAAAACCAAAAGTATCCAAAGTCTCAGTGGGAATTTGTAAACTTTGGCTCTGCCACAGTGGAATCATTGATCTCCAAAGAGTGAAGGGAAATAGCCTGGAGACTGATGGCTGATGGACAAATCCCAAGATTCAAAGCTATGAGAATAATGTCTCTAGAGACAGAAACAACAGACAGGTCACTTCCTTCTTCCTTTCTCTTGGTTTTATTGTCCTAACCAAATCTGGTCATGTCTACATAAGATATTTCTAAGTAGCTCTAGAGAAGCATTACTTTTGATGAACCAACTCCACTCTGTTAAAAATACAAAGAAGATTTCTTATATTTGGCCTACACTCTCATAATTTCATGTCATGATGTCTTTGTGGCCTAAAATTAAAGAATCAATAATAAATTCCATTGCCCTAATTGGTAGTCACAGATCTTATCTTTAATTCATACAGAAAATCTCCTCTGACATATTTTAAAGTCAGATTTGATACTTTGCTATACAATTTTCAAAAGATTTTTTTAGCTTACAATTGTTTTTGCCTTGGTTGAGACCTTTGTCCTATCTCCTCTGAATTTTTACAACTTTCCCATGCTGCTCACTCAGCTCACGTGCTGGCCTGTTCCTATTCTCCATGTCCTCCCTGCAACACACCAGACCCAGTGGCCGGCCCCACTATGAATGCTCTTTCAATAGCTCTGCCAACATTTTGGGAGGAAGTTGAATTACCTTATAAAGTTCTTGACCCCTTTGCTCCCACCATTCCAACTGTCCCACCCTCCCCTTCTCCCCTCTGCTCCTCCTTTCCAGCTATACCAAACATTGACTGTTTCCCTAGGTATCAGGATAGTCCTGGTCTCCAATCCTTTTCAAATGCTATGGCCTCTGCCTAGAATTCTCTTTCTTGAACTTGAAGCCTCAGATTAACCATCATCTCCAGGGATCCACCCTCCACCATGATGCCTCCTAACATGTTAGACACACAGAGAAATGATAATGCTTGAATGGCACCAAGTAGTGAATGGGTTGAGAGGCCACCAGAGGTTTCTCTGGCCAGAGAGATCAGACGCTCTCTCCTGGTCACTCCATAGCCCACTTGGCTCCTCTAAAAGTGCAGAGATCAGTGTCATGGTACCCCACTCCCCTAGGTACTCATCATATGTGTGCCTGCTCCTCCCCTATTATTGAACTAATCCCACAAAATGAAGTTGTTTAATTATCTACTACAGGTAAGACAAGTGGTATCATGTTGTAGATTCCATGAAGGCAGGAACTGTGGCCTTCATGGGCACCACAGTTACCCTAGCATGGTGTCTAGTGCATTATTGATTCTCAGTGTGTTGACTGCTTGGCCAGTATTAAAAAAAAATGTTAACAAGGAACCTGGTATTATTCCTTTGAACTGATGTGCAGCTGCACATTTATGTGGCAGAAGTGACAAACGAACAAAGCAAACCCTGTGGCTGATTGCCTTTCTGATTGGCTCAGACTAGTCGCTCTCCTTGCTGCTATATCAGAGCTGAAAAAATTCTAAAGGTCAACAGAGAATGCATAACTGGCATTTCCTCTACATTGTAAATATGAGAGTGATTCTCTCTATGGAGGAGTTGATTTTGTTCCTCCTTTTTTATATTCAATGGACTCAACTTCTCTGAATCTGAAGAATCTTCTGTAACTTGCCAGAGCTGGTTGCTATGAGGATTATTCTTGGATTACCAAGCAGCCAAGCAATTTCAGAGCCCTCCTTGGCACATCCAACTCACTGGGTTCTGCCTGGTAGCCTGCCACCAGCATCTCATGCAGAATTCAAAACTGAAATATAGTCTCATCATAATTACACATATAGCATCATGTTCTGTCTCATTTGTCTTGCCAAAACTATTCTTTGTTATTTTAAGTAACAAAGACTAGATATTCTTACTATGCTCCCTCAGTTCAACATCAGCTTAGTTTTCCTGAGAGGGTAATTTAAGAGTTAATATCAAGAGACTTACATGCAACCTAAGCACATCTGAAAAACAGAACTGAGAGGAAGCTTGTCAGTTTTCAGAAGAGACAGAGGCTTAGTTGTTGTTGTTTTTACTTACCTCTAACTGAACACTGTTTTGAGATAAAATTACAGACTTGCTTTGCTGCAGGCCATGCAGAAAATGCAAACAAAAGCTTTCCCGGTACCGACCTGTGACCCCATTGCCCATCGCTGCTGTGGGCTGTCATCACCACTCCCCTTTTCATACCAAAGTAAAATTAGGTAGGACAAAAATAGAGGCAAGTAAAGCTATTGGCCATTTTATTCCTTCATTTTTTTCTGAATAGAATATTTTCCTTGGTCTATTAAAAACTTCATGTCCAGTCATTTGACCCTCTTCATTCATGGAATGTGTTAGGGCTAATCCATTTGCCATTTTAAAGCCCTGTCTTCTGTCTGTTTAACAGCCTGTTGGCATGGTGAGGTTAACCCCTACTCCTCCTCATACTTTCATTTTGCTCAAACTCCTAGCTTCAGCTACACAAGTCATTTTTATTATGTCACCATGATTTATTTGAGAGCACAGCTCACGTTGTATCCAAAAGATTAATATATGCTATAGCATTTTTAGGCTCTAAAAATAAATACAAGCAATAGCTAGCTACCTTTGTCAGCCCTTAGATACCTAATGCACAGCAAAGCCTCAATAAATGTCCATTAAATGAACTTAAATGTGAACAAATAGGAAAGAAACAAAGGAACTATTTCATGAGAATGATAATCAACACAATATACAGAATCCTCCACAGTGCCAGAATGGCTGATTCTCTGGTGTTGATCCAAGAGGACTCCTGAGATTAGATACATCCCCATGAGCCAATGTGGCTGTGGTCCCTCAAGATAACCTGGTGCTGACCTACAGTTACAGTCAGTGCTCACAGTCCCCCCCAAAAAAAACTGACTACTCAAGGCATCAGTGAGCAATGATATTCTACGGAAGATTCCACAGGGAGCCTGAGGACACGCATCACTCACTGCGGGTGAGCGCTCTTCCCAGCTTCCCCAGACTCAGGCCTCCACCATTGCTGCTCCAGTCTGATAACCACCTGCTCTTGATTCAACATCGTCATCGAAGAGGTAAAAGGCAGCCACACTGAGTATGCTTATCAAACAGAGGGTTTTCCAAATTTGGAACAGGAAAAAAAGAGGTAAGGAGAGACAAGAGGAACAAAAGGACATATCCCATCGTGGACCAAAACAATGAATAGCTCAAGTCTCACATTTCCTCACCCCACCATCCTGCCCCAGCTGTGTGAGTAAGCAGAAAATGTGGGTTTCTAAAAATACTTAACCCAGGTTCATGAAAACAACCTGTTTCTCAAATGCAGATTTAACTTTTAAGTCAGTGGTTCTCAAAATGTGGTCCCCAGCCCAACAGAATCACCACTGTCGGCTGAGAATTTATTTTTAAAATAAATAATCCAGCCCCACCTCAAACCTGTTGAGTTAGAATTCTATGTTTGAAGAAGTCCTCTGAGTGATTTTGATGCAAATTCAAATGTGAGAGCCATGGTTTAAGTTAAGAGGTTTTTAAAAGATGATGCAACTTGTCTAGAACCACCTGTTGAAGTTGACCAAACAGTGTGAACTTAACTGACCCCACCTCCTATACTCGTAAAAGTAGAGACTGCCTGGTGAACTGCATCAGGCAAAGTTTAAGGAATAGAAGTGAAGAAATGGAAGAAAAAGAGGAGTGGGAGGTAGAAGAAGAAAAAAAGTGCTTAACTTGTTGGGGGAAATATAAAACTAAGATTAAAGCAGATCCTGACAAAATATAAGGCAGACACCCTGGAAACTCCCTGTGTCCGTCAGGGTCTGGGTAAAGCCCACTTCTGGGTGGACATGTGTGAGAACCAAGTGGCCAGGCTCTAGTTAGCTCCTCTCTGATGCAGCAACCTAGGAGGCCACGTGTTAAGGTGGGCAGAGCTGCACGATGAAAGGATCCAGAGAATCCAGAACAAAGGCTTCCCAGGAAAGTCACTTGATTCCCAGTGGCCTTGATCACAGCAAGAAACAAACCTTGGTATTGTTCAGGCACTGAGATGACAAGGGTTAATTTGTTACTGCAGCCTAGCCTTGCCCAGCCTAACTAACAGCACCTGAGGATATCAAACAAATAAAAAGGACGTTAGCCTAAAGCAAGATGAAAACCAAAGCCTATTTTAGGCTTAGAATTATGAGGGAGGACTGATTAAGAAGCACTAGCTCCTGGCCCAGTGTAACCAGACACTACATACAAGAACATGCAATGACTCAAATAATATTAAAAGCTTCTAATGAATCCTTATCTAGAATGGAATGGGTAAGTAATACAAAGGGTAATTTGGTATTTTTCATGGCTGTGTCTGGGATTGAGTCTCCTTCAGTAAAGCTCTGGGAGAAGCTCAGATTTTTGTTTATGTTGTGTGTTTTTTCCCTTATATTCCAGATGTGGGCATGAAGACAGACACCTATTGAGAGCAAGAGAAACCAGTAGGTCTCAACTGGTACTCCCCAAGAAAGCAGCATGCTAATTGTGTGGTAGGAAATACCGTAGTGGAAAAGCAAGTTTAACTTTCCCAGCCTCTCTGATTCCAGCGGGCATCTACAAACACAAGTAAATAGATTCATACTACTTTCAGCGACTGACAGCTTTTCCAATAATCAGATTATTCCTTATACAGAAGATGCCTGTGAAAGTTCCTTTCCACTGTCTATGTCAGCCTGTTATCACAGTATGTGAAAGTAAAACATGGTAAAGCTGAATTCTTTTTTCACAGGATCTGAAAAAATTATATGCTCTGGATTTCCCTCTTAGCATATTATTTGTGCCCCATTTGGTGCCCTTTTGAAGTTGGGATTACACATCATTTTGGGTCAGCATGAACTGGCAGTGTTGGTGACATAGCATGATACAGTCAGGGCAGGTGAATATGTTCAGTGACCTCAGTCCGGAAAACACAATGGGTGTTAAGTGATCAAGGATGAGGTCCATGTATCCAAAAGGCCTCCATGTATGAACATTAAGCAGGGGGGGGGGGGGGGGAAATTCCAAGGGGAAAAAAAGAAATCAAAAAGAAGATTTCAAAGGAAAAAAAGCCAGCAGATTTTATATACAGAGAAAACAAAGCCAGCCAATGACTGATTGCCTTCCCTGGCAATCTCCCCAAGCAAAGAATGGAAATTGAATTCAAGCACAGAATCGAAACTAAAAGACTGAAGCTATAAATTCTCTGGGCCCCATTAGATGGTGGGATAATTTGGCTGGGTTTTTTTAGACATCATAATGGCAACCTCAGACCCAACCTTGCTCTTCGATGCCTACTCTGGGTGTGTGTTTCTGAGGATCCACGTAGTTGCCTAGAAGACCAGGTATCTCCCTGGCAAGAAGAATCCCTTGAGATGTGTCCACAGATTCTGTTGGGTTCTGGGTACCACTGGCAAGAGTCCAGCAGTCTCTAAGATTTAGCATGCAAGGGAGAAAGAAAAGGTGGGAAGACTAGGGTGGCTTGTCCCCACATTTGCACTGTACCCTCTGTACATGGGTCTTTGCTTTCAAAATATGGTCCTTATCACATGGATCAGGGAGGAAATCAGAATGGATCAGGGAGGAAATCAGACATCGGGATAAATGATCAGAACATTTATTAAAATAACTAGCAGACAAAGAGGATAGAAAATCAGGGATTTCTGGTCTACTCATTTAAAGCCACTAATTTATGCTGAAATATATCCTTTTGAGGCATATCTCACTTTCTCCATAGTCTAAAACCTTTTGGCTCATTTTCAAGTGTTTTGTGAATTTCTGAAAGAGCTTTTTTATAAAGCATTTTTATGTGTTATTGTTCTATATCATATTATGGCCACAGTGTTGACTTGTTACTAGAAATTGTCAGAAAAATATATGCTTGTATCTTCTCTTAAAATTTGTGAAGTTGAGCTGAGTGAGTTTGAGGATACTTAACAGTTAAGATTCCTGGCTTTGAAAAGTTATACCAATAATGACAATAAATTGTCAAAGTTTTGATACTAATTAAAGTCAACAGAATAAAAAATGAGAACCTTATGCCATCTCCTCATAGCTTGGGGCCTATAAAACATTAGAATGCAATATGTGTTGTGATGAAGGCATTTCATTTTGTGAGTCTATTTATTGTTCAATCTGTCCCACTCTCCTCTATCCTCCTTGGAGTTAAAGAAAGGCGAGAAACACACTAAGTTACAGCCTCACAGGTTAGGTTGGGCATATGCCTTTCTTGTGGATTCTCAGCATCTCTCGGTAAAGAGAATGAGGTATGGGGACAGATATTCATCTCATCCTGCGATATGGACAGAGACTCAATAGAAAATAGATCCCAAAGGCCTATGGACAGACCACATCTATGACTCTGGTCACTCTCTACCTGTTGGCCTCAGCTCTTTATTTACAGTGACCCTATCTCTTATCCCCTTTTATTCGGGTCTTTTTTTGTATGTGCAAGCATTTCAGTTGTTAAAGGTCTGTAGGTGTTTCAAGGATGACTAGTGAGCAAACAAGCTAAATTAGTGGGCTTTGGGGAGGACTAATCAACCAATTTCAAAGGGAAAGGAAAACAATAATCTATTCCAGCGTCAGGAAGAGAGACAACATTCCTGGTCATTGTCCCTACAACCAGCATTCTTTGTCTTTGTCTTATTGAAATGTAATCAAAGAGACTTTCCAACCATCAGGTTTCTGATACTCAAGACTGAGTAATCCAAGAGCTTCTGATTGCTCATTCTTATAACTTTTTTCTTTCTAATTACCAGTCTCTTCCTTGTCTTCAATTTGAATTTATTTCTTCTATATACATGACAAACACATCATCCATTTTAAATGCTCTTTCGTAAAGTCAAGTGTCAATCACGTGTGGGTCTCTGAATAAGTTAGGTATTCCTGGAGTTTCTAAATAATAACCCTTAACACTTGAATAGCAAGGTTGCAGTTTGCAGAGTACTTTCACGTACATTATGTTATTTGATTCTCACCATAACGCTGTGAAATAGACAAGGCAGCCACTGGAGAAAGTGAGGTTCAGGGAGGTTTGCGGCTGCCATCACATTGGGGAATTAGGGCTTCAAGATATAATTTTTGGGAGGACACAATTCAGTCCATAGGAGATGGTTATGGTATGGCCAATTATAAAAAGCAAATTAATAAATACCATGTTTGATATGATGTGGTAAACATAAAAAAGTTATGCCCACATGTTTATATAACCAGAAAAAAGACTATGGGGGGGGGCATTAAATTGTTAATGATGATTTTTATCAGGGATATAGTTAGAAGGAGCTAAGAGAACATTTTTAATTTGACTTCTGGCTCTTTTAAAATGTTTGAACTTTTTTTTTCTTTATTGAGTAAGGTATTATATATGTGTTCTTATCCCCCCATTGCCCCTTACCTCCCCCCAACTCATGTCCTCTCCCCTCCCCCCCCCTGGTGTCTGTGTTTACTAGTTAGGCTTATATGCATGCATACAAGTCCTTTGGTTGATTTCTCCCCCTTACCCCCACTCTCTCCTACATTCCCTCTGAAGTTTGAAGGTCTGATTGATGCTTCTCTGGATCTATTTTTGTTCATCAGTTTATGTTGTTCATTATATTCCACAAATGAGTGAGATCATGTGATCTTTATCTTTCTCTGACTGGCTTATTTTGCTTACCATAATGCTCTCCAGTTCTATCCATGCTGTTGCAAATGGTAAGAATTCCTTCTTGCCGAAACCAGTTTGACTCAGTGGTAAAGCATCGGTCTGCGGACTGAAAAGTCCCAGGTTCGATTCCGGTCAGGGGCATGTACGTTGGCTGCGGGCACATCCCCGGTAGGGGGTGTGCAAGAGGCAGCTGGTCGATGTTTCTCTCTCATTGACATTTCTAGCTCTCTATCTCTCTCCCTTCCTCTCTGTAAAAATTCAATAAAATATATTTTTTTAAAAAGAAAAAGAATTCCTTCTTTTTTACCGCAGCATAGCATTCCATTGTGTAGATGTACCACAGTTTTTTAATCCACTCATCTGCTGATGGGCACTTAGGCTGTTTTTCAAATCTTAACTATGGTAAATTGTGCTGCTATGAACATAGGGGTGCATATCTCCTTTCTCATTGGTGTTTCTGGTGTTTGGGATATATTCCTAGAAGTGGGATCACTGGGTCAAATGGGAGTTCTATTTTTAGTTTTTTTGAGGAAACTCCATCCTGTTCTCCACAGGGCTGCACCAGTCTGCGTTCCCACCAACAGTACATGAGGGTTCCTTTTTCTTCTCATCCTCTCCAGCACTTGTCATTTGTTGATGATTGCCATTCTGACAGGTGTGAGATTGTACCACATAGCATAACTTTTGAATTTTCCATAATTGACTTAAAAAAATACATGAACCAGTAAACCACAATAACCCTATTGCTTATTTCTGACGAGAATGCATTTCCAATATATACCATTCTGGGGATCTGGTATCTTGAGAATGAACTTTGTAAAGAGCAGCACCTGAATAATGTCTATGCTCCAAGATGGGGGCCGTAGACATCTGATCCTCACACCTGGGTGGGAAGTTGTACCATGATCCAGTCTTGAGGAGGCCCATCCTCTTTGGGATAGAGTTAGTAAGCAGACCGCAGAGCCTAGAGATGCACTGCACATCTCAAGAGCAGTTCCCTCCAGAAAATGAAAGCGAGCCAGAGATGAGGACTGCCAAAGTAATTACCACCTTTCCAATAAGAGGGGCATAGTAATTGCAGTGGGTGAACCATCCTATTTAGATTCACAACTGAGTCATGATTGGAAATAGTCAGCCACATAATTACAAAGTGTGGGTTCCTGGATGATAAATTAGATGCAATGGCTTCATTTATGTACATCCCACTTAAAGCCACATAGCCTGAAATAGAGCCCCTTAGAAATGAATTACCCTGTGCACAAGAAACTGGAAAAATAGATTACATTGAAAATGAATCCCAAAAAAAATCCATTTCTTTCCTCTGACTGATCTGGCCAAAATTTTAAAACCTGTATTCATATTGGGCTCTTGAAGAACTCTTGGTCTAAACTCAAAATATAGATCACAAACCACGCTATAAAATCCTTTTAGGGGATAAAATTCATTTCAAGTGTGAGGCGAGAGTGTTGACATTTTACAGATCCATAGAACTAAAGTGATCTTCAGAGGACATCTGTAGAGTCACCTTAACTCAGTGTCAACTTGACCTTCAGGTACAGTCACTCCTCAGAAACTCGGCTAGCTAGTGTTCTTCTTTCATTTTTAGATTTTTGATTGTGGTAGAATACATAATATAAAATGTACCATCTTAACCATTTTAAGTGTACAGATCGTAATGTTAAGTATATGCATATTGTTGTGCAACCAATCTTCAGGAATTTTTTATCTTGCTAAACTGAAACTGTGTATTCATTAAACAACAGCTCCTCATTCTCCCTTTCCCCACCCCCCTCTACTCTCTGTTCCTATGAGTTTGACTGTTCTAGATACATTATCTAAGTGGACTCATACAATAAGCCTTTGCTCATTTCACTGAGCATAATGTCTTCAAGGTTCATCCATGTTGTCGCATGTGTCAGAAATTTTTTCCTTTTTAAAGTTGAAAATTATCTTATATATAGACCACTTTTTATTTATCCATTCATCCACTGATGGACATCTGGGTGGTTTCCACCTTTTGGCCATTGTGAATAAGGCTGCTATTAACATGGTACACTAATAATTTTTTGAAACTCTGCTTTAAATTCTTTTGAATATATGCCTAGAAGGTCCCTAGCTGGTTTGGCTCAGTGGATAGAGCATCAGCCTGTGGACTAAAGGGTCTCATGTTCTATTCCAGTCAAGGATACATACTTTGGTTGCAGGCTCCTCCCCTTCAATATTTCTATCCTCTCTCTTCCAATCTCCCTGGAAAAAAAATCAATAGAAAAATATCCTCAGGTGAGAATTAACAACAACCAAATACCCAGAAGTGAAACTGTTCAATCACATGGTAATTCTATTTTTAAATTTTTAGAGTAACTTTCATTCTATTTTCCATATCTTCTACTTTTCTTCAAATTAAGTTAGGTTTGTTTGTGTTTTTATTTTGGCAATGAAACTTATATTTGTTCATGACAAAAGCTGTCAAAAGTGTAAATTGACTATAACCTATCCAGCAAAAACTAATGTTAATGTAGCACATTGCCTTCAGATTTTATATATTTTTCCTAGTTTATTACCTGATTTCTTATAGCTGACATATTTTAAAAGAAAATAAATGCTATAACTAACAATACCCAGAAACAAGTTCCCCAGGTGATTCTAACATGCAGCCAGGCTTGAGAAAAATGACTAGATGGACTGTCCATGCTCCCAGCTAAGGCCAGCCCACACGGGTCCCTGGACCCAGTCCTCTGTCTGCTCCAGGATGTGGCTTGTGACATCAGCAGTTTTCCTCTTTCCACCAGATCACTCCCTTCAGTATGACTCAAACTGCTGCTATTTCTCCCATCTCCCCCTCCCCCAAGTCCTTTCCTTGACTCACTCTTATCTCTAGATCTTTCTCATTTCTCTGCTTCTCTTCATAAAAACTCATTGAAAGAACTGTCTGCCCTTTCTCCTCTTCCTCTCTCACTGCAATAACACCTCTTCACCTGCTCTCCAGGAATGTTGCCCTTGTCCATGACTTTCTGGCAGCCAATCCAATAGCTAACTTAGCCATCTTTTAAGCACTAAGGCATCTCTCCCTCCTTTCTGCATCACTTCCTCCACTTGGCATCCAGGTGACCACTCTCTCTTGGTTTTCCTCCCTTCACAGGCCCCTATATCTCAGTTTATTGTTTGCATTCCTCCACATCTCACAGACCGGATCCAGACACATGAGTACCATGATTGATCATCAAACTTGTTAGGCTTAATCCTGCCCCTGGTCTTTGCACCAGCTGTTCCCTCTGCCCACAGCCCCCTTCCCTCAGGCAACCATACCACTTTCTACAACCTTCTTTCAACTCCCAGGCTCACTATTATCTCTCACCTGAATCTGTTCTCCCTCTGGCCCTTACCTGCTGGTTCCCACTCTCCTTCTGGAGAGTGAGCTCCAGGTAAGCCTTAGTTATGTCCACTTTTTGCTGAATCTTCTGTTCCAACAAAAGCTGGCATAGAGTAAGCGCATAATCGTTGTTGTTCATACACACTTTGTAGGGGGAATTACGCCAACACAGCTTAGGATTCATTATTTTTGAAAATGGTCCTTAGTTTGTAATTTGGTTAAAAAAATATCCAGTTACTCCAAAATTTTATGTTCTTAGTTTTATGACTTTAAGATAAAGTTATAAAATACCTTCCCTTTTTTCTCATTTTTTAAAATCCAAAATTTTTGTGCCCACTTAGGTAGATTCACATTAAATGACTGCTCTCTAATATCCCTTATCCTGATGTAGCAAGACTATATATGTCAGAAATGTATTCATATTGCAAATGCCGTTCTTAAATTGCATTTTCACTTGCTTCTATGTCTTTTATTGACACAGCTTTCTGTGTCAATAAACAGCTTCCTGTGTCAAAAATCATCATTTTAATGCCTGAAGGATTGCACAATATGGATAGACCTTAATAGTGATGACAATGACAGTAGTGAAAATTTATGGAGTACTTACAACATGTCAGGTGTTTTGTTAAGCACTTAACATGCGTTGCTTCATTTAATTCTCACAACAACTCTGAGGTGTGATTGATCTTATCTGTGGCACTCAGGAAGAATGTCCTCAACCTGGGACTCAAACCCAAGCCTGAGTGCCTCCAAATGCACGCTCACACACCACACACTGCTGCCCACACGTTTACCCCTGTCTCCTTTCCCTAGTGAGGAATTTCCAGAAATAAAACTTCTGTGTCAAAGCCTGTGCATAATTTGACTTTTGAAGCATACAAATGTGTTGTGAGTTTTTGTTGCTTATTTCTCACAATGTAGCCAGAGCCTTGCTGAGTCACCATTTCAGAGACCAACCTTCTTCTCTTGCATCAGCACTGTACTGTTTCAAATGAGTAATAAAATAATTTTATATCTGCTACAACTAGTTGCACCACCTTTCACTTTTCTTAAAAACAAATTGTGGCTTCTTTTCCATATTCTTTTCAAATATATAGGGGGAATGACTAGGTTTTGAACTTATAGAATAACTTAGATAAAAATTTTATTTTTCCAATTTAGGTCTTTGCATTTAAAGAAAGTGTATATATCACTATTCACTTATTCAAGCCTTACATGTGATGGACATATGAATGTGACATATATTTACTTGTGACTGATGTACATATAATTACTGTTCACATAAATGTGAATTAAATGTTCCATATAATGTATACCTGTATGGGTGGTTGATGTGTGTCTATTGTAATGCGCACATGCATGTGATTGGCATATATGTAGAAAGTGCATGTCTTGTATTTTATATTTCATATCTTACAACAAAGTAACTTGCTATTTATTTTAACAAGAATCTGGGGCTTGCCGGGACCGGTTTGGCTCAATGGATAGAGCGTCGGCTTGGGGACTGAAAGGTCCCGGGTTCGATTCCAGTCAAGGGCATGTACCTTGGTTGCGGGCATATCCCCAGTAGGGGGTGTGCAAGAGGCAGCTGATTGATGACTCTCTCTCATCAATGTTTCTAACTCTCTCTCTCTCTCTCTCTCCCTTCCTCTCTGTACAAAATCAATAAAATATATTTTAAAAAAAAGAATCTGGGGCTTGATACAGTATATATATTGAATAATTTTTTTCATTTTATTTATTACAAGAGTCCACTATAATATATTTATAAATTTTCTCACATTAAATCATGCTTTCATTCCTTATTAAAGAGATTAACCTTTGGGCATTATTTTTAAAACACACTGCCATGCTTTCTCTCCAAACACCGTTATCGAGGTTAATGCGTCTACACTCGAAGTGAGCGAGTTCTGTTTCCTCACTCGGTGCCCCACTGGTAACACAGTGGAACTGACATGAACAAAGCTTTGTTCTTTCTGCTCTAGAAAAGAAAGGGTCACTGGTTCCTTGAAGAAATGAAAGGATGGATTCTGAAGTGTGGGAGTAGGGTCCTTCTTTGACAGTTTTCTTAATTCACCTTTTCCCTGACTTTCTTTTCATCTTAGGAAATCTAAAGGCATGGTTGAATTATAACCACCGCAGCGACAACCATCCAGACATTCCTCCTGCACAGGTAAGATCATCCTTGTGTAAACTGAAGACATGTTTGTCTTTTGTAAACTGAAGACATGTTCTACCACCCCCTACACAATGTGTCTTTTATCTGAGAATTTTTTTCAGACTTTCCTTTCCAAATAAAACAAAGCTACCTCCTTCAGTCTTCCTATTATGATTACTCAAGTTAAAGATAGCAGAGTAGGAAGCAATTGCCAGACTTTTATCTGAGTTATGACAACCTCAGTATGGTTAATAGAACATTTTCAGCTGGTCACAGAGCCTTGGAATGATTAGCTGCTTCTTGCTAAGAAAAAAAAAAAAAAAACTAACAAAGAGATTTCAGGTGGAAAAAAAGATAAAGTTAAAATAGTCTTCCGTATAGTAGGATTTTAAGAGAACAACCGTAAGAAATCACATATTTCTCTTTTAATGTTGACGAGTTTTTTCTATGAGGTAGACAGTAGAGGTCAGCTGAGATTATTGGTTGGAAAAAGTTTTAGGCAGAGAAGCAAAAAATCCAATATCTCAGTCATAGCAACAGGGTCAAAGTCAGCCTGCAGGAAATTCTGAACGCAGGCTTTCTATACCATAACAGCAAAATATCATCTATAATTATAAAAGTATAATATGCTGCCGAAACCAGTTTGGCTCAGTGGTAGAGCATCGGTCTGCGGACTGAAAGGTCCCAGGTTCGATTCTGGTCAAGGGCATGTACCTTGGTTGCGGGCACATCCCCAGTAGGGGGTGTGCAAGAGGCAGCTGGTTGATGTTTCTCTCTCATCGACGTTTCTAGCTCTCTATCTCCCTTCCTCTCTGTAAAAAATCAATAAAATATATTAAAATAAATAAATAAATAAATAAATAAATAAATAAATAAAAGTATAATATGCTAATTAGACCAGACATCTTTCCAGACATCCTTCTGGATGAAGCCAGGGCTGTGAGGGAAGCCCGGGTCCCGGGTGCCAGAGGAAACCAAGTGCTGGCAGCCAGGGAAAGGAAGGCCTATTCTTGCACGAATTTCATGCATCAGGCCTCTAGTTGTAAATAATTCTTAACTTTTTGTAGCTACCTCATATTGCTTTACAATATAGCCTTTAGCAACAATAATTACAATGGCTGTTATTATTTTATAAATGTTTCTAGTCAATATTCATTAAGAGATCTCTCTCTTATTGGTTTAGTAATTCCCAGAAATAATAGTAAGAACAAAGCATCATGCAACAGGAGGGTCATTATCACTTTTCAAAGAGGTGTTTCTGGAGTGCTGACTGTAAACCTCTCCAAGCCTGAGTTGTTATTGGATGTGCTCATAACTGCATGAAGACAGTCAGCTTCTTCCCTCCCTTGGTTTTCATTAAAATTTGGTGGTCTGGCTCTCTCCTGAGCAATGCTGTAGGGTGACAGTGACTTACCTGCTGGTGGGCAAAGACCAAGAATGGCAGAGGCAGCAGGGCCACTCCTGTCTTTAAAGCCAGGATCATCTCAGTTTCCCCTTGAGGTGTTACTTCCTCCACTGTCCTTACCAGGGGAGGCATTAAGATGATGGGTCAGAGCAACGGCTTTGCAGATCAATAACTGGAGAATCTGTGTTCTTCCATTTACTTCAGTGCTTAACAAATTGACCTCTAACCCTCAGTTTCCCCATTTGTGAAGATGTCTCGACCATAGGTAGGTTCTAAGAATTTTAAAAATACTGTTTATAATGGGGTCAGCATGGTGTTCAGCACTTTGCCTGATTCTTAGACAGTATTTCAAAGTCCTTGACTAATTATTTACAGACAACATTATCCATTCTTTTCCTAAATGCCTATAACAATGTATAAGAATATTATGTTTTTTTTATGTTTGGCATCTTTTAAAAAGTAAAATTATCATTTATACAATGGAATACTATGTAGCTATATAAAATAAAAAATAAAAGAAATATTTACATTTTGTGGCAGCATGGATGGACCTGGAGATTATTCTGCTAACTAAAATAAGCCAGTCAGAGAAAGACAAATACCATATTATTTCATTTATATGTGGAATCTGATAAAATAAACTGATGATGAACAAAAGAGAAACAGGTATGGATTCATGGAACAGACAATCATCTGTTAGAGAGGAGTGAGGGGGGTGTAGAGAGGAAGTGGACTGGATAAAGGAAGGTGAAGGGATTAACCAAGAAAATATTGAAATATATTTGTAGCCCATAAACACAGACAACAGTATGGTAATAGCCAAAGAAAAAGGGGGCCAGGGGCTGCATGGAGGGGGGCAAAGGAGGAGAAAATGGGGACATATATAATAGTGTCAACAATAAAAATAAAGTAAGAATACATACATTTATATATACATTCATACATATATAAAGAATAAAAGTATCAGTATCTTTGTAATGATGTAGGACCACTTTCTCTTAGTCCACCTGTCTGTGCTAGGTGAAGGTCAAACCCCTGTCAGCAAATAGCATGGGGATTCCAGTAGTTTAAACAGAGAAATGTGAGGTGAGAACTGAGTTGTCACTCAGCATCCTGGAGCATCAGTCAGCCAAGCACAATACTGCCTGAGCTGTGATAGTGTCCCCACTTTCAGATCACTAGCAGGTCAGGGCCACCAGTTGGGACAATTCATGGGCAATGAGCCTTATGGCAATTATGCAATAAGTTGATGAACAAAATTTTTTTCATAAAATGACCTTGTTACTTTCATCATTATATTTGAGGGCCACTTTTACATTTATTGGCTTGCTGAGATAATGTTTATTATATCATAATTTAAAAGGAACATTTAAAAATCATAATTGAGTTCTAGCTGGTTTGGCTCAGCAGATAGAGGACCAAAGGGTCCCATGTTTGATTCTGGTGTTTCCTGGCCTAGCGCCTGGTCTGGGCTCATGCAGGAGGCAACCAATCAATGTGTTTCTCTAACATCAATATTTCTCTCT